>NC_059337.1:62295000-62917500 GCF_018350155.1 Leopardus geoffroyi | reverse complement strand
AAGCCGTGAGATCATGATCTGAGCTGAAGTCGGATGCTTAACCGACTAAGCCACCCAGGCGCCCCTCCACCCGCCTTATTCCTAAGAATTTACCAATATCTCAGGATGGACAACAACCAGCCAAATCCTGCCCCCTTCAGAGTCACTGCAAACTCCTTTGGACTCACTTCCTGGAAGCCACCTTCCAAGTCTGCTGCCCATTTTTGTGGATTCCTTCAGTAGGCTACAAGTCCTTCCCTTGAGAGGGATTTGATGTGTGGAAACAGCCAAAACCCACTCAAAGCTGGCTGCGGAAGGTAACGTAGGTGACTGTGTTAGACACGCCCTCACCACTAGCGAAACAGCTCGGTGGGCCTGGCCCTCCCCGCTGGCAGATGGATGTCTTAGAGAAGCAGTTTGTGAGGGTCACCCACCCACTGCAGCTGTCCTGCTTGTCCCCACTGTGGACTCTAGACCAGCCTAGCCACAGTGCCTGGCTCTGGGGGGTCCACCACCCAAACCCCTTCTAGTCATGGAACAGTAGCATCAGCCACAAAGCTCTGCCCAGCACTCCTTGAGCCGAGCCTGCAGGTTGCCTGGCTTTAGGCTGAGACCCTGTGCTGGAAAGAATACACTCCTGCTGCTTCTGTAGCTCTTCTCATGTATGCCAGGCCCTGATATACCAGCCATCACCATGAGCTCTTTGGAGCATTTTACCCACCCCTTGTAGGGCAAAACCAAAACCTGGTTCCAAACGAAGTAAGGGTCAGCCTGCAAGTCAGGACAGCCCTAATCCCCTCTGGCTTCTGACTCACAGATCAGCCCAGGATAAAAAACCTAGCAATCTTGATGGAGGGAGCTGGCCCTGGCCGCCCCCCTTCTCCACACTCCCATGAGTTTACTCGGGCTGCTCGGCCCCATGCCTATTCACAGACACCCCCAGGAAAGAGACTGAAACAGCCCAACTCCCTGAGGTCAGGCATGGTGGACAGAGCAGGGGCTTTGGAACCAAATGTGGGTTCAGACCCCAACTCAGTTATTTCCTGATTTTATCCCGTTGGGCAAGTTATGTAGCCTCTCTAGAGTTATGTAGCCTCATCTAGAGTTGTGGGTAATAATGATAATTCCTACCTCCCTCCGGTTGTAGTGAGAATTAAGTGAATTGATCCTTGGAAAGAGCCTAGCACATTTCCTTTCTGGCTCCTGCTCCTCTGACAGGACAGTCATACCATACCCGTCAGTGACGCTGGGCCTGTGGCTCCCTGAACTCTCCCACCAGCTCCACCCTCGGGTTTACTGGGTGTGGCAGCATTTCCTCCAGAAAGCCTCTGCCAGGAACTGACAGGCTTCCCATCTGCCAGAGTCTGGCTGGAGGAAACAGCCTCAGCAGGAGCTGTGCCTGGAGAGCTTCCTTCTCAAACTGGTTTGGGCAGGGTTCTTTGCTCCTGGTGCTGGGCATCCCCCTCTGGTCCAGTCAGGGGCCAGCCAGCCAGCAGGTGATGTCTGCAGACATTCAGAAAAGGAGAGTTCCAGGGGTGCCTGGGTAGCTCAGTTAGTTAAGCATCCAACTCTTAATTTTGGCTCAGGTCATGATCTCACCGTTCATGGGTTTGAGCCCCTCATCACACTCTGAGATGACAGTGGGGAACCTGCTTGGGATTCTCTGTCTCCTTTTCTCTCTGCCCCTCCCCAGCTCATGCACGCATGCACTCACTTGTGTGCTCTCTCTCTCTCTCTCTCTCTCTCTTAAAAATAAATAAATAAACGTTTAAAAAAGAAGAAGGAGAAGAAGAGGAAAGTTCAAAGCATTCCTCAATCACAAGGATGGATCCCAGCCTAGAAAAGAACCCTCAGCCTCTCCCTCCCCTGTATGGGGATGAGGTGTCAGACAGGAGGCGCTGGGTCAGCGAAGGCCACCCTGAGCCTGAGCTGGTGCTCTGCTTCTGCCCAGTTGCCCTTCAGAGTGTCAGGTCCAGGGGGTTTCCATTGGGTTAGGCAGGAGGAAAGGCAGGGGCTGGCTCGCAGAGGAAGAATCCTCCTCCTCCCTTGTTCCCCCTCCCTCCTCAGGGGTATCTTCTTTGAGGAAAGCCCCTCTGCTGGGTGAATGGAGTGTGGATGCACAGAGGTGGAGACACTGGGATGGCAACTTTAAAGGCTAGCATGGGCTGATTTACCACTGCGGCCTCATGGTTGAGGCAGCAACCACCTTCCTTCAGCCCCTGGGCCCTTGGTCTTGGGTCAGAAGGTAGGAAACTGGGGTAGAAAATGGAGATCTAGAAATGGCCAGTCAAGGCCCCTGTCTGGGCAGGTGATGTGCTCCAAGGACACAGGTCCTGCAGAGAGATGCAGGATGTCTTTGTCTCAGGTGTTTCCACACCCAGTGACCGGGCAACATTGGACACTTGAGTGGATGAGTATGTCTCTTAGAAACTCAGTTCTCATGATCACTCTTTAAACATGTTTTGTTTTCTTTAGAAGGAGATCTCGGAAAGGATCCCCTACTCCTAACCTTTGCCATCAAGCATTAGGCTTTGGACAAAGGAAACCTTGGTAGTTCCGTTTATCCCTGGGACGCATGGGTGTGAAGGTTTTGGCCCCAGCAGACCAGCGGCTCCAGGAGAGCCCACCAAACTTGGGACCCCATGCAGTCACCCACACTAGACCTGGGGCAGGCAATGGCCTGTCTGTGGGTTTCGCCTTCTCCCATCCCCTCATCACCGCCTCCAGCTTATTATTTTACCTTTCACATCTAGATCTGATTCATTTCAGGATATGACATGAATTAATTTTTTTTCCATATGGATATCTAATTGCTACAGCTACGTTTATTGAAAAGATCATCTGTTCTCTACCATATTGCAATGTCACCTTTGTCATAAATTAAGTGACCTTATGACTGGATCTATTTCTGGATTCTCTCTTCTGTTCCATTGGGCTATTTGTCAATCCTTGTGCCAGTTCCACACTATATCAATTTTTGTACTATTATAATAAATCCTTGATATATAGTAGGGTAATCCTTCAACCTTGTTCTTCAAGATTATCTTTAGTATTCCTGATTCTTTGTTTCTCTGTACATTGTTTTTGTTTTTTTTAAATTGGCTTTTTTTTAGAGTTTATTTCTTTTGAGAGAGAGAGAGCATGAGAAGGAGAGGGGCAGAGAAAGGAGAGAGAATCCCAAGCAGGCTCCACACTGTCAGCACAGAGCCTGACGGCTCGAACTCACAAACCGTGAGATCATGACCTGAGCTGAAATCAAGAGTCGGACTCCCAAACGACCGAGCCACCCAGGTGCCCTAAAGCCTGTTTTTCTCCTTGTGTTTGTTTGTTTGTTTGTTTTTAGAGAGAGAGAGACTGTGTGAGTGGGGGAGGGGGAAAGTGGTGGGGGGAGAGAGAGAGAGACTGTGTGAGAGAGAGAGAGAGAGAGAGGGAGAGAATCTTAAGCAGGCTCCATGCTCAGTAGAGAGCTGGACACAGGGCTCAATCCCAGGACCCTGGGATCATGACCTGAGTCAAAATCAAGAGTTGGATGCTCCACTGACTAAGCCATCCAGGTGCCCCCTTATGTTTCCTTGTACATTTTGTAATCGGTTTGTCAATTTCGACCAAAAGAAATATGCTGGGATGTTGACTGTGATTGAAACAAATTTGTAAGTTAATTCAGAAATAATTGGTATCTTTGTATCAATGAGTTTTCCAGTCTGTGAACATTCTTTAATATCTTTAATAATGTTTTATACTTCTCAATGTAGGGACCTTGCACATATTTGATTAGACTTATTCCTAGGTATTTGACATTTTTAATGTAAAATGGTAAATGGTATCTGAGGGATTGTTTCCATGGTAACGCTTCTGATGGCAAATGACAAGGCTTTTTTTCCCCCTCCTGAGGCCATTTCTCCAACTTTTGGACACCAACTGGGTATTCAACAATTCAGTTCAATTCTGACACTACCTGGAGTCCGCACAGACCCCACAGGCTCAGTCCCACAACCCGCCCCCCCCCCCCGCCCCTCCCCCCACACACATTGCAGATGCCAGTTGTGAGTCTTGGGCCACACGTCAGGCTTGACCAACTGGCTATAGTTGAATGTTCCCATGAGCCCCTTCTCAGGTTCTATAATTTACTAAAATGGCTCATGGAACTCAGGGAGGCACTTTACTTACTATTACTCATTCTTATAAAAGATAAAACCCTTGGGCGCCTGGGTGGCTCAGTCAGTTAGGTATCTGACTTCACGTCAGATCATGATCTCCCTGTTCACGAGTTCGAGCCCCATGTCGGGCTCTCTGCTGACAGCTCAGAGCCTGGAGCCTGCTTTGGATTCTGTGTTTCCCCTCTGTCCCTCCCCTGCTTGCACTCTCTCTCTCTCTCTCTCTCTCTCAAAAACAAATAAACATTAAAAAAATTTTTTTTGTAACTTAAAAGAGATACAACCCAGGCACAGCCAAAGGAAAGAGATACATAGGGCCAGGTATGGGGCAGGACCGAGCTTCTTCCACGCCCTCTTGGTGCTTCACCCTCCCAGAACCTTGATGGGTGCGCCAACACGGAAGCTCCCTGCTTCCTGTCATTTAAGGGTTTTTATGGAGGCCTCACTGCACAGGTATGCTTGATCGAATCATTGGCCATTGATGAGTAACTCAATCTCCAGCCCCTCTCCTTCCCCAGAGGTGAGGCCGGGCTGAAAGATTCTTTCCATTTGGGATTCCAAGGGTTTGGGGAGTTGTGTGCCAGGAACAGGAAACTAAAATCAAATATCTATTTCCTATTGTACCCCAGAATCTTTAAAATTTTATTTCCAGAGCACCTGGATAGCTCAGTCAGTTAAGCATCTGACTTGGGCTCACTGTTGGCTCTGCTGTCAGTGCTGAGCCCGCTTCAGATGCTCTGTCCCCCTCTCTCTGTGCCCCTCCCCTGCTTGCACTATCTCTCAAAAATAAACATTAAAAAAATTTTTTTTTATATGTACATGGAGCTGACCCCATGTACACATTTAAAATTTTATTTTCTATTTGTTTATTGTTGGTATGAAGAAATACAACTGATTTTTTTATATTGACCTTAAATTCACCTAATTCCAACGATTTGTATGTAGTCCTTTCTCGATTTTCTATGTAAACAAATCATGTTGTCCCAGATAGTGTTAGTCTCACCACACTTGGGATGAGTCTTAACAGCCTCTCTTTAGGTGGGGGTTTCCCACTAGCTCAGTGATTGGCTCTGATTATTTTATTTTATTTGGACATGATGGCCTGATTACAACAGCCATTTTCTTTCTTTCTTTCTTTCTTTTTTTAACTGTTTATTTTATTTTTGAGAGAAAGGGGGGGAGGGGCAAACGGGGGGGGTGGACAGAGGATCTGAAGAGGGCTCTGTGCTGACAGCAGTGAGCCTGATGTAGGGCTCAAACTCATGAACTGTGAGATCATGACCTGAGCTGAAGTTGGATGCATAACCGACTGAGCCACCCAGGTGCCCCTGGCTCTGATTTCTGACTCTCTTCCCCCCTCCTCTAAATCCTGAGTTCAGTTCATTGCTTCCAGCTGCTCCCCACACCCATCACCACAACTCTGGGTCCTAGGACTCTGTGGTGTCCTTTTTCCTCCAGCCTTTTCTGCTGCCCCTGGGAAAAATTTGTTCCCAGGAGGGGACCCAGGAGGGGGATACTAGAGCCATTTACTATTTGCTAAAGATGCTATCCTTGTGCATTCCTACAGAATGCACTCAGGTGAGGCTGCGGAACTGGGGAGAGGGATGTTCTGGGGATAAAAGTATTAGCTGGCTCTTCTTCAGTTCTAGGGTGCATCCCTGCATCTGCATTTAAGTTCACATAGTGAGGCAGGAAGGTGGAACCATCAGTGAAGCTAATCTAGGGACAAAGGGTCTGTCTGTGAGGCTGTAAGGACAGAACTGCTGAATAAAGACTCCGGGGGCCAAAGGCTGAGAGGCAAGAGGATGTTTTACCAAACCTCAAAGTGTCTATATAATGGAGAGGTGATGAGGTGCCCAGACCCTCAAAATTAGGTGTGGTCCCTTGGCCAATGAATCTGTGAAGAAAGATATTGGACATCTTTCCCGGGTTTGTATCTGTTCATATCCCAGTATCTGCAGGGCCCTGAGTTCAGAGACAGAGATTCACAGAGAGGTAACATGTCAAAAGAAGTAGCCCCTGTTCACTGGGATGTCTGGTCACTTAAGCCTCCCGAAGCCCCCCCCCCCCCCCCCCCAGGCAGCCTTTATTAACCCTGTTTTGTAAACGAAGAGCCCTGGGACACAAATCATTTGGGTAGCTTGCTCAAAGCCTCCTCAAATTAGTGGGAGACTCCCTACAATTCACCCAACTCAACAGGTCTGTTTCATTCCAAAGGCCTTGGTCCTTGGGGGTCCCGCACATGTGGCTTTGTCTAGAGGGAGTATTAGGTAAGCTCCCAACATTAAGGTCCCATAAGTTGCTGACACTCCAAGAGGTGTGACATAGATTAACTCACATGTGGTGAGTTCCTCGTGGGAAAGCTGTGGCTATTCAAGCCTCCCTGCCTTTCTGAGCGGGTGCCAGCTGCCTCCCAGATCCGTGACCTCCTCCAGAGCCTGCTAAAGTGACTAGGAAAATGCTATTTCCGGAACAGGAGCCAAAAGAGAATGCCACAGCTCTGTATCCCAAATCTTTGGGGGGAGGGGTTGTTTGTTTTATATACAAGAACTTATGTTTACTGCTAACAAAAACAAAACCAAACACTACCAAAAAAGAGAGCTAGGGAAAGAGAGAAAATGGTCAGAAGCACAACACCAAATCTCTGGATAGATGAGTGATCCAAGCATTCATTTCAAGAAACAAATATGTCTGTTTCTTGAAACTTAGAAGTGGACTTTCCAGGTGGCATTAGAGCCCACTCAGTGTACTTGGCCCCAATAAAGAAAAAATTAAAACAAAAACAACCCCAAAACCCCACATTGAGCTGTTTTGAGCCACTTCAGGTACAAAAGTATTCAAGTGAGCCATCCTGACCAGTCTCCCTGAAGGCAGGCTGGGGTCATCACTATACCCTGGGTTTCCAGGCTCCCCATCTCAAGTCTGAGTGCCCATGTCCCTGGTAGCTGTTGACATTGCTCACAGGGCCTTAGGCAAAGCCCAGATTAGCAAGGAGAAGAATGGAGGTTTGGCTACAAGTGATGTTTTGCACAGAGTCCCGAGACTCAAGGGGAAAGGCCCAAGGGTGGGGGGGGAGTGCTTTCTTCCCTGGGGAGACCTACCCCTAGTACAGTTGTCCTCACCCACATCAGCTGTGCCCTTAACTCAGAACCTTTCTGGAATGAGGGCCAAGCACTTGGTGACCAAGAGGGCCCTTTTGGGGTCCCTGATCCTATGACACGTGGTCCCAGACTGGATAACACGTTGGCTTTTTTATGAATGTTATTTATCACATAAACAGGGATTCTGTGGTTGAACCATCCTGGGACAAACAGGAGTTGAATGTGATCTGAAAGAAAAAACAAAAAACTTTAACGTGCCGTTGGATTCGACTTACTAGTTTTGTTTAGGATTTTCCTTTTTATTCACAGGTGAGATTGGTTCAGCTTTCTTTTTCTTGTACTATTCTTACCTGGTTTAAGAGTCAAGGTTGTACGTACATGTTTCATAAAATGCATTTACCTGCTTTCTTCCCTCTTTCCCCTCTTTAAATTATTGACAGTGGAATGATATTTGTAATGGGCTTTGGATCTTAAAAAACACACCCCCAGAGTCTGCCTGCTCGGCAGGAGACTTGGCACAGACAGGCAGAGAGACAGACACCTCTTTCCCTTGTTTGTAGTCTGTGTTGGCTTATTTCTGGCACTTTTGTTGTTTCTGGGACTGCTTTGCTGGGAGCTGGCCATTTCCCTGAGGAAGTAGGGCTGAGAGGTGAGGGAAGCCCTGGGCTGGGGGAGGGAGCACTGAGAGAGGGGTGGGGGTGGGGGTAGCACCCACCTGTGTTCCCTGGACCAGGCTCCCATGAAGCCCCTCGCTGGAGCTCAGCCTGACCCTACCCACACAGGCACCATGTTCCGAAAGAAAAAGAAGAAACGCCCTGAGATCTCAGCCCCACAGAACTTCCAGCACCGTGTCCACACCTCCTTTGATCCCAAAGAAGGCAAGTTTGTGGGCCTCCCACCACAATGGCAGAACATCCTGGACACGCTTCGGCGACCCAAGCCCGTGGTGGACCCTTCTCGAATTACTCGGGTGCAGCTCCAGCCCATGAAGGTAAGGGAGGCGGCGGCAGGGATGGTCCTGCAGAGTCTGGCCTCTCCCAGTCCACAGAAGCCCGTGCCTGGCAAAACCACAAAGGCACCTGGAGGAACCACCTAATTACCAGCTATCGATTAGCTAGCTGTTTGCGTTCCCTGCTAATCAGCCTCACCCTGGGTGAGGATTGAATTTCCAGGGAGGAGGAGCCTGGGGCGTCCCTCTCTGCATGCAGGTTGGTAGGGTTGCCCGATTTAGCAAAGAAAAATACAGGATGCCCAGCAAAATTTGAATTTCAGATAACAATGAATAATCTTTCAGTATTAAGTGTATCCCAGGCAATATTTGGACCCGCAGCCCCTCTGGGGCTGGGGCTCCCAGACCAGGGGGATTTAGTTGTGTGGGTCAAAAAGGGCAAGAGCTTGGTAGGGGCTGGGGTCAGGGGCCCTGCCAGGGTTTGGAGGCCACAAAGCCAGTTAATGTGGAGAAGAGCCCTAGACTGGCCACTGCCTCCTCAAGAAGCTCTGTGTGTCTCCCATAAGGCCACAGATAGAGCTAGAGAATGACAGCAGACCCCAGGCAGGGTCTGGACCCTACCTCTGTGCCCCCTCGGCTCCCGAAGCTCAGATGCCCACACCACTTGGCGTGCTGACTCCCTGTCTGCCCTGCTGGACTGTGAGCCCCATGACAATAGGCCTTCTCCCTGTATTTCTGCCCCCACACAGGCCCAACCTGCTGTGGACCCTGGTGAGTGACTGAAAAATTAAGAAACAGCTAGATGACACAGCAAGCGAGATCCTCAGGTGTTTCTCCCAAAGGCCCCTGGGAAGGCTGTCTGATCTGGTCCAGAGCCACCCCTCCCTGCCATGAACTGGCTGCTCACCCACACTCTTTTCCCTCCCCTACAGACAGTGGTGCGGGGCAGCTCGGTGCCCATGGACGGCTACATATCAGGGCTGCTCAACGACATCCAGAAGTTGTCGGTCATCAGCTCCAACACCCTGCGTGGCCGCAGCCCCACCAGTCGGCGGCGGGCACAGTCCCTAGGGCTGCTGGGGGATGAACACTGGGCCGCTGACCCGGACATGTACCTGCAGAGCCCCCAGTCTGAGCGCACTGACCCCCATGGCCTCTACCTCAGCTGCAACGGGGGCACACCAGCAGGCCGCAAGCAGATGCCGTGGCCGGAGCCACAGAGCCCAAGAGTCCTACCCAACGGGCTGGCCACCAAGGCACAGTCGCTAGGCCCCACCGAGTTCCAGGGTGCCGCACAGCGCTGCCTGCAGTTGGGTGCCTGCCTACAGAGCTCCCCACCCGGCGCCTCACCCCCCGCAGCCACTGGTAGGCGTGGGACCAAGGTTGCCAGGCATGGTTCCGAGGAGGCCCGGCCACAGTCCTGCCTGGTGGGCTCGGCGACTGGCAGGCCAGGCGGGGAGGGCAGCCCCAGCCCTAAGACCCAGGAGAGCAGCCTTAAGCGCAGGCTGTTCCGAAGCATGTTCCTGTCTACTCCTGCCACAGCCCCTGCGAGCAGCAGCAAGCCAGGCCCTCCCTCTCAGAGCAAGGTAGGTTGGGATGGGCCCCGTCAGCAGAGCCCAGGAGCCTGGCCTTCCCCACTTACGGGGTCAGGCTAGGGAGGGCATAAGGGAACACAGTGATCAAGAAGCCAGCTCAGCCTCAGCTGAGGATTCTACCCTGAACCAAGTAAGCCCTGGTCTTCCAAACCTTAGCACAGGTGAGTCAGGTTCAGGCTGGCTCATTTTCTGGGGTGGGGTGGGGGCCTCAGAAGGGCCTTTGGTACAGTTTACATTCTTGCCCTCTGCGGTGTGTCTAGATGGGCCACACTGGCAGGCAAACACCTCTAACCATAAGCCCAGACCTTTCCCCGCCCCCAGCACCCAGAGCCAGGTGCTCTGGTGCTGGGCAGGGGCAGGGTCTCTGCCTCCCTCTTGTCAGCTTCTTTCAGCCTCCGCCCCCTGCTTGCCCCAGTGCTGTCCTCAGGTCCTGCTGAGGTTCCCTGTCCAGACTGCTTCTCCCTAAGGCATCAGGAATGTTCAG
Organism: Leopardus geoffroyi; assembly: GCF_018350155.1. NCBI lineage: Eukaryota > Metazoa > Chordata > Mammalia > Carnivora > Felidae > Leopardus > Leopardus geoffroyi. The sequence continues at coordinate 62,907,238 of NC_059337.1, read as the reverse complement.
GTTTAACCCCTTCTCCGGTGAGAATGCTTTTCTTCCTCCCCTTTTCCTTTAGTGGCCGTTTGAACGTTCTGTAATGATTTATTTGGAGTCCATGTGCCCTGTGAAAAGCTAGAGCAATGAGCGTGCCTGGGCCGGGGAGCAGCAGGAGAGCTGACTTTTGGCATGTGTGACAGCCTTAAATGCACATGTTTTTCCTGTGAAATAGGAAACAGTGAAGGGAACCCTAACGGTGACATTTCTTGACAGGCAGAGGAGACTGTTCTTGCCCTTAGATGTCCTGTCCGTGGTGACAGCACCAGCCTTTCTCATTAGGCAGAATGACAAGAGGTACTCAGAGAGGGTAGGACAAGTCCCAGGTGTCTCGAATGAGTCAGGGAAGGAAACGGTGAGAGGGCCCTCGGGGTTCAGGCCTCTTGCTCCTAAAGGTTTCTGGCATCTCTAGCTCCTTCTTGAGGGGCCGGTGGAAATGAGCTCACATTGCAGCACGAGGGTGGGGAGTCAGACCTAAAAAAGTCAGACCTCCCCTCCCTGGAGGGCTTTCAGAGCAAGCCTGGCTCCTCCCATGTTGGTGGTACATGAGTGTGGTTCCAGCTAGGGGAGTGGCCTGGACCCTTAACCTTTCCAAGTCACTGGCAGCCCAAGGCATCCAGGGAAGGTTCTGGGCTTTGTGTAGTCACCGGAATGAAGGACGTGGGCTGGGCTTCCACGTGGGGTGTGGGTTTAGGGGTAGAACAAATGAGATGTGGCTTGATGTATCCATATGAGGAACATGTCTGTGAGCTGAGAGGTCTCTGGAAGGCCATCCCCTGGGGAGACACTTCCTTGAAAACCAAGGTGGGAGCAGGACAGTTCATGCTGCCCAAGAGGTGAGAACTGGTACTTGATCACTCTCTGGCCTCTTGGGAGTCCTGAGGCAGGGCTTCGGGGGTTTGGGAAAAGGGGGTGTCAACCCTGGGCTGGGCACTGACATGCATGTTTCTGAGCTCCTGCCAGCACCCCACAGCAGGGATCAGGCTGTCCACCCAGCCTCTGTCGGCCCGTCCATCCTACATACTTTACCAAGGATCTCCCATAGGCCACCACTGCTGCATGTGTGGGGCTGTCCCCTGCACCAGAGGCAGGTGGTAGTCATCTGCAGCTTGGAGATGCCACAGTTCCAGATCTAGGGGAGTAGTTTCCTTCCAGGCACCTTGGGCATGTATTTCTAAATAAATATTTTCAAGCCAGGCCTCTAAAAGGCAGGGCTGAGACTTCCTCTGAGCTGCTCTGGGCCATAGCTTCTCAACCCCTTCACTATTGACATTTGGAGCAGATGATCCTTTGCTGTAGGAGCTTTCCTGTGCACCGTAGGATATTTAACAGCATCTCTGGCTTCTGCCCACTAGATGCTGGTAGCACCTCTCAGACAGGATAACCAAAAATCTCCCCAGACATTGCCAAATGTCCCTTGGGGGATAAAATCAGCCCCAGTTGAGAACCACTGCATCCGGCTTCCTACTCCACCCCTACAGCCCCAGGAACCACCAGACCAAACCAGCAGCCAGCCTTCCGCACCTCAGCACATCCCAGGGGCTGGCTCAGGAAGCTCACAGCAGCTGTCCATGCACTGGTGCCCTAGGAGGTCAAGCCACCAATTGTCACCTCCAGCCGGAAGAGGCTCCAGGAGGGTCTGTGGCTCTAGGGCTTTTGTACCCAGCCCCAGGGAGCTTGGCCTGCAGTCACTCACTTTGGCTAAACAGCAAAAGACCTCAACCCTGAGTGGGGGCTGGAGGCCAAAGAGTTAAGACAGGAACTTGGGGGATTTAGGAGTGGTTCCACTTAGAGGCAGAAAGGCCAAATCAGAAGACCTCAAGAATCAGCAAGCCTTGGTTAAACACCTACTGTGTACCCTGTACTCTGTTAAATTCCAGGTACCTCCCATAGGACCACAGCATAGGGGTAGGGAGTTATGCTGACCAGGGCTGACATTGGCCTTGCTCCTTACTACCTAGTGACGCTGGGCAAGTTACTTAACCTTTCTGAGCCTGTTTCTTATCTACAAATACAGATAATAATAGTACCCATAGGATAATAAAACAAGCCCCAAGGTTGTGAGAATTAAATTAGAAAATGCATTTAAGGGCCTTGTCAGAGTGGTATACCCCCTTTATTATTTTTAAAATATTATGACATGGCCTTTGCCTCTGAGGCACTTACAGTACAGCCCCTAAGCCCACGGCTGGAGAGCCTGGCCCTGTCATCATAGCTGGGGAAGGGAAAATGAGGCATCATTGTAACTCTACGCACGACTCTTCTGGTGGCTTCCTGCCCAAGGAGACGTCTCTATCACACCAGGAACTCTAGAGCCCACAACAGTGAATTCCATCTTTTGTCCCCCTTTCTCTTTCTTGGTGTGGCTTAATAGGTTTCCTCTGATTTTTTCTTGTGGTGACATTAAGTAGAAACTCCCTTCTTGTGGAGACAGGCAGCGAGGCCAACAAAGGGACCAGATGCTGCTGAGGTGAAGACTGAGTCCAGGTGGTGGGTCCCCACCACCCCCTATCCCATGTTCCAGGCCACACTGGAGCTGGGCTCTCAGCTGGATCCCTACTGTATCATCCACCCACCTACCCCTGCACCGTTGGTGCCTGAGTTCAGCCAGCACCTGCAGCAGTGTCTCCACAGGGGCCTTGAGAGCAGAGGGGAGCAAATCCCCTCCTAGGCCCCTCCACAGGGCTTGTCCTTACCATGCCCACACCCCTCCCACCCCCTCACCCCACCCCCCCACCCCGCCCCGGCCGGCTGACAGCACCCACTCAACCACAGAGCAGAGATAGCCTGTGTAGGAGGCCAAGAAGCCAGAAGGTGAAGGGAATCATTTTACAGCCTTCCTTAGAAATCCAGGTAGAGAGAGCAGCTGTAGGTGTTTGTAGGCCCTCCAAACTCTGTCCAGCCCCACCCAGATGCTCAGAGAGCATGTTTTCTGTGAGCCATACCTCACAGGCCAGCAGACAGCCTTTCTACAGGGCCTCAGGGGCTACCTCGTGATTGGTGATCCTGTGATGTAGTGAGCTGTGCAGGCTGAAGTCTTGTGAACCATCTGCTCCTGGGACATGGCCTCACAGCCTCAGCAGTGGCCCTGCCCCCTCCACTCCCATCCCAGTCCTCCCACAGTCTCCCGGAGGCCATGGAATCACAGACCCCGTTTGTCTAAAACTGCCCCAAGTGTGGCCCACAGTCCTCCTACATCAGAACCCAGGGGCCTCGTTAAAATTCAGGGTCACTGCTCTAGGGAACCTACCGAGGCAGAAATCTGCATTTTATCCAGCTCCCCAGATCACTGTGCATTTATAGAGGAGACCGGGGCTCAGAGAGGGTGAGGTGCCTAAGACTCATCGCTGGTCAGAGCAGTGTAGTAATGAAACCTAGGTCGTGACCCCCCAGTCCAGAGGTCTCACTGCTCCAACCACACAGAGTGGGGAAAGGTGGATGTGGGCCAGGTGCTGGCAAAGATGTGGGAAGATCTATTTACTACCCAGATGTGCTCAGTGGGCAGGATGGAGTAGTCACAATGGCTGCTGGGAGGTTCTCCTGGCTCCTTCACCGTGTATGCTGAACCCAAGCACACTCTGCCACAACTTGGCTCTCTGCCAGCAGGGGCCCTCGCACACATGCTCACCCCTAGGCAAGACGAGGGGCCGAGTGGGGTGGTGTGAGCGCCCCGAAGCCTGGGGAGAGGGTGCTGAAGAGGTTGACAAGGCTCTGCTGAACCTGGTAGGACCGAAGGCCCAGACTCGGGGTCCCTCAGCCCAAGCTGAGGGCCTGAGGAGATTTCCTGGAGGTCAGTGGAGCTCTGGGGACCTGGACCAGGACCCACTGGGCACCTAGGCAGCTGCTACATGATGGGTTCTGAGACGTTCCAAGAAGTTCTCTGCAGCTCCTGAAGTGTCCCTCGTTAGGTAACTTTGGCCCTTTCTGGGGTGCCCCTTTTAAAATCACATAATGCCTGGGAAGAGTCGTATTGCACATCGCCAGCTCCTTGGAGAGAACCCAAGAATGGGACCCTTTCCTGCTGGGCTGCCAGGAGGGCTTAGGACCTGAAAGGCAAGGAACCTCAGAGGCTTCCAGGGCTGGGGCTTGGGCTCACTGAGGCCCAGTCTGCCACGCAATTCTACTTCCCCTCCTGTCCCACCAGAGGCCATAGAGATAGGCCCCTGCCTTCCCTTCCTTGTGGGGGTCATCAGCCAGGAGTTTCATGCTTGGGAGCAGGTAGAGAGGCTGCTCTGTGGAGCCCCTAGGAAACCTCCCCACCCCTGGCCCCAGGGCTTGGGTTTGGCTAGACCTGCCCTCCTGATTCCAGATCTCTAGCCCAGGAAGCATACGTGAGAACACTCAGATGGTAACAGGGCTCTATGGTCCTCTGTTAGGGACACACTCTCACAGCATAGACACGCAGACTCCCTGCTGTCTGGCACAAGTGGGGTTATCAGAGCCCGTGCTGTGGCTTCCCTGCCCTGTGCTGGGAGCCAGTCACAGCTGCCCTGCCGTCCACACCCCCACCCCACCACCCAGGGCCTCTTCCACCCACATGGCCCCTTGGGTGGGAGCGCCCTGGGAATGAAGAATGCCTCTGACCCAGATTCCCCGCACAGCCCAGCAGCACAGAAGGAAGTCAGCCTCTGGATGGCCTCCCAGGGGTCTGGCTGTCAATTACCCAGGAAAAAATACCCGGCAGAGGACACCCCAGGGACTCTGCTTTCTTCAGCTTCCCAGGAGTGGCAGAATGGATGTAAAGAGCTGCTGTTGGACTGCTCACCTGGGAATGCTGGGGCCTGGGTTGCCAGGCAGGACCAAGCTTTGGCTTCTGCTCCGTTTGAAAATCCTTGCCTGTAGCACCTACCCTATTTGGTCTGACACCCTCTAGACCTGCCCCTGTCCAGAGGTCAACCCCTGCTTCTGGAAAGGTCACAGCAAACGCTCCCACAGTCAAACCCCTTTCTGTTTCTTTTTCCCTCCCTGCAGCCCACCTCCTCTTTTCGACCGCTGCAGAAAGAACCCACCCAAAGCCTGGTGGCCAAGGCCCAGTCCTTGCCCTCAGACCAGTCCATGGGGACCTTCAGCCCTCTGACCACCTCGGATACCAGCAGCCCCCAGAAGTCCCTCCGCATAGCCCAAGCTGCCGGCCCACCCCCAGGCCGGTCTTCCCCCGCGGGCTCCCCACGCACCAGGCAAGCCCAGATCAGCACCAGCAACTTGTACCTGCCCCAGGACCCCACGGTGGCCAAGGGTGCCCTGGCTGGTGAGGACACGGGTGTTGTGACACACGAGCAGTTCAAGGCTGCGCTCAGGATGGTGGTGGACCAGGGTGACCCCCGGATGCTGCTGGACAGCTACGTGAAGATCGGCGAGGGCTCCACGGGCATCGTCTGCCTGGCCCGGGAGAAGCATTCAGGCCGCCAGGTGGCCGTCAAGATGATGGACCTCAGGAAGCAGCAGCGCAGGGAGCTGCTCTTTAATGAGGTGGGAGGAGAGGGCAGGACGTGGCGGGGCGCTCGGGATGAACATCTGGGAGCGGGGGGCAGTGGGGACTGTGCCTGGCACTCAGGCACCCCCACCTGTCCCCCCCAGGTGGTGATCATGCGAGACTACCAGCACCTCAACGTGGTGGAGATGTACAAGAGCTACCTGGTGGGCGAGGAGCTGTGGGTGCTTATGGAGTTCCTGCAGGGCGGGGCCCTCACGGACATCGTCTCCCAAGTCAGGTGGGCAGCTGCGAGGGCTGGGCAGTGGGAGGGCCGGCTGCCCCCCACTGTCTTGGAAGGAGTATTGTGCAGCCTCAGGCCAAGGACACTGGGGTGCCTGTCACGTCATTGTGAGCACCTCCCGTCTGTTGGGGTTAACAGACCCCTCATGGCGTTCAGGAGAGTGGGTTGGGGAACACCAGAATGTCTCCAGCCTAAGTCCAGACCCATTTCCACCAGGGCCCTGGCCTGACTGGACCCCCACACATATTGCCTAGGAGCTGTGGGGCCCGGTACCAGGGGCACCTAATCTGGCAGCCAGCTGCCCTGCAGCCCCGCCAAAGCTAACATTCTCTTCTGCCTGTGGCCTTCCCTGTCCAGGCTGAACGAGGAGCAGATCGCCACTGTGTGTGAGGCCGTGCTGCAGGCCCTGGCTTACCTGCATGCCCAAGGTGTCATCCACCGGGACATCAAGAGTGACTCCATCCTCCTGACCCTGGATGGCAGGGTAGGCCCCTCCCCTCCCTGGTACACCTGCGTCCCACCCCCTGCTTCCATATTCCCAGCTCGGCTCCTGCTCCACCACTCACTCCCGTTTTTCCCCCCCTCTCACCTCAACCGCAGGTGAAACTCTCTGACTTCGGATTCTGTGCTCAGATCAGCAAAGACGTCCCTAAGAGGAAGTCCCTGGTAGGCACCCCTTACTGGATGGCTCCTGAAGTGATCTCCAGGTCTCTGTACGCGACTGAGGTAACTGGTCCTTCCATCCCCCAGTCCTCCCAGAAGCAGCTTGGGAACAAATAGCTCTTGTGGCCCTTGCAAAGACCTGCCCCTGCTCCCCAAAATAGCCCTAGTTTTCAGATTCCTACTTAGTCAGTACCCTACCCCACTGCCCATCACACCCTGCCTGCTCTTAGATGGGTCTGCTCTCACTTGTGACTTTGCTTCTCGAAAATGCTCCTACGGCAGCTCAAGGGCAAGGTGGGGTATGGCCGGCTTCCTCATGTGTGATGGCCATTCTCAGAGAATGGCTGACAGCTATGTCCCTGCAGTCAGTGGGCACTCATGCAGAAAGGAACCGACCACGAGGCAGGTGGCCAGGAAGGAGGCCAGCTCACCGATGAAAGCTGGGACCAGCTGCTCCCATCCCCCCGCGGTACGCTGCTACTGAAGGGTCAGCTCTGGTCAGTGGAATCAGGGACATTCTCTTCCTGCAGGTGGATATCTGGTCTCTGGGCATCATGGTGATTGAGATGGTGGACGGGGAGCCACCCTACTTCAGCGACTCCCCAGTGCAAGCCATGAAGAGGCTCCGGGACAGCCCCCCACCCAGGCTGAAAAACTCTCACAAGGTCAGTCAGTGCACAGGGTGTGCCCTTGCTGACCCCATTCTTCCTGAGGCTTGGAGGACCAGAGCCTGGGCTCCCAGGCCCAGCTTCTCCCTTCCACAGAAGACAGAGGCTCCCAGAAAAGGCTCTTCTTTCTCCGCACAAAACCTACACCTGGGTGTGGAGCCACATCTGTACACAAACCTCTGTGGTCACTCAGACAAGTTTCTGCCTGCAGGCAAATGACAAGAGCCTGAGAAAATGGAAAGCAAGCCTTCCAGGAATCTAGAGAAGCTAGTTGAGCAGGAACCCCTCTACCGCACTTGGCAGGGGAGCCATACCAAGGCACAGTGTTCCGAGTCTGTCATGGCAAATCGCCTTGTCCTTCATTGGTGCACATCCTGACCACATCTGAACCACAGGTTTTCCCTTAAAGGTGGTGCGTGTGTGTTTAACCCTTTTCTGTCAAATCCACCCAAACTCACAGGCCTTTACCAGTGGACACTCCTTGCTGGTGGGCAGGTCAGTACAGGGCGGCAAAATGGCACTGCCATCTCGTGGCCAGAGCGAGAAATGTCCCAGAGGGGTGAAGCCCAGTCCCTGAATAATAGTTCTGTGGCCCCACCACAGCTGGATGGGAGAACAGACAGGAAGACACTTTCCGAGACAACTGGTCCTTGGAGCCTGCACCACCAGCCCCAAGATTAACATATAGGGGAGATTTCCAATTGGCTAATTCCCCAGAGGAGGTAGCCTTCTGTAACAGCCCAAGATTTAGCTTAATCCCAAGATGTTGGCGCAGAATGAACTAAGATAAGCCCCTGATTTAGACTCTAAGGCTTAGAGCAGTAAAGAAATCTTCCTTTTCAGGTCCCACTTTGTTTTTTTCTTTTCTTTCAAACACTTCATCCCTGACCTCTTTCTTATCTTCACCAAAGACAGGGCAAGCACATTTTATCATTAGCCCATTGGGCAGATGAGAAAACTGAGGTCTAGAGAAAATTGCAACTTGCCCAAGATCAGGGATAGACCCAGGACTGGATCACTAATATGAATCCCATGCTTCTCCCGCAGAGCCACAGAACCTGAAGGCTGAGAGCCCTGAGAAGCAGGGTGAGGAATGGGCTATATTTGGAGCCCAGCTTCCCAGGACACCAGGCTTCTTAATTCCACTGCTCAGTAGCACCCCCTAGAGGTGATCTAGCCACTTTTCCTGGACCGATGCCAATTTTCTTTACCTATCCCATAATCCAGAAAGTACTGAGCCTGGGAGCTACTACCAGGAAGTAAGAAACGAGAGAATTCAAGACTTTCAAATGATGGTGGGGCCAGGCAGACAAGTAACCCCGAAGCCACCCCATGCTGTGGCTTCCTCTCACCGATGCCCTGTCTCCACAGGTCTCCCCAGTGCTTCGAGACTTCCTGGAACGGATGCTGGTGCGGGACCCCCAGGAGAGAGCCACGGCTCAGGAGCTCCTGGACCACCCTTTCCTGCTGCAGACAGGGCTGCCCGAGTGCCTGGTGCCCCTGATCCAGCTCTACCGCAAGCAGACCTCCACCTGCTGAGCCCGGGGACACTGGGCAGCCAGCCTGCCGGCGGGGCCTGCCTGCCTCATTCTCTCAGTATTCTCTCCAAAGATCGAATGTGAAACCCCACCCACACCCTTCTGCCCCTCAGCCCACTGGGCCAGGCCGGACCTGCCCCTCGGTCTCTCTGCCTCCCAAGAGAGTCCCCAGTTGCCTTTGGGATGGTGGAGACCCCCTTCTACAGAATGACCCTCTGTTATTTGCACAGGGATATTTCTAAGAAACGTGGAGACCCGCACTCCTGGCCACGTGGCCAACACAGCAGAAAAAGCTGCTGCGGTTTTTTAAAAGTAGTTGTACATTAGCATCCCAGGTCACCGAGAGGGCAGACTGCCTGTCTTCGCCAGGATACTTGCTGTTCTCAGCTCCAGCTCTAAACCCTGGGGTCTCAAGAGGGCCACAGGGAAGGTTTCTATTGCCTGACGCCGTCTTCCTCCTTTACGTCTGACTTCCTGAAGGTACGGTCCAACCTGCACCTGTTTCCCGACCCACTTGCACTGACACCACTCTCCCTGCACAGCCTGCTCCAAACTGTGAACAGCCTGCTCTCTGGCCAGGGGTGGAGGAAGGGTATTTGTCTGGGTAAAAGAGAAAGAATGCGGTTGGTGGTAAACATAATCTCACTTTACAGGATGGAGAGAACATTGTGTGTGTGTGTGTGTGTGTGTGTAAGTGGAGGACAGTCACCCTGACAGCCTGGCTCCCTTCAGGTCACTCACAGGTCACCTACTTCAGTAAGGCTTCCCATCCTTTCTGCCACTAAATTCTACCAGGAAGGGACCTGCTTTCTTGGCCTGGCTTCCCACCTCCTAAGTCCCGTGTTTCTACCTGAACAGTGAAGAGAGCTGACACATCCCAGGGGCTTCGCAGATTTTCAGGTTTCTCCTGTACTGTGGAGTCTGAGAGCCAGAGATGGGAATGGTAAAGGAACAAACTTTGTTTTGCCTGTAAGCTTTCTCTCAATAACCAGGTCATCAAGGATCCATTATTTTCAAAAATCTTGGTCTGAGGGAGATGAACCACCCCCTGGGGCTCCATCCTGTCAAGAAAATGGACACCCCCTTTGTGCAAACCATCTGCCCTAGCTGCCTCTTCAGACACCTGTCTCTTTGTCCCCCTTCCCTCCCCACCTTCAGGGATGTTGTGAGTCAGGGAATCCAGGGAAGAACTCCAGGTGTCAGGACCCTATCTAGATAATATTTTTAGATTCCTCTGCTCCCTAGTGGCCTGCTTTGGGCCCCCCCCCAAAAAAAAAAAACTTGCAAGGACTTTTTTAAGGGTCAGAGTTTTAAAAACAAAAGCATCTTCCCTAGAAACTTTTGTGAATTGTTTGCACTTGTGCCTGTTTTAAATTAAACTGAGTGTTCAAAACCTCTGGGCTGTTGTCTCTGACAATGGAGCCAGGCTATCTTCAAGCTGGACACTTCAAGCAGCTGTCTGGTGTGCCCCCCTCCCATATGAGCTCCCCAGCGGTCACTCAGTCCACAGAAAACCCAACTCCCTGGTGGCATGTGGGCCCATGAGGGCGGATAAGAAGGGAAACGGGAAGCGAAAGGCCCTTGGGACTGAAAGAACTGAGAAAGGGACACAGCTGTCCTTCCCAGGGGAGAAGAACCCAGCCAGGAAAACCAGGGCCATGCGCTCTGCTTGCTGGTACCACAGGGGCTCTGCGGGCAGCCACTGGAGCTGATGGCCACTTTCTGCACTGGTGTCTCCCTTCTCCCTTTTGCTTCCCACTCCAAGGAAAGTCAGAGGCTGCTTTCCTCCAGCTGTCCATAGAAAGTGGCCTGGAACTGCTTCCAGGGAGAAAGCAGTCTGTGTTTCTGTTCTCAGAACTGAGGGGTTGTGGAGCAGCAGTGCAGTGACTGGAAATCAATACACCTTGGTCCTAGTCCTGCAGGTAGGGGAGGTAGATGGCATGATCTTTAAGCTTCTGGCTCTGACACTGATTCCAGCACTTCCTTCCTGAGAGTTCATCCTACCCCCAGCCCCAGGGTTCACTGAAACCTCTTACCCAGCATCCAGGAGTCACACAGACCCTCTCCTGCTCCCCACACCAGCCCCACCCGGAGAGCTGCCCTGGTCTCAGGGTCCTGGTCCCACAAGCTCAGTTGGAAGCAGTACCTGAGTCCTTCCTTCAGGAGGCGGCCACAGTGCACGGTGGAACAGGCAGGGATGGAGGCTGACAGAAGGCAGAACCTTCACAGGAAGCAAGCACACCCTCTTGTCACTCCATAGGGAGCCCAGAATCAGGAGCAGTTGGCGAGGCAAAGAGAGGCCAGTTCTTGCAACTGAATAATACTGGATTTATTAACTATTCTTTTGAGTTCTAATAGTCCTTCCACCGCCCAGTGTCACTCCAAAAGCGTGTGCAGACGTCATTTGGCCTCCCATGCAGCCTAGTTCTGAGTTTGATGTTAGGGTACTGAGCTCCAGTGGCCTGTGTGAGTCTTCACAACGATGAAAGCAACACGGATTGGAAAAGAAAACTGTTTAGAAAGGTCTCTTCTAAAGTGAGCGAGCTAGAGAGGACCCCAGCCTCAATGCCTGGGGGCTGACAATGAGAAGGAAGTGCAGGAGAGCAAAATGTGCTGAGATGTAGAAGTTTTGCACAGAGCTGGGACTAGTAAGTAATCTGCAAGAACAGAAAGTCAGTCACACACAGTTCATTGCAGACAGGAAAGATCCACTGTGGTCTTTTAGAAACAATGCTTTCAACCACCAAGCCCTTGGCACCTCCATGGAGAGGAGCCCTCATGATTGTTTACTCAATAAGGAAGGCCCAGGGTGACATTCAACCAGAAAGCCACAGGTCAGCAACATTTGAAAGATGACAGCACCATCAACCTAATGTTCACCCCAGACCTTACAGTGTTTTGAAGAAGTCAAAATACTTGTATTCTTACACCATTAAAAACACCGTGGAAATTAAACACAGTCAGAAAGGGAATAAGTGAACAAGCAGGGATCCGCCGGAGTGGGGGGCGGGGGGGCAAGAGTTTGTGCTTGGGATGTCCAGTTATCCCCCATCCCACCCCAGATCCTCTCCACCCGGCTTTTCAGGTGCTTCTGTATCCTTCACCCACCACCCAGACAGTGGGACTAAGGAGAGGCAGATGTCTGGGGAGAAAGGAATGAGGGGAGGGCAATACACCCCCAAAACGAAAGCAAATCTCATCAGAAGAAAACAACGCAGGTCCCAAGGTTCAGAAATTATAAAGAAGGGGTTGGAAGCCCCTGTTTTTCAGAAGAGAGCAGGAACTCTCTGGACTTGGGAGCCTTAATTTGGAAGATCTTGGGGTCCTTGGTGAAGAAGGGTCTGTCTGGGCTCCTGCTACTCCAAATCCGGGTTTTTTGTTTACTGTCCCTCACTCCACTGCTGGGAAATGGCTTCAAGTATCCGGATTTAATATACTACGAGAGTAAGGGGAGTCCATGGGTAAATGCACACGGAGGGAGAAGTACATTGCCGTGATCCCTAGTGAAACCAGGAAAAGTCTGAACTCCGAGCCAGGGCGCCGCGAGGTATGCGCAGCGCTGCCACCAGGAGGCACCAGAGATCACGTCCAGTGCGGGGTGGGGTGGGGTGGGGTGGCTGACTTTTGAGGGACAGAAGGATTGGGAAGGTGTCTGACATCTATACAACGCCCACTCACCCCCCCCCCCCCCCCGTCCCAGCTTCTCAGCAGAGATCATTCTCTCTGGGCAGTCCCCTTAGAGTTATGGTGAGAAACCTTTCGTTCTGCAAAGGCGTTTTAGATCGACGCCTTGAAAAGCCCCCACCTCAGACGGGTGAGGCGCTGCACGCTCAACCTTCGGGGTTCACAAAAAAAGCCCCCAAGCGCAGCCATCCCGCGGGCTGGGCGCACAGGTGCCTGTGCTAGGGTTTCCGCAGGGTCCTAGGGCACGCGTTCACCCGACGTCCTAGAATCCCCCTCTTAGGCCAACACAAAGAGGAGGCAGGGGAGGGGAGGAGAGGAAGGACCACGCCGGAAAAGGGCTTTTAACCACCTCTCCACGGTTGCCTCTGACTCACTAATCTGCCCAGTAATGAAGCTTTGCCCGGCCTGCGTCCCACGCGCTGGGGCAGAGGCAGGGGTCCTTGGTCTCGACCTCCAGCATCTACCATCCGCCCTGCCCTCCATTAACAGCCCAGCGAGAAGCAGGAGCCCTTTAACAGCCCCCTTCCAGCTCTCGCCAGAGTTTGATGTAATTTAAACCCGGACCTGCGGCTCGTGTGGGCTTCCCGACTCCCTCGCGCCGCCGTTCAACGTGGCAAACACTTCAGTCAATTATCCCCCTCGCAGAGCTTCTATTTAAAGAGACATTGTCAGGTTCTTAAGCCTCGGATCAGACCCGCTGCTTTCTGCTTCATATACAAAGACTCAAAACACGAGTTCTTTGAGGATTGGAAGAAATACAATTAAGCCAAGCCTTCGCAACCGTTCCACCCTGCGGGAGCACCCACATGGCACCCACATGCGGGACGGGGGGAGCTGGGAGGTGGTGGAGGCGGGAAAGTGCCAAGTCCTTTCATTTCAGGCCTCTAACAGTTAGCAGAAGTAAGGCTGGATCACGAGGGACACGACCTCAAAGATAAAACTCAAATGCCCCCGAGCTGAAGTACAGGCTGGCTCAGGTGCTGGGAGCTGGGCTGAGTAGGGGTTGGTGTGGGGCAATGACCCCCCATCATCAATGAAGTTGAATCCTGGGTCGGCCAGAGGCACAGGGAGCTGGAAACACCCGGAAGCTGTTTCAGGAGACAACCAGCATTCAACACCAAGGCCTCTGCCACCCCCAAATATGCTCTCATTGTCTCGAGGCAGATGTTTCTCCCCAGAAAAACGTAACCTTCAGACTCCTTCACAATCAGCCCTCCTGTCCAGAAGGGCTCAGAGGCCAGTCTCCTTGCTCTCCTTCTCCAACACTTAAGAGGAAGGGAGACTTAGGTCACGTGCAGAATTACTGTCTTATCACTACGCAGAGAGGGGAGGCTAGGCCTTTGTTCTACAAGTCAACTCTTCTGCTGCCTGGCTACTAGGGTGTGGGAGACTGGCCAGGAGGAAGTGTGGGGCGGGAGTCCCGCAAGACTCAGAACTGAGCCTTAGGGCTCAGAGTAGGGGGTCCATCTTCCTGGCTGGAAGGCTGTAGCATGTGGAACCAGTCTTCTACTCTTCCTCTTCCAGGACAGGAAAGGTAGGCTGTAGGGAAGGCGAGAGACCTAGGCAGGGAATACCAACAAGCACAAAAAAGAAATAAAATAGGGGCTCTTTTCAGAGAGAGGGTTGGTAAAGGTCTTGCCTTGGCAGTGGGGGACAGGTTCTGGATCACAGGCCGGGAAACTGCCAGTTAAATGAAGGACCTGGAAGAGAGAAATCCCAGTGGAGGTGAGACATTAAGAGCAGGGGGAGCAGGGCTCAACCTCGACGCTGTTTACCGCTGAGAGTGCAGCACCATGGCCTCTGTGCCTGCCTGCCAAGGCTGAGGCCCAGGCCCCGAATGGGGCAGAGCGTTGGCCTCTAACTCTGAGCCGCTCTCGGGCCCTGGTGCCTCCCCGACCAGGCTGGGGATGTCTGGAGCTGTGGAGCGTCGGCGCAAACCCAAACGGCCAGAGCCGGGGCCGCCCTCCGGGTGGGGGCTGAGGCCAATGGGGGCTTGCACTAAGGTCGGAGGCACTCCCTCCAGCACCTCCTGCGAACGCCACCTCCCGGTCCCCGAAGACTGGGGCGACTGTGGTCGGGCCATCAGGGCTCCTGCCCGCAGTCGAGCCGCCTCCTCCTCGGTTACAGCACCCAGCGCCAGGCTCATGCTCCGGCCCAGCTCGGGCCTGTCGCTGCCCTGAGCTCGGTGCCGGCCAGAGCCCTTGCCCCCTGACCCTGCCTCGCCACCGTGACCGTGGCCGCCGGCCGCTCGCGCAAAGCGCGCCAGGAGAGGCCGAGGTAAGCGGCGAGGACTGGGTCGTCGACGCTCGGGGCTGGGCGCAGGAGCCGGACGGCCAGGAGGGCTATCGGAGTTGGAGCCCCGGGCCGCGGCGGCAGCGGCTGCGCGGCCCCAGGGCCCGGTGAGGGCTTGCACGCAGGTCCCGTGGCCGCGGGCGGCGGCCAGTTGCAGCGCGGTGAGACCCGCTCGGTTGGTGCGGTCGAGGCGCAGGCCGAGGCGGCGGAAAGAGCGCACCAAGAACTCGAGCACCGCCCCATGGCCGCACGCCGCCGCCCACATCACTGGGCTATTGCCCGCCGAGTCGGCCGCCTCCGGGTCGCCGCTGAACTGCACCAACAGCTGCACGGCGTCCAGGTGGCCGCGCTCGCAAGCCAGGCTGAGTGCCGTGCGGCCGCGCTCGTCCCGCAGGTTCACTGCTGCACCCTGCTCCAGCAGTAGCCGCACGAAGCGCGCGCGCAGCGCGGGGTCCGGCAGGCCCACCGCCACCATGAGCGGCGTGCGGCCCTGCTCTGCGCGGCAGTCGATGATGCTGCGGTCCAGCGCATCCAGCACAAAGCGGGCCAGGTGCACTTTGCCCGCCTGCATGGCCTCCAGGAAGGTGCGCGTACCCGCTCGGGGGCACAGGTCCTTGGGCTTGAGCATGACCCCGGCCGCCGCTCCCAGGCGGCCCAGCAGCTCCGCACGGGGGCGCCCCTGTTCCCGCGCCCCGCCGGGCTCTGGGCCCCGCTGGTGCTCTGGTTTGGCTCTCTCCGCGCGTGGGCGGCTGCAGCCGAGGGTCCTGATGTTCCCAGTCTTTTGCTCCGGCGGCTTCCGCTGCCCCGCCGCTCCTGAGCCGCACGCCTGGCGTCTCGCTGCTCCTTCCCTGAGCTTCCCGCCTGGAAGTGTAGGTTGCTCGCTACTCTGAGCTCCGCTCCTGGCCCGCTACGACTACGAGAGCGAAAGCTCGGCCCCTTTCTGTCTGTCCCGCTGTTTTCCGCGTGTCCGGTGCCCCTCCGTCCCTTGTGGCTTGGAGCCGCGCCACTCACCCGCACCCGAAGCAGCCCCCGCTCCCCTGCTGAGACGGTGGCGCCCGCCGAGCGCGCCTGCCTCCAGCCCTGGCGGGGCGCGCCGCTCCTCAAGCTGCTGGCGCCGCTCCTCCGCCTCCTCCCCGCTCGCGGGGGCCGGGGCGCTTGCTCCTTACTTGGGGGGCTCAGCGGCGCGGGAGCCGCCGCAAGCCTGCACACCTGGCTTTATAGCCTCGGGGGTCTCCATGGCAATGGCTGCCCTGGAAGCGGGCTGAGCCGTCAGGGCAGGAACGCACGCGGCTGGGGAGACCGCCCCTGACCCCCACCCCTTTGTGGGCCACGAAGTCGGGGAGCGGCTCCTCCTCCGCGCTCCCCTGGGGCTGCGGCGGCAGTTGTGGGGCGGGGGTGGCGGCTGCTGCTGGGGGCCACATGCAGCAGGCCAGGCCAATCCCAAAGTCACAGTCGTCTTTCCTCGTCTCCCCGCCCTCCGCCCCCACCGGAGTCGGTGCTCCTGGCTCCTTAGAAACTTGGGACCTCGGACCCGTCGGGGAAGACGGAGGGCTTCTCGCTGCCCCCCGCGGTCCAGGTGGAAGGAAATGGGACCCCAAGAGGGCAGAACTGGACCGTAAGCGAGCTGGGAGTTGGCGGCGAAAGGCGAACTGGAAGTAATTGCGGGGCGGGGGAGGGGGTATCTGCGCTGCGCACAGGGTGGGGGGGGGGCGCTCATTCTGGCTGAGAACTGCCACTCGAAGTGTAGCGAATCACGCACTCACACACAATTGTTCTTCCCGCACACGCTCACTCTGAGCGGGGGTGGAGGGGAGAGTGTGCTCTCCAATCTCCGACGTCTCCAACCCCGACCACGCGCCCGATTGCCAGCTCCCGGCGGCTGACAGGCACAGGAGGGAGGAGCCGAGACGCGCGGCCCGAGCCAGAGCCTGGAGTGCTGCAGCCTCGTGAAGAGTTCCCTGGCGCCGCCACCCCGGAAAATGCGAGGGACAAACACGCAAGCCTCCCCTACGGTCCTCGCCTCCCTCCTGAGCTCAAAACCACCCCCAGACCACAGGGCTCTGATTTTGACTACTAGCTGACCCGTTTGAAAGGGAAGAAGAGAGCTCGAGTCAGAGGGGTGTGGGAAAACCACGGCAACGTAGAGACTATCACCAAGGGCTCAATACATAGGTTAAATACAAAACTGAGACAGTGCTCAGAGGAAAAGGTGGAGTTGTGGGGAGGAGAAGGCTCTGGAGGAAGTCAGAAGACAGGACTTCTGAGGTGGTCTTCAAGCCTGTGGGGGATCTGGCTGCTAGGAAATGAGGAAGACATTCCAGACAGGGTTACTGAGGCCAGGCCAGGAAGCAAGAAAAACACCTGTAGGGGACAGTATTGAGGGCTGCTTTACTGAGAACCTTCCTATAGAAGACAGGAAATTAAGGGAATCCTAAAGGTGTCCTGAGCCTGGGCAGAGCATTGATAGTTTGCTTTGCAGCAGCAGGAGCCGCCTGTGGAAAGGTTCTGGGCAAGGAGAGGATTTGCCCTTCCAGAAAGAAGACAGTGGGCTCAGATGGGTGAGTGGCAAAGTGCACATTGGGCCCTGCACTCCAGGCTTCTTGCCTTTCTCCAGCTCCCAGGCTTCAGGGATGCCCACTGGCATCCTGAGCCCAGCTATGGGGCTGGGACTCCCACACCCCTCTGTTCTGGGCGGTGGCGGTGGGGGGGGGGGGGGGTTGGCGGTGGCGGTGTGTGTGCATGTGATATATACCTGTACACACTGTCAAGCTCCCACTCCCTTTATCTTCTCTCATTCTTTAATCCCTCTGCTCTGCCCATTTTCTCTCCTGGTGTCACAAAAAGAGCACAGCATTTGACATTGGAGTTAAGTCACAGCTTGAAGGCATTTATTAGCAGTGTGGCTCCAGGTCTGCATTGTCTCATCTGCAAAATGAAGCCGACAATACTAGCCCTGCCTACTTCTGGCAAGATCAAGCTAGAGAGTGTCAGGGAAAGAGCGACATGGTTATTCAGAGTGTAGACAATCCAAACTCGCCCACCCCAGACATGGGGGCCCCTCCTGGGGTGTCGCCTCAGGGTGAGTATAGACTCTCCAACCCCAGTGGGGGTGCAGGAAAGCTCTCCCCCCCCCCCTCAGCAGAAGAAAGGCTTTCCTTCCCTTCATGACTCAATTCCCCTTTTTGCAGCATGAGGGAAATTGCTTTCTTCCCTCCTGTTTCCAGAGTCGGGGAAGGAGGTAACCCTGGAATCTGCATGTGGCAGGCCCGCCTGACAAGCCAGGCAGCGACACACCCCAGGTAGAGGAGAGAAGCAGCGGGAACATGGAATGGGTCACTGCTCTGTCCTAAAGAACCATGGACTCCCTCCGCATTGGGGCTTCCGCCTCTGTTCCTGGGATGGATGGAGACAGTTCCAGGGAAGCACAGGAGCCAGAGGTTCCTGTCAGGGCCTCCACCCTGGCTTGGCAGACAGCGCCATGCTGGCCACTCTTTAGAGGGAGCAGCCAGTGCATTTGCCCCATCTGTCATCACCAAGCCAGCCAGGCCTGTGGCGGGTCTCAGGCCCTGGAGCCCTAGCTCTGACTTTTCTGTAGGCTCAGTAGGTTCTGAGCAGAAAAGAAATAGCAAAACTGGGGGGGAAAAAAAAGAGCTGAGACGGTGCTGCAGAGCAGAGGCCCCAACAGCCAGAATTAGAAGCTGTCGCTTAGGGAGCTGAAGGCTGACAAGAGATGGAGCTGAGGCAGGGAGCAGGCAGGCACTCCACACTCTCCTCCCCTCCACCTGCTGAGCCTCTTCCCCGCCCCCCTCCCCGGGCAGGCCCCAGGCTGGCAAAAGAGCTTCCTCCCAGAGGCGCTAGGCTCAGGTCTGCAGTCTGTCATTCTGTCTGCAGCCAGCGCCCCTCCCAGACCCCTTTCTTTCCCCCTCAAGTGTCACCAGCCCCCTCACCCTGTCATGTTGCACCAGCTCAGCAGGGTTGGGCCAGGTGGCACATGCCTGGGAGATCCAGAGAGCCGGGGAGGGGGTGGGGGTGCAAGGGGTGGGGTGAGTCAGCAGGGGACTCTAGTATCTGAGTCAGCAAAGGGACTGGGAAGGGGCGGGGACCCTTCTCTTCATGTAAAAGGTGAAACTGAGGCATGATGAATGGACGGGGAACCTTGCCCCAGCCCCACAGATCCACAGCAGGAATTCACCTGGTTAGGGCCCTGAGGGAAGGCATCAACCTCTCCTCTGCACATCCCCTACAGCCAGAGATTAACTCATCTCCAGGGCCCAAAGACTATGACATTTTCCCAGGAGGGCACCTTGCCCTTTTTCCAGAGGACAGAAAGCAGGGAGGTGGGTATCTGGGGCTGGCCCCCAACCTGCTATGCAGAGGCCTCTCTGAGAGGCAGGATTGCATTTCCTTCCCTATTCCTGGGCTTCCCAGCTCCACACTGGGGCCGGGAAACTGCCCAGTCTGGCTGAGAGGCTCGGGGAAGGCAGCTTCTCCTTCCCCTCAGCAGTCTCGGGCAAAAACAGGGGACTGTCCAGTTGACTCTATTTGGCACTGGCTCTGGCTTATGCCCACGTGCCTGGGTCAGTGAGCTCGTCTAGCCTGGATCCTCATCCCTACACAGTTCTACCCCTGGGCTGGCAGGGAGATGGGGCAGTGGAGTGCCCAGCAGGAGAACTAAAGACAGCACACTGCTCTGGGGTACAAGTGTCCCACCCTTGGCTGTATCCAGTGTGTATGCAAGCGGGACGTGTCAATGACAGGCCTTACTGCTGTGAATGAGCAGGACCCCTAGTCTCAACCTACAACCCGGGAATGCTGAGATCCCAGAGGTCCGGCCCCCAGAGGTATGGAGGGTGGTGGCGGTGGTTCTGTTTATTTTTCGAAGGCACAGGTGCTCAGAGCTAATGGCATTTGTTATAACTCTCTGATAAGAAAACAACCTCTTCCCAGAATCAGTCCCCACCTGGTTTCTCCCAGGCCAGTGCCTATTCCCATTTGGGATTTGGGACCATGCCACGGATGCAGCGAACAGCTGCCCCCAAGCCCCTGTCAAGCAAGTGTTGGGTTCAACCATAACTACCACGGGGGCCTAAGAATGTGATCGCTCTAAGTCTGCCTAAAGGGGCCCAGGTGGCCTGGAGGTTCACAGCTCCCCAAGAGGGTGGGGGGCACCTTTGCAACAGGCTCTTCTGCTGCAAGCCCTGAGGGTGGAGACAAGGAAAGCCCACATCTGGGGGCAGGTGGAGAGAAGGAGTGACCTCATTTTCCAGTGGTTGTGGCATCAGAGCTGCCAGAAGGGGAAGTGAATCCCCTTCGTGCCCAGAGGCAGGGCCATTCCTTTCCACTGGGCTCTGGAAGGGACTTCATCCTGGGGTTCAGCTCCCAAAGGGTTTTTTTATTTTACTCCCCAGGCTGTTTCATTTCAGGAGCATACTACCCCTGCCTCCCATTTCTTAGCTGTAGAGCAGAGACCAGGCTTAGGCAGGAAATATTGGGACAGGGTTCTTTTCAGTAGCAGTAAGAAGGGGAAAAAATAAATAAATCTCATAAAGGCAGGAGAGAAAATGATGCTGACCTTGTCAGGCAGCCTGCGTGGGGGTGCATACTAGGAAGTAACCACCCCCCGCCCCCAGGCCTAGAAGAGTGTCCCAAAGGCCTTCCTTGGCCCCTCCCTGCGAGCCAAAGGCCCAGTGTCTCAGAGACCAGACATCTGAGGCAGCTTTTCCATGTCAGCCTCCCGTCCCCCACAGGCAGGAGGCCAGGGAAGGGACCTCAGCCTGGGATCCCGGAAGCAGCTGTCCCCAGGGAGCTTGGAGGTAGTGCCAGGCTCCACATCAGGGAGCTACAAGGAGTCCAACTCAGGACAGGTCTGAGATGGGGCCTCACAGCAGCAGGGTTTGGAGTTTGGTCCTGCTTGAACTAGAGGTGCTAGAGTGGAGGTTCCAGGTGGCCAGACCTAACCCTCCAGGTGAGAACAGTGAGTCCGGAGTGGGGCACCAATGGTTGCTCACTAGGAAAGGTGGAGTGGGGCCAGGACCCCATTTTCTGCCTCCCAGTCCATATTCTTGTGCCCTCAATGAATCCGTGACACTCATTCAGAGGAAGAGGTGAGGGATGGAGAGCAGGAAGTCCGACTGGAGAGGGACTCTAAACCCAGACAGGCCCCTGCCCTGATGGTACCAGGTTCCTGCCTCCTCCTCCAGCTTAGCTGCAGGAGGGGGCTCCAGAGTCCAAGGGAGCCCCAGCTTCCGACAGCCTTAGAATGCGGGGGCCTTTCCTCCCAGGGGGATGGAGCCACATCCCAGAGAAGAGCGAATGTCCTTACAGAATGTCCCAGTGGGATGGGGGCATCAGAGGTGACTCTCCTGGGCATCTGCCTTTGCTGTGAGTGGGTCCTGCTCACACAGCTCCTTGAAGGCCCCAAAGGACCTCTCAGGCTTGTCCTTGGCCTCAGAGGGGAAGTAGTCCCTGAGGCAGGTCCTCACTGACTCCTTCACCTCGGCCTCCAAGCCCTTCATCCTGGCCTCGTACTCTGCCAGTGCCTCCTGCTGGAACTGTGGGGACAGCAAAGATCACCACCTGTCTCAGAAGGGGCCAACCACCCACTCTCTGGACAGTCAGACAAGGAGATGCCCAGTCTGTTCAGAGCTCCCAGGAGACTGGGGTGGGAGGTGGAAGGTAGTGGAGACCATCAGGGAACCTCTCAGGGAAGGGGGTACCAACCAGGCAAAGAGATGTATAGAACTACCTCCTCTTAAAGGACCCCAGGACCCCGTGGGAATCGGGGCCTGTGGTCCACCAGTGAAGGCTGAGTCCCCTTCCCCTCACCCCATCCCCTGACTGGCAGCTCCCCGGGGCAGGCCAACTCTGCTGGTGGCCAGGGTAGTGGTCCCTGTCACCTGCTTTTCCATCTCCCGGATCTGCTCCAGGCAAGCTGCCTGCTTCTCCTCCAGCTTCTCCTGGTGCTTCTCCAGGTTCTCTGTCATCTGGGTGGGAGTGAGAGGCAGGGAATCAGGATAGCACAGACAGGCAACCTGGCTTGGAATCCAGCTACAGTCCCAGTTAACCAGCTGTAAGACTGGGGACAAATTTGTTACCCTTCAAACAGTTCTTTT
Source organism: Leopardus geoffroyi (assembly GCF_018350155.1). NCBI lineage: Eukaryota > Metazoa > Chordata > Mammalia > Carnivora > Felidae > Leopardus > Leopardus geoffroyi. The sequence goes on along the minus strand of NC_059337.1, from coordinate 62,885,537 downwards.
AAATTTGTAAAATGAATAGTGTGTCTTGCTGGATTGTGCAGGAGTGTATGAGACGGTTCAAGTCAAGTACCTGGTTGAGAGCCTGGTATGAGGTCAGGTCTCAGTAAAAGCGAGCTGTGTTAGTGTTGTTAATGGTCCTGGGGGGGGGGTGGTTAGGTCCATTCTCAGCAGGGTTTTCCTTCCTTTTCTGACTTCTCGGAGCCTCAGGAAGCCCCCCTCACATCCCATCCTCCCCTGGCCATCTAGCCCCTTAACATTTCCATCCAGGGTGATTGGCCACAAACAGATCCCCTTAGGCTGGTACTCCACCCTCCCACAAAGGCCAGAACCACAGGATAGCCTGGGGACTCCTCCTCCTCTTCATTGCCTCCTCCCATCCCTAGCTGCAGGGCCTGTTCTGGACTGTGCATCTCTTAAAGGCAAAGTAAAGGCCTGGGACCACCCCTTCCCTCCTATGTAGGGTGTGTGTGTGTGTGTGTGTGTGTGTGTGTGTGTGTGTGTGTGTGTATGAAGGACACAGCTCTTACACACCTGCTTGATGGCTTGCACCACCTCCTGAATGTGAGAGTTGTTAATTTCTCTCTTCAGCCTGTTGGGGTGATCAGAGTTTCAGAGAGGGCAGGGGGCCCCTAGGAAGAGTTGAATGAGACCAAGTCTCCTCAGGGTGTACACAAAATGAGAACTCCACCCTAAGAGCAGAACCAGCCAGAGGGGGTAATCATGGGGACCCAAGGAGGACTTGAGGGGCCACTGGGAGCTCTAGGGACTGTCTGAGGAAAGGGCTTCCTCACTGAAGTGCACTGTCCTACAAGGTGTGTGTGTGGGGGGTGGGGGGAGCTACTGTCCCAAGGTTGCACCTCCCTCTTTGTATGATTGGTTTTTCCCTTAAATTCTCCTTTCTGAGAATTTTGATTCTCCTTTCTGAGAATTTTGATTCTCCTTTCTGATGGCTTCTGTGTTTTGCCTAAGGAGGACACTCTGATCAGAGGTGACAGAAATGGGATTAACTTTCGAAATCCAGGGGACAGGCACATCTCTGGAAAGTAAGTCAGGATCCACTTGTAGACAGGCCCCTTCCCACCTGGAATGGTCCCTTCTCAGACCGGCCCTGGAGTCTGAGGCCTGGGCCTCCCTCCAGGGCTCACCTTTCTTGAGCCATCTTGTCCGAGGTGACTTTGACCATGGCCTGGATCCGCTCTATCCTCTTGGCCTCCAGCTTTTTCTTCATCTCTTTGGTATCACTGCAGAAAGACAAGCATCAGGAAGATGTTCTGAGGGGCCTGAGCCCTCCTGGGAGATAAGAGTCAGGCATGGGCGGGAGGCAATCATACGTCTCCAAGGTCTCCTTGAGGGTCTTCAGCTCCGCAGCCTGCTTCTCTCTGGCCAGCTCCATCATCTTGGCGATTTGCTGCGGGAGGTGTGGGGGGGGGGGGGCGGTTGTGCAAGGATGAGCTTGGCTAGAGGAGCCCTTTGCTGTGAGGCGGTGGGGACGGGGTGGTGTTGGTTGGGTTGTGGCTCCCTCCCCTCCCCCGCCCGGGCACCTCGGCCACGTGCTGCTCCTTGCGCTTCAGGATGCACTCGTACCGCTCCTCGCCCTGCTGCAGCAGCTCCAGCTCCAGGCGGTCCTTCAGCTCCCGCGCGCGCGCGTCCGCGCCCTCGGGGCCCTCGCGGCCCTCGCTCGGCGCGGCCCCGGCGGCCTCCTCGCAGAGCGGGGTCCTGTGGAGGCCACGTGTGGGGACAGGCCCTGAGCCCGCCTCGGAGGGCAGGGCCCGCCGCCGCCGCCGCCGCCCTTACCTCTTTTTGCGGGAGCCCTTGCTCGCGCCGAGCCTGCGGCCCCCGCAGCCCCCCGGGCCCGGCGGCCCCAGCTCGGCCAGCTGCGCCGCGCCCCTCTGCAGCAGCTCCTCCCAGCGCCGCGCGCCGCGCCGCTCCAGGTCCCGCAGCTCCTTCTCGTGCCGCCGCTGCAGCTTCACGATGCCCTTCAGCTCCCGCAGCTCCTCCGGGCTGGCCGTCCGTGGCTCTGCGGGGGCCGGGGTGAGGTGCGCCGCCTCCCAGAACCCCCACCGCCACCCCCACCCCCCAGGAGTCTAGGACCCTCCCCAGGCTCGTTCCCAAGATCACTCGGACTCAGCAGGCCTTACCCGCAGCTTCTTTCACGGCTTCCTCCCTGGCCCTGGCCCCGGCTGCTGCAAGAGCCACAGCGTGGGCTAAGAGGTGCGGGACGGGATTAGTTCTGTAGGCTACTCTCCCCTCCCTGGGGGTGGGGGGGGGGCATTATGGGCCCCCTGTAGCGCACTTTCCTGGCGCTGCGACTTCTCACACAGTTGTTCCCATCCCAGGTGAAAGTCTATTTTGGGGGGATGCTGTGGGTACCGCTGGAGAGGTCGAGGCCCTTCCAGTCTGTGGGAGGACCCTGCAGTGCTTACCTGCAGACCCGTTGCTCAGTGGGGCCAGTGCCCCATTGACGTGGCCGGCGACTGGACTCCCGGGTGGGAAGGGTTTCTGTGTAGGGAGAGCAGATTCGGAATATAGCACCAATATCTCTTGGTCTTTCAACCTAGGACTCTGCCTCCTCCCTCATCTTCCCTCCCAGAGGGCAAAGCTCCTGGACCAGGCAACACAGACCTCAGGCAGACCTCCTATGGCTTCCTTGAGCTTCACAGACTTCTTATCGTGGGCACTGAAGAACTTGATGGGATTGGCAAGAGCCACGGTGAGATCTGGGTGCAGAGGGGCATCACTGGCCTGGTATGGAGATGTACCTGGAAGCCTCCCCGATCCTCACCTACCCCAGGATGCCCTGTCCTGCCCCACTCTGGAGGCTGGCTTGAGGAGGGGGAGGGGGAGTGAGTGGATCCCGGCTCCCAACATACTAAGGGCCTCCTACCTGCCCAGGTGTCAGGTACGTAGTCCTTCATCTCCAGGAAGACAAAAAGCGCAGGCATGGTAAGGGGCATGTTGCTCTCGCTGTGCAGGCACAGATGGTGGTAGCCTGTTGGGCATGGCAGGGTGGGCAGTAAGCCATGCTCATTGCTGCCCAGCACTGCACAGGAGCAGCTAGTTACTCAAAACTCCCGGCTTTAGAGTCAAAGAGGCCAAAGCCTGAGTCTGATTCTGTACCTTCCTGGTTGTGTGACCTTGAGCAGATTAGTTTAAATCTCTGAGATTTTCCTCAGCTGTGAAATGGGGTGCCTAGGGTCTACCCATGTGGTTATTGTTAGCATTAAGTGAGAACGTGTTATAAGCCCTAACTCATTTTAAGTGCCCAGTAAGTATCAGCTCCTTGGGAAATTGCCCCAGTAGTTCCAGAATATTACAGACATTCTGATAGGTGGGCAGAGGCCCCACCTCTGTCAGTTTCCTATTCTTGCCACACTCCTTAGGGCTGATAACTTGAGAAGGTTAGGTAAGGTCTCAGGGCCACCTCCCTGAAGCAGCCCCACCCTCTGGACAGGCTCCTAACACTGGCCTTCGTCTCAGACCAGCTGACAACAGCAAAGGACTCCATCCTTACCAGAATTCAGGGCATTAATGGGGATGATGCGGTGTCCAAGAAATCTGTTGCCTTCCTCCATTACAGCCACCCTGAGGGAGGCCAGCTCAGGCATCAAGATCTAAGGAGAGTTTGGGACAGGACAAGCTAGGAGGTGGCCAACCTACCCACCTCCCTAGCTTCAGAAGTCTTAGCGTCAGTGTGAGAACATGGCAGGTGTTACCAGATTTGGCACACTCTAGGCCACACACGTAGGCATCCTCTCAGCTCATGCCATGGCTGGTCCACGCAGGGGAGAAGGGCTGGGTATGCAGCCCAGGGCTCGGGGGTCCTGGTGCAGGCAACCCTTGACAGCCTTGCCAATGAGCATCCAATGGGAGCAGAGCAAAAGACCTCACCGTTCCGTGGCATTCTGTACCCTCGACTGGGAGTTCACATTTCTGCCTCTCATCCTAACATGAACATACACACATACACACACACACACACACACACACACACACACACGCACGCACCTGCTCACAAATTTCTGTAAACGTGGATTTGGGACTCTTAAAAATCAGGAAGCCATGGGGGGAGGGGAGGGGAGAGGATGAAGGAAGTCCCTTTATTTAGTTCCTCTTTTCTATAAGTAGAGGCCAAGAAGTAGGGACAGACCCCAGCCCCTGCCCTAGGTCCCCACCTTCTCAAAGACAAAGGGCTCCTCCTTCCAGACAGGATTGATAGAGTTGGCACTGGGTGACAGCTTGGTGCGATAGCGCCTCTTGGGGTCCCCAGGAAGGCCAAACAGCTCCACTTCGACAAAGGTGCGCACACTGCGTTCTGACAGGAACTGCCCAGAGATCACCTAGGGGTGGGGCCCATGGGAGGCCGGCGTCAGCTCGCCCACCCAGGCCCATCCCTAGCACCTGGGGCCTCCAGCTCCTGTGGCTAAAGCATCCATTCTTGCATACTGTGAAGAGCCCCATTCAGCTGGGGCTGTGTGGCTCAAGGGTTACAGCTAAGCTCTTGGCGACCAGGTGCTTCCAGCATTCAGGGAAGAAGTGGGGGCCTCCCCACCTCCCTCCCCCGGCAAGGAAGGAACAGCGCCCTCCCCCAGGGCCTGGGGCTCCTGTGGACCCACTCTGCCTACTCTTCTCCCCTCCCCCATCCCAGCCTCAGCCCTTCCCCTTGGTTTCCATGGGGACCAAGAGGCAGCTTCCAGTGCTGAGGAGGAGGCAGTTTCCAAGGCAACTTGCTACTGCACGAACTGGCTTGGGCTGAAGTTTTCAGGATATCAGGGGAGGGGGGTTGGGAGGGGAGGAGTAGAGCTCTCGTGTCTTTCTCCTCAAGTCCCCAGCCCTCCCGGCCACTTGTCCACCTCAGGGCCTTGCCGTAATGGAGAGGGTGGTGGCTACCACCACATCGATGCGGTCCACTGAGAAGGGGTTGAACTGCTTGTCTGGCCGGCGCATGAACTCATGCTTGAGGAGGTAGCCACTCTGCCCATTGAACTCAAACAGCGCCATGTTCTGCTGCATGGGCAGGTCTGGGGGGACAGGGGCACTCAGTGAGGAAGGCCCGGCCCTTGGTCTGCACCCAGTCTCTGTGTCCTACATTTCTCAGCCTCTCCTATCTTGTGAATGGGGCGCTTGGGTTGACTGTGAGAATGAGGGTCTCTCATGACCTAGCCTGTTCCCTTGGGGTGTCTCATCTCTCAGGAAAGCTCCACAACCTGGAGTCAGCAGGAACAAAGCCACAACCAGACCACAGCTCGCTGTGGAAGTTGAGGCCAGCGAAGCAGGTGTTTCGATGGGCCCATTCAGGCAGAGCAGCCAGAACCCACGCCAGCACCCTGGCACCTTCACATATATACCCGTACACGTGCAATCATATAGGCGTGAGCTAATGCATTTAGATCCCTGACCGCTCACACACCTGCACGTGCTCCCACAGCCTGAACAAACATCAGGACACTGATGTTCTAAAGACACTGAGCTGTTCTAAAGATCCCCCCCTCCCCACAGGGATGGGGTGAAGGTGGGAGAGGCAGGGGGCAGGGGAAAGTTCTCAGGGGCCTAGGAGTACCCTCACCCATCGTCTGGAAGTTGAGGGCAACCATCTGGCAACCAGCATTCCAGAACATCTGGGGCATGTAGTTGGAGGAGTCCATGCGGGTGCCCTTAGGGTAAATGCGGCTCATCTGGCGCTTGTTGTAGCTGCCTCAGAGTTTAGGAGCCCGGCCGAAGGCCACCCACACCAGGAGGACCCAACAGCTCCTTCTGGGAGCCCTGTCCCCAACCCTCCACCCCCACCAGGGACCCTGGCTATTGAGGCCTCAAGGATACTCCACAAACTGCACCGAGGCCTTGGAGAGCAGGTCATAAGCCTTGAGCTCTGTGAAGGAGGAGATGACATAACTTCGGTTCTTCTCTGTGTCGGAGAGAAAGGGCAGGGGGCCCATGTCAGGCTGTCCTCCTCCCTCCTTCCTCCCCTCCCTTTAGGCTAGCTCCCTCCAGCACAGAGATCCCTTCAACCCAGCATTTCTACTGAGGCCCAAGGGCGTAGGGGGCCAAGCTGATGTGCAGAGCCATGTGGGTAACAGTGTGCTGGGGGCAAAGGGTATATGGGGGAGATGTGCACAGGGATGGGGTGTGTGCCACAGTCCTGCAGAGTGAGGGGTGTGTGCCCTGGATGGTACAGGAACATGCTGTGGTATGCAGACAGTGAGCATGCAAGTTATATCTGAACATGAGGGCTGGGGGCAGGGGAGGGAGGATATACATCAAGGACCGGACACGCCGTGGCTGAGCACAGGTGAGTTTGCAGGGTGCGGGTCCAGGAATGAGGAGTCAATGTTGCAGAGGTACACACTGCACAAGTGTGTACAGAAAGAGGTGTTTACGTGGGGGGTACGCCCAGAGGATGAGGGGAATGCATTATGCCTGTGTCAGGAGAAGTTGAAGTTAAACAGCATAGGTGTGCACAGGAAGGGAAGGGTGCAAGGGGCAGATGTGCACTGTCCCTTGCCTCTGCCTCTGGCCCTTCCTGGGAGTTCTCCTGCCTGGGGTGGGGAGATAGGAGGTGGGGGAGGGAACAGGGCTCCTGGGCTTGGGCCAGCCCGAGGCTCCATTCATCCCGGAGAGCCACAGCACCTGCAGAAGGCTGCAGGAGCCTCAGGCCAACAGGGCTAAGATGGCCTGTCATAAGTGGCCTGCCTGTCACGGACACACTCCAGAGCATTCTGGTAGGTGCCAAGTTTCTCACTACAGTGCCGGGAAACTGGGAGCCGCTGCCACGTAAACAAGCTCTTTGCCTGACTCCTCTGCTGGCTATTTATAGACAGGGTCCCCAAGTCCAAGGAAGGGGGGGGGGGTCCTTCTTCCTCTTCTCCCTACCCATCAAGCTGCTCTGCTGTCAGGATGCACTTCTTAAGGGCCTTCTCCTGAATCTGGCCTCGTCTCCAGCTTACCACCTTCCTCCCGCTTCATGCTTACTTACGGGCAGAGAACTCAAAGGAGATGAACTTGGTGGGTTGAATGTAATTCACTAGGCTGGACATCTCCTCATAAGCCGTCACCTCCAGGCCCGCTGTGCCCTAGGGAAGAGAGGGGAGGGTGGAGAAGGGGAGGGCAGGTACAGAACCCAGGCAGGTGGCCCCCTGCCCGCACCTGGAGGGCTCCGCAGAGGACACAGCACAAGGGGCTAGGGGCTGCCCTCCACACACCTCGTCCGACTGCATCTTCTTGATCTCTTCCTCATTCAGGCTTCCCGACTCCTCCTCCTCTTCCACCTCTTCCTCCTCCGGCTCTGTTCCTTCTTCACCAGCCCACGCTGCCACACGCAGCTCCATGAGCACTGGGGCCTGGGGACCCCATACATCCCCTCCAGGCCCAGCCCCTCTCTCCCCCTCCAGATGCTCCCCCTCCCACACCCCCCCTCCCAGGCCGCCTCACCTGTGCCCTCACCCACAGAGGCACTGGGTGGGCAGTCGCCCTCAGCCTCCCCACCCGGCTCCTTGCTGGGGGATGCTGGGCCAGAAAACTGGTTCTTTTTGTTCTTGATGAGGATCTTGCCTCGGAGATCCTCGGGGCTGGGCAGGGGGATGCCTGGTTTCAGCTGAGGGAGAGGGGAGAGGGTCAGTACCAACTCCTCCCCTTCAGGGTGCAGTCTCAGCAACTCTGTACCCGACCTGTGCTCCATCTGGCCCGCCTGCTTCTCCAGCCTCTCATCCCACCGTATCCTGTTGTGTGCTGTGCTCCTGCCTGACCCAACGTACGCAGTTCCTCAGACAACACTCTTCTTGCCCAGCTGCTAGGATACTCTTTCCCCACCCTCACCAAAATAATCCAGTTTCCCCCTCAGATTTCATCTTAGCCATCCCTTCCTCCAGGAAGACTTCCCTGATCCCCAAGTACTTCCATAGCAGCCCCTGGTTGTGACGACCTGGTTACTTGTCTGTCTCCGCACCAAAAGGTAAGCAACCTGAGGGCTGGAACTGTGTCTTTGTCACTAACATAGCCCCAAAGCCCAACACGGTGCCTGACACATGGTAGATGATAAGATTCTGGTCCCACAATCTTCCCAGATAAACCCCAACATCTTCTGGGGACATCTGCCTCCTTAACCTGGCCTTGACCCTGCCCTGGGCCCCCAGCCCCCAGACCCAGATGCCCCACAGCAAATTCCACTCACTGGGAACTTTTCCAGGGGCTCTGTGAGTAGCATGTCCCCAAACATCGTCCGGCAATACTCAGCCATCTTGGCCTGTTGGCGGGGTCTGCAAGGAGCAGAAGTGGGTACATTTCAGCAGCTCTACCCCCTTCTTGTCCATCTTTTTGGGCCCCTGACCTGGGTCATCAGGGGCACAGGAGGTCAGGGAGGCAGGGACACAGACAGGAGAGCCTGGGGTCCCAAGGAACTTATAAAACCCGGGAGAGAGCTGGAGGGCATGGCTAGAGGTGGGGGACAGTTGGGAGAGGGCAGCTATAGGCAGGAGATGGGGACAAGAGAGAGAATGAGGCTGAACAGGTCTGATACGTACGAGTCCACATGGTTTTCAAATGACAGGATGACAGGATAGGGGGAAGTCTTAAAAGCACTTTCTGCAATGGCTTCAATTGCTTCCTGGAGGAGAAGGGGGCCCAGCCGAGAGGAGGTCGGTGCTCCAGGCCCCCCACCCCCAGAGGCACCCGTCCCCACTCCCCAGTTTCAGGACACACACAGAACTGGAGGGCCACTGCTGGCCCTGTCTCCTCTGGTCCCCTCTAGTACCTTCACTGGTCAAGGCCTCCCACCCACCCCCTCCTTTCAGCTGCACCCCTAGAAAACTTATGGCCCAGGGCCCTTCCCTAGTGCCACTGCCTCCAGCTTCCACACACTGAGTCTGACCTTGAAATAGATGTCTGTGGTCATGGTAAAGCCGTGGGTGATGATGGGCTCCTCGTCAGGGGGCCTGCCCTTCCAGCAGTCTAGCTCCACGCAGCGACAGCCAGCCAGCAGCACCTGGCGGTACATCTCTGCTGAGGAAAGGCCAGAGAACTGGCCAGCTGCACCAGAGCAAAAGGGAGAGGTGGGGGCTTCACCAGAGGCCGGTCCAGCTCGTCCGAGCCCTCTCCAACACAGTCTGTCCTTTTGCAGCCTGTGGGCGATCCCTGCGAGGGATGGATTCAGGGAACAGGAGCAGCCCCCGTAAAAGGAGAAGTCATAGTGAGGTCACCCTGGTCACCTGTCAGGTAGGTGTTGTGTGAGGAGTTGATGAAGTAATGGTTGAGTGGCTGTGTCATGTCTTGGTAGAGTAGCAGCTTGTCCTGGGCCAGCACACTGTTCTCTGGCCCACAGAGAAACCATACCATGCCCTCAGGTGACAGCTGGCCTGGGGGGCAAGGGAAAGCTGTCAGGGCTGCAGCCCAGCTGCCAGAGCAGGTCAGGCCCACAGGGATGAGGGGCTCCCTTAGTCCTCACCCCTCTGCACGTTGATTGCACTGGGCTCGTACTTGTCGATGAGGCCCCGCACTTGGTCAGGCCGGGCGGGCGGAAACAGCAAAGAGTTGAGGCGGGAGTCCCTCTGTTTCTGGTTGATGAATTTGGTCAGGTGCTCCTTGGTCATGTAGGGCTTGGCCTTGGCGTGGCTGCAGGCCAGAGAGGTCTATAGCCCCTGGGCCGGGGAGCACAGACCACCACCTCCTCCAAAGAAGCCCCCTAATTCCCTGCATGGCAAGTGGGATTTTAGCCACCACCCCTTCCCCATGCCCAGCCCAGCTAAGGAAGCTTACTAGGAAGTGAAGATCTCATCTATTTCTGGCCGAGGACAGAGGCTCATGAGGAAACTCTTGTAGACGGATTCTGGGAAGTCCTCAGGATTGATAGCATCATTCTGGGGAGGATAGTCACCTGATCATTCCTGTCCCACCTTCTCAGTGCTAAGACCCACAAATGAGGCCCAGCCCTGCGCAAGGGGGCCTGTCAAAGGGAGGGCTCAGGGCGGGCCGAGCAGCATCAGGTACACCCCCAAGCACTGGCTTCTCAAGGTGCTGGTTGCTGAGCAGAAAGCCTGCTTAGCTGGTTTGCCTTGCCTCTGAACTTGGACACAGGCTAGACCCTTGGCTGGGGCAGGATCAGAACTAGGGATGACCAGAGCAGGGAGGAAACAAGGTTAGCAGCAAGTGAGGCTGCTGCCAGAGCAGTGAGCTGTCTTCGTTTTTTGTTTTTTTTGTTTTTTTTTTTAAGTGGAGGACAACTTTTCCAAAAGACGCAACTTGAATGTAAACAGTGCGCAGAACAGCAGGGCCCCCAGATGCACGAAGCAAAAACCGACCGAACTGAAGTGAGAAATAGACAGTTCAACGATAGTAGAGACACCAAAGAGCCCAAGGAACGATAACAAAAAAGACAAACTGGACTTCACCCTAATTAAAAACTTTTGTGCTTCAAAGCATACCATCGAGAAAGTGAGAAAGTCCACAGAATAGGAGAAAATACTTGCACACTGAATGTCCGGTAAAGGGACAACTCAACCAGCAAAGAGACCAATAGCCCCGTGGAAAGACAGGCGGATTTGAATAGACATTTCTTCAAAGAAGATATGCAAATGACCAGTAAACACATGAAAAGATGCTCAGTCTCATTAGTCATTTGGGAAATGCAAATCAAAACCACAATGGGATACCACTTCACTCCCACAGGATGACAAAAATTTTAAAAAGACAGACAACAACAAGTGTTGGTGAGGAAACTGTAACCCTCGTACGTTGCCGGTACGATCGTAAAATGGTCAGTCGTTTTGGAAAACAATCTGGCAGTTCCTCAAAATGTTAAATAGACAGTTGCCACACGACCCAACTATTCTACCTCTAGGTATAGAGAATTGAAGACATACGTCCAGGCAAAATCACGCACACGAATGTTCACAGCAGCATTATTCAAAATAGCCGAAAAGTAGAAACAGCCCAGATGTCATCAACTAACGAACATACATAAGCCACATGTGGTCTGTCCAAACTACGGGATATTACGCAGCAGTAAAAAGGAATGAAGTACTCATGCGTGCTACAACATGGAAGAACCTCGAAATCCTCACGCTGAATGATTGAAGCCTGACATATTGTATCTTCCATTTACGTGAAATGTGCAGCTTAGGGATCTTTATGGAAGCAGAAACTGAAAGTAGACTAGTGGTCTCCAGGGATACTGTGCCTTTGCATTTCATCCCAGAAAAACCCATCCCATGTCTTCCAGGATCATACAGGAAGGCCAACCTCAGTCATAGTTTGGAGCAGAGGGTCTGAACAAGAGAGCCAGCCCCTATCTCCCTAAGCCTGGGTCTTGGACCCATCAGCTCCAAGCAAAGATAGGTCAGTGGGTCCTAGCAGGACACAAGGAGAGCTGACAAATAAGGGGGACTTAGCCAAGGTGGGAGCTCAGGAGGCAGGAGAACAGGAGAGGGGATGTGCAAGGGCCCATTTCCACCCTGTCTTTAACCCTATGCTTGCGTTCCTGTGACTGACTACATCAAGGAGTCACTAGCTGTGCCTGGAGGGGGGGTAGTCTTCCAAGGACCCATGTGGACAGGTGATCGATGAGGTCTTTGTTTTATTTATTTATAACATAACAATTTCTTATCAGGAGACAGAACTCCATGGGGTGCAAGCAGTGCCCCTCATGGGCACAGGGGACTGAGATCCACTCCCCTACCCAGGCAGGAATACTGGGCTCGGGCTGCATCTGCCCAGAGGGCTCCTTTTTTTGTAATCCACGTAAGGCCCCTCATGGGGTGACCCTGCATACAGCTTGTAATTTTAAATTATTTAGCCAGAAGGGGAAAAATGTTTTCCTGTGTTAAGCTAAAGGCTGTGTCCTGGCAGCTTCAATGCTTGGTCTGTTCCTCTCCCCACACTGCACAACTAACCCCTTCCCCATATTTCAGACCCCTGCACATTGCCCCCATCCTTGCTGACCTTATCTCCCTTCTCTAGGTGAGAACTTTCACTCTCACCTTTCATTCCAAGGCTAGAATGGGGATGCACCCACCTGCTTGCCCTGAACACAGTCCACCGCCCACTGCCCGCACAGCCACCCAGGAGTAGGCGGTGCAGACCAACCTGTTCTGGATCCAGGCACCTCACCCCCACTGCCCTGGTTCTGTCTCTGTGCCTAGTATCAGGACCCGGTGCTCTAGGGTTAACTGGCTTTTGGGGCTGTTGGCCGGGCTGTGCCATCATCCCTGCCTTCACCACCCCCGACCAGACCTGGCCACACTGGGCCTCTTGTCACAGCCAGCTCAGGTGAGAGGGGGTGGGCTGGGGCAGAAGAACCACTCACCTTGCCTTTGGGGAGGTGGCAGGAGCTGAGGGCAGCTTCCACCCGCTTGCGGTCAGCAGGAAACATCTGGAAAAAACTGAAGAAGCAGAGAAAGGCACCAGGCAAAGACAGGGGTCAGACCTGGAGAGGAAAGGCTTTGAGGAGCTGAGCCGAAGTGTGGGAAGAGATTTGGGGAAACTCACTTCTTCACAGGAATCTTCCCTTCGGGATTGAGCTGCATCTTGAGCTTTACCAGGCTGGTGGGGCAGAAAGCATCTCACTTAGGCCCTGGGGCTGGCACACTTAACCCCACACACCAAGGCCGGGCAGACAGGCACTTACATTTTGTCCAGGAAGGTGCTGCGAGAGGCATTGGCTGTCAGCGGGTGCTTGACCAGAGCCAGTACATCTTCAGCCCAGTTCTGCAGGACCCCAGGGCACCGCAGTCAGACCCCTGACCACACAGGTGCCCTCACCCCCTGCAACCCTGGCCTGTCTCGTGGGAAGCCCAGGCTACCCCAGGTGCCCACCCCAGGCAAGGTGTGCCCCCACCATGCACCTGGCCCACGTTCTCCTTGTAGGAGACAAAGTTGTGGAAGGTGAGGTCCACCATGTCCGGGCCAGACACCACAGTGAACGTCTTTAGCAGGAAGTTGTTCTCAGGAAAGTCCATGTTGAAGACATCCCGGAGCTTCTGGCTCTGCAGCAAGCAGCGACACGGGATCAGAAGTATGTCCCCATCCCTGCCCACTGTGGCTCTCCTTGTCCCTCCCCCTCAGCGTTTGAACTATGGCCACCCAGGGCAGAGTCCCATCCCGATCTGAGGAGTCACGGGCCTCTGCACCTTCCCATCCCCGACTCCAGGGGCCGGAGTGGAGATGGAGAGCCCACAGGAGGAGATTAACCTAGCCGCAGGGCCTGGGAGTCCTGTGTATTTTGTTTGCCACTTTTCATTTGAAGCTGAATTCTCAGGTCCCAGTCTCATGGAACCCAGCTTCCCACCAATCCCTTCCTCCATTTTTCCTTCTGGCGTTAGGCATATATAGGCAAACCAGATGGGGAGGGGGTGGGCACAAGCAGTACCACCCAAACAGTCCAGGGTGCTCTAGGGGCAGGAACTGACCACACGACATGTCTGTTTATGGTACCAGAGCTCTGGGAAGCTCAGGAGCAGCCATGTCCCTTCCTCCGCTCTGGGACAAGGCCCTGCTACCCAGTCTGGGAACTCTTCCCCTTGCTCCAGAGATTAGGCTTCCCACACCCACAGGGACTCCTGCGTTGACCCCACAGAGCTTGTGGCCACGTTGAGCCTGGGATGCCACTGGGCCCACCTACCTTGGGTATCTTGGCAAACTTCCCAAAGCGAGTATCCCTGATGCTGGTGATATCCAGAAACTCTATCTCCTGGAGGGTGTCCCAGTAGGAGCAAAGAAGGGATGAGAACAAAAAGGTCAGTCAAGAATGAAGAGCAGAGAGGAGGGAACTTCCAACACCCCTTCACATCTTGACCAATTGCCTTCTGTAGATGCCAAGACTATCTGGGGTGGCCTGGACCCTACCCTTCCCTTCTCACCAATCAGGTTCTCTCCACTCATAGGAGCCTCCTCCCTTCCTCTGTCCATTCCTTCCCTGGCCATTCAAGTTACTCAAGATGTATAGCCTGTGGTCTTGCCCATGCTATCCTGGATTCTCCCCAGGTTCCACTCCCTTCCCTCCATCCAGGTACTGAGACCCTATTTAATCTTTCTGAGCCCCCAGTTTACCCAGAACAACAGGTAGAGAACCCGCCTTCAGTGGCAGTTCTTTTTCCTTTCTCTCTCTTTCTCTCCAAGGGATGCTAAGTCTGGAACATCTTGGCCCAAGGCAGCCATGGTTGGAGTGACTGCATCCTCCCTCCCAAAGCAAATAGCCTCTGCCCACAGGAGATCCCCCCAGAGCCACCCTTCCAGGTCTTTTTATATTCCCTGAGCATTCACACCTCCACCCCTACATTATCAAAAGGTTGCTTTGACTCAACAGATCAGCAGGAGCTCAGGGCCATGGTAGGTAGGGGCTGCTTCACCTTACTCTGATATGTCCAATATAAGTAGTAGCCCTTGGGATCCACGCGGAGGATAACTGGGGAGGCTATTGTGGTTTCCTATAGACAGAAGTGGGGAGGGAAGGAAGGAAGGAAGGGAGGGAGGGAGGAAGGAAGGAAAGGAAGGAAGGAAGGAAGGAAGGAAGGAAGGAAGGAAGGAAGGAAGGAAGGAAGGAAGGAAGGAAGGAAAAACAAAAGACAGAAGGGGTTAGCTGTGTGCTCTGAGACCTCAGGCCAAGCTTCCCTGGCCCAAGCCAGGGGTTTCAGAGCTCACCATCTCCCCTCCACAAACCACTCCCCACCAATCCATCCAACTGTCCCACAGACACCAAGTGCATTCCCACCTTCAAGCCTAAGAACCCAACCCTGCCTGAAATACCTTCAAAGAGCACCCCAAGTCTCTCCTCTTCTGACAAGCCTTCCCAGAAACATGCTATAACAGTGTGTGTGTTCACACACCTAGAAGCCCATCCAGAAAATCCCCAAGGGCTTATGGACTCCAGGGAAACAAGCCTGTGCTGTAGCATAAGCTAGGCCATAAGTTTATGCGCTAGACCATGAGCTTAGTGCTTCGTGTTTGCTGAAGAGCCAGTGAATGGCTCTAAATTCTTGTTCCGCTCACAGAGCACACAGGCTATCTTTCATTTTAATGGTCTTCGTATGCATATAAAACAAGATGGTAAAATTGAAGTTTCCAATAAGGCATGGTAGTTGCTGCACACCAAATCACACCAAATGCAGAATTTTCAAAGGCAATGGTCAAAACAAGGTTCTCAGGTCAGGGGTGGTTAGAGTATGGGGGAAAAAACAATTTGGGAGGGGGATAATTTTAGAGAAAGCTGTGTTGTGAACTCCATTCTCTTCCCTCCCAAAGGGAGGGTTGGGGGGGCTGACCCCTCACTTTAAACCTAGTGAGGGGTTTCAACTGTACTTGGAAAGCTTTGGTCACCCCTGCAGTTGTGGGGCAAAGCAGACTGGGGTCTGACTCCTGCCCAGGAAACCAAGTGTCAGAGGCATTGGGACGCTGGTTGTGCTAGATAAACCCAAACTTCAGAGTCTGTTGGGGCAGTGAACACAAGAGTATGTGCTGAGGTTTAGAGGAGGCCTGTGGGAAAGAGGGACAGAGTCCAAAACCATAGGAAACTGAAAGTGGTAACTGGATTCCAAGGGGCTGAAGAAGTAATTTTGAGCGACCTTCTGAAATAGAGATGGCAGAGGGACCCTTACATAAGGGACCACCAGCTCAGGGAAGGAGGGTCTCCTCACTTTGAGGAGAATCCTCAAAAGTGTCCACTAGAGAAAGAATAAGCCTAACATTCTGCCAGGCTCAGAAAGCATGAGCCAACTGATGATGGCATCTGTTCATGAAGGACTTTGGTCCCCTCTCCCTCATCTCTCCCTGCACCCATGGTCCAGAGGACTTGGTGGAAGATCAGGGAATCCTGCCTTCGCAGAGCACATGCAGTCCACCTAAAACCATTCCTAGAAGGAGGAGGGCAGAAGATGTCATCCAAAGTAAGATTTGAGTTTTGAGTTATAACTAGTTTCCGAAATAAGATTGGGTGTTATGAGAAGTGACCATAGGATTGTCTGTTCCCCAAGAGTAAATGGAATCTCTTGTGACTGGCTGAGTTTCCTTCCACGGGCAGGAGAAGAGCCTCTCCCACCAAATACACTGTAAAGGGACCGTGGGAGACAAAATTAAGTTGGGAGTTGATTACATCTTTTGCATTGTGCTTATTCAACATGACACGACATACTCAAGTCATAGGCCAGCTGGGCCAAAGGCAGTCTGAGCAGAGCCCTGTCTCACAAGTGCATGTGCCCCGTGACTAGGCTTGGGAGATTCCTGCTTATGGAGGTCAGGCTCCTGGGGTCATGCTGTGCCCTGCCCCAGGGAAGGGAGGGGGGCAACCTGCTACATAGGTACTGGCTTGCAGAGAAGGCCAGCTAGCATGTCCCCCCACCCCCCAACCAATGGCCTTTTGCCCAGTCAAGTTACACACACTTCCCAGAGGAACCGAGAGAGGCCACTTCACTTTTCATTCTGAGCCACATCCCCCATTCCACAGTCTCCTGGGACATGTCACCACCATGCCACATCCCCCACACCACTTCTAGGGAAGCAGAAAGCATCTAGCCAGGGCCTCCTACCCATAGTCATGGCAACCAGATTATTCAGCCTAATGTAGAGCCCCAGGCTGCCTTAACTCGAAGACCCAGAACCCCTTCATCCCACCTGTAAGAATGAACCAGCCCTAAGGCCCCCCCGCCCACACACACCCCTGAGCCTTCCAGTTCCCTTCCTGGAATCAGCCCACAGTGGCTCCAATACTGGACCCACCTAGCAGCCTCACAAAGGACCCCAAATTATTCTCACTGCCCAAGAGAGTCCCTGGCCTGTCGCCACACATTTTCAGGGGCCAGAAGGACCAGAGTCTGGGAAGCAGGTCCCCGTCTGGGAAGGAACAGACAGCGGAAACAAAGATACAAGGCAAAGCAGTGGTTTCCCCTTTCCTTGCAGATAGGGGGGTGGCAGGGAGCCCGGCTGAAAACAGCCAGCAGAAGCAGAAGTCAATCAGTTCCTTTCCAGCAGAAGCCTCCAGTTCTCATTTAGGGTCCCCCGGCCTTGTGTAGCTGCCCCACGACAGCTATGGGAAGAGTGGGGCTCCCCTGGGCCAGGGTAGGGCCAGATGGGGAGGAGCAAGAGTGCACCCTCTGTGCCAAGAATAGGGGCCTGGCTCACCTCTGCTTCTGCCCCTGCCTCAGCTCTGGGGCACTTTCTTCCCACTAGTACTGAGACCAGGAACAACAAATCCTGCTTGTCTTGGGGGCTTTGGGGAAGGACAGACGCAAACCCAAAGAAACTCCCTCCTGTGACCACCCAGGCAGTCCATCCTCTTCTTACATCCAGACACAGAGCCCTAGCCCCTGCAGTCCAGGGGCACACACTCAGGGCCACACACCCTCACCCCCAGGTTTGTTTATCCAGGCCATTGTGTCAGCTGCCTGGCCAAGCCACACAGGCGCCTGGTCCCAGAAGACATAAACCAACCCACCCACCCCAACAAGGCCCCTGACAACAGGGCTCCCAGCACCCCAGTGCCCCAGCAGCCCATGGCCCCTGCCCCACTCACATCGTCCCATTTGATGAAGCGCTCCCCTTGGCTCAGATAAGCCTTCACCTTGGGGGGCAGCAGGACAGGGTTGAGCAGAGACATGCTGCTAAGCGTCCCTCTTTGGAGAGGCTGGACAGGCACCCGTGGGTAGGAGGAGGGAAGGAAGAAAGGCCAGAAGGAGGAGAGCCAGCCGGGCTGGGCTCACATGGCACCCGCCCCGATCGAGCAGGTCCGGAAGTCTGGATACTCGTTTAGCCCACGGGTGGCAGTGGCTGGGGGCAGAGCTGAATGCTTTGGCCAGAGGCCCATCTGTCTTTTAAATCAGTCTCCTCCCCCCTGCTTTTAATGGGGGGCTGTGGTCACTGCTCCTGCCCAGGGAGGTTAGGCTCCCCTCCACAAAGCCCCCGCCCTCACCCTGTGCTTCAGCACTTCCTGCTCAGGGCTTCCTCTATGTGCTGTTCAGGACGGAGGGGCGGGTCTTGAGAACTGGTCACCTTGGAGCTGGGGGCCTCAGTCCCAGGAGTAATCTCTGGTCAGATGCAGGTGAGGAGCTGCAGAAGGAACAATATGGGGACCCCCCGGGGATGCTGTTGCCCAAGCTGGGCCTGAGGGGAGGGTGTAAGTAGCTCCCCAGGGGAAGGGACCTCCACAGAGGTGGGCTCTAAAGTATAGGAGTCTCTTCCCACAGCTGAGGAGGCTGGGACCACCCTGGAGGTGGGTGTTGAGGGTGGGGTTGGGCGCAGCTGGGATTTGGTGGTTTGAATAAGCAAAGTTTGCTGCACACCCAGCTCTTCTTTCTCAATGCTTCCTCCCATGAAAATGAGGTACAAGTGAGGCAATCAGGCCCCTCGCCTGCCGCACATACCTCCTCTTGGCCCTCTGGGCCTGGCAGAGGTCTAGGACCCCCACAAACCCAACATTACCCTACACACACACAGCAACCCTTGTCACCGCCTCCACTGCGCTCTCTTGCCCAGCTCTCTCCTCTGCTCTGTGCCCAGGGCCTGGGGTGAGAACACCAGGGGGCAGGAGGCCGCTGGGTGAAGCCTCAGTTCTGGCTGCCTGCTGAGGGTGCATGGACCTAACACTGACTGGGCCCAGGGAGCTCAGTCCCAACCTCCCTCAGCCAGCCCACTTCCTCTTGCCTAACCTACTCCTCCTTATCACCCTTCTTAGCTTAGCTGGGGGAGCAGGGAGCTCTGCCCAGGACTTCCTTCCCCTCTGAGGGCCTGGCTTTCTGCCCCAGGTCCCATGTGAGCCTTTGTTCCGCCCCTTAACAACTGTGGGGCCCTCACCCAGGCCCTAGAACTGCCTCTGCTGGCCAGTCTGGGCCAGGGCAGGAGGATGGGGGCCACTGAGGGCTGGAGCTAAGGGGATTCCCAGCACAAAAATAATCCCCGGAAAAGTGATTCTAAGGCTACTGGAGTGGATCCTGTAACAAGGCCCGACAGCCTGTGGAAGCCGTTCTGGAACTGCCCTGTGCTTCCATGCCCCACTGCCTTCAGGATTCATCCTCTGTCCCCTCCCTCCAAGCCTTCTGTCTGTCATCACCCCTCCCTCCAGCCTGCAGTGGGCCCCCTGTAGGGCCCCTGCAGTTCCCATTCCCTCCCTGGGATCAGGTTCTCTCTTGGTCTGTTTGAATGCATTTTGCAAGGGAAATCCTTGCCCTTTCCCAAAGACCCTACACCTGTCACCTGCAGCCACCTCTCGTCCTGCACCCAAGTCCCTCCCTCTTGTCTGCCTGGAAAGACAATCCCCACCTTCTCCCTCAGCCTGGGGAGAGACAAGAGACAGGCTCCTCTCATTTCATGAGATTGGAGGTGCCACAGGAAGGCGGGGATTTCAGTACTCCTTACTCTGATCCTTTCAATCTTGGGCTCTGAATCCACAGAGGCTCTAATCCACAGAAGAAAGCCTCACCCATCTTCTCCCGGTGATGGCAGTGCCTGGACCCAGTTCTTGAGACCCCCAATTGTAGCTTCAGTGGGGCCTGTACTCTCCTGCCCTCATCCTACCTAGCGGCCCTCAGAATGCAAGAAGACCGGGCAGCAAGGAGAGCCAGGAAAACCTTCATCAAAGAGGACTTTTTTTTTCCTTTAAAAATACATTTAGGGGGGCGCCTGGGTGGCGCAGTCGGTTAAAGCGTCCGACTTCAGCCAGGTCACGATCTCGCGGTCCGTGAGTTCGAGCCCCGCGTCAGGCTCTGGGCTGATGGCTCAGAGCCTGGAGCCTGTTTCTGATTCTGTGTCTCCCTCTCTCTCTGCCCCTTCCCCGTTCATGCTCTGTCTCTCTCTGTCCCCAAAAAAATAAATAAACGTTGAAAAAAAAAAATTTTTTTTTAAATACATTTAGGTTTCCTGCAATGTGAATTGACAAAGAAAAATACCGTGTAAGTAACGGTAGAGGGGATATGGAGAAAATCAGGGAGGTCACACGAATAACCAGTTTGGGAAATGTGGCTCCTGGGCTGAGCTGAGTAGTAGGCACCCCAAGCTGCCTGCCAATCTCACCCCGAGGGCAGAAGGTAGAAGGGCAAGGATGCCCCCTGCTGGGCGCACTGGAAAGCATGTGCCTCCTAGGGAAAGGCTGGGGATCCCGGGAAAGCCGACTGTCAGGGAAGTCACTGGAGGGTCTGTGTCATGGTGATTCACGGAGACACGTTCGCTGGGGGAGTTTGGCATGTGTGAGCTTTGGCGGTGAGAAACTACACTCAACAGAATGCCTCCCAAGGAGATGCTGGTACATAGAACCCAGGAGGCAGGCAGGTGTCGAATTCTCTCGCTCACTTGGCACTTTTGGGTGGGGACCTTGTGCTGTGGTTCTCCAACCTGTTCATCAGCAAAGATTAGTAGTGGAAGTTAAACTCCGATCTTCAGGTTATAGCCAAACAAGAGAGTCAGATGAGATTGGTTTCTTACCTGATGCCATGACTTACCGGATAAAGCAACAAAGTTCCAGAGCCTGGAGATCTATGGTGCATTTTAGGCCAGTGGTTAGCTATTCTGGGAATGAAGATGCCTTGCCTATTTCCCAGTCTGTTATAGGGAGCCACACTCAGTCTCCATGAACCCAGCCACTTACCAGCTGGTTTATCTTGTGATACTTAACCTTCCTGTGCCTCAATTTCCTCACCTATAAAACAAGGATCATAATGCCTCCAAAGGTGGTTGTAAGGATTCAATAATATGTATATCCAATACTTAATATAGTGCCTGCACATGAGCTCAATAGTATTGTTATCATTATTTATCATTATTATTTATTGGCAGACACTGGCAGGGGAAATACAATTTCTCGTCACTTCGTCTGCAGTATATATGCTGTTCTTTCCAAAACAAGTATCTTCACTGACTTGCTTTTTGGATTGCTCTTTTTTCTTTTTCTCAGCAGTTTGTGTGGGTCAGGGGCTGACCCATCTTCAAAGGGCAGGCAGAGTTAAGGGTGCGCCTGGTTACAGACTTGAAGCGGGCTGTCTGCTATTCAAGCAGGCAGCCTGAACTCATGAAGTCATGGGCATGAGGACTCAAATCGTGGGCAAATGCCAACCTCCTGCCACCTCTAACCACCACAGCCTCCACAGCCGATGAGGCAGGTGTGAGAGTGAGGAGCTGTCCGTCAGTCCAGCTGAATGTCCGGCTATGGCTCCAGATCCAGCCACCCTCTGCACGCTGAGAGCTAGATGTGGGTGGAGGCCCAGATAAGGCTGGGAGGCAGGTGCTGAGGTTCTGATCCCTTGGGGAGGAGAGGAGAGCTTGTTAAGAGTTCTCCGCAGAAGCCCAGGAAGAAGACATTGCCTGTCTTCCCAGGCCAAGCCCTTCTGGAAGCATAGAAAGAACCATCTGGGACTTAAAATAAGTCTCATGGGTGTTTCTCTTTGAAGTACCATTTTGGATCAAAGTTACCTGAAGGTATAGCTGAGTGAACACTGGGCCCAGCCTCAAAAAGATTTTAGTTTCAACCAGAGCAAAGGTTTGCTGTGACATCTTGGCAAGTTACCAGAGCTCCCTGATCCATTAAACTTTTGATTATTTCTAAGATTCCTTCCAACTCTAAGAAATCTTCTCTTTACAACCAGAAAGGGCAACCTCGTCACTTTTATCTCCTGCCTTTCCTCTGAGAGGTGACAAACCTAGAGGCTAGCACTGTAGATGGCAGGAAAAGATTGGCTCCTACCCCAGCAGGATGTTCTTGGACACAGTATTTATATTCTCTGCCTCTGTTTATCTATCTGTGAAGTGGAGCAGTTTTTATAATTGTGATGGAAGTAAGCTAGATGATGTCCTTCTCTGGGTGGGCATATGGTTCGCTGCACACAAGAAATGCCCTCAGAGCTGATGGGTGGCTCATCCTTGTCCCTGTGCTGGTCCACCTTTTTATCAGGGCCTGGGTAAAGCCACAGTGAACAAGACCGTGGCCTTTGTGAATAGCAGAAAGCCAGTGAAAACAGGGAATCTGTTGGGAGCTACACTCAGGATCCCAAAACATCCTAGCCTGCTCAAGCAACAGCCTCAGCCTCACAAGGTAAAAAGAACAGGGCTTAACTGAGAGATCCGGGCTTGGCTCCAAAGCACCAACTGTACAAGGACAGGGTGGGGAAGTGGCGGCTTAGCGGAAGCATGTGTGAATAAAACTGAGGGTTTTCGCTCACAGCCAAGTCCATAGGAGTCAAATGAAAAGCTGCTAACTAAGCGGACAGACGCTTGGGCTGCTAAATTGAAGTCAAGTATTGAGCCCAGTGATTCTCCATCTTGATATTAATCAGAATTGCCTGGGAAGCTCTAGGAACACTGTGAAACTTGCTGCATCCAGACCCTTTGATTCAGGACCTGGTGTGGGTGGATGAGGGAGGGAAGGAAGGTGAGGAGTTTGGATTTCTGAAGAGTTTTGCCCTTGGTTCCAGTGTGCAGCCAGGGCTTGAGGACCAAAAGAGACTCAGTCCATTCTCATTCTTGGCATGCATATCAGACTACAGCTGATGTACTCAGGGACCCAGTTTAGGCTGCTTTATCGTGGGGGAAACACACAAGCTGGAGAACACTGGTGAGGGGCAACCAGGATGTAGGAAGCACACAACACACGGTGAGGACTGTTAGAGAAAACCGCAGCACAGAAGACACAGGCGGTCCATGAGGTCAGACTTGTTCTCTGACGTCCTAAAGGTTAGATCTTAGGTGATAGTCTTAGGTCAGGCTTCTCATGAAACACCATGAGACAGAGATTTGCTTGTAGGAAGTTTATTGGGAGGTGCTCCAAGAAGCAACACCGCACACCTGCAGAAATGAAGGACTAGGGATTGATGGGGGCGGGGAGAGAGAAATTGATCAATGATGCAATCACAACAAGGGACACTCCAACAGGGAGCTTTAGGGTTGAGATAACCCTTCAGAGGCAAGTTGAGATGGCCCCAACTGAGGCAAGAGAGCTCGTCCTTTGAACCCCTACATTGGCCATCTACATTTTCCCTAGGAAGGGCTCATGAAGTCAGGCAAGGCGGCTTCTTTTGGTGGCTTAAGGAAATGCCCAGGAAGAGACTCATTTGTCAGCCATTACCAGCCAACCCTTCTGGCAATTTGGGGATAAGCTTCTCTGTCCCAAAGGTGGGATCTGGGTAATGCATCATAGCAACCATGGCAATACCTACTTTGCACAGCTCAGACCTATTTGCTCCACATGCTAAGCTCACTCTACCTGGAATAACTCCTCCGGGATTCTGGTGATTGCTTTCCCTGGGAAACTTACAAGAAGGTAAGTGGAATGACCTATAGCCCCTACTACTGCAGCTTGTCTAGACATAAGTGATATTCAGTGTCCCCCACTCCCTAACCATTACCCATTCTAGATTCTCTTTACCTTCAGCTTGTACCTGTATGTGTCCAGTTGGCTTACCTGGTGAAATGACTCAGATCCTCATTCCTAAGCAATATGAGCCCCTAGTCACCATGTCCTTCTCAAACCATGCTGGTAAATTTGTCCACTTATTATCAAAATTGGGCAAGTGTGTACCAAGAGATACCGTAGTGGATGACCTCAGTGCCAAACATATTCTTCCCTGACCTGCTGTAGCAGCAAATCTATCTCCTCCAAAGGACCAGGGTCAGGTCCCTCTGTGAGGATGTGGCTCCTTTTTTTACCTACTGGTCTCTTGGCACAAGTTGTTTGAAGGACAGAAAGCAGTCACACTTAAAGCTTATGGGATTCTTGATTTGTCCCTTGGTAGAAGTGTTCTACCTCTGGGAACCAGAGTCTCTAAACCTGGAGAGCCTGGAACTGTAGGAATAGGAACCACAAATTTCCCCCAAAAGGGTCACTGGGAGTGATGATAAGTGGGTTATTCCTACTTTCACCCCTTGTTTTCTAGACCTCTGTATCATAGCCATTGGGAAATAGCACCACATTATAGTTACTGAATAGGGTGCATGCTTCCTTCTGGAGGATGGTGTCCCACCATCTTTAAAATGGGCCTTCAGCTACACCTTCGAAAGGCTGCTCTTTTACTCTATCAGCTCTACTCGCCAGTGGGTGGCAAAGTATGTGGTAGGTTCAGAAGATTCCACGATCCTATGTCCACTCTTTTGCCACAAAGTGGGACTCTTGGTCTGATACAATGTTATGTGAGATTCCACGTCAGTAAATCAAACACTCTTTAAGTCCTCAGGGAGTGGTGCTGGTTGAGGCCTCTAACAGGAAAGAGAAATCCATGTACAGAATATGCTGATTCAAGTAAAGGTTAATCACCAACCTTTCCAGAGAAGGATAGTCAACTTGTTACCGAGCTGTTGGTTGGCCATCAGTTGCTGGCAGGTTGAACATTTGGCAGCAACAATTACTAGATCAGCCTTGGTGAGTGGGAGCCAATTTTGTTGGGTCCACCACTACAACCATAGACAATATGCCATCTATGCCAACATGGCCACTTTATCCATGTGCTCATTGCGCCAACCTGAGTGGTTGATGACAGAGGCTAGCAAACGTTAACTAGCCAAGTCATTCTATCCATTTGGTTATTCAGCGTCTCCTCTGTGGCAGATGCTCTCAGATGGGCATTAACATGCAATATATAGATCTTCACACTTTGTGCTCACTTTCATAGATACACCAACATGCCTCTCCCCAAGACATTGTTTCCAATCTCCCAGTGTTGCTCTTTCTAGGCCTCTAACCAACTAACCGAGCCCATTTGCTACAGCCCATGATCCTATGCAAAATTTTACGTAGGGCCACTCTTCCGGGGAGCCGTGAGGATCCTGGTCCCCAAATATCAATATAATTCGGACACCGCATGACCTTAAAATGTTTGGCCATTTCACTTTCCCCATTGTACAGTTACCCTAGTAAATGTCCATGGGTCCCTTTGGGGAAGGACTTGTGAAATCATTGCTCTACTGCCATAGTATTACAAAGGCCTTCCCCCTAGAGACTTAACCTCTCCTTCAGTCAACAGGTTCTAGATCTGAAAATTGAATCAGGTCTGGAAACTGGACGAGGTATTGTGACTTTTTATTCGAGCAACTGCCATCAATCTCCTGGCCTTTAACTCTTGATTTCTTTTCATTGTACAGCTCAGCAATTTTGTATGTGGTCTACAGATCCTTGGAGGTCCTTGAAACCATTTCAGAGATTTCACAAGGTCAAAATATTTGCATTATAATACTAAGATGTTATTTGCCTTTTTAACTGTCTAGACATTTGCACTGATGGTGTAAAAGCAATGGTAAATAAATCTTCTGGCACCTTAATAAACCAAGGCAGTGGAAGCAAACTATTCTTGAAACAGTTTGTTCTTTTTTATTATGAAAGACAGAGAGAGAGAAAGAAGAAACGAAGGAGACAAAGAGGATGGAAGGAGGGGAAAAAGGAAGGAAAAAAGAATCAGTTTCACTTAAGAATGTCCTTAATGAAAAAAAAGACTATCCTATAGAAGAAAGAGAGAGAGAGAGAGAGAGAGAGAGAGAGAAAAGAATGTCCTTAATGAAGCAATAAAAATTGCTGAAATTTATTAAATCATGACCCTTAAATACATGTCTTTTAAATATTCTCTGTCATTGGGGCACCGTCTGGCTCAGTCAGTGGAGCATGCAACTCTAGATCTTTAGGTTGTGGGTTCAAGCCCTGCGTTGGGTATAGAGATCACTTTAAAAATAGGGATGCCTGAGTGGCTCAGTAGTTAAGGATCTAACTTCAGCTCAGGTCATAGTCTCACAGTTTGTGAGTTTGAGCCCTGCATTGGGCTCTGTGCTGACAGCTCAGAGCCTGGAGCCTGCTTCAGATTCTGTGTCTCCCTCTCTCTCTGCCCCTCCCCAACTCACACTCTGTCTCTCTCTTTCTCTCTCAAAAGTAAACATTAAAAAAATTTTTTTAATAATTTAAAAATAAAAATAAATATTGTCTGTGATTAAATGTAAAGTACTGTACTGCACACAGAAGTAACGGGTCTCTTGGGCACCTGAGTGGTTCAGTCCGTTAAAGTCCGACTCAGGCTGTGATCTGCTTTGTGAGCTCAAGCCCCTGTGTCAGACTCTGAGCTGACAGCACACAGCCTGCTTGGGATTCTTTCTCTCCTTCTCTCTCTGCTCCTCCCCTTCTCTCTCTGCTCCTTCCCCTCTTGCACTCTCTCCCTCTTTCAAAATAAATAAACATTAAAAAAAGAGAAAAAAGAAAAGAAGTAATGTGTCTCTCTTATGAACCACAGTGCAACTGAGTCACCAGCTGAACTAACCCATTTTCTTCATGGAACACCATTTTCACTTGAAAGAATGACTGACAGATAAACTCTGATTATTTAGACTTTGTTATTTGGCAGATGTTTTCTCAAATCCAAACCAAGTAAGCCTGTCACTTTGAGGAAAACAACCAACAGTATTTACTAATGATAAAATTTGAGGTTTTCAGCAAAAATTAGTATTTTAGAAAATTTGTACACACTATCATGAGTTGATAGATTCCAACGCTTAGACTTTTTCTGATATTAACAAATATAATTTTTACTATTGTATAATGAATTGTATCAATATTTGAAAGATCTATACAATCCAATGAAGCAATATTTTCCAAATGACTGAAGCAGGATGTTATAAAACCATGCATGGGAAACAGAGCCATTCATACTGCAGGGTAGATTAATAGACTTTAATATGATCGAGTACAAAAAATTCATTGATGTAGTTTCATATTCTAAATTACAACTACCATTTAAGAAAATACTACTTGTTGAGTTTTGGTGTAGTCTCAAATTATGTGAAAAGGCTATTAAAATGCTTCTCTCTTTCCTAACTACATATCTGGGTCAGGCCAGATTTTCTTCATATATTTTAACCAAAACAACATATTGCAGTAGAAGCAGATATGAGAATCCAGCTGTCCTCTATAAAGCCACACTTAAGAGATTTACAAAAATATATTTAAAAAGCCACTCTTTCACTAACTTTTTCTCTCATACAATGTAGTTATTTTTCGTATAAATATACTATTGATGTTAACATAGAATGGGCTAATTATTTTTTTAATGTTTATTTTTGAGAAACAGAGAGCAGGGAGGGGCAAAGAGAAAGAGCGACAGGATCTAAAGTGGGCTCTGTGCTGACAGCAGAGAGCCCGTTTCGGGGCTGGAACTCACCTGTGAGATCATGACCTGAGCTGAAGTCGTATGCTTAGCTTAACCCACTGAGCCACCCAGGCACCCCTGGGCTAATTCTTTTTTTAATGAGTTGATAAATACTTGACGAATTTCTCAGTCTTATTTCTAATATGGCAAATGTCAATAGCTGCAGTCTGCATAAACAAAAGCTCTTTGGAGATGCCAGTTTTCAAGACTGTAAAGTGATATTTTGTCCAAAACACTTGAGAACCACTGGTACAGGTACCATTACGGGCTGCCCACCTAGCTTGGCCCAGGATGCTATGTTCTATTCATCAGCTGCCTAGCTCTACTGTCGGGACCCTCCACTGCCACTCCTCTTTGCTGCTCACCACAGTAGTTGTGCCAACCTCTGGCTTCTATTGCGTGGTCCTATCATTCCCATCGCTATCAAAGAGCCAATTCTGTAACGGCCTCTTGCTGTCAGCCCTGGCCTACAGAGGACAGCCACACAGCTTCTCCCAGTGCGTTCCTCTTTGCTTTGATAGCCAGAGTATCCCCTGGGCCTTCCTGTGGAACTGAAGCAGGCTTCTGGCCTTCCATAGAATACCGACTACAGCAGGCTCACTTCTTTGAGCTTTTTGAACACCTCCTCCATCTTCTGCTATGGCAGTTCTGGCATTTTCTTTTCCCTTAGCCAGCCATTGTCTTTTTCCTATCTCCCAGGATCCATGTCAGGGTCTTAAATCCTATTTTACCCGAGAGTGCTCCCATATCAATAAACTGTCTTTTTTTTTTTTTTTTTTAAACTTAGCATTCAGACTTGGCTCCCCACGGATCCAGCCTGTACATCCTCTCCTGGCTCATGCCAGTACAAGTTGGCTACTTTTGTAGCTCCTTTGCAGGTGTAGCCCTCTTCCTTTCCTATCAGGCTCCTGAACATCCCTGGCTGGGTTTTGTTGCAGCTTTGCCCTTATGTGTTGGTCTTGGAGGCCAAGAGAGAGAGGCAGTTTCCTTTGGCACCTGAGAGCAATTCCCAGAGACAGTGGAAGCTGTGAGCCATCAGTAGCCAACACTCCTGGCAGTTGGAAGAATGAGTGCCTCGGCCCCCATCTGAGGTTACCCTCACTATAGAGACAAATTTAAGCTCTGCCTATGAGGCAGAGTAGTGCAGGGATGAGAACCTAAGACCTTAGAGTCAGAAAGGCTCAGGTTTGAATTCCATCTAGCTATGTGACCTTGGGCAAGTTACTTAACTTTTTTGAGGCTGTTTCTTCATCTCCAACGCGGAGATAAATAGTAACTACCTGATAGGTTGGTATGAGACAAATGAGATGAGGAACCTAAGTGCTTAATATGGTGCCAGCACATACTAAAGCCATGGATGTTGCTACTGTTATAACCGATCAGACCTTTCCAAAGCTGAAAAGGCTGCCTTATGGAACAGACAAAAGGTACACCATCATGGAGAGTCTTTTAGCTGTCGCTGGAGAGGGCTCCATAGAGATGTTGTGGAGGATTCTCTAGGGTCCGTGGGAGTATTCACAAAAGATGACCTTGGGGCCCATTCTGTCTCCAAGCTGCCTTGATTCTCTGATTTCTCTGACTGCTTACCCTTGGTCGGGGAGAGGCACTTAGAGAAGCATATTCACTTTCAGGCCACTAGGGGGCCATTTGGTTGCCTGCAACAGGAATACACTAATGGTTTCTTAATGACTCAGGCACCAGGGAGATCAGGCTCAATTATATCTGAAAGCATTTTGAGTTCCTAGGGTAAAAGACACTATGTAAATCCGGATAATAAATAGGACTTATTGATGACAGTTTAAAGAATCTGGCACTGTTTCGTTTGGAGAAGAATAGGGTGAGAGGAACTGAATGAGGGCTTTGAGTATATGTATTCCTTAGCATAGAAAAGAGTGACGGGCTATTTTCCTAGCCCACTGGGAACGAAGCAAGAAGAAAGTTTACTTTGCAACACAAGAAATGCAGAGTGCATCCAAGAAAGAGGATGGAAGGAGGCTTTGGGTTGACCTTACCTGAATCTTTCCAAATAATTCACCTTAGTACAGTTCATCTGATCAGTTCTACCACAAAGACCAGAAAGCAGGGAAGAGAAGAGAGGACAACATCCAGAGACAATTCAGAGATTTTTAACTTAACAGGTTACCCTGCGGCGGGGGGGGGGGGGGGGGGGGGGGGGGCCCTCTGGCCAACCTGGAAGCAGTATAGGGAAGGAGCAGTTGTCTTTTCCCCATCAGCCCACAAAAGGCAATAAACATTCCAAATAGTTGATGTCCTTAAAATTTCTCTATTCCTGGAGATAGCATCCAGTTGACCACTGTTAGTGACAGACTCACACCTGGATCTCAGGAATGAGAGAGAGTGTGGCTGGGTTATAGGCCTGTGGTTTAAGCAGCTGATCAACACACTTAGTTCTGGTAGCCACTTGACTTCTGTACAGCTGAGGTAGCAGGGCACCGGTGCTAGGGAGGAGCTTCCTTATAAAGAGGCAGGTGTTGGGAAGGCAAAGGTAGGTCCTGTTGGGGAGGAGGGAAAATGGGTAGGGCAAAGAGGGTCCTGCCCCACAGAGTCAGAAGCCAGGAGTCAAGTTCACACATGCTGGGGAGGGGGAGGTCACCCACAGGACCCCCGCCACCACCACAGTCCTCTGCCCACTCACCAGCACACAGGCACAGTCTCACATACCCATTAAGACACCCAAGCAGTCCGCTCACCCAGCTCTGGGAACACAGGAAGTAGAATTCAAGGAGGAGGGAACCAGAAATTCTGGAAATCCTTACCCAGAGTGGGGGAAACAGAAGGCAAGAGAGGAAGACAGAAGGACGGGGAAGGCACGGGAAAGCGGCTACTGAGAGTCGAAGCTTGGCTAGGGGACATTGGCACCGACCAGACCGTAGGGAGGACAAACCTCACAAGAGAACGGGCACGTTGCGGGGAGAGGGGGGGGGAACGAGAAGGGGAAAACAGCCCAGACTCTGAGGCCCAGAGGGGATCAGAGAGGAGTAAAACTCTGAGAGCCACACTCCACGGGTTCAGTGCAGCCTCTTGAATCCAAATCAAGCACAAAGCTGGGAGTCGGGCACCCCAAAAAGCGGGATCTGAAACCTGTTGCAAACTTCAGGACTCCAGGAGTCTGGAGAGCCCCGCTCAGCACGTGGTTCCCAGAAACTTCGAAAGGTCTCGCAGCCTGACTCCGGGCTCTAAGAAAATAAGAGAGGAAATCGGGAAGATTTCAGGACCGCTCCAAAGCCCAGCCCCGGCCGGGGGTGGGGAGGAAGGGGCGCGACCAGCTGCGACCACAGTGAGTGTTCGGGGACGCTTAGCTGCCTGTGCAGGACGTGGGCCAGGTTTCACTAGGAGTGAAAGGGTTCAGGAAACCCGCCCGGAGGGCACGTGGAGCGGGACGCCGGCCGAGAGCATGAGCATGAGAGTGGTATCACCCCGACTTTGGGGGGTATACTGAGGCCTGGGGGCCGCAGCCGTTATTGCTGTTCCACCTGTCACTTCGGACAGTGGGGAGCGAAGGACAGAGGCGCCAGAGTTGACAGCTCCGTGCTCCGACCACCCCTCCCCGCCCCCTTTCCAGTTCCGCTCCCCGCCCCAAACGGCGCCGTTCCCCTTTTAAAGAAGCGCCCGGGGCTCCCATCTTCTCCGCGCCAGTTCGCGCGGGGCTGCAGCGACGTTGCCCTTTTAAGAACCAGCCTCCTTTAACTCTCTCCTAACGGGGCGTCCCGGAGGGGCTTGCGGCGCCCAACACAAGCCCGCCTCCCCTCGCGGCACTTCCGGACCCCGGCGTCGCCCTTTTAAGAGGCAGCCCCCAGCAGCGCTCCCCCCGCCCCCTGTTGCCGGCGCGCGAGGTGGGGGAGCCGGGCTGGAGCGGAGCGCGCCGTCCGCGCGGCCACTGGAGACCGGGCGGCCGGCGGCCGAGCAGGCGGCGGCGGCGGATGGGGACGCGGAGCCGGGCGGCTGTGGCGGCTGTGGCTGTGGCGGCGGCAGGGAAGCAGCTGACGGGCCGGCGGCGGCGGCGGCGCTGGCGGCAGTGACTGGTCCAGGCCCCGGCGGCGGCTGCAGCGACGCGGTGGAGGGCTGCGGGCGAGCGGCGTGAGGAGCGGCGGAGGAGCGCGGAGCTGCCGAGAGCCGGGGGCGCCGGGCCGCCCCTTGTCCAGTCCTCGCAGGCCGCCAGGCCCCCTCCAGCCGGGGCCGTGGAGCACCGGGGCAAAGGCCGGGGCCCCCCCATGAAGGAGCGCGACGCGGCCCCGGCCGAGCGGGGCAAGCCGGCCACCTACACCGGGGACAAGAAGGCGAAGATGGCGGCCAAGACCAACAAGAAGTGGGTCCGGCTCGCCACCGTGTTTGCCTACGTGCTCTCCGTGTCGCTGGCCGCCATCGTGCTCGCCGTCTACTACAGTCTCATCTGGCAGCCGGTGGGCGCCGGGACCTCGGGGGGAGCCGCCGGCCCGCCCCCCGGCGGCTCCAACGCCACCGGCCCGTCCGGGACTTCGGGGGCGGCGGCCGGGCCCAATGCCACAGGGTCGTCCCGCCGCGAGGCACCGCGCGACGCGCCCCCGCTGCAGGCGGCGCGGCCCATGCCTCCGGAGCCCTCTGCAGACAGTCCCCCGGCCGGGCCGCTGGAGCGGCCGCGGGGACCGGAGGAGGACGAGGAGGAAGCGGCGGCGGCGCCCGGGAGTCGTTGAGCCCCTCCGCGCCAGGGGCGGCCGGGAACCATTCTCCCCTCCCCACGCCCGGAGGCAGGACTTTGCAGCAGGACGGGGCGGGGAGCCCGCGGGAGTGACCCCCACGGGAGTGAACGCCCTCTCTCCCCGCAACGATCGCCACCTCGCCCGGGGAGCCAGGGGCCTGCATCCCGATCTTCAAGCCAAGGGACCACGATTCGCCGGGGGCTCGGGGTTTGGTCTTCCCAGGACCGTGCTGCGCCAGGGCTCTGAGCCATAAAGGGAATGGGGGGAGGGGTGGGGAGATCCCAGCTCCGAACCCTTTTTCGCCGCTAGCTCTTGTGTATCCTACGTGCAGGAGTGACTCGGGCTTTCCCCCAAGACTCAGGGGAAGGAGGGAGCTGTAGGGGCTCTTCTTTAATAAGCTGAAGCTCTCACAAGGAGGAGGGCACCAAAAGTAGTGGAGCTCAGGTACGTCAACCTAGTTGCAGTGGCCACAGATGCATTTAATTTATAGATCCCTGTATATAGTTGTTGACATATGCACTAGAAGCTATAATTACACAGAACTATATGTATCCTCCCACAACCCTGGTTAGCTTCCGACCGATGGGGTCACGCAAGGGCTATTTGCTGGCCCCCAAAGTGCAGCTAACCAGAAGGGCACAAACACTGTTTTTTTTTTCATCATCCACTCTCTCCCCTTTACCCCCTCCTATTTCAGAAAGATAGGTGTATGGCCCAAAAGAGTATAATCATTCTTAGACTTGAGAGGACAGTGGGAAACCTTAGAAGAAGTAGAAGCAGTTTAGGGAGGGTGGAGAACGAACTAATCCCCTCCTCTTCCCACCCTAGTGCCCCCACGGAAGAGGCTTCCTGTTGCGGCCCTAAGTATCTGGATATGGGCCAGGGAAGAAGGAAGGGAAAGAGCAATGCCTCTGTGCTTCAATCCTTGGCCTTCTCCTCACAGAGTTCTTTTAGGAAGAGCAAGCTTTTGTAAGTAGAGTGGCTCCCAAGTGTTTTTATTTTATTTTCTGCTCCTCAAGATCTTGTCTTGTTCCAGTAATCACCCTTGCCTTCTTCCCTCTTTGCTGAGCCTGTGACAATGTAGCCCTGCAATTAGGGCCAAATTTGTTGTGAAACCAGAGCGTTGAGCACGTTGTCTGGTTTTGACTTGTATTATAGAACCAGAAAGGCTAAAAAGTGAGCTTCAAACTCAGGATTGTGCTTTGATAGCCGGTTAATAGACCAGCCGTGGGAAGGTTACATTGGCTTGTCTTTACGTCTCCTGATAAACCTACTTATTTGCAGCCTATACTTTGAGATGAAAAACACCAAGAGAAATGACATCTGTATAGTTCTGGGACAGCAAGAATTCTACATACTCAATTTGGATTCCATTTCCTTCTGCCACTTGCTTTTAGGCAATTGAGTGTGGGTAGTGACAAGATATCAAACCCCTTAGTGTTTCCTTTTTGGGAAATGAGGCACTTTTTAAAAAACACAAACAAAAACTTATCCACCTGAGTCCTGAAACAGTTGGTCTCTCCAGTTTTTTGGCCTCCACTCTAGTTAGCTCTGATCCAAGTTTACAGGACAACAAGCCTTGCTTTAAGCCATGTTCTGTTGTGGGCAAGATAACAGCAGCTGAGCTGTCATAGCCTGGGAGCAGGCTGGTCGCACCCCCAAGGTGTCTTGGCTGGAGGAGATTTCTGAGCAGCTGATGTGACTTTGGTCATTAGGAAGCCTTTGAGGCCTTTTTAAATTTTCGGTGGGGGGTCTGGGGGTGGGGAAGAAACATAAAATGCCACTTTATAACTTCAATAATAGCCTGTAATTTATATTTATTGTGTGAATTTTTAGTCCTATATTTTAATAATTTGTAAATTGATCTCTTATTCCAAGAATCCTTTGAACTTGCCGGAGAACATCTGGGAATCCAGTCCCCTGTCCCCATCCCTGCATTCTGGACTGTTTAATCCACTTTGGGATGGATCAAAGAGTCTAGAGAGACCACTCATAGGTCCAGCTGCTGGCCTCCAGACTCTAAAGCCTTCACTGGAATTGGGACATTAGCTCCAGCTCTAGCTGTGAACATGACCAGAGACATTATTTATAATTCAGCCATTTAAGATATACCTGTACTCAAAAAGTCCTGTATATTTTTTAAAAGTTTTATTTTTCAGGTGAACAAAAATACATTCTAAGAACTCTACATAAGCCTGTGTAAGTTGAACATTTCTCTTTCGTACTCCTTGGGGAAGGAGTAGAGTTTGGAAGAAGACATGGTCTGAGATGTGGTGGACAGACGTTGATGAATAGGTGTCAGAGGAAAAAGCAATTGCCCTACTGTACTTTTGTGCCTGATGGCTTCACTGAATTGATTAAGCGTGGCAGGGATGCATCTTAGTCGGGAAGCAGTCATGGGGTCAGATGAACAGTGATACCTAGCTCAGCCACCTTTTACCAACCTTAAAAAGGTTCAAAACAGTTCTGCTTTTAAGAGATTCTGAGCAGATACCTAGCTGAGGATGCTCAAGGACCAGTAAGCCAACATATTAAGAATTATGACAAACACTGAGCTGGCTGAGAGCTGCGGTGAGGATAGGCCACCTGACAGCACCACTGTTCTCACCTTTAAACCACTGGCCCTTAGATAGTTCGAAAAGTGCCAACACTGGGAAAGAGGTGCTGACACACCTGCAGTGGTTGGCCAGAGCTTTGTCCACAGTGGAGCAGGTGAGAGAGCCAAATGGCTCAGAGAAGGTGTAGGCTGCTTCAAAGGTGAGGCTTTTTCATGCCCTAAAGCAAACAATAAAAGACAGGTGGGTGAAAAGCAAAATAAAAGGGATTAGCAATGCTGCAAAATACACGGCACACAGTTGAACTCAGCTCATTATTAGACAATGCTGCCCAGTACAAAGTGGAGTGAGAAGCCGTGTTGGTGGGGCCCCCTGAGGCCTACACTTCTCCAGAGCTGTTGGGGGTAGCTTCTGTGCTTTTACATCACCTTGTAGTCTGCAGGGGAGCATGGAAAAAGTCCGCCCTTCTTTTATTTCCCTCTTCAGCCTACACAATGGCTTTTTGTGAGAGGGCTTGGTAAGGCAGAGCAGAAGGGAAGTGAAAGAGTTTCCAAGGTTCTTCTAGTTGCCCCCCCACCTTTGTGTAGACGGTGACATGTGGCTTTTGCAGTTGCACACAGCTTCACGCATTGGGCACATACAGCGGTGTGTGCGGCAAGAGCCTGCTGGCTGATAAGAAGGGCGCTGTTCGGCCAGAACAGGGCTGGGTTGGTGGGGAGCAGTGGCCGCACAGCTTTATTTTCATAGGTTAGAAATCAGCTGCAGAAGTGCCCGTCAGGAAGGAGAGGTCTGTGCAAAGGGGGGTTACTCTCCTTTAACTGCTTCCACCATTAGGGTCATTTCTAGGTGTTTACTTCTATTAGAAGTTACTGTGCACATTTATGCCCTGGCAGCCTGAGTTTGAAGGAGATAATCCTCTTTTGAAAGGGAAGTTTTGGAGGGCGAAGGATCAGGAGTTTGCTAAGCTGTTCAGACTGAGTTTGTGTTGGAATCGTTTATTTCCCCCATGATGCTGAGGTGCAGAGAAATGTGTCTCTGAAGTTTTAATCCTAAGAAAGACTTTTCTGCCTAACAGCTCTAGATTTCTGCACAGTATGAGAGCGCAGCTTTGGAAGCTCTTCTGTCTACCTTGTTTTCCAGTTTTCACTAGGGAATTCTAAGATGCTGTGTTCTTCAGTTGAGTATTTATATCCTGTTTTGAAAGGCTGGGTGGAGAGCATCTACTTGTTTCTACATGTTTCTTTAAGGGGAACCAAAAGGTCAGGTCCCGAGCTTTAGGGCTACCACAACTATTTAAAAGGGGTAATAATTGTCCTCCCCTTCCTGTCTGCAGAGAATGGAGGTATTTCTGGAATTGCAATGCAATAACAAAAGGGCCACAGCTGTATACTTTTCCCTTTTTTTTTTTTTTGTCTCTCAATGGAGGGCAGGACCACAATAGCTTTGCTCATTTCACTGGACCAGCGCTAAGCCCGGTGCCTGGCACATAGTAGGAAGTGCCTAGAGTTGGTTGATCATCTGGTTGATCACTGCGTTAGATAGAATTGGCCCTGGTATCGGTGTGGTGTCACTGTCGTAATCCACTTGGATACCCACGTCCACAGCCCATAATCTGGTTCGAGGGAGTAGAAGGCTAAAGAGAAGCCCTGCAAATCACAGCTGTACCAGCCATTCTGGCCACAGTTTCTTTATGTCCAAGTTAAAGGACATGGGCTCAGCCTGCCTGTTCTTTCCAGGCACAAGACATACACAGCTGTAGTCCATGTAGTAGTCAACAGACACAACATAGACTATGTGGCCCGTTCGTTGCCCCCTCTGTCCCGACCCTACGGCCTAATGTTGAGCTATAAAAACACCTGCTTTATTGACAGTTTTGGGTCACATCTGTTTTAATTGCTGACCTAGCTTGTGGGTTTCTGCTGCCAGAAAACCTGTGTGATACTCTTTGTTCCCTCCAGTAGCTAGTTTAAAAAATAAAAAAACAAGGACTTTTTTTTTTTTCACCACATGCCCAGGCTCTACCAGGCTCTCCATCCTAAGTGTACAAACAGCCATGGCTCCCAAAGTCATGCACTGTGTACATGAGCCACCTGGTCAGTGGGGAGCACCTGGGCCAAACCAGTTCCATAGAAACAGTCTATAAACATTGGCCAAGATACTACGGAGGGACCAGAAAATTCCCACCGAATTCTTGTCCTCAAGAAATTTACAGACATGCCAATAAGAATCTACTCTTGTCACTGCCCTGTTTTCTTAACTTCAATAATCTGCTTTTAAAATAGTTTATCAGTTAACCAGCAGTATGATTTTAACTCCCCGTAGAATATTTTCCACAAATCACTACCATTAATTCAAGAACTATTTATTTAGTGCCTGCAGTGTGCCAAGCAAGCCTCAAAAGTCCCCAAGCCAACGTGTCCAGAGAGGCAATTATGTTGATTACCAAGAAATTCCTTTTAAATATACCTCTCTCAAAAATAAATAAGCAAACAAACCTGTCTCTGCTAACCTCAGTGTTTAGAGTCATGAGTTGAGGTCTCTGCCCAGCTTATGACCTAGAGGCCACCTGCCCGCCCCCCCCCCCCCCCCTGCTCTCTACTGGTAGTTGGGGCAGTATTGTGTCATGGCAGTCAGCCTCTGTGCATGGGCAGCTCACAGCATCATGAGGACCTGGTGAGGGGAGGCAGTGTGTTCTTAGAAGGGACCCTGAACTGGAAAATAGGAACCTTGCAGACTCCATAATAGCACTGGTTAGGGCCTTGACCCTGCTTTTTCCTCCTAACCAAATGGGAATTCATGAGAGCAACTGGAGGTAACAGATGTGAGAGGGCTTGGAGATGTTGGGAATAAAAGTGCAGCGTAGACATAGGAGGTAATATATTTTCTAGGGAGTGTCTGTCCCTTTGGGCATAAGTGATGCCTGGAAAGAAATGCAAAGGGGCAGGTGATAAACATCATAGCAGGGCCCAGACCATCAGCGTCAGCATCACCCGGGACCTTGTTAGAAATGCCATGTCTTAGGCCCCATCCCAGGCCAACTGGGTAAGAGATTCAGAGGCTAGAGCCCGCCTTTGTGTTTTAACTAGCCTTCCAGGTGATTCTCACTCTAAAATCAAAACCACCGGCCCAGACTTTGCCTCCGATTCTGTAACTTAGGGTTTAGGTGTTTCTGTTTTGACAGATGGCTACAAGGTGACTTTTGACCTTTTTTCTCAGTTGAATCCAGCTGCCCTGCTGGGAGAAAAGCAAACACTGTATCCCCAGAGTTTGTAAGAAAAAGGGGGAGAGCCTGCTGCATTACTGGGTATCTTTTGAAGGTGCCAGGAGAACTTGCCCTGGAGAACTGGTAAAGGAGGCAGGCCTGACAGAGTCCTCCCTCCCCCTCCCACTGATGGTGTTTGCCTCACCTTCTGCCCTGGGGCCTGCTGCTCCTGAGTCAGACCTTAAAAGGAGCAGTGGGTGCCACACTTGTTCTTTCTGGTGCCAGGTCTGTGCTATTTCACTTCGTCGGCGTCAAGTGGATGCTTAATGAGGGGCCGTGACGTAGGGAGGCCGACTTGAGAGAAAGCAGCCTCAGTCTGTGCTTCTTGCCGCTCTTCTCCCTGCCTACCCAGCCTCGAGTCCTCCCCTCAGTGAGGCCATGACCCCCCCCGCGTCAGCCCTTCCGAGTCCTCCCCTCAGTGAGGCCGTGGCCCCCCCTGCATCAGCCCTTCCACAAAAGCACCAGCAGTCCTCACTCAGAGCTGCTTGCTGGGTCTGTGGACACTGATAAGTGGCTGGAGAGGCAGAGTGAAGTGGTATCTTTAGTTTCTCCTATTCCTTTGACCACACCCCCCTTCCCAACTTAGTCCCCAAAATAAGAAGATATGGCCATGTGGGGACTTTTGCCATTTCCTTTGGGGGTTTTTTTGGCGGGGGGGGGGGGGGATAGGAGGGGTTGTGCCATCTTTTCCTGTTATTCCTGTCCCTGAAGCCAGGGTTGGGACTGAAATTGACTGGTGGTCAAACTCTCCAAACTTGTGCCTTGTTAGATAGCTGGCTCTTCCTTGACTGTAAGAAAATACAGTCGTGCTGCTCCTTTGGGGGGGGGGGGGAAACCCTTTACTCCAGGAGATCTGAGCAAACCCCACAAAGGAGTTTGTTTCTGAGGAAAATATTAAGCAAAGACTGTGGCGGGAGTTCATGAGAGTGCCACTGATGGAAACAGAAGAGGGAATGCGCTGACCTGTGGAAGTCGGTGTGCAGAGGTAGGAGCAATGCTTAGGAATCTCGGTGACCCAGCTCGTGAGGCTCTGAACTCCAGTCAACTCCTCCAGGACAGTAAAGGAAGCTCACTGTCCTGGAAGGCTGGGGAAACTTTACAAACCATCCCTTCTTTCCCTGAAGTGTTCTGATCCTAGTGAAGATGAGACTGGAAGAGAAGGTAAAGGAGAGGATAGGAAACAAAGTAGACAGAGATCAAACCAAATAGCTATCCATTTATTTAACACACAATGACTGAGTGCCAGGCTACTGCTGATAGAGTGCCTGCTGTGGGCCGGGGATATTTTGCATTCTCTTTCATTTTCTTGACAACCCTTCAAGGTAGGTGTTACTGGCCCCATTTTTCAGATAAGAAAACCAAGGCCTTAGAGGTTTAACTTGACCAAGGTTACCCAGCTAGCTGATGACAGACCTAGCCCATGTCTGTTCCTACCCTGCTGCCTCTCCTCAAAAAACATACCTTCCTTGCAATATGGTCAGCTGCTCCCTTCTGCCCAGGTGATAGGGGCTCAGGATGGAGAGATATTCTGCCCCTTCTGCCCTCCGTGTTATGAGGCCCTAAGTAAAGCTGTCATTGCTCTACTATTCTGCAGGCACCTTCCTTCTCAGTTCCTCCAGCTCTGTGCCTGGGTTCCCAATAGTGCTGTCTCATGAAGAGCTTCCCACCTTTGAGGAAAGTCTTGTCAGCTGGTTGGAGAGGAAAGAGGCATCTAAGAGGAAGTCTCCCAGCCAGGCCTTTAGACAAAGGAGCCAGGAATTGCTGCAGCCAGGCTCCCATGTCCCTGAAGTTTATGGAGGGGTGTCTATGCTTCCCTCCTTCTCCACGGCTGGTTCCATCCCAGGGGAGGAGGGTGCTCGCCCCCTTAGCTGCTGCCCTGAAGAAGGCTCCCCCTTTGTTGAGAAAAGATGTGATATTTTTCTGGCACTACAGTCTTCCTAGAGTGAAGACCGCCTGTGCTGGTCTCTGCACTCTCTAACCCCTAGTGACTCCCATGACATCCTTTCTCCTGATGTCCTTCTAGATGTTACCCTCAGAGAGAGAAACCCTATTTTTCCATAGCCCTTCTGCCCAGCTTTCTTTTCTCTTCTTTCTTTCTTTTTTTTTAAGTTCATTTATTTCGAGAGAGGGCACGTGAGCAGGGTAGGGGCACAGGGAGAGAAAGAGAGAGAAAGAGAGAGAATACCAAACAGGCTGTGCTCCAACTTGGGGCTTGATCCCACGAACCGTGAGATCATGACTTGAGCTAAAATCAAGAGTCGGACGCCCACCCAAGCCACCCAGGCGCCCCTTGCCCAGCTTTCTCTACTGCTTAGGTTCTGTTTGTAAGGGCCGAGCCAGAGTTCTGCCTGAATTCTACATCCCCATCCCATAGTCAGACATACTTTGACATATACCCTCTAACGAAGGCCTGTCTATACGGTTGGTACCATGGAGGCGGGGCGGGGGTGGCCGTTGGGAGCAGTTTGTGAATCTTAGAATTCAGATTCTTGATGATGATGGTGATGATAATGATGATTACTATTATTATTTTGAGACATCTGAATTCAAGGGCTCTGCCTGAATCTGCTCTTCCCCACCTCTATCCTTTGGGAGTCATGGGTCAGGCCCAGGCCCCTGCTCCAGATACATATATGTATGACTGGAGAGCAAGAGGAAAACTTCAGTTGGAATCATTCGCCCTTACCTATTCATGTCTCAGAGGGGTCTTCTCACACGCATAAGAATATTCCCAAGCCTTTTCAAAATTCCACACCAACCTCTTCCACCCCCTTCACCTTATCCCATTCCCAACCAGCTAACCAGTCTCCTCACTCCCCGCTACAGGAAGTTGGCACAACCCACTCACTGGCCTCTCTGGCACCTTCCCAGGTGCCTCAGCTGCCCACCCAACTCTGAAGCCAGGAAGCTTGCACCCGCCCGGGGCGGCCCTCGCCGGGTCCCCGACATAGCCAGCAACAAGTCCTTAGAGTCTAGAGTCTGTTTTTGGCCCTAGCTCGCCATATCTCCCAGCCCAAACCCTTCCTACTCAACCCGCGGTCCAGGAAACAGCAGCACAGCTGTCACCTGGAGCCGATTAGAAATGCACATTGCCAGGCCCCCCACAGACCTACCGAATTAGGACCTGCAATACTCTGCGCCTTAACGTGTGAGAAGCACTGCTCTAAACAATCTGATCTGCTGAAAAGACACCCCCTCCTCATGCTTCCTGCAGCCCTCCCTCCCTTCCACAGTGGAGAAACCCTGAGCATGACCTGGACACTCCCTAGAGAACCCAGAGAGGCTGGTGAGTGAGGCCTGGGACCCTCAGCAGAGAGGAGCAGCCACCACCACAGGGCCAAAGAGGAGGGGAACAGAGGGGGCCACATGGGGAGATCCAGGCAGGAGCTTGGGGGGCAAAAGACACACGTGGTGAGAAAGGAAGGGGCACCTGCCTTTTCGAGCAGAAGTGAGATGGTTCCCTTTGGGCTCCTCCCACCATCCCCAGCTCCTGTCAGGGTCTTGCAGCCAAGAATGGCTCCTGCTGTGCAGCCTGGGGCTGCTGGATGCCTGAGTTTCTCCCTCCCTCTTGCTGGCAAAGTCACCATCGCCCACCGGCTGCACTGCTGGTAGTGGGTGCTCAGGAAATGTTTGTTGAATTGAGAGGAAGCCACAGCTTGTGCGGAGTCTGAATAATTCACCAGCCGTGGGCCTCAGGGGAGGGGCAGGGACAGAGACTAAGTAGGAAAGACAAGTCCTGAAGTTGTACTTCGCCAAAGTCGCTGTTTCTCTGTCCCTCGTCTGAGTCCTTGCTACTGCATGACCTTGGTGCAGGGAGGTGGTGGGGAAGAGGAAGTAAGAGATGGCAGGAAATGGCCCTGGGCTGCAGGGCTGCCCTCTTCCCTCCCCTTGGGGTACACTTGAAGTCTGACCTGGGTAGGGGGGAGGGTGTCCCTGCTGGTGAGCTTTCCCACCCTACTGTGGGGGTGGGGGGGGAGACGCTATTCTCTCACCACCCAACTCCACCCCATTTCAGAGAGGAGGCCTTTCCAGGAACCCTCTCTTTTGCAGAGGAGACCTGAGCTCCACTCTCCTGTCCCCAGCTCAGCCCCCACCTGCTGTGCCCTCCCTTTCTGGGCCTCAGCCTCCTCTTCCAGGAAGGCAGGAGGCTGCCAGCTGATGGCTGACGTTCCACTCGTTTGCCATCCTGTGAGTCTGGGGCTGTGAGTCACCTGGGTGCAAGGCAGAGGCATGGGAAAGGGCCCAGGCCTGGGCTGGTCCTGCCAGCTACTGAGGCTGCCTCCACCTCCAAAGCCACAGCTGGAAAGAGAAGCCAGGCCCTGGGGGTGATAGAGGCCAGGTGAGCCAGGTGCTGAGTGTTTCCAAGCCTCGCTTTCTTGCCAGCCTCAGAGACCAGGTGTGACATAGGAATACACCAGGAGCTTTACCTGCAGGTGAAAACACACCCATACACAGGAATGTGCACCTGAGATACAAGGAAGGCCAGCTCCTTGCCC
Source organism: Leopardus geoffroyi (assembly GCF_018350155.1). Taxonomy (NCBI): domain Eukaryota; kingdom Metazoa; phylum Chordata; class Mammalia; order Carnivora; family Felidae; genus Leopardus; species Leopardus geoffroyi. The sequence continues at coordinate 62,843,459 of NC_059337.1, read as the reverse complement.
TCACGATGTCACCCCACTGGAAAGTTTGCCCAACTGCTCAGCTGGACTGCCACAAGCCACCAGCAACCAGACACCCACCACGCACAAGAGTCCTGACTGCATTCTTCCCTCCTCCTCTGCCCAGCCCGGCCCCTTTGCTCCCAGGGGCTTTGCTCAGCATCTTCCCGCGGGGCCCGGACCTCCTGTCCTGCTTCTCACACCTCCTGCGCCCCTTGCCCTTTGGCCCATTCCCCTGGTGGGCCTGCTTCGTTGTGCCAAGCCCTGCTGGTTCACCTTGCCAGACCTGTCTTCTCTGGGCTCTAAGGGCCCTGCTCCTCCTTGGGGCTTGGAGCAAGTCTGTACTTCCGGCTCAGCCTGGGGGTCATTCCACCCCGGGAGCTGCTCAGAACCATCTGGCCGGGACACAGAGTTCTCCTGGGCTCCAGGCCTTGGAGGGAGCACACACACATTCTCCCCGGGCCCAGGGCTACTGGCTCCTCCTAGAGAAAGGTCAAGGGGAACCAAGTCAGTGTTTTGCGGAGAGGCAGGTTCTGGACTGGCTATCGAGACTCCTGACTCCCTTTTTGGCCCCTGTGGGGATACCGGGGCTGGGCTGGTTGCTGGGGCACTTGTGGGTCTGCTCAGCTCCACCTCGCTCTGCTTCTGTGAGTGTTCCTCCTCGCTCCGACTCTTTCTGGTACTTTGGCTTCCCTGAAACAAGAGATTGGCCCTGCTGGCTGGCGAATTCAGAGCTCAGATCCCCAGCCCGTCCCATCCTATTCCCAAACACCCACCTCCTGGCTCTCCAGCTCCTCCTTGCCTTCCTTCGTCTCCCACCTGTAGAAACACGACACATGGCAGGGTCTACTCCTACCCATGCCCTTCACATCAGTTGCTCTGTAGCCAGGGGCCCATGTTCCCAGGGAGCAACTAGACCCCAAGGGTCTCAGAGGAGTGTCAGAGCCAGAACAAGGCTCCAGGATACCTCCCTTCCAACCCGACCTTGTTCCCCAAATCCTGCCATTTCCTCTGAACGCCAGCCACTTGAGCTCCATCCCAGGTGCCCAGCTGATGTTTACGGCCAGGCCTGGGCCACCCTGAGTTCCATGGAGACTCTGGACGTGTCCCTGCCTGCACCGCCTGGGAAAGGCATGCCTGACTTCCTGGGGGAAGGCAACTGCTGTAATTACTGCGGCCTCCCTGGGCACCAGGCTCTCGCTGCTGCTGCCTTTGCTGCTGGCCTCTCCTGGAACCTCATTAACCTGCCGCCAGGCAGCCGTCAGGCAGGAGGCAGCGGCCCCGAGGCCCGGAGCATGAAGCTGGACCAGTGCTGGTCCTGACCTCCCAGGGGCAAGGGAGATCCAGGAAATCAGGAAGCCCAGATGATTCCCCTGATTTTGCCCCCTGCCCCCTGTTACCTGCGGGCCCTGCCAGTCAGCCTCTCTGTCCCCCGGGCTTTGCTTCGTGTGGCAGACACCACTGAGGATCTGCTGGGTTGCCCACCCCGAGTAGTACCACCTGCAAGAGATGGCCCACGAATCAAGCAGAGAAGAGGGCATGGCAGCCCAGCTCCTTCACCAGCTCATGCAGCCCTGCTCCTGCTTTATTCCCAACTCACCTTTACCATCAGGGGACAAGGGTGGGGGCTGTAGCTTTCGGTGGCTCCTGGGACCTAAGTGGGGCAAAGGAAATGGGGAAAGAGTGGGGTGATAAAGGATCCAAGAAAGCAACACCATTTTTCCAGGACCAGGAAGCTGTCTGTCTTTCTCCTAGTCCAGTTGTGGGTGTTCTGACTCCCCAAAAGAGCCCCCGTCTGGGGATCGAGAGAGCTGGGTGCCTGTGCTCACTTTGCCATTCCTGGCTAGGTAGCTGGCTGAGCCTCTCCAGCCCCAGCTTCCTCCTATGTGAAGTAAGGAGACCAGCAGTTCCAAGAGCTCCGTCCCTACAACAGGCCAGGGACAGGGAGACTGGAGCTTTCACCCGTGAGGGACCAACTTCAAAAGGATCCCAGTGCAGACTTCCTGTGAGCCTCCTCCCCGGAACTGCTGGGGTCAGAACCCAGGATAGGAGCTGTGGGTTTGGAGGGAGGGAAGGTGCCCTGCTCTAATAGCAAGGGAGAGGAAGGAAGATGTTCTTCCATGCCTCTTTCTAGCTCCAGAAATAAGTGGCACACCAAGAGACAGAGAAAGGAGGGGAAGCAGGGGGTGGGGGAGGCTGTGATAAAAGCCAAGGAGGGGAAGGAGGTGCGGTGGGTATTGGCTCACCCCTGGTGCCACCCGCCCTGGCCAGGCCCTCTTCTCGAGGCTTGCTGGAGTCCTGTAGCCTGTGGAGCCAGAGAGTCAGGCTGCTGTGGGATGGACACAAGCTAGGGCAAGCCTCACACAACCACTGCCTCCCCCAGCTCCAACCCCAGAACAGATGGGGGAAAGGTGGGGGACCCGGTGCCCGCCCTGAGCCCAGGGCCCAACCAGAGGGCCCAGGAAGACTCTTAACCACCCTGGAGACGGTCTCACCAGCCCTCCAAGAAGCACCCACAGTTAATCCTGCCCTAAGCCCCACAAGCATGTCAGTCCAACAAGCTGCCCAGCCCTGCCACCCACGTGGGCTTGGCCTTGTCCAGGTCCCACGGGCGGCGCCAGTCACCCTGTGCGTCTCTGTGCCTGGCCACACGGGCCAGGTCGATCTGTTCCCGCTCCTGCTTCCACTGGGCGTAGTCCCAGCCCACTTCCTGGGGTCCTCCCACTGGTCGGTGGGGAACCGGGCCTGGGACCAGGCCTGGACTCTGGGGCTCCCGAGCACCCTGCAGGGAGAAGACACTCAGCACCATGGGGTAGAAGCAGGAAGGCCTGGGCTTGGAGTGGAAATCTGGATACTACTAACCCCTTCCTCTCCAGGTTTCCACGTCCCCGTCTAAAAATTAAATCCATTCCGTCTCTAACGTGTTGTTTGCCATAGATACGGTTTCCATCCACTTGTTAGCTGTGTCTTTTGGGCAAGTTACTTAACCTCTCTGTGTATCATTTTCTCATCTGTAAAATGGGGATAATAATAGCACCTATCCACGGGGTTATAGGGGAAGGAGGGTATGGACAGACCCAGAGTGGAGAGGCATCTGGCAGCAGTCAGCAAGAGCCAGTACTAGGGGCTGCTGCCACCTAGAGGTCACACCTGGCACATGGCCAGTCCCCTGCAGCCTCCTGGCCCACCCCACGGCCCGTCAGAGATCCAGTTAGGGTAAGAGGCTGACCTCTGACTTCTCCTGTCTCTCACTGCAAGGCCCGCCCAACGTGGAGACTGGCCAGAGAAAGGAAGAAGGGGTGGGAATTTTTGCTGATGCTACCTGGGCATGTCCCCCTAGATGAGGGATATATGTGACTCAGCTTCTCCGCCTCCCCCAAATGAGCACTGCCACTTTCATGTCCCCATCCTCTCTTGAAGATGTACCTTCCGTGCCGAATCTGAGCTGACGGCCATCTGCATGGAGGGGGTCCGGCCCAAGCCCCCTCCAGGTGACCCTCCTGCCCCCCGGTTCTTTGCTCTGGTGGGCTTCTCACTTACGATCCGCTTGGCCTGGAGGAGGTGAGGATGGGTGGTGTGGCACAACCAGGTAAGAAGAGGCCGTCGGCCTGGTGCCTGGGCTTCCCCCGCCCACCCTGCTTACCTCAGCTTTGTTCTCCATGGTCACAGCCAGCTCCACCCGGTCCCCCAGGCAGAAAGTACCGGTGTGATACTCCACCTCCTCGTCCTCAAGCATCGCACCGGCTGCTTCAGGTCCGAGGGATCTCACCCAGTTCCGGCTGACCACCCGCTTTTCCTGCAGAATGGGATGCCATGCCCTCAGGCCACATGGGCAGGGCTGAGCAGAGCTGGGCACTGAGTCCTCTGGGAGGTTCCCCAAGGCTGGCTTCCAGCCCTGGACCTCCCTGGAATGCCCATAGAGGAGCTGATTCTATGGGGCATTCACATGCCAGTGGCATTAGGTTATCCAGGCCCTGGGGCCACCCTGGGGCCCAAGATGCCATAGCAGCCTGTCATCTCTGAGCTGGGAAATCCAAAGCACTCGGACAATGGGGCTTTGTCCCTCCGATACTGCTCCTGGCTTTCGGCCCCACTTCTCTGTCCCTGTAGGGTTTGGGTTTTAGGAGCAGCCTGTGGTTTACAGCACAGGTGCAGGGCTATGGGACTGGGAAAGGGTATGGGGAGGCTTCTATTCGGTGGCCTTTCAGCTGTGGCCCTTTGGGTGCAGGGGGACTGGGTAGGCTGGGCTGCAGAAGGCTGGGAACTGACGGGTGAGCCCCAGAACTGTGAGTGGAGGAAACAGAGGAGCAGGAGCGGTTGTCTTCCCCTGACGCAGGCTGGGCCTCCACCTCCTCGCAGGGCCGGGTCCCCAGGGCCTGGCATGGTGCCCTGTAAACTACAGACCCTCCGTCAGCACTCGCAGAGCAGCTACAGGAATGAACAACCCACGCTGTCACCCCGGGGTGGGGCTTACGCCGGGAACCTGGCTGATAGTGACAGTGAGGCCATCAGGTCGGAGGAATTCCTGCGCGGTCACAGCCATGCCCCCCTGCTCCGCCTGCCGACGGTCTTCCTGGATCTCCTACGGGAGGGCCCGGGGTCAGCACAGGCCATGGCCCCCCAGACGCACACAGACAGGCCTACACAGAGAGACACCAGTGGGACACCAGGGGGCAGAGGCACGGCATCACGGAGTCCCCAAGGTCCTCGCAGAGTTTCTGAGATGAACCACATGGCCCTAACCCTGGCCCCAGGCCTAGAGCCTGCAGGGAGAGACCGCCATGCAGGGGTCTGTGAGACAGACAGGGAGTGCCCACCCAGCTGCCCTTCCCGGCCCATCACAGCCCGCTCACCTGGTACCTGCGGAGTAAGGCCTGGTTCTTCTTTCGAAGGGCCACTATCCTCCGATCCAGCTCTGCATCCTTCTCTTCCTGCCTGCTCAGGGTGACTCAGCTCCGTGAGGCCCCTGCAGAGGGCAGGGGGCCCAAGCTCCTGACTGCCGGGCCCATCCCTTATCAGGCCCCTAACTTTCACATCCACCTGAGAACCATATTCTTACCACGAATGGACCCCGGCTCTCCGGAGCTAGGCTCACAAGGGAGGATGGCGCATGGAAGGTCCCAAGTCCCCACCCTACTAGGCTTGTCTGCCCGGCTCTCTGCCTCCTCAGGGGTTCAGATCAGGGCCTCATACGGGCCCTCCGCTCTCAGCAGTGGGCTGCCCCTCCCCCGGGCTCTCCAGGGAGCTCCACTGCCGAGAGAGCCTGCCGAGCAGGAATGAGAGTTATAAATGGCTCTGGCAGCGGAACCTGCCGTGACTGGGAAGTTGCCAGGGGATTCAGGAGGTCGAGGAGGGAGCTGTTTGGCTCCCAGGCCCAGAACCACGGTAAAAAGAGAAGCCCCTGCTCTGTCCTGGGCTCCCAGGCCCCGGGCCCCACTCCCCAGCCTTGCAGCCCAGCCTGTGGGCAAGAGCCACCGTCGCGAGCCCAGCCTTTCCAGGCCTGAGCTTCTTTCCGGCAGTCGGGGCAGGAGAGAGCGAGCTCCATGGGCAGGCCCAGCAGAGGAACCACCCTAAGCAAACCATGCCTCTGCCCCGAAATCCCCAGGTCTCTCCCTGTGTGGCTGCAGGGTCTCCCTTGTAGCCAAACGCCCCTGCCCAGCCCCCTGCAGGCCTAGGCGCAGCCCTGTTCCTCCCAGGCCCAGCTGTCCCCAGCTGCCCCCAGAGTGTGGCTGCCTGACGTCCCGGCCTCCTCCCAGCCCCCAGAAGCCCCCCGCCAAAGGTGAGGTGCCACTCACAGCCGAGTGCATGGCAACAGTGGGCACTGAGAGAATTCCAGAGCAGCCCCAGGGGAGCCAGAACCGGAGGGAAGCCGGAGCCGCCGAGCCACCACCGGAGCCGGGCCTCTGCTGGCCTCTCCCTGCCGGCTTCACTGCTCAGCACACGAGATCATGTTGTGATTACAAAAGACTCCTCTGGGCTCACAGCCAGGAATGCTGTCGCCGCCGCCCCCACCCATCCACTCTCAGAGGGCAAGGACCAGGGCACTGGCCCTACCCAGCACCTCTCTCCCTGCCCCGCCCCAGCGTCCCCAGAGACAGGGCAAGAACCTTTCTCTGTCGGGTTGGCCCACGCAGGGGGCCTGGCTGCCCCAGGCCCTGCCTTCTCTGAGGCTCTATGCCCAGCGGAGCCCCAGCCTGGACGCACCTGCAGAGGGATGGGCAGCCAACAGAAGCCTCCATTCCTCCCAGGAGTAAAGAGCCTACAGGATGCAGCTGAGCCCATCGGGCATCCTAGTCGGAGGGCCCCCACCTCAAATGAGCCTCTCCCTATTTGTCCTCATCAGCTCTGGTTTCAGGAATTTGAAGGGACCAAGAAGCTCACCTCCCCTCGGCCACCAAATACTACTACATACCTGACATAACACCATTAGTCATTCCTTTAGGTTGAACAGTGTCTTCCCTGTGTTCTAAAGTACAGCCACTCCAGAGAGGCTCAGCTGTCCAAGTCTCCCCTCGGTATGGGGAGATGGGCCTTCCTGCAGGGCCCGTGCTGCCGCAGCCCAGAGCCGGCCACTCAGGGTCCCAACTCTGGGCGCTTCCTGGCCTTGCTCTCCAGGACTGGCCTTTCATCCTCTCCCACCCTGAGAAAGGAGGCAGCCTTTCTCAGGAAAATCTCTCTCCAAATCTTCCCAGTATGGCTGAGGGAAGCGGCTTGCCTGGCAGTCCCACTCTTAGAGCCCCTGGGAGCTGAGGCTTAGGGTGCTGGGAGGAGGGGTGTCTCTCTGTATCAAGGGTACCTGTGGTCTATTTCAATAGCTACAGGGACCCGACCTCCAAGACCTGATGGGAGGAAGAGGTCCCTGCATCCCCCACATTCCTGATGGAACAGGCCTCAGTTTCCCTAATCCCATGATCTGTCTCCAGAGCAGAAATCCTCGCTGCCCTTTCACTCCTCCCCAGACCAGCCCAGAGGGCCAGAGTTTCAAGCTCTACTCCCCTTGACCCATCCGTTCCTGCCCCCCTCCCATCCCTACCATGGTTAGCCCTTTTCCTGGCCAGGCCTTCACACAGCACCCCTGACCCACAGCCAATCTCCACAGCCCCAGAGTTCCCATCCTGCTTGGAAATGCCACCACAGTCTCTTCCTTTCCTGCCGGATGTTCCCACTGAGTCAGACTCCCGGCAATGGTGACGTACCCAGTCTCCTCTCGCTCTCTTTTTCTCTCTCTCTCCTCTCCCTCTCCTTCTCCCACCCTCTCTGTGTGCTACCTCACACAGGATGCTGAGTTTCATCCTAGCCCCCTAAGGCCCTGGTGGTCTGGCCCCCAAGCTTCCCACCACCTACCCCACACCGTGTTGTTGGACCTGGGAGGCCTGCACAGCACCAGCCTGAGATGGAGCGACGCAGCAGCTGAGACCTAATGTTCTCCATCATCTTTGGCTCTCAAACCAGGTCCGGGGGCAGTGGGGTGTAGATACAGGAGGCTACAGGGGTGAGGCAATGTCGGCTGTGCCCCTCACCCCTGTTCCCAGCCAGGGTCAGGGCAGGACAGCGGCAGGGAGCAAGGAAGCCCAGGTAGCAATCCGGCCATCCCATAGGGAGGGTGACACCCCCCCTCTTCTGGAAGGGCCTGCAGGGAGAGACCCTCCTAACCTAGTGAAGGTCTCCAGGCCCATCGGGCTGCAGGCGCACATTTTCTAGGACAAACCAGTGATCAGATAGGGCCCCACAGTTGCTGGCCGTGTGCTTGCCAAATGTTACTCACACAATACGTCGTCCCTCAGAGCAGCCCCTACATTCTTCTAATTTCTCCAGAGTCTGAAGTTTGCTTGTCTGCTCCCCAAATGGACAGAGGCTCTCTGAGGGCAGAAATGGTATACCGAGTGCCTCCAGATCCCCAGGGCCCGGCATAGTGCCCTTATAAACTACAGACCCTCCCCAAGCGCTCGCAGAGCAGATACAGGAGGGAATAACCCGCGCTATCCTGTGCGTGGCTGTGGGTGTCCTATGTATGTGCTTTGACTGCCTTTCTCTCCACCCAGAAACACACGCAGCGCTGAGTAGTGGTAAAGGCCCCTATGAGGGGTAAAGAAAGGACCCCTGTCTGGTGGGAGACACCATGTCTCTGTTACTCCATGCCACCACTAGGGGACAGCAGAGTCACAAATCCTGATGAGGTGTGGGCTCTCTTCCCCTTCTTCCCTCCAGCTCCCCAGCTCCTCTCCCTCAAGTCTCTGTAATCCCCAGACTGGAGAACTCCCAACTCCGCCATCTTAGAGAAGCTACACAGTTGTAGAAGCCTTATTTTATTGATGAGAAGGGCCAGAGAGATAGCACCACCTGCCCAGGCCACACTGCCTTTTGTGTCACAGGTGAGACTAGGAGCCAAGGCGCCTGCCACCCAGCTGTGCACTTTCCTGCCCCTCACCCCCAGGTGGCCCCCAAAACATTGTTTCTGCAGATACTTCGCTCTGTGCCCGCCTCTTCCCTGCGCTGAGGCGGACCCATTGTCCTGGCACCTCAGCCATGGGTCCTGGTCCTCTTCCCTGGCTCCCTCTCGGGTGGCCTGCCAGCTGGGCCCGTGGCCACACACCTGGAGTGGGCTGTATTTGGGTGGTATTCGTGGTCTGTGGTATACATACCCAGAGCCCATCCTGAGGACAAGATGGCTGCAAATCTGGGGATTGTCACTGAGGAGGAAAGAGGAGAGAGGCCTGCAAGGGAGGAAGGGACTCTCTGGACCACGCACCAAGACTGGGAGCCCAGATCTGACAGAGACCCCACTCCTGGGCCTCATTCACTGTTTCCAGACTGGCTGCCCCTGCCCAGGGCTGATTAATAAAACGTAAGCACTCCAGTCCTTGCCCTTCCTCAACCTTGACATAAGATGGGTCAGAGTGGGATGGGGGAGTCCGAATTAATTTCACTTTCATTGACTATATGACTTTAGGGCAGTCCCTTATCGCTCTGGTCCTCATCTGTAAAATGAGGTGTACCTACTCCTCCAAGTCATTGGCAGATGAAAGGAAATGACACGTCTTATCTATATCTGGAACAACACGCCTCCCAGAGTCAAGCTCAACATAGTTTTCTTCTTGCCTCCGGGAACCGTGATAGCCACCTCGTGGATGCTACCACTACAGCATCCTTTGAGGGGCCCCAAAGGCTGCCTCCTGCCAGCCTGCTGGGATCTGAACACACTGAAGACTTCTGAAGTGTGAGGCCCACTTGTGACCTGATAGGGAGATCCTGAGGCACCCCCTCAGCATCCTCTCTGAGCCTCCCTTCATGATGACCCCTGCCCAGCAAATCCTGTAAGGCCAGGCTCCTGCCCCACCCCCTGCAGGGAGTTCACCTTGACTGCTCCCCTCCCTCATGCCTCGTCCCCTCTGAAGTCCCAGGCTCTGGCTGCCATCTCTGGCCAGCTAGCGCCGATGCTGCCAGAAGCAGTCCCCGTGCTTCACCTGCCTCTGGATCCCACCAGGCCCAGTTCCAGGCTCACATCCCAGTGTCTGGGAACCATTCCGGGCTAGGGCCAAACCCTTAGAGATCACTGGGCCCACTTTCCCCACTCTGGGTGGGTGGTTGAGTATTGAGGAGGAGGGCGGGCAAGGCTGGATTACATGAGCACCCAGACAATAGGCAGGTGACCCTCCAAATAGGGAGAGTCAAGAGCGTGGCTTAAAGTCTCCTGGGTTTCCTTTCCTGCAAACCCACTCTCCATCAGAGCCATTCCTGGCCCAAGAAACTGCTTTCCTGCCTCCTCCTGACCTGGGATCTATGCAAGGCGATGCAAGCCTCTCAGGGCAGACCAGGCCCAGCCCTGGGTGGGGAGGACTCAGAGTACATGAAGTAGGGCCAGGACACGCTCTGGGCAGGCTGCAGCCACGGGGGCAGTCTGGGCCTCGCCTTTCCCCAGAACACGCATGCCAGAGCAGGGTGGGGCTGAAGCCCTTTAAGGCATCAGGAGGCAAAAGGCTGATCTGGGGACCCAGTCCTCCATTCTGCTTTCCAGGGCACACCCAAGGCTGGGACATCACATGCCTTCCAGCTCCTGGCCCAGCAGTGAGAGATGAAGCCCCGGGTTCTCCCTTGTTTGGGGCTCTCTTCTCCATGACGGGTGCAAAGGTGACTCACAGTGTTCTCCCAGGACCCAGGACCCACCCCTGCCCCCAGCCCCTAGCCCAGAGCTGCCCACAACCAGAAGCCGAGTGCCACCCTGTCAAGAGCTGGCCCACAACATTAACGTTAACGGGGTATCTACTGCGTACTTGACCTGGCCGAGGCAATGAGGGAACCGAGAGGCAAGGATCCAGACTCCACCTTACCGGCACTTGCCAACACCAGGCCATGTTAGCCTGAAGCCAGGGCAGCACAGGGCACGGGCCAACCGAGGAATTTTCCGACTGAGCCTCAAGGGGATGAGGAAGACTCAGCAAGGGGGTGGTTGTGAGAGGGCATCCCGTGAATGCATGATGGCAAGCGCAGTGGCACAAGCGGGGGGCTGTGTTCAGATCCCGGAGGGAGGGGTCTGGGCCAGACAGAGCAGTGGGAGTCCAGGGAAGAGTGAGCAAGGGAGCCTCAGGAGGCCTTAGAGCATCAGCATGGGGGAGGGGGCATGGAGTAGAGAGGGGAGGAGTCAAGACAGCATCCAGGACTCAGGCCTGGGGGTCCTCACGAATGTGGGGAACAGGCCAGGCTTGCCTGCATGCACCCAGGGGCTCTTTCCTCTGGGCAGGCAAATAGGTTGGAATGCTGGCATGGGACAGACAGGTTCTCCCCCCACTTGAAGCTCATCACAGGGGCCTCTCATGGGGGTGAGGTGTGGGTGGGGTCATACCCTCTAGACATAGGGAAGAGGTCTGGCCCAGTTTTGAAGAATAGAAAGAAGGACAGAAGCCCGACAGAAGGCAGAGGGCTTGTTGAGAGGTGACCTGTCCCACTGAGAAGAGGGAAGGTGCCTTTGGAATGGCCAGGGCTGACATGCCCCCTCTCCAGGTGGCGTCACCCAACCTGGATGCTTCAAGGCAGCAGAGGACAACCTGGGTGAAAGCACGTTCCATGGTCACCACAGGGAAGAGGAAGCAGCCACAGGCTGGAGAGAGAAGTACAGTGACCAGTTGTCCCAGCTTGCCCGGAACTGACTCCATTTTAGCACCGGAAGTCTTGAGTCCAGAACACCCCTCAGTCTTAGGCAAACCTGGAAGTTTGGTCACCTTAGGGGGAAGGAGGGCATTGGAAGAAGCTGGGGCTGGGGGGAAATGTCTCAGGAGGCTCTCAGTAAAATACTCAGTGATGCCAGAAGCCAAAAGTGGTGATATGTCCCGCAGAAAGATCTCAGTGTGCACAAGGGCAGGAATGATGAGGCCAGGAAGTCAATAGCTCATCAGTGCTAATACTGACAATAATGAGAACACCACGCACTTACAAACAGCACTGCCAAAGGCCTCACACCTGTGATGTCATTTGATCTCACCGAGCTTTGAAATCTGTGAATTAGCCAGGGCAGGTGTTATTAGCTTCTTTTTGGAGATCAGGGTCAGTGACTTGCCCAGAAGTCTCCGTGGTAGGGTGGGGTCTCCCCACTGCACCTGTGCTGAATCACTGAGGCCGATGCCCAGCTCTGCACACTCTCTCCAGCCCGTGCCCAAGACCAGCCACCTTTGCCCTGTTGCCGGGAGAAACCTGTCCATCCAAACTGTGTAAAGAAAGACGCCTGGTCCTCCTGCCTCCCTCCCCACCCTACAGAGCAGCCCAGGAGCAGGGTGCCTTGCTGGCTCTGCTGACAGGCATGAAGGGTCGTAGAGAGTGACATCCTGTCTTCATTGCCAGTCAGCACCCTCCCCAAGACCCCCCACCCACAGCTTCTACCACTATGGGAGACTCCCTTTGGCCTCTCCTCTCCTCAAGGCCAGACGCTCCCCCCAGAAAGGTCTCTTCTTGCTCCTCAGAGTCCTTTCCTCTATACTCGTGACTTTCTGGCAAGGAAGACCACCTCTCTCAGCCAGACAGTGTGTCCAATCACTTGGTGGGCGGTCATTATCTCTAAGGCACAGTACCCAAGGAAAGAGGGGACACACCCACAGTTGAGGCTCTGCTCACCTACATCTTAGGGTTGGGAAGGGAGAATCCACAAACAGCATCCTCTGCTGCAAATTCGCTCTGCCTTGTCCGCCACTGCTACGCACATCCTCCCCTACGGCAGGCCTCCTGTCCCCCCCAGACCGCTCAGCCTGTCCTAACTTCTGTGTCCACCCCTTCAAAACAGGCCTACCTCCTCTGCCCGAGCAAGGCCTCCTTGCCTCCTACCACCTGCCGGTAGGACCTGGATCCCCAGCTCAGACCCTGACTCCAGAGATGGTGAGAACTGAAACTGGAGCCCAGGGCATTGGGCCCCCACTGCCCTCCTCAGCCCTGCAGCCCCACTGTCCCTTTGGAGGTCCCTGAGGATGCAGGCCTCTCCTTTCAGTTTGCTGCCAAAGACTGGGGGTGGAGGTGGGGAAGTCATGCCACCAGGGTCCCCGAGAGGGAAAAGGAGGATTCCCAGAAGAGGAAGGCTTGCAGGGCGGCCGAGGCCGGGCGCAGGGGTGAAGTGTGGGCTGGAGGGTGGGACGCTGCAGGCACCACACCTCTGTAAACTTCCCAGGACTCTGGCTGCCCTCTGTGCCCTGGAGCCCTGAAGGCGCACAGTTGTGTGCATGAAACCCACCTTCCCATGAACCAAAGCCCTTTGCCCATAATGTTACCAGAGCAGGCCGGATATTTTCAGAAGAGCATTCCTGAAAGGAAAGACAATGTAGAGAGAAGAGGCCTGGGCGCTAGATGGGGTGGCCCTGATTGGGACTAACTACACCCTGGCTGGGTGACCTCAGGCAAGTTTCTTAACCTCTCTGAGTCCCGGCTTTTTTTTAATCTACAAAAGAGGGAGAGGGGGGGAAATAATAACACCTTTCTCCAAGAGCTGATATGAGATCACTGATAGTGTAAAAGAACCTGACACAGAAATACTTTCCTTTCCACCATGGAAATAAAGGAGAATCACTTTTTCCTTCCCTCCATGTCTCAAATCATTTTCTGATGTGGTTATGTTACTTCTGTTTTTACAGCTTTTAACAGAGACCAAATCAACATACCATAAACTGCCCAAACTGTGCGATTTGTTATGTGCCCCATGTACACTCCATGAAACCATCACCACAATCAAGATAACAAACATACCCATCAAAACCAAGTATCCGAGTGTCCCTTCTAATGCTTCTCCTAACCTCCCCCCAGTTCCCACCACACTGTCCCCAGGCAACCACTGATCTGCTGTCATTAGTTCACATTATCTAGAATTTTACAAAATTTTAGAATTTTCTAGACGGAACTGCACACCGTGTATCCTCCACGTCCCACATCCTGCACTCAGTGGAATCGTTTTGAGATGCAGGCGTGTTTTGGCGTGTATCAGCAGTTCGTCCCTTTTGACTGCTGAGTGGTATTCCATTGACTGCGGGCACCACGGTCTGTTCAGCCATTCAGCCTATTGACAGACATTTGAGAAATCCCCAGTTTTTAGCTACTACAAAGCTGCCGTGAACATTCAAGTATAATCCTTCGTGAGGACCTGTTTGCATTTCCCTTTGGTACGTTACTTTTTTTTTTTTTTTTTTAATTTTTTTTTTCAACGTTTATTTATTTTTTTTGGGACAGAGAGAGACAGAGCATGAACGGGGGAGGGGCAGAGAGAGAGGGAGACACAGAATCGGAAAAAGGCTCCAGGCTCTGAGCCATCAGCCCAGAGCCTGACGCGGGAAAAAGGCTCCAGGCTCTGAGCCATCAGCCCAGAGCCTGACGCGGGGCTCGAACTCACGGACCGCGAGATCGTGACCTGGCTGAAGTCGGACGCTTAACCGACTGCGCCACCCAGGCGCCCCGGTGTGTTACTTTTTAAAAATGAGTTTTAATGGGGCGCCCAGATGGCTCAGTCAGCTGAGTGATTTCAGCTCAGGTTAGGGTCTCACGGTTCGTGAGATGGAGCCCTGTGTGAGGCTCTGAGCTAGTAGCACAGAGCCTGCTTGGGATTCTTCCTCTCTCTCTTTCTCTGTCTCTCCCCCCCCCCCCCCCCCCCCCCCCCCGTTCTCACTCTCTTCAAAATAAAGAAATAAAGTTTTTTTTTAAAGGTGAATTTAGGGGCGCCTGGGTGGCTCAGTCGATTAGGCATCTGACTCTTGATTTCGGCCCAGGTCACGATCGCACCGTTTGTGGGTCCGCGCTGACATTGTGGAACGTGCTTAGGATTCTCTCTCTCTGCCCCTCCCCGCCCCCAAAGTAAATAAACTTTTTGAAAAAAATGACTTTAATGCAGTTCAGGTGCAGCCCGTTCATCCAGGCCCTTTACAGGAAGGCCTGGCAACAGTGGCTGTTTTAACTCCGGCTTCCTCTTGCATACTTCCGATTCCACGTGGTTCTTGTTCTCCTTGATTGAAACGGCCGACGGAGCCCTTTCATCTAGCTGGGGGCGGAAGTGTTAGCATGCGTCAGTTCGGGCCAGCATTGTGAGCCCAAGGGCTGCCAAGGTTTGGGACTTTCCTTGGTTCTATGGCATCTCCTTACCAGACTGATGGGGTAAAGTTTCCATCTTCCCCACCTGCCCCCCACCTACACACCCACACCCACATCACACATCCTGCTTCCACCTGCTCTTTGCCCAGATTAAGATTAGCCCATCCTCCCTCATTCCTCCACACCCTCTGCCTCTGATCCTCCCAGTGTCCCTGGCCCGTCCAGCCTCCCCACCCTATACAAATACACCTGAAGTTAGACGGAGCCTCAGGCTTACTCCCGCTCCTTGCTCTGTGCTCTCAGGTAAGGATCTGCTGGCTGTGGACCGGGGACAGGAGGGGCTCTCTGTGAGAGTGTGTTGTGGGTCTGTGTGGCTGTGCTTTTTCTGAGGATGAGTGTATGTGTACTCAGTTGGTATCTGTGCCTCTGTTTCTGTCTGCGTGGGTGTCGTCCATCTGTGTGTGTAGGTCTGTGTCTCTCATGAGCACAATGTGGGTCTATGGGCTGTGTGTCAGTGTATCTGCATACGTGCCTGCCCACCTGCCCTGCGGCCACCGCAGGCCCAGCTCCCGTGCCTCTGTCATGCCAGGCAGAGGGGTTTCACTGAGGGCTGAAGGGATTGCATTTGTTCCCTTTCAGAGGAACTTACACACCAAACTCCTGTCCTTCAAGCATCGTGGCCTGAATCGGGGAGAGAAAGTCCAAGTCTTGTCTTGTTTTTCTTAATTGAAGTTTATTTTATTTCTTTTTTTTTTTTTTAACATTTATTTACTTTTGAGAGACAGAGAGCATGAGCTGGGGAGAGGCAGAGAGAGGGAGACACAGAATCTGAAGCAGGCTCCAGGCTCTGAGCTGTCAGCACAGAGCCCGACGCGGGGCTCAAACTCACAAACTGCCAGACCATGACTTGAGCAGAAGTCGGACGCTTAACCGACTGAGCCACCCAGGCACCCCTCTAATCAAAGTTTAATTGACATAGCATTATATTAGTTTCAGGTGTACAACAGTTTGTACCTTTTGGCCCTCTGCACCCACTTTGCACTTCCCCCTCACCCTCACCCCCTCTACCTGACTGCCACCAACCACCAGGTAGTTGTCTGTGTCTATGAGCTCTGGGGTTTTTGAGGACTTTTGATTTTGGCTTTGGTGTTGGCCCTTGTTTTTTTTAGATTCCACGTATCAGTGAGATCATATGGTATTTGTCTTTCTCAGACTTATTTCACTTAGCATAACGCCCTTAAGGTCCATCCAACCTGTTGCAAATGGCAGCATTTCTTTCTTTTTTATGGCAGAATAATATAACCCTATACATGTACATTTTCTTTATCCATCTATGGACACTTAGGGTGCTTCCGTGTCTGGCTACTGTAAATAATGCTGCTACAAACATGGGGTGCAGATATCTTTCCCAGCTAGTGTCTTCGTTTTCTTTGGATAAATACCCAGAAGTGCAATTTTTGGATCTTGTGGTAATTCTATTTTTAATTTTTTGAGGAACCTCCATACTATTTTCCACATTGGCTGCACCAATTCACATTCCCACCAATAGTACCTGACAGTTTCCTTCTCTCCACATTCTTGCCAACACTTGTTATTTCTTATCTTTTTGGTAATAGCCCTTCTGACAGGTGTGAGGTGATAGCTCATTGTGGTTTTGAGTTGCATTTCCCTGATGATTAGTGACGTTGGGCACCTTTTCACGTATGCGTTGACCATCTGTATGTCTTCTTTGGAAAAATGTCTATTCAGATCTGCTGCCCATTTTTTAACAGGATTGGTTTTGTTTCCTCCAAGGCCTGTCTTTTCTCCTTCTTCCAACCTAACTGGCCCTAAGGTTGTCCTTATCACTCCCTTCCCTAACCCCAACCTCATGAATCGCTTCCAGACTCATTACTCACCAAGGGGAAGGATCAAGGGTAAGGAACAACCTTGGGCATAGCTCAGAGGCTGACATCTGCTGAACATTGGTGGTACAAGTAGAAGCCAACAAAAGCAGATGACTCAAGAGGTGCAAGGGGCTGGGGCTGTTGAATTAGGGGTGCATGTGTGTGTGTGTGTGTGTGTGTGTGAACATTTGTGCTTGCATGTTCACCAACTATATGAGTACCAGAGAGCCCTGGTGTTACGTATTTGGTCCTTTGGTCATATACTATAGTCTGACTTGTGGGTCAGAAAAAAAATGAATGTATTGTGTGTGCACAGGGTCCAGTCTGGGGTTGTCCATTGTGACCTGTGTGCCCAAGCAAGATGAAGCCAGGCACCAGGGCATATCAGCAGCTCCATCCAATGAGAGTGCACTTGCTGGAGAATGGCTAACTGGCTCAGACCCCAAGCCTCCCACGAACTTCCAACCCCGATGGGAGGAGGTAGAAACAAGCAGCTAGGGCCCTGGAAGGCTTTCCATTCCCTTGTGCTGAATCCCCCAGAGGCCCCTACAACCCCATCCTGCTCTTCTCTGGGACTACACTGCTCTCATCAAGCCTCCCTCTCCCACCTTTATGCCAGGTGTCTATTACAGGGACAAGAATCTATAGGGACTGGGTACCATGGCCTGACACATGGAAGACACACACGCATAACATGACTGACCTCGACCAAGTAGAATCGTATTAATACAGGATTGTGAGTCTGGGGGTGGTTCTGGGGTCATATGTGAGGGTGTAGGGTTTAGGGACCAGTGCATGATACTTTGATATCTCTGTCTATCCACCATGTGACTGAACCCATTGGGTCCATTCAACACCAATGCCTGGCACCTACTCAGTGCCCAACTCCATAGTGGGTACGAAGCTAAGTCAGCGGGAACAGTTTTATCCTTTGAAAGGGTTGTGTGTATACATTCCTGGGAGGGAAGAAGGAGTGGCTGAGATTTGGATTACAGCAAACTAAACTTGACTTGTTGACTCACAGGTGTTCCTTTTGTCACTCCCTGTGCTTGCTGTATCAGGATGGAGTCAGGTAAGTGGCTGGGAGGCTGTGGGGTGAAGAAGGAAGGAGAGTGGTGAAGGCAGAGGCCATCAGTCAACCATATCTACTGCATGCCAAGAATGTGTGTTTGCATGAAAGTGGTGGAGGGTTCCAAAATGAAAACAATTTCTTATATTTTGTAGAATACTTCACAGTTTAAGAAACATGCTCCTACATCCTTCATCTCACTAAATCTTGAACCTCAGGGGTAAAACAGACAGATGCTTTTCCCGTTGTACACACAAGGCCCAGGGAAATTAGGGATCATGCTCAGGCTGAGTTTGTGGAGATATGGAGGGTCTGGAGCCAAGAACTCAGTTCATGGCAGCTGTGCCCTTGGCTCTTCTCAAAAGGAACAAAAGACTATCCTGGCCCTAAGAAATAGAAATCTCATGGAGCAGATGATTCCCACCAATGGAGCACTTCAGAACACTCAGGACCCCTCAGATTGGTCACTGCAGAATGAGCCCTCTGGACCCAAAGTGGGCATACAGGGCAGGGTCAGGATGGCCCAGTATTAGCATACTTCCCACAGGAAGGCCCAGAAAATCAAGCAAGAAGGATTTCCAAGTGGGAGGAGACATGAGCAAAGGCTAAGAGCTGGGACCAGAAGGTCAAAGCAGGAATACACCAACAACCAAGGGTCTGAGCGGAGACTCGGTTGGGGAAAATAGGATTTGGGGATTTGGGGGAGGGGATGGATGGGGAGACAAGGTAGGTCCTGTCGGGAGGTGGAAGCAGAAGATTCAGGATTTGTCATTGTGGAGTGCCTCCCTTAGTGTTGTGGAATTTGGCCCGGGTTGAGAGGGCAGACAGCTGACATACTGGGGCTAAGAACACACACTTCCTGACCACCATCCGCTGGAGGACTCAGCCAGCTCTCAAGCAAACGGGGACACACAACTGAGCTTTGTTCTGATTTTCAATATATCTGTATCTGTTGTTGAGAGAAGGAGGGATGGTCAGGCAAGTGACCAAGTCTGAGGAGCCTTTTTGGGGCTGGGGGGTGGTGACCACAAAATCAGCACCAGGGAAAGAACAGGTATCTCACTGCAGAACCAAATGACCAAAGCCGCTGCTTTTTCTCCTTTCCTCTCCCACAGGTCCGAAGGTAGCAAATCTCTCCAGCTGTCTCCCCTTTTTCCTCCCCGCTGCTATGTCCTCCAGACCTCTAGCCCCCTTCCTAGACCTTCAGGGGACAACCATGACCTTCCTGAAATGAAGAGTAGGGAGCAGGCTCGGCCATCAGCCCCGCTGGCAAGCAGGCAGGGGCACTGCGGTGTTCCTCCACCCCCTGCCGGCTGCAGCCTTCTCCTCGGCTCCTCTCCTGTTTTCCCATCTGTCTCTCCTGCTTCCTCACATCCCCTCCCCATCTCAGCCTCTCTCCTGCTGCTTCCCCGCCTGTTCCATGTTTCTCTGCTTTCCTGACTACCCCCACAGCCTCCCTGGGTGGCTGGCTTGCTCCCAAACCCCAACCACACTGCAGGGCCCCAATGACCTGCCTCTGCCAGAGAAGAGAGGCTGCCCACCGCCCACCCTCCACTGGCTACCACCAGCGGACCAGGCTCCTAGGCCTGGAACTGGCCCCACTGCAAGGAGAGCCATAGAAGGGAAGGCAGGCGGGGTGGGAAGTGGCTGTTTCCAGGCATCGCTGAGCCTGGAGGAGGAAGGGGCTGCTCTAACATGGTCACAGGAAGGCCCCTGGCCCTGGAGCCTGCATCTTCCTCGCCAGTGCCAAGCCTTTATTTGGGCCTCAGAGAAAGAAGCAGATTAGGGATAGGGGCAGACCCCACCCCTACCCCCTCAGGGCTCCAGGCCCCCCAGTGCTCCAGCACCAGAAGCAAGGTGGTTGGTGTCTCTCTTCTCTTCCCTGGGCCTGTGGCAAGAGGCAAAGAAACTCCTCTGGCCCTGGAGCCTCAGGAGTGGTTCCAGCAAAGACAGAAAGTTAAGTCACACTCTTTCCGGCCTCTTCTGGCTGAGGCAATAAAGCCTTGATTTTACTATTTTTATTCTTCCTGGTTTCTTGAGTCTGGCACCTACTCAGGGACAGGCATGGGCTCACACACGCACCCACTGTCATGCACACACAACGATGCACATGCACCCATATGCACGTATCTGTGTGCACAGCAGGCATGTGTATGTACCCACCCATGCACATGTACACAGATATAACTATTTGCACATAAACGGAGAACACACCATTGTACCTACACATAGACACACACACACTGTACTTACATAGAGAACGTGTACACCCTCACTTTGCTCCCTCCCACTTTTGGTCTCCTCCCACCCTCCCACCCTCCAGACAGCTACCCTTGTCTTCCTCCTCAAATCCTGCATCTCCCCTAACCCTGCCTTTTGTTGCCTCTTTGTCCCTGGCCCTCAGTGTAAGCTCCTTTATAGCCCCACCCTTACTTGTCAGTAGTCATCCCGCAGTTCCTAGCCTGGCAAAATCTCTAATCACTCTGTAAGGGTTCCTGGGTGAGAGAAGGGAGAAGATGAGATAATTCTGCTTCTTACATACAGATGAAAGAAACCAAGGTCCAGGGAGTGGGAGTCATATCTTGACTCAAGGAATAGAAACGACTGAATCTAGGTTCCTCCGCTTTTGTCTGCTTAGTGCTCTGGCTTCATCCCTTGCAGTCCCTGCCTTCCAGCCCTCCACCACGATCCCCTGCTAGTGCCCAGGAACCCAGAGTTCTCTACAACAGAGGATGAAGGGAAGGGTGGGGAAGAGGGAAGTTGATCTTGGGAAAGACTGGCACTGACCTCTGATTCTAACATTGTTCATTTGGCTTTCCACAGGGGCACTGCCATGGTGGTGGCCATGGCCCGGGGCCCTGTTGTGGGGAAAGGCACCCCCCTGGCCATGGCCCTGGGCACTGTCCTGGGGGGAGCCACTGCCCAGGGCCCTGTGGGCACCCCCCTGGCCATGGCCCAGGGCACTGTCCTGGGGGAAGCCACCCCCCAAGGCCCTGTGGGCACCCCCCTGGCCATGACCCAGGGCACTGTCCTGGGGGAAGCCACCCCCCAGGGCCCTGTGGGCCCCAACCTGGTCCACCTCACTAAGGAAGCAGAAGAAAGAGGATACAAGAATGGGGAGTGTGAGTGGGTTGCCCTGCTGACCTGGCATGGAGCCTGAACCAGAATCTCCTCTTTCTAATAAACAGCCTCCCAGAAGCCATGTTTTACTCTTAAAGAGTCTGTCTTCCTTCATATCCAACTTGGTACCCAAGTGGCCTGGTGGCCTCTAGTTATACAAATGAGCACCCAGCCAGGCACTCTCAGAAGCTTGGCTCCCATGGTGCCCATAGCATATGCTTGTATAAGTCCACCCCTCCTTTCCTTTTCACTCTGGCCCTCTCCCTTCAAACAGTCTCAACTGTGTCCTCATCATTTAACCCCGTCATATACACTGACCTGGACCTGACGGACCTTCCAAGGTTCCATCTAGATGTCTCACTGTACAGATCAAAAGCCCTCAACAGATCCTTACTGTCCAGATGTATTTCTCACCATTCTCTGAAAAGACATTGAACTCTCCAACCTCCTTAACTTTACCTATTTCATCACCACCACCCCTTCCCACTCCCAGTTCAAGAATACCTTCCCTCTCAGCCAGGTGAAACTCCAGCATCAACATGAAGCCTTCCCTAAAGCCCATTAGGAGGAGAGAGGTCCTCTTTGTACACTGTCCCCTTCTGTGCAGCTTATACCATCACATGGGCCTGACCACACCCTACCCACTTAGCACCAACTTATGATCTGGCTTTTTATATCTCCAGCCAAACTGTAAGCTATTCAAGGCAGGCCCACCACTTCTACATATACCTCTAGATTCTCCCACTCCATCTGCTAGTGACCTATGCCTTGCATAGAGTGGCATTTGCACATAACTTAGGGACATCTATATTCTAAATGCTGGTAGGTTCTGACTCTCTCCCAAGACCCATTCCTCAGCCACGGCACCTCCCTGCATATACAGCCAGCCTGCTTGCTGTGAAACACTTTCTGTCCATCCAAATCCCCACATCTGGGACTCCCAATCCAGTCCCACATCTGGGACTTCCTCCAATCCCCAACTCCCAGACCTCTCACACCACCCATATCTATTACTAGCCCTCTACCCAGGCCTGTCCCAGGCCCATCATGCCTCCCCTCCCTGACAGTCATTCCCTGACGGTAGAGGAAGCAAGTGTCCTAAAGTGAGTGGCTATTGAGTACCTTCCAGGCCGGAAAGGGGGTGATTATAAGAAAAAGAGCTGCGAATTCTCTCTCTTCTCCCTCTTCCCACACCCCACACTCAGCACTTGAATAACAGAAGCCGGGCTCCACGCCTGAGGGGTGCAAACTCAGGTCCAGGTCCAGAGAAACGTGAAGAAAGACCCAACTTGAATAGTGCTAATCCCATTGGGGAGGAGGGGGTGGTTGCTGAGCAAAGCCGAGAGAAATGTGGAACTTAAACCGCCAGACCTCTCAATCCTTCGGCTTCCTGCACAGTGAAGTGCGGGTGTGGAAGCTTCTCCCTCTTTCTGGCTGTAAGAGTGCGTGTCAAGTTGTGAGGCTCTCTGCACGGTGCCTGAAGTCGCGCTTCCTGGTCCCTTACGGGAAGACCGATGTCCCCCTGGGAAAGGCCAATGTGCAAACTACAGCCAGACAGCTGGGCCCCTCTAACAGCAGCTCTCAGACTTGGCCTGGGTAGAGGGGCCCACCACTACCAGTCCCGGGGTCTTAAAAGACTGCAAAGCCTCCAGCGCCAGGCAGCCGCGCGGGGAGAAGCCTCTGTCCCCACCCCCGGTGCCGCGCCCATTGGCTGGGCTCTTGTCGGCCCCGCCCACCGATCGGTCCGCCTGGCGCTGACGCATGCGCGGGAGCCCGCCACCGCCGCCGCTTCAGCACCAGCTCCCGGACAGCGGCGCCGCCCACGGGCATGGACGCTGACAGCGGCAGCAGCAGCAGCGGTCCGGCTCCCGGCCCGGGTCCGGAAGAGGAGCAGCAGCCCAAGGAGGAACCCTTGGCCCCAGACGGCAGCTCCCCGGACAGGTAGGGCGGACCGCTCCTCAGACCCGGCTCGCAGACCTTCCCAGCACCCCCGCCCCAGGTATCCCTGTAGCCGCCATATGTCTCCCTCATTCATTCCCCAGCCCCTCCCAGAACCCCTTCCACCGCCCCGAGCTACCGGCCCCCTGGCCACGCCCTCATTCTGCCGGGTCAATTTTCTCTCTCCCTGATACCCCCTACTGTCAGTCCCCGTCGCCCTCATTGCCCAATACCTGCCCCACCCACTGTTCCTACCTTACCTCTAAGGCCGGGGGTTCCTCCGCCCCTCCAGCCCTCTGAGCCCCTCCGAATAGGCCCTGCCCCCGCATCTTCTCAGTAAGCTCCAAGCCCGCAGCCCGCAGTCTGGGTTCCAGCATGTCAGTGTACTCGAAGGTGCGCGTGCAGGGTAGACAGGAGGATCCCCAAGGTGTGTGTCCTGGGGAGAGCAGACACTCGCCGCCACGCCAAGGACTGTCTTTGTACATCACCGTCAGTCTCCAGTCTGCCCTGCATGGCCGGCTGCGCACATGTAGGCTTGAGTGCCCGCGTGTGGCAGCCACCGACAGGCCTTGGAGGCGCTAGGGTGGGCAGGCTCTAAGGCTCAGGCCGCGGTCAGTACTATCCCTGAAGGAGCCCTAGGCCGGTGGGACAAGAGGAACACCTTCTCTCTGAGGACCCAGATCTTGGTGCCTCTCCTCCACCTTCCTCCACCATATGTGTGAGGGAACAGCCCAGCCAGGTAGCAATATGGCGCAATTTCTGTGCCCTGCCTGGTCTGCCACCCTCAGAATTCCTCCCCTGACATGATACTGCCTGTCTCTCTCTTGCCTGGACTGAAATAAGAGGTATTATTTGGGGGCAAAAAACAGAGATGGACATATGTCTACACTGCACCAGTTAAAATGTACATTCTGTACCTCAGAGCAAAGAGGAGGCCCCACAAGTGGAGAAAAATGTTCTCTTCCCTCTATTGTCAACACATCAGCCTGGATAGATTTAGCCACCTTTCACTCTGAAAGGCACAGAGCTTTCTTCAAGGAGGTGAAATAGGATGGATGTGTTCCCTGGACCAGGGGGGTACCTGGGACTATGGCCTGACCAGGGAGCTAGGGAAGGACATGACAGGAGCAGGACACAGCAGGGCAGGGGCCTGGGACCAGGAGCATCCCTAGAAGGGGCTGGAGAGTCATTTGCTGCCTTGGATATTTCTTGTACCAAGGATAAACCCTATCTAGTCTAATCACTTTCCCTGCACATGAGGATCATTCTTGGGCACAGGAACCACTTGCTCTCCTTCAGCAACTCCCTGGGACCTCTGGCCTCTCTCTGCACTTCCCCAGAGACCCTGGGCACTAAGCAGGTGAAGGGACACAGTTCAATTCAAGAAACACAAATATGTTCCCGCTGAGCTAAGGACTACTCTAGGGTTAGATACACAGTGAATAAAACTGCACGTGTGTAAGCACACACAGTCCTTTACTAATGCATTAACTACAGAGCAATTTGAAATAGTTCATTCTCTGTTTCTTTTTTTAATTACCTTTTTTATTTTCCTAGTGGCATGAATTGCTCCCTCATCTGTCTAGGCCTGTCTGCGGGATCACATGGATGTCCATATGGCTATGTGTCTGTGGGCCTGGGGGTGCTGTTGATGCACATGTACATTTATCTCTTATGAGTCTTCCATGTGGGGGCTCTGTGTCTGGGGCCCTGTCAGCCAGGCCATGGCTGCTTTAGCCTTGGCCTCTTGATGAAGCCTGTGTCACCACTTTCCATCCCCCTGCCTGCCTCCCCCAGTCACTTGGGTTGCAGGCCAGCCTAGGAAGTTGCTCACCCTCTTCAGAGCGATGGAACTGAGGGGATAAGAATAAAAGCTGCCTGGGGAGGCAAGGCCTGGGATGTTTAACTTGTATTATCACTAGGTATCCTGGGAACAGAGGGCAGCAGGAGCTGGCAGGAGAAATCTTTTTTTCCCAAAAGAGTTTGGCTCTTCTTCTTGGGAGGGTTGAGTCTGGAATGTGGAGGGTTTCAAATTTTGCCACACTGACAATGATGGGCACTGTCAAGAAAGATGAGATTTAGAACCAGCTGATCTTAGGTCCTTGGATAGGGATAAGGGGGGTGTAAAAGAAGGGGCTGGGGCCAGGGAGACCCCCGTAGAAGCAAACCAATGGTAGAGGCTGGAATCCCCCCTTGAATAAAGCCAGCTGAAGAACAATGCAGGCTTATGAGCTTTGGCAGACTGGTTAAGGGAGAGTGTTTCCTTTCTCCTCCAGCACCTCCAAAGTGCTTCCCTTCTTGAAGAAAAAACAAAACAAAACAAAACAAAACCAGACACTCCAAGTGGAAGGGCCTGGCTCCTAGGAAAAGCCCAGTGCTCAGTGAGTGCTCTAAGGCCATGGGCAGCTGGAAAGGCCCCCTGGCTGCTCCCCCACCACCAACCCTTGGAAGGCAGGCTTTGATGTAAAGAGGGTGACCAGGGAGCACCTGGCTGGCTCAGTCAGTGGAGCATGCAACTCTTATCTTGGAATTGTGAGTTCAAGCCCCACATTGAGTATAGAGATTACTTTAAAAAATACAATCTTAAAAAAATAATAATAAATAAAGAGGGAGACCAAGACTAATGGGTCATATTCATGCCTTCAGGATTTAACCCAGACCAAAAACAGTGCCCAGCATGTGGTAGGTGCCAAAAAAAGACCTGCAGGAAAAAAAAAAAAAAAAAAACACCTTAAAGAAGTACATGTCCACACTTATGTACATAAACCTGGCCATTTATCCAGCTTTATCCAGCCTCCCTTTGGCCCATGGGGAGGGGTCAATAAGGTCTTTTATCTGCCAGGACGCTGGCTGCTATATCAATTCTATGGGTCATCTGAGGTCTTCTTTTAGAACATCTTTGGTCAAATTCCTATTTTTCTAAAGGTTGAGTTAGTTTAAAAATAAATATCAGTGATTTTTTAAAGTTTATTTATTTATTTTGGGGGGGGAGAGCAGAGAGAGAGAGGGTGGGGTAGAGAGAGAATCCCAAGCAGGCTCCACACTGTCAGTGCAGAGCCTAATGCAGGCTCAAACCCACGAACTGCGAGATCATGACCCAAGCCGAAGTCAAGAGTCGGACACTTAATGGACTGAGCCACCCAGGTGCCCCAATAAGTATCAGTGATTTAAACCATGAGATCAAATTCTGATGTAGCTTTTAGATAACAAAAAGGAAAGTATTGGGGCGCCTGGGTGGCGCAGTCGGTTAAGCGTCCGACTTCAGCCAGGTCACGATCTCGCGGTCCGTGAGTTCGAGCCCCGCGTCAGGCTCTGGGCTGATGGCTCAGAGCCTGGAGCCTGTTTCCGATTCTGTGTCTCCCTCTCTCTCTGCCCCTCCCCCGTTCATGCTCTGTCTCTCTCTGTCCCAAAAATAAATAAACGTTGAAAAAAAATTTAAAAAAAAAAAAAAAGGAAAGTATTTATAATTATATATGTAATGAGATTCTCAAGGTGCGAGAAGTTCTAAAATGGAGATGCATTATCTGAGGTGCCTAAAGAGGTCAAACTGTAAATATAAATATACTTCTTAAATTATATGCTTCCTGAAGAACTGAGTGTGGGAAGGGGCAGGAAAGCAAATGTATCTTCCACATGCCAGGCTCCATGGCAGGCACCTCACGTATGTTGTATCAGTTAATTCCCACACCCAACGGAGAGGGGGCATTATCAACATACTCTCACTCAATAGGCAAGGATGCCAGCACTCCAAGAATTGTGTCTTTCCCCAGGCCCCAGAGCTAAAGGATGATGGAGCCAGGAGCCCACCTCCAGTGCTCCCCCATTTTGCTCTCAGCATGGGGCTCATCCTTTCCCAGACTGCTATGCCAGCCAGTCGTCCTTCTGGGTGGAGGAGGAAGAGCTTACCTATTCTATCCACTTCCTCTACTTGGTCTCTGGGCAGAACCCAGCCTCCCTGGGCAATGTCTACTTGCCACCATGGCTGGGACTCCGGCATATAACCCTTTCAGCAGTGCAGCAGGCAGGGCCGGAAGCCAGGGTTGGCTCAGCGTAAACGACACAACTACACAAGTTCTGGCCAGCCAGGTGAGTCAGGTGAATGGGGAGAGAAGACAGAACTCTGCCAGGGCTTCCCAGTCCGAAGCCCCTCTGGAAACCCTCCATAGCCCTCAGCTACTCTGTTCTGTGGACATCTTCTCTCGTCTTAGGTCTGGCAATCCTGCCACTGGGTGGGACTCCACCTCCCCCTGCACCCAAGGAGTGGGGCTGCGTCCATGCACTGAGAGCTGCTCTCATGAGTAATTTTGAAAGAAGAATCTATTGCCGATTCTTCCTTAGCAAGTTCCTTGGGGGTCCCAACTCCCTCTCCCAACTGTGCACACTCTTACAAAGCAAACCTTCTGCCCCATGGCCCAAGGCTGGTGGAAGGGCAGCACTTGCCTCTGCCAAACCTTCCCTGAGGTTTGTCATACCCTAAACCTCACACCCCTATCAAAGCTGGGCCTTCCTCTGGCTCCTTCAGCCCTCTGACTTCCTCTCTCACAGCACCCAACATGTTGGACTGTTGTCAACATCTCCTGCCTACCATGAGTGCCTAGAGGCCAAAGGCCCTATTCATCCCAGGACCACTATTAGCAGCCTGTCTAGGGCTCAGTATTCATTCAGCAAACATTCCCTGGGCACCTTCTGAGTGCAAGTCACTCTTCAAGGCACGAGGGCTGCAGAGATGAACAAATGCACCAGACCCTGCTCTCCTGGAGCTCACATTCCATTTGCGAGTCAGGCAATAAACACGACAACACTATAAGGTCTGGTTGGGGCAAATGCTGTGAAGAAATATAAAGCAGGGTAAGGGGACAGAGAGCTGACAGGTGATTATTTAGAAAGGGTGGTCAGGGAAGGCTTCTCTAAGAGGGTAATAGTTGAACAGAGACTAAAGAGGGGCTATGAGCCATGCAGTTATCTGGGGGAGGAGCACCCCAAGCTGAAGGAGGAGAAAGTTCACAGGCTCTAAGGTGGGACCAAGATTGCAGCAGGTGCTCAATAAATATCCGACAAGAGAATGAACAGATAACTGCAGCCGGAAGAGCACAGGACTGCAAGTCAGACCTGGGTTTAAGGCCCAGTGCTTCATGGCTCACTGAACCTATTTTCAAATCTAAATTTTCAATTTCCTAAAACAAGGAAAGTATCTCCCCTGTAGAGTTTTTGTGAGGAATACAGGACACCATATATGTAAACGCACAGTGTTCAGCATGTGGCAGGCTCTGCCAATAACGTTTTTTGAGCGTGTGGACAGACGAGTGAATGAGATAGCGGACCCAAGAGGTAGGCTGGGGAGTAGCCTGCACCCTCCTCACCTTCCCCCCAGGACTAGTAATAGAACAACCCCAAGCCCCCGGCTCCTTGCCTCCGACTCCTGAACAATGATGGGGCATGGGATGACCCCCGCCCCCATCACCCTTGTCTCCTCTCTCAACAGGTCCCAGAGCAAGGCTGTGGCCCCTGAGGCAAGCCCAGAAAAGAGCTGCTCTCTCCAGAGCTGCCCCCTTGAGGAACCTTCCAGTTCTTCAGGACCCCCACCAGCGACTTCCACCCTCCAGCCTGGGGGCCCGTCCAGCCCCTTGGCCCCTGCACACTTCACCTATCCCAAGGCACCACAGGAATACCGGGGGGACAGTTCCCTGCCAGGGCTTGGGGACCGGGCAGCTCTATGCTCCCATGGCTCTAGCCTCAGCCCTTCTCCAGCCCCCTCACAGCGAGATGGGGCCTGGAAGCCACCATCCGTGCAGCACCATGTGGTCAGCGTCAGGTAAGGAGGGGTTCAGCAGTCTGCAAGCTGCCACTGGAAGGTGGGGCAAGGCTTAAAAGTGGAGTGAGCCCCTGGGGCTCAGGACTCCTTCATTAGGAGGCAGCCCAGGATGTCTCCTGCCTCTGATGGAGGAGGCAGCCTGGATGGAGGAGGAAGTAAGGGTTGGAGCTTGGGAGTAGAACAGCCTGTAAGGGTTAGTACCATCTTCCTCTACCTCCCACCCTGCAAGAGGGCTCTGACAAGCAAGTATCTTTTCTTCTCTTCCACAGGCAGGAACGGGCCTTCCAGATGCCAAAGAGGTAGGCCTGGGCCTTCTCTGGCCCCCTAAGGGTGACTAGGCTGGTGCCAAGTTTGGCCCCACCACCCCTTCTTGGTGACTCCTAAGCTCACCACACCCTGCTGCCTTACCCAACACCAATTCCTGTGGGTTCTCTTCCTCTTTCCCAGCTATTCCCAGCTGATTGCCGAGTGGCCGGTGGCCATGCTGCTGCTGTGTCTGGCTGTCATCCTCCTCTGCACCCTGGCTGGACTGTTGGGGGACCGACTGCCCGACTTCTCCAAGCCCTTGCTGGTAAGAAAGGGCGGGACGGGGAAGGGGTAGGGGCCCCCAGGCCTGGCCACCTCAGCTCTGTCTGGGGCAGAAAGTTGGACGGCACAGCTGGAGTGGGGTGGCAGTGCACGTTGGGGAAATGGTACAGAGGCGATACTCTCATCCAACAATCCAGACAGGTGGACTGGCCTTCTCTGCTCCAGGGATGCAAAGGGGCAGAGCCAAGAAGAGCCAGGCGGAGCACCCCTCCTCCTGCCTGATCTTCTCTGTCTTCCTTCCTGCAGGGTTTTGAGCCTCGAGACACAGACATTGGGCGCAAGCTAGTGGTCTGGAGAGCACTGCAAGCCCTCACAGGCCCCAGGAAGCTGCTTTCTCTTTCCCCAGACTTTGAGCTGAACAGGTAGTGGGTTCCCACCTTTCCACTGTTGAAGCGAATGGGGGAAAGAGAGGGGGCATTGGGTGACCTCCCCAAATGCAGGGCAGAGGGACTTGCTGGGATCCCCTGGGGAGTGGTATCTGGCCTCCTCTGAGCCCCTACCCCTTGATGGTGCCTGGCATAGATTTTCTCTCTACCTCAGCTCAAACCCCCACACCACTCTGAGCCCCACACCCTGGAGCAGTGCCCAGGAGGGCTTGGTCCGGCCTCGAAGGATGGTGGAACCCCTGGAAGACAGAGGGCAGGAGGACTTCTTTTGTGGTCCCCCTGGTAAGCTGCAGCCTAGCCAGTTCTTGCCTTTCATGGTGGTCCCCTTCCTACCTACTAGAACAGGAGGGCTCAGGAGAACAAATGTGGGCAGACAGAAAAGGAAGGAGGTTGGCTGGCCATGTTCAAGTCAAGGAAGTTGGGTTATAGCTGGGAGGCTGAGGCAGGTCTCGGGTACTCCAGCCGCACAGAGTCAAGCTGGGTGGGGGTGGAGCACCGGATCAGGCAGCCTGGCACAGGTTTCAGACTCCTGAGACTCTGAACCTCATATGGCCCTGGGTAAGCGTCTTCCCTCTGGCGGGCCCAGGACCTGATGCCAAAGAGCTGAGCTCTGGAAGGGGCGGGGGGTGGGGTGTGTTGCAGAGAAGAGCTATGCACAGCTGGTGTTCATGTCGACCTCAGCGGGCAGCCTGTGGAACCTGCACGCCATCCATTCCATGTGTCGCATGGAACGGGACCAGGTGAGCAGACTGGGGAGGTGCCAGGGGTTGGGGGGTGTGGGGGTGGGGCAGGGACATCAGGGACCTGATCTCAAGGAAATACAGCTGAGCCAGGACTGCCAGGGTGGACTAGGGAAGAATATTCCCTGCTTAGAAAATTATTCCAACCCTGTTGAGAGGCTCCAGG
Source organism: Leopardus geoffroyi (assembly GCF_018350155.1). NCBI lineage: Eukaryota > Metazoa > Chordata > Mammalia > Carnivora > Felidae > Leopardus > Leopardus geoffroyi. The sequence continues at coordinate 62,813,210 of NC_059337.1, read as the reverse complement.
TCGGGGTGGAGAAAGAAGAGTCGACTTTTTATAAGAGCCAAGACACAGATTATGTGGAGCCTGGGGATTTTCAAAAGGTCCCGAAGAAAAGCTTCAAGAGCTGTTGAGAAGAACCCAGCCCAAGGCCCCCAGCCTCCATCAACCCAAGCAGTGCCAATCCGATCATGCCAACTGGAAAGCCATATACCATAACATCTGAAGAAAGATTTGCTGATAAAAACAGCGTGAACGCCACTGAGTAGCCCAAGGCACTCCATACAAGTGAATTCAAAGTACCAAAAGACGCCTTAACATGCGCCCTGGAGTCAGATGCCTAAATTCAAGGCCAGTTCTAATACTCCCTAGCTGTGTGACTGCAGGCATGTTTCTTAACCTCTCAGTGCCTCAGGCTTTGCATATATAAAATGGAGAAAATAATGGTACTTGTCTCATAGGGATGTTGTGACAGTTAAACAAGATAGAATTTGTCATAGTGATTGACAATAGAAATCTCTTTTTTTTTTTAATTTTTTTTTTAACGTTTATTTATTTTTGAGACAGGGAGAGACAGAGCATGAACGGGAGAGGGTCTGAGAGAGAGGGAGACACAGAATCTGAAACAGGCTCCAGGCTCTGAGCTGTCAGCACAGAGCCCGACGCGGGGCTCGAACCCACAGACCGCGAGATCATGACCTGAGCCGAAGTCGGCCGCCCAACCGACTGAGCCACCCAGGCGCCCCAGAAATCTCTTAATAAATGTTACTGTTGTCACCACGATCTCAGGCCCAAGGCCGTACAGTACAGCCAGTTGGTGACAAAACGGGGCCTCTGATTCCCCAGGCCAGTGCCCTCCCAAACTACACCAGCTGTTGTGATGTGTTGTGTCAACAGCAGGTGGGAGAGAAAAGGAGACATGGGGTCTGTAAAAGAAACAGCCCTGGCCCTAAGAGGGTTTAAGCAGACCTGGGGACAGAGGTGGGGGGCTAAGGCTTGGCACTGACCCTGATCCTGGAATGTTTTGGCCTCACTTTTCCCATCATTTGCTTCCAGTTCCCTGGACCCTTGACCCCTCTGTGGCTGGCACTCCACTGGCACTCCTGGCTCAGGCAGTGAAGAGCTGGGGTGTGTGACCTGCAGGGGTCCTCAGGGCAGGACCTCTCAGGCTGAGGCCTCAGGCAGCATCCCTGAGGCTCCTCTTTGATGGAGTCAAGATGTGGTCCGGAGCCAAGTGCAGCTCTGAGACAAGCCACTTCTACTGGGCTGGGGAGATACCTCTCTGCCTCTGCCCTATAGCCTGAAAGGAGGTGAGGGGGCCTTGGATAGGGCTGGGGAAACCTGGGCCCCTGCATTGCTCCTGAGCTCTCTCCCGCTGTGTGTGCTGTACAGATCCGCTCCCATACCCGCTTTGGGGCTCTGTGCCAGCGGACGGAAGCCAACAAGTGCTGTCCCAGCTGGTCCCTGGGCAACTATGTGGCCGTGCTCTCCAACCGCTCCTCCTGCCTGGACACGACCCAAGCGGATGCAGCCCGAACACTGGCCCTTCTGCGGGCCTGTGCCATCTACTACCACCGCGGTGCCCTGGTGCCCTCTTGTCTGGGCCCCGGGCAGGACAAGCCCCCGCACTGCGCCCAGGTTCCCACCAAGTGCTCCCGGAGCAGTGCCGTCTACCAACTCCTCCACTTTCTGCTGGACAGGGACTTCCTGAGCCCCCAGACTGCTGACTACCAGGTGCCCTCCCTCAAGTACAGCCTGCTCTTCCTGCCCACTCCAAAGGGTGCCTCTATGATGGGCATCTACCTGGACCGCCTAGCCACCCCCTGGGGGCTCTCTGACAACTACACATCCATCACTGGCATGGACCTGGGCCTCAAGCAGGAGTTGCTGAGGCACTACCTGGTCCAGGACACGGTGTACCCCTTGCTGGCCCTGGCTGCCATCTTCCTCAGCATCGCCCTCTACTTGCGCTCCCTCTTCCTCACACTCATGGTGCTGCTGGGGGTGCTGGGCTCCCTCCTGGTTGCCTTCTTTCTTTACCGTGTGGCCTTCCGCATGGCCTACTTTCCCTTCGTCAATCTGGCAGCCTTCGTCCTGCTCAGCAGCGTCTGCGCCAACCACACCCTCATCTTCTTCGACCTGTGGCGCCTCAGCAAGAGCCAGCTGCCCTCCGGGGGGCTGGCACAGCGCGTGGGCCGCACCATGCACCATTTCGGCTACCTGCTGCTGGTCTCGGGCCTCACCACGGCCGCGGCCTTTTATGCCAGCTACCTGAGCCGTCTGCCGGCCGTACGCTGCTTCGCCCTCTACATGGGCACGTCCGTGCTGGCGCACCTGGCGCTCACGCTGGCCTGGCTGCCCTCCGCCGCCGTGCTCCACGAGCGCTACCTGGCCCGCGGCTGTGCGTCCCGGGCGCAGGGCCCGTGGGGCGGCAGTGCGCCCCGGCGGCTGGCGCTGGCGCTGCACCGGCGGCTCCGCGGCCTTCGGAGGGCGGCGGCCAGCACCTCGCGCCTGCTCTTCCAGCGCCTGCTGCCCTGTGGGGTCATCAAGTTCCGCTACATCTGGATCTGCTGGTTCGCCGCGCTGGCGGCAGGGGGCGCCTACATCGCCGGCGTTAGCCCCCGTCTGCGGCTGCCCACTCTGCCGCCGCCCCGCGGCCAGGTCTTCCGGCCTAGCCACCCCTTCGAGCGCTTCGACGCGGAGTACCGCCAGCAGTTCCTGTTTGAGCGGCTGCCTCAGGGCGAGGGCGGCCACATGCCTGTGGTTTTGGTGTGGGGCATCCTGCCCGTGGACACTGGCGACCCGCTGGACCCTCGCAGCAACAGCTCACTGGTGAGTGACCCTGCCTTCTCTGCCAGCGGTCCCGAGGCCCAGCGCTGGCTGCTGGCACTCTGCCACGAAGCTCGGAATCAGAGCTTCTTTGGTGTCCAGCCCGAGGGCTGGCCCACGCTGTGCTTCATGGAGGCCCTCCAGCGCTGGGTGGAGAGTCCTGCTTGTGCCCGCCTGGGGCCTGGCCTCTGCTGTGGCCACTCAGGCTTCCCTTGGGCACCCCAGCTTTTCCTGCACTGCCTCAAGATGATGGCTCTGGAGCAAGGCCCCAACAGCACCCGTGACCTAGGACCCCGCTTCAATAGCCAGGGCGGCTTGGCTGCCCTGGTTCTGCAGTTCCAGACTAACTTCCAGTACAGTACAGATTACAGCCAAGCACACCACTTCTATGCTGAAGTCAGCCACTGGCTGGCAGGGGAGCTGGGCAGAGCACCTCCTGGCCTCCACCGGGGTTGGTTTACCAGCCATCTGGAGCTGTACAGCCTGCAACACAGCCTGAGCACAGAACCTGCTGTGGTGCTGGGCCTGGCTCTGGCGCTGGCGTTTGCCACACTGCTGCTGGGCACCTGGAACGTTCCGCTTAGCCTGTTCTCCGTGGCAGCGGTGGCAGGCACCGTACTGCTCACCGTGGGGCTCCTGGTTCTACTCGAATGGCAGCTCAACACTGCCGAAGCCCTCTTTCTCTCTGCTTCCGTGGGCCTCTCAGTAGACTTCACTGTCAACTACTGCATCTCCTATCACCTGTGCCCACACCCCGACCGCCTGAGCCGCGTGGCCTTCTCGCTGCGCCAGACCAGCTGTGCCACGGCTGTGGGGGCTGCGGCCCTGTTTGCGGCCGGTGTGCTCATGCTGCCTGCCACGGTGCTGCTCTATCGCAAGCTGGGCATTGTCCTCATGATGGTCAAGTGCGTCAGCTGTGGCTTTGCCAGCTTCTTCTTCCAATCTCTGTGCTGTTTCTTTGGACCAGAGAAGAACTGTGGGCAGATCCTCTGGCCTTGTGCCCACCTGCCATGGGATGCTGGGAATGGGGAGCCTAGTGGGGAAAAGGCAGGCCGCCCAAGATCAGGGCCAGTGGGAAAGGCACCCGGATCCTGCTCGGAACAATACGAGCTACAGCCCCTGGCACGGCGCCGGAGTCCCAGCTTTGACACCAGCACAGCCACTAGCAAACTGTCCCACCGGCCCTCGGTGCTCTCTGAGGATCTACAGCTGCATGATGGCCCCTGCTGCCCCCGGCCCCCACCGGCCCCTGCCTCCCCAAGGGAGCTGTTCCTGGACCACCAGGCAGTCTTCAGCCAGTGCCCGGCCCTGCAGACCTCCTCCCCCTATAAGCAGGCTGGCCCCAGCCCCAAAACCCAAGCCAGGCAGGACTCCCAAGGGCAGAAGGCTGAGCCCGTGCAGGCCTCACCAGAAGCCTCGGCCCACCCTCCCAAGCCCAAGGCCGTGGAGCCTCCTGATTGCCTCTGCTCCTCAGCTAGCACCCTGGAGGGGCTCAGCGTCTCTGACGAGACCTGCCTAAGCACCTCTGAGCCCAGTGCCCGAGTGCCAGATTCTGTGGGTGCCTCCCCAGAGGACCTGGACGAGACAGAGCAAACGGTACCTGAGCGGGGCCAGCTGAATGAGAAGCGAGACACCCTGTGGCTGGCACTGAGGGAGACCGTGTATGATCCATCGCTGCCTGCCTCCCACCAGAGCAGCTCCTCCTGGAAGGGCCGTGGGGCACCAGGGGATGGCAGCCCTGTGGTGCTGCCCAACAGCCAGCCAGATCTGCCAGATGTTTGGCTACGCAGGCCCAGCACCCACACTTCAGGCTACAGTAGCTGAGGGAGGCCCAGGAAGGCAGGGCTGGGGCACAGAGCCTGTCAGAGGTGACAGGAGGGGGGCAGCCCCAGACTGGAGCCTGATAGTGTCTGCCCGCATCAGCATGGAGAGGTCTCACCCTCCAGATGTGGATTTTAAACCCTGCCAGATGTTTCAGCCTTGGTCCAGACTGCTACTTACTCCCCACATCTGGAGGATTCAGTGGAGAGGGTCTTTGGAGAGAAATGTCAAGCTCTCCTTGTAACTTGCTGAGGTCTCATTTGTCCCCATATGCCAACCAGGACCTCTGGAAGGGGGAGGGCCAGATGTGTAGCTCCAGGTATCAGGGCGAGGCTGACCCAGCCCCCAAGCCTAGTGGGACGAAGGGACTCAGTCCGTGGAATCCTGCCAGGGCACCTCACCAACCAGAAGAGCCCTAGGGAGCCTCAGCAGCCTCCAGGGCCTCACATCTTTCAGGGGCTCTTCGGCAGGACACTTCCTTCTCTTTGGAGAGCTTCTCTGGGCCGGAATTAAGTGACTCTTTCCTGAACAGCCCTACCCCCTCACACTCCCCGGGCTGACCAGATATTTGCCAGGGCCTGGCAGAGACGGCTGCTGGGAACGAAGCAGGAGGAGGAGGGCTGGTCAGCTTCAGAGTGTCTCTCAGTTACAGGACGGTCCCTCATGGGGAGCTGCTCTGGTACACGAAGCGTGCTCTCCCCTGTGAACAAACAATAAGAATCCTTTACATCCTGCATCTCTTAGTTTACGGAACACTTGCACACCCACTTTCTCCTTAGTTTCACCATGTCACTATGGGGAAGCCTGCAGTTAGCCAGGTCCTTCTGCCCCCGATTTATAGGTAAAGTCATTGAGAGTAAGTAAGCTTAAGCGATTGACCCACAGTCACAGAACCAGTACAGGGGGAAGCAACTTCCCTGGCTCACTCCCCCCTGAAACTTCCACTCTCCTGGCTCCCTGCCCCAGGGACATTGGCTTGTGGCTAACTTGACCCTTCACCTCTGGCACCCTCTGATGACCTGCCTTCACAGGTGTCTCTGAGTGCAACACTCCCTTCCTTCCTCTCTTTAGACCTCCGTCTCGAGAGAGAGCTATCCTCTGAGCTAGCTGCAAGTTGCTCCACATCTGCCCAGTGCTTCCCTTCAGATCCACTGAGAACCTATCAGCTATGGGGCATCCTGGCTGATCTGCTTTCCAGGTTCAGGGGCATGCTTCTTCCACGGCCACAGTGTATGGAGAGCCCCTGTCAGGAGAGGCACTGAGGGTAGTAGGGGTTGAATGGAATTCAGTTAAGGCAGGACCCCAGGCCTGCCCCTTTTGGGAGTGCGTGAGTCTAAAGCTATTCCCCGCGTCAGGGTCCCCCGCTTCCTAAGGACATGACGTTCTGGGGGTTCTCAGCAGACCAAAAGGTGACTCCTCCTCCCCAAAGCAGAGTCTCTCCGCAAGGTTTTTGAGCCCACGTGAGAGCGATGACACTTGGAGCACATTTACTTGAACACCTACTCTCCTACGGTACTTCAGGGAGACGGAGGCATGGAAGGAAAATCGAACATCTGCCCTCAAGGAGCCCTCCCTCTAGCTGGGGAAACAGCTCACATAGACACACAGGAGCGATGGGTCACTGACAGCACCACGCAGGGCATGCTGAGGGCCAAATGCCTGTCACCATTAGTATCGCTGGAGGTCAAGTACCCAGGACTGGGTAACCAGGAAGGCTTCCAGGAGGGAAACAACTCAAGCTGGGCTTCAGAAGTGCAAGTATCTCAGACTGGAAGGGACCTTAATGATCATTTATTCCAGCAGTTTTCTTTTCTTTTCTTTTGTTTTTTTTTTTTTAAGTTTATTTATTTTTGAAAGAGAGAGAACACAAGGGGGGAGGGACAGAGAGAGAGGGAGACACAGAATCTGAAGCAGGCTCCAGGCTCTGAGCTATCCGCACAGAGCCCCACGCAGGGCTCGAATCCACGGACTGCAAGACATGTGACCTGAGCTGAAGTCGGTCGCTTAACCGACTGAGCCTCCCAGGCGCCCCAGTTCCAACAGTTTTCAAGCTCTGTAGCCTCAGGACCCTTTCTTCAAAGAATCCTTGTGTGAAAACACAGCATATAAAACATAACAAGCAGTGACTCTAGTGGGTTCTGGGTGGGGTATACAGAGCCAGCTGAGCTCCCCTTTTTACTGTGCCTCTCAGACAGGCCCTGGGGAACCCCTCAAGTTCCTGGCAGGTCCACAGAATGTAGCATGAAAACCACTGATCCAGGCCATCTTACAGATGAGTGTCACAGACAGGAAGGGACTTTTCTAGGGCCAAACAGTCTGTGACCACGCTGGAGGCAAATCAAGGGGCATTTTGGGTTTTGTGTTTTCCTTATATCGTTGAGACCTACCTCCCACCCCAAGTAACCCAGAAGGGGAGCAGGAACCCGAATGACAACAGGAGTTGTGGAAGAGAGAGAAGACCGTGGGCAGGAATGATGGGATATGTCAGCTCCTTTGCAAAATAAGAAAATCAAATCCACTTGACCCCTGACATCAGGAGGAGGAGGAGGCAGTGACTAGGACCTAACTTGGACCTGTCCCCCCGGGAGGTCTGCTGGGACCACTCTGTCTTCATGTCCAACTGAAATTCCACCTGTCTGGCCTGTGGCTGTTCATCAGGGTCTTGGCTTCTCTACATCATGGACGTGTCCTCCTGTTGCCACACATCCAGGCCGAGAGAGCCCTGGTCTCATCTGGCACAATCAGCCAGGGGGAGGACGAGGTGAGCCCTTCCTCCTGAGCATAAGCAGAAGTCTGGCCTTGATTCAAAAGAGAGACCAGCATCTTAGTTGCTTCTGAGCAGCTCACCAAGGCTCTTCTGCCCTGTATTGTGGGAGGGCAGCAGGGATCCAGACCAAAAGAACCTGTTCCCCCACACCCTCTCTTGTGTCTTGCAAGAAGAGACATGGTGTCTAGGACTGGAGCTTCAAAGCTTTTTCTGACTCCGTTAGAATACGGAGGGGTAGGTGGGGCAGGCATCGAGGATTTGGGCACACCTGAGGACCCTACTCGGGGATTTCTGGGTCCCATTCTTGCAGGCCACAGCCACAAAACCCTACAGGAAGGCAGACAAGCCAGAGTAGTTAAGGTACCAACTGGATCTGTTCTGTCTACCGCCGGGCCCAAAAGACTGGAAGAACCCAGTGGTGACCTAAAACATCACCTTACACCTAGAGGGGCCCATACCAACAGCAGGCAATCCACATTAGTGAGTAACCCAGCTTGCCTCTCCAGCCCCAACTGTGGAAAGCAAGATGTAAAGCATTTCCAATTTCCTTTGAGTTTCAGCAGACCTGCTCACTTTATTAATATTATCAGTGGTTACAATGAGTATATGGCTTAGAAGCATGCTGTGAAGCAGAGGAAAACCAGTTAAAGCATTTATGTTTGCTCTGAAAAATTCAAGAAACGGTTTCTTAACACAGAGACACTCTAAAATAGAACTACGTTGATACCCATTTGGGATTTAAGGTCATTTCTCCTATTTGTGCTACAGATCCTTGAACTCACACTCAGAGTATGAGTATGCGTGCTGTATGTTTTTAAAATGTAACTTGGTATACTTTGTTACTATGGAAAAACCCATCCTTCCATGGCTCTGGTGCTTTGTTGACAATGTTAGAGATTGATTTGACCGGCAGAATCTTAGATTTTACTGGCACATGGCATAACCGATACCATGATATTTAGGCAATATCCCAGCTTGATCCCGATTCTGAAAGAGACATCTCACAAGAGATTTATAAGCCAAACTTCCTCAGCCCCCTCTAACTCGTTCCATTCTTCTCCCAGTGCATGAAAGGGCTGGGAGGGGTCTCGGGAAAGAAGATTCATTTGGTTTACAACCTTCACCCGTTTGTCCAGAGAGTTTCTGATCTTTCCTTCCATGGTGGCCTTATCTCAGCCCTTGATAATACACGCAGGCAACAACAAGCTCTCTGACACCCATGCCATCCATCAAGATTTCATTTACTTGGGGAGAGAAAAACAGGCATTCCTCACCCTTTCTACCCACACCCTTGTTCCCAGGGAAGACTATACCTCAAGGTCTGTAGGTGTTTATGCTTAAGAGAAGAAATTGTAACTCAGTTCAGTGGAAAGGTGAGAAACAAAAGAAAGCCACTATGTGCTATGTGAATGGTTGGTTGTCCTAAAGCCACTCTGTGCTGAAAAGCCCTGGAAGGACCTTAAAGTTATAATCATTATCAGGTCTCTGTGTGATTATTCACATTATACCTCAACATAAGAAAAAGATCAGGATTTTACCAGATTCGCAAACATCTAATAAGAGCTTCAGTACTGCTAAAGAAAATCATGCAGCTGGGCAGATTGGTGTAGATTTGAACTCGTGACCACCAGACTTCACTGGACCCTCAGCTCTGCCTACCTTGTTTCCGTTCTACTTACTGGTTTCCATTCTTTGTTATGACCATTTAACACTTTCTCTTGCTTCCTCCAACCTCTGAGACAGAGAATTCTGGAGATCTGCAAAGGACCCCCCTCGAGTATTCAGCATAGCACTACTCATTGTGTAAATACGAGGAAACTACTTGAGACTAAGGAAAGAACCATTCAAAATGATTAGAGGGAACAGCAGCCAATAGTCATAGAGGACTGGAATAGTGCCTGTTCCCATCAGCCAGACTTGAAAACATCATAATTTATGGAGCATTGGTTGGAGTTCTCAGAAGTGTCTTGCCTCAATAGTGGGGACTCAATTAGCCCTAGTTTATTTATTTTTTTATTAGCCCTAGTTTAAACGCTGCTCACCCCATCTAATAATTGTTTCCCATCTAATAAATTTTAAAGCAAGACCTGAAGGGATGAAACTGTTTCTAAGTAATGTAACTGTATCCCAAAACAAACATCAAGAATGTTCATATGAATACAAAAATAACCAGCCACCAAAACCAAAATTTACAGTGTGTGAGGCCTAATAAAAAAAAAAATTACTAATCACGTGAAGAAGCAGAAAAATATGACCCATAGTGAGGAGGAAAATCAATTGACACCGACTAGAACTAACATCTCTGTGAAAATCAGCAAAGACATTGTTATAGTTATATTCCCTTTATTCATATAACTAAGTAGAGACTTGGAATATGTTTTTAAAAATATACAAATTGAACTTCCAGAGCTGTCTGAGATGAAAAAAAAAATCACTGGATGGAATTAACAATAGTTTAGACACTGCAGAAAGAAGACTGGTGAACTTGAAGACATGGCAATAGTAATTGTCCAAAATGAAACACCAAAAGGAAACATTTGTAGAAATGAACAAAGAGCAGGGGCACCTGGGTGGCTCGGTCAGTGAAGCATCCAACTCTTGATCTCACCTCAGGTCTTGATCCCAGGGTCATGAGTTCAAGCCCTGCACTGGGCTCTGTGCTGGGCATGAAGCCTACTATTAAAAAAAAAAAAAGAAAAAAAATTAATAAAGAGCTACAAAGCATGTAATAGGAGTCAAGTTGGTCCTTTACAAATATCTAAAATTATGAAAAAATGTAGGCGTCAACTAAAAATGGGTGAGAGGGCACATTGGTTTTTTTTTTTTTTTTTTTAATTATTTGTGGAGGTGGGCGAACAACAACAAACAAGATTTTGAAAATGCTGCTCCAGATTCCATCTTCCTTCCCCTTTTCTGTATGACTTTTCTCCTTTGATCATCCCCTCTCCCTCTGAAGCATCCTTTTCTTCCTGTCAGCCTGCTTGTTCCCATGGGCACATGTATCCACTAGTAGCGGCATCTTTGAGAAAACCCTTCCTTGACCCCCACAACCCACCTCCAGTTATTGCCCAATTGCTCTACTCCATTCACAGATTCTTTAATGTCTACCCCTGCCATCCCTGCTTCCTCATCTCTCATGTACCCCTTAACCCACCTTAATGTGGCTTCACTCAGACCTACCTCTCCACCAGAGTTCCTTTTGCTATACTTGCCAATGACTTCTTTACCAGTTATTCTCAATAGTTTACCACTCCCTCCTTCGGCAGTTGAAGACTTCCTCCTCCTGGCTTCTAAAACACCACCCTCTTTTTGTTGTCTTGTCACCTCTGTGGCACCTCTTTATCAGGTTTCTTGGTTGGCACCTTATCATTGCAACTTCTAAATGCTGCTATCCCTATCCTTGGCCCTAAGGCTCTTTGTATACTTCTTCCCTTGGAGATCCCATTCAGCTTTTATTTTATTTTTTTTTTAAATGTTTATTTATTTTTAAGAGACAGACAGAGCGTGAGCGAGGGAGGGGCAGGGAGAGAGGGAGACACAGAATCTGAAGCAGGTTCCAGGCTCCAAGCTGTCAGCACAGAACCTGACTCGGGGTCAAACTCATGATCCTCCAGATAGTGACCTGACTGAAGTCAGACGCTCAACCAACTGAGCCACCCAGGCACCCCCCTGGCTTCCCCCCTCCCCAAATATATCCATACACCCATGACTCCTAAGAGTCTATCTCCAAGCCAGACTCTCCTCTGGGCTGAAAGCCTATTTCAAACTGCCTACTTGACAACTCCACTTGAGTGTCTGAGAGGCATTTCAAGTTTACCTTGTTCAAAAAAGCTCTCAATCTCCCAGCAACACAAAATAGTGACTCTGTCCACAGTTATTCAAGCCTGGGAGTTATCCTTAAGATCTCCCTCTCCCCTGCCCCTCCTTCTCCCGTATCCAGTCCAACACGGAGTCCTGAAATTCTACCCTCCAAAAGCTGTCTTAAATGTGTCTGCTTCTTTTCCGTCACTGTGGTGTCTGAATGGGGTCTCAGTCTGATTGGATGGGGGCCCCCAAATGTGGGGCCAGTGGCATGGGCAGTGAAAGTGATGAAGTTTAGGGTGTTGGGGGGGTTCGTGGGGTCTGGAGCCATTGGCCAAGAAAGAGTTCTGGGAGATGTCTTTGGTGCAAAAAGGTGATTTTATTAAAGCACAGGGCAGGACCCGTGGGCAGGAAGAGCTGCACTGGGGTCCTGACGGGTCATTCACTATATACCCTCAGGTCAGGATTAGAGTAAGTATCTAAGGAATTTTGGAAGCAAGGTTTCCAGCACCTTGAAGGACTAGCTGTTGCTAGGGAAATGCCATTTATTACCATTTAATAAAACCTCAGTCATGAGACCCTTCTGATGTATATCAGGGGGCCATGAGCTTGGAGTATGATTGCCAGCGTATATCTTGGGGCGTTGAGATAAAGGAAGTCGACTTACAGGGTCCTCTAGTTTGGGATAATGTTAAGCTAAGGTTCTCTTTGTTCCCAGCAAAGTGTCATCCTTGAGGCAGCTGAGCTCCTAGAGGGAGGTCACTCTGCCGATTTCAAGGACTTGTCAGTGGGCTGTAGGCAGTAAGGGAATTTAATTTTTCATTTGCCTTAGTTTCCCACCTTACCATGGCAAGCACTTAAACCCCTTTCCTTTGGTCTTGGGTAGCTGGGACTGTCCAAGGAATATCACACATATTCCACCTGGGGGGCAGGTGTGCTGGCCTGTATTTTACCCTCAACCTACCTCATGCTGCCTCATCAAAAGGATTCACCTGAGGCAGAACGAAGGTGATAGAAGGTTATGGAATACACCGCAAAGGAGCAGTGGGCAGGACAGCAGAGGGGCTGTCTGAAACAAGGCAGTGGGTGGGGGCTGTTTTTAAAGGCAGAAGGTGAGGAGGTGTATGGACTATGGAATTTTCCCTGCTTTGGTAACCGTGCCTAGTTGTAAGCAGCCCATTGGGTTGTTAGGGCTTATGGATATTTTGAGGTGGGTGGCCCGTCGGGCCGGTCAGGTGGTTGCTCTGGGCCCTTCCCACATTCTGTCTCTCAAGGCTGTTTGCCTGGAAGCGGTCTCTACAATCCTCACTGCTACCACCAGCCTTGCGGCCAGGCCACCATCATCTCTCATTTGAATGATTACAGTAGCCTCCCAGCCATCTCCCTAGTTTTGCCCTTGCCCCCCTTCAATCCATTCTCCATGAAGTAGCCAGAGTGAGCTTTTTAAAATATAAATTGAATAACACTCTACTGCTCTAATATTTCAATGACTTCCCATTACTCTTAAGGATCAAATCTAATCTCTTTACCTTTGGCCTGTAAAGCTTGCTATTTGACTACTTATCTCTCCGGCTTTATCTGTACCGCTTTCCTCCTCTGTGTCAGCCTTGCTTGCTCAATCCTGCTTTGGGACTTTGCATTTGTCCTCCCTTCTACCTACCCCACATTGTTCATCGGATTAACTCCCACTCATCTTTCATTAATCAAACATAAGCGTTTTCCCTCACTATTCGATTTCAATTGGGTTTCCCAGGCTTTTGCTGCCATAGCAGTGTAGAAAATGTTGAGGTTCGGAGCCAATGGCCAAGAAAGAATTCTTGAGACATCTTCAGTGCAAAAAGGTGGTTTTATTACATCACAGGGACAGGACTTGTGGGCAGAAAGAGCTGCACTGAGTTTGTGAGGCGTAGCCGATTATACACTTTCAAGTTGGGAGGGGGTTAGGAATAGCACAAGCCTCCGAGGTATTTTGAAAACCTTGAAGGTTTCCAGGATTCTGAGGCTAGGAAAAGTTAATTTATTACTGTTTAATAAAATCTCAGCCATAAGACCCTTCAGATGTATATCAGTGGGTTGTATTCTTGGAGGATGATTGCTAACGTACATGGCGGGGGGGGGGGGTAGAGATAAAAGAAGTTTCCAAAGGAATTTTTATATGTTAGAGTAGACGTACAGGATCCTGGAGGTTGGGTAATGTTAAGCTAAGATTGTCTTTTGCCCTTAGCAAAGTGTCATCAAAGCAGCTGAGTGCCTAGAGAAATGTCACTCTGCCTATTTCAAGAACTTGTCAATGGGCTATCGGCAGTGAGGAAATTTAACTTTTCATTTGCCTTTGTTTCCCACATCAATTGTACATTGTGCTTTTCCTTCATAGTTTTACTACAGTTGGTAAATATGTATTGATTTGGTTTTCTTCCCCCCACTTAATTGAGGTGTAACTAGTGTTTGTGTGATTATTTATCATTTTCTATATTGTAAACTCCAGGAGGGCAGAGCCAGTCAGTCTGGGTATTTGTTGCCCCACCCCCATCTGTCCTGTTAGAAGAACGGTCTGGCACACAGCAAATGCTCAATAAATATTTATTGAGCGAAATGAATGAGTGCTTTAAGAGTTTGAGTACCCTCCCCTATTCTCTAGGAGTAGCTCTGAATCTCTTCTTAAAATCTGGGTAAGTGTTGGGGTACCTGGCTGGTCCAGTTGGTAGAGAATATGGCTCTTGACCTCAGGGTCATGAGTTCAAGCCCCAGGTTGGGGGTAGAGCTTACCTTTTTTAAAAACGGGGGAGGGGGGGGGATCTCCATGTGTTATTAAAGTTGGGACTGAGGGCAAGTGCCTGAGGTATTTCTGTCCACAGATCCTCTTTAAACGTCACCTACCACTCACCACTCTCTGCCTATCCAAATACTCTGCGCTGTCGCCAATCAGCATGCAATCTCCCTAACAATCATGGACCAAATAAAGAGAAGGATTGTGACATGGACTCTAAACGTGACCGCATTTGCGTCTCAAGCCAGGAATATGACGCCCACAGCTCATTGCTCCTTCCAGGCCCGCAGAGTGCACCACTTCCCTCCCCTGCCCAGACCTGGGGGCTCCAACACCCAAAGCCTAGGAGCCCAGGCTCCGGCCATTCTTCTGACCTGCCGTACAGCATGGCAGCCCCCAAAGGCGTGGCCCAGGGCACAGATAAACGTACAACATGGCCGCCTACAGGGAGCACACCGCACGCCCTCCCGCCCGGCCACCGGAAGTTTCCATTTGAAAGCCAGGCTGCAGACCGGGTTGCTGGTGCGGCAGTTACTGCGGAGCAGCTTTTGAACCAGAGCGACGAGGGCTGCGAGCAGGAGCTACAGGCGCCTGGGTTCGGTTGTCCCGGGGCGAGAGACGGGGCTGGATGTCGGAGGCGGGCGGGATGGATGGACTGGGAATGGAGAATTTTCTTTCTCCCGACTTCTTCCCCGGGCCCGGACAGGCCAGGTCGCCCTCTCGCGGGGCCTTCCACCTGCTTGGGCCCCCTGGCCCACCGCAGGCTAACGTTCGATTCGCACCTTCCAGGGCCCAGCCTTGCCGCCTCGTTACGATGACCAGCGTGGTTAAGACAGTGTACACCCTGCAGCCCCCCGCTGTGCAGAGCGGCGGCCTGCCGGCAGGTGGGTATCAACACCGCCCTGCGGACTCGCGGAGGAGGTCTAGCCTAGGAGTATGAGGGCTTAGATCGGCGGCCTGGAAAGGGGAAGGGCTCTGACAACCTGCTAACTCCCCCGAAACCTGGCTAAATTGCTGATTGTTCCACAATATTATTTCCTCAAGCTAGGAATCTCTTGTTAAGCAATTGCTCATTTTGTTTCCAGAGTTGGGCTATCTGGCTGGACCCGATTTGTTACCTGGGAGAAGAGAGGAGAGTCTGATTCTTAGAGACAGGCCCTGGGGTTCACCCACGTCTAGTTCACATTTGTAACTGCACAGTGTCTCTTATGTAGTATGTTCTCAGTGTTTGTTGGGTGAAATGAGAGAGAGGGGCCAGGCCTAGCTGGAGTTTTCCACAATCTTGGGAGAAGAGATAGGATTAAAAACAATTTTTGATTCCTTTGACATCCTGCTTTGTGTTACTGGGCTTGTGGTTGGAAGTCATCTCCTACAATCTGCAGTTGTCCAGCTGTGTAATCTGGAGAGCGTAGCATATAATAGACTTCAAACATCAGAACCTGTTGTGGGAGATTTGGAAACAGCTTTATTAAGACTCCTTTCCAGGAGACTGCCACTGGTGGGTGAACAGTAACAGGATTGATCTGTGAGGTAAACAGGCTTGTCTCCAAAGGCTTAAAGGTTGTTTTTGTTTGTCTCATGTGGCCTCAGAACACCTAAATGGTAATCTGGTTTCAGCAGGACTAGGAGTCTCTGGGGGAGCTGGAGCCTGGCCCCTTTACCCTGCCTTTCCCTTGGAGAACAGTGACCATCCTTGGGTGGAAAATGACGGGCTCTCCCCAGACAAGTTGGGAGTTTTCATCTCAGTTTTCTGTCCCTGTCCCAGCTTTATGATCATATATGACTGAAACAGTTTAACGTTTTAAGGCGATCTCCTAGGTTTTTTGTTTTGATTTTGGGCATCGACTCGTTTCTAAGTTTTAGTTTTCCAACTAGGTAACATACACATGTTAAAAATCCAAAGTTAGAAAACAATCTGCGGTGAAGAATGAGTCTCCCTTCCTTGACACCAGCCACCCAGTTCTCCTTAGCGCCTCTCATTTCAAGAAGACAGTCTTTGTTAAATCCTGCTAAATTTTTCCTACAATGCAGCCCTTAGGTTCTAGCAAGTACGGATTATTTGGATCTGCTTCCAGTCAACGAAGAGTGTTAATTTTGATCAGTTTACTATTAAGACCCTTTCTCATGGGATATATTTGTCACCATGTAGAACTTCATACCTGAAATAGGATGTTCCCCCAGGATTACCTTTTACTTCAGACAAAGACCTGGGGCACCTGGCTGGCTTACTTGGTAAAGCATGTGACTCTTGAGCTCAGTTCTGAGTTCAAGCCCCACATTGGGCATGGAGCCTACTTTAAAAAATAAATGAAAATAAATAAAAACATGCGTACTTCAGAGACTTCAAAAAGAACCATTTGTTTTTCAACATATGAAGTTTATCGTCAAATTGGTTTCCATACAACACCCAGTGCTCATCCCTAAAGGTGCCCTCCTCAATACCCATCATCCACCCTCCCCTACCTCCCACCCCCCATCAGCCCTCAGTTTGTTCTCAGTTTTTAAGAGTCTCAAAAAGAACCATTTTAATCTTTGCTTTGTGGGCACGAGAATGGAATATAGGGTATAAGTGCCCAGTGAGTGTACCTATAAATGAAATCATTTGTCAGCCTGAGAAATCATATTTATTCCAAACTATTGTGCAGCTAAAGTCATCACAACAAAATCTGTGTCAAATACAGATACCAGTTTCCTAATGCCTGTGATCCAGTGCTTTGTACCTCGTTTCTTCAACTTGATTTGTTACAGCCCTTAATTTAGGTCAAGCTGAAGGAGCCATTTCACACTGAGCAAAGTGAAAGTTGGTTTAAATTAGAAAATCCGTGGGGGGAGAGGTGGTGAGGCAGCATGTAACTCCAGAACATGTTACTTGAACTTGCTGTGGTCTATAAATGGTAAAAAGACTGTGTGGTGGAGGGCTGGCATAGGGACTAGGGGGAAATGCTCCTCTCTGGGGCAGAAGCATGGCATGGCAGGGCCACTTCTCAGGTTATCTGGCAGTACCCTAGCAAGATAAGAACAGAATGTCAACTAATGAATTCACTTAATGAATAAACAAAAGGGCTGAAGTAAAGGCAATCATCATGAAAAGGGGAAAGAAGGGGCACCTGGGTGGCTCAGTGGGTTAAGCGCCCAACTTTCAGCTCAAGACATGATCTCATGATTCATGAGTTCGAGCCCCATGTCGGGCTCTGTGCTGTGTGCTGACAGCTCGGAGACTGGAGTCTGCTTAGGATTCTGTGTCTCCCTCTCTCTCTGCCCTCTGCCCCCCTCTTGCACATGCTTGCTCACTCCTTCCCTCCCTCCCTCCCTCCCTCTCTCAACAATAAATAAACATTAAGAAGTTAAAAAAAAAAAAAAGGGCGGCGGGGTGGGGGGGAGAAGACTAGAGGAAATCATTCAGAAATGGTGTGTGAAATATCGTCAAGTGTGAAGTTCTAAAGTGTTCTATATGTTCAGCTAGTGGGTACCAAACCCCTGTTAATATGCCGGATACTCTCTACGCGCTAGGGACACAAAGACGTCTCAGAGTATTTAGGGAGACTGGTCAAAACAAGTGTGTGGCAGTTCAAAGAGAACCTCATAGCAGCTTGAGTGTAGCCTTGGGAGAGCAAACTGAATGCTTAGGAGCTTAACAAGGTGGTTCAATTCCACTGGAGATGGATGAAGGATTCAGCTGTGTTTTGCCCTGCTGACGGCCACACCGGCTCGCATTTGGCTCTTTGCTTGGATCAGCCTCCACTTTCACATCTGTGCCCTCTGGCCGTTCACTTTGCTGCACCATCAAGCTTTTGGCTGTCCTCAAACACATTGCACTGTCACATTCGAAGAGTTTTAGTTTCCATCCCCGATTATTCTCGAACTCTTATTCTTCTGAATTGATCTCCACGAGTTGTGGTTGGCCAGAATGAAAATCCAAGTGTCCGACGACCTGGAACAGAACTGTTTGTTATAGAGTCGCAGCTATTGGGTCATGGTGCTTGAGTCTTCACCCGCTTGCTTTCCTTTGCAGACACACAAACTCGAGCCCCTTCTAAGAGCCTCTTACCAGTGAAGTCCAAAGAAGTGGATGTTTCCAGGCTTCATTCAGGAGGTGCAGAGAACGATGTTACAAAAATCATCAAACCAAGACGAGAGAACGGGTGAGAGAGCATTGGTATCCAGTGAGAACCTCTTGCTAGAAATTACTCAGCATCAAGATTTAGAAAGTAGGGTCTTTGAGAGCACAGGGCAGGGGGAGTCAGTGACCCAAAGCAGTCGATCAGTTCTGAAGAGGCCCAGCAAGGGTTAAGATAAGAGGTACTCTTTCCTCTCTCACCACTTGCTCTGAGTGTGCAGACAGCAGTACTGTGGCCAAACAACAGCCCTAAGTGGTGGTCGGAGTGGGTGGGGCTGCTTGCTAGCCTAGGTTGCTGGTCTGAGCACAGTCCAGCCCAGGGAAGTGTGTGCCCCTCCCTCTTCTCAGTTCCCATAGAAGCAAGGTTGACATGAGATAATTACACTGTTTTGAGCAGCAGCAGGTCTGTCGGGTGGTCGAGGTGGTCAGGAGAGGAGCCCATTCCCTATTAATAGTCTGGGCTGAGACAAAAGTGCAAGGACCCTCAGAGCTTCTCAAGCAGCTGCTGTTTGCATTCTATGGAATCTCTGGTTCTTTCCTCAGAAAACCAAGCTCTTTGTTCTGCCTTGTTCACCACACACGTAACAATGCCACAAGTCTCTGATTTCTCTGTTGTTTCCTTCTTTAATTGAGGTATGTTATTAACACACATTATATTAGTTTCAGGTGTACAATATAATGATTAGGTATTTGTGTATGTTGCAAAATGATCACCACAATGAGACTAGTTAACATCCCGGTTTCTTTGTGTTTGCTCCTCTAGGCAGGTGAAAGCTGCAGACACTGCCTTTAGGAGGAACATCAGAAAAAGGTGAGCATCGGGGTAAATGAAAGCTGGCCACTATTTTGGGGTGGTGGATCTCAGTCGCGTACCTCAGAATCGCTCATGGGTTCTTGTAATGTGTTATAGTCTGGGTGCCATCCCAGAAAGTTGAGTGGAATTTTCAGGGATGAAGCACAGCCAAGTTTGAGAACCACTGTCAGGGCAAGGATCAGTGATGCTACCATCGTGAGAAGCAGACAAGCTTTCTGGGCTCCATGCCAGGACCACTGCTAATTGGAAATCAAACCCAGCTAGATAGCCCATCAATAGGAGCGTGAGCCTTCAGGATAGGAGGCACTGCATGTGGTTAGTGACTTTGAGATGGAGGTGATGGTGGTGGTGTTAGAATCCTAGGGAAGGATCCATCTCTCTGAGGCTAGCTTGGATGTTTTGCAGTCCTGAAGACGGAAATAGTGCAAGCTGGAAAGTTTGTAGAAATAGGTTCTGATTCCAAATCTATAATAGATTTGGGCATGTCTTAAAAGTTCTGAAGATAGGAGCACATGGCCAGCTTAGTCAGTAGAACAATGTGACTCTTGATCTCAGGGTTTTGAGTTCGAGCCCCATGTTGGGTGTAGAGATTACTTAAAAATAAAATCTTTAGGGCACCTGGGTGGCTCAGTCGGCTGAGCATCCGACTCTTGATTTTGGCTGAAGTCATGATCCCAGGGTCATGGGATCAAGCCCCACGTTGGGCTCTGTGCTGACTATGGAGCCTGCTCAGGATTCTCTCTGTCTCACCCTCTGCCCTTCTCCCCCACTTATGCTCTCTCTCTCTAAAAAGTACAGGGAATGGGGCGCCTGGGTGGCTCAGTCGGTTGAGCGGCCGACTTCAGCTCAGGTCATGATCTCACGGTCCGTGAGTTCGAGCCCCGCGTCAGGCTCTGTGCTGACAGCTCAGAGCCTGGAGCCTGTTTCCGATTCTGTGTCTCCCTCTCTCTGACCCTCCCCCATTCATGCTCTGTCTCTCTCTGTCTCAAAAATAAATAAACGTTAAAAAAAAAATTAAAAAAAAAAAAATAAATAAATAAAAAGTACAGGGAAGCCTGGGTGGCTCAATCGGTTGGGCGTGACTCTTGATTTTGGCTTAGGTCATGATCTCATGGTTCTGAGATCAAGCCCAATGTTGGGCTCCGTGCTGATGGCATGGAGCCTGTTTGGGATTCTCTGTCTCCTTCTCTCTGCCCCTCCCCCATGCTCTCTCTCTGTCTCTCTCAAAATAAATAACCCAAAAAACAAAAGTAAGTAAATAATAAAACCTTAAAAAAATTATGAAGATAAAATACTATTCAAGAAGGACTCTGAGGGCATCGAAAAGAGAGGTTAATATTGATCATAATGGCTAATATTTATTAGGTATTTACTGTGTATCTGTAGCTGTGCTAAGAATTATTACATGTATTCTCTCTCATTTTTCACAATAATGTTATGAGATGTGGGTATTACCCTAATTCTAGAAATGAGGAAACCAAGCCTCAGAGAGGTTATGTAGCTTACTGAAGGTCATAAACTATTAGATAATGCAGCCAAGATTCGAACTCCTGTTTGTGTGACCCTATAACCCATTTTAACCCCTCCACTGCTTCATACAAGCACAATTATCATTACAGCTACAAGCCACTGAGCAAGCAGAAATCAGAGGAAGAGCTCAAGGATAAGAACCAGCTCTTAGAGGCCGTCAACAAGCAGCTGCACCAGAAGTTGACTGAAACTCAGGTGAGAGACCCACCAGACCTCTGTCATCACTGCACTGGGGAATGCATGGAATCCCGAGGGACGGCCCCTTGGGTGGGAGCAAGCTTGCAATGCCCAGGTGCCCAAGGGCAGAAGGGGAAGACACTGGGCTTGGGCTGTGGCTGTCCAAGAGTAAGGGCAGCAAAACGACCCCCGCAGAGTGGAACAGGCCTCATCTGTCTGCATGGCACCCCAATAGGGAGAACTGAAGGACCTGACCCAAAAGGTGGAGCTGCTGGAGAAGTTTCAGGATAACTGTTTGGCAATTTTGGAGAGCAAGGGCCTCAACCCAGGTAAGAGACGGTACACAGTTGCCTTCAGAGGAGTCAGTGCACCTGCCGCCTCCTGGGCTGATTGTGGACTGGCTGTCAGGAGTCCGGCATGGCATCAGCTGGTCCATTTAGTGCAGGGGTTGCTTAGCAAAACCCTGAAGATTTGGAGGAGTTTTTCTTTCTTTTTTTAAAGATTCTTTTCTTTTTGTTTTTAAGTCATCTCTACACCCAATGTGTGGCTTGAGCTTATAACCCAGACATCAAGAGTCATATCCTCTACCGACTGAGCCAGCCAGGCACCCCTGGAGGAGCTTTCCTTTGTTCCCTTGTGATGTTGACTTAAACCAACAGAATTTCAGATAGTCGTAGAGAGAGGATTATCTCTTATCTGAACACTTTGTGCCATTCATTTGATGCTAACAAGTATGACCTTGCAAATAGATCAGAAATATTTCATTTCTTTCTTTTTTTTAATTTAAAAACTTTTTTTTTTACGTTTATTTATTTTTGAGAGAGAAACACACACACAGCGCAAGCAGGTGAGGGGCAGAGAGAGGGGGAGACCCAGAATCCAAATTAGGCTCTAGGCTCTGAGCTGTCAGCACAGAGCCCGACGTGGGCTTGAACTCAGGAACATGAGAGATCATGACCTGAGCTGAAGTCGGATGCTAACCAGCTGAGCCACCCAGGTGCCCCACATTTCTTTCAAGGCAGATAGCAAACAGGGTAAATTTCCCAGATGGGAAAAGATAGAGGTGACACTATTTCAAGAGTTCCTAAACCTGGCTGATCAGCAGAATGACAATAGTTAAATGTGACTTTTTTTTTTTAATATTTGTTTATTTTTGAAAGAGAGAGAGAAAGACAGGCAGACAGCACATGAGTGGGGGAGGGGCAGAGAGAGAGGGAGACACAGAACCCCAAGCAAGAGCCAGGCTCTGAGCAGTCAACACAGAGCCTGACGTGGGGCTTGAACTCAAGAACTGTGAGATCATGACCCGAGCTGAAGTTCGACACTTAATCCACTGAACCACCCGGGTGCCCCTTAAATGTGATTTCTATTCTGACCCTGTCCCTAGAAAGCAGAGTCTATAGCAAAGAGGGGCATAGAAAAAGGAATTGCCGAAAGACTGTACTCAGATTGAGTTGAGGA
The DNA here is from genome assembly GCF_018350155.1 of Leopardus geoffroyi. Taxonomy (NCBI): domain Eukaryota; kingdom Metazoa; phylum Chordata; class Mammalia; order Carnivora; family Felidae; genus Leopardus; species Leopardus geoffroyi. The sequence goes on along the minus strand of NC_059337.1, from coordinate 62,791,153 downwards.
GCCTGAGAATACCAGGTAAAGGGGCCCAGGCTTCTTTGAATTCAGGGACACTGGCTTTGAATGCTGCTGATTAACCTGTGCATTTTAGTATATATTCTTTATAGTCACCGTATATGTTTTTGTATAATTTTAATTTGCGATACATATGCACTACTTTTACCAAAAATAATAATTTATTAAGCCTGAAAAGATTTTTTTTTTTTTTTTTTAAAGACACATTTATTCAGCGTCGTGATCAGACTATTACATTTAGCAATCAACAGCATGGGTGCAAAAAAAAAAATCTACATTAAAACCCTTTGTTGGAATGCTTTACACTTTCCACAGAACAAAAACTAAAATCACCTATGTTAAACAATTAGTCACAAATACAATCCTCGAGTTTTTGTCCATACACACGAGTATTGTCTAATAAATGTCTTCTTTGTAGCGGCTAGGCCCTGCCACCACTGTGCTTGGCTGAGTTCACAAATCTGTTGTAACCTGTAGCTTCCCTGTCACTTCTGTGGCTCTCCCCTCCTGCTAAGCTTTGTTTCCTGGCAGTAATTAAAACCTTCTGCCACTGCCATAGCTACTGCTGTTGCTGGAACCATCATAGCCACTTCGGTTTTGTGGTTTGGCAAAGTATTGGCCTCCACCACCATAGGGGCCAGAGCTTCTGCCTCCAGAATTTGAAGACTGACTGTTGTAATTGCCAAAATCATTATAGCTTCCGCCACCTCCAAAGTTGCTTCCATCGATACCAAATCCGTTATAGCCATCCCCACTGCCACCATCCACCATCACCTCGACTGCCACCAAAGCCACCTCACCCACTGAAGTTTCCTCCACGGCCAAAGTTGTCATTCCCACCAAAAACACCTCCACGACCACCACCGAAGTTTCCAGAACCACTTCGACCTCCTTGGCTGGAGGAAGCACTAGCCATCTCTTACTTAGATGAAACTTTCCTTACTTTACGGTTGTGGCCATTCACAGTATGGCATTTTTTGAATGACGATCTTGTCTACAGGGTCATGGTCATCAAATGTTACAAAAGCAAAGCCTCTCTTTTTGCCACTGCCTCGGCCAGTCATGATTTCAATCACTTCAGTTTTCCCGTACTGTTCAAAATAATCTCTTAGATGATGTTCTTCAGTGTCTTCTTTAATGCCCCCGACAAAAATCTTTTTCACAGTTAAGTGGGGACCAGGTGTTTGAGAAGCTTCTCTCGAGATAGCCCTCTTTGGTTCTACTACTCTTCCATCCACCTTGTGTGGCCTTGCAGTCATGGCTGCCTCTGTCTCTTCCACAGTGGCCTACGTGACAAATCCAAAGCCTCTGGAGCGCTTGGTGTTTGGGTCTGTCATTGCCACACAGTCCATGAGCATTCCCCATTGCTCAGAATGGCTCCTCAGACTCTCATCCATTGTCTCAAAGCTCAAACCTCTGATGAAAAGCTTCCGTGGCTTTTTAGGCTCTTTGGGATACTCTGACTTAGACATGACAGCGGTGGGAGGGGAGACTTTAAGGATGCTTAAAGGCAGCATCCACGGGCAGAAAGCCTGAAAACTTTTAAAAATAGTTTTTTGTATTGTCAGTGAAACAGAAAAATCCAACCTTTGCATTTTCTCTAGACAGATTTTCTGCTGAGCTGAAGAGAAAGCAGACTGAACTTTTGACCATATCCAAAACTAGAACAGAGGGAGGTAAAATAAAGCTCGGAGGGTGGGTGTAGGTGACCCTGCCAAGGTGAAAACTCAGGAGACCGTCAGGGACCAGCCACTCAGAGAAGTTTCCCTCATGAGTATTCCTATACTTGTCCGTGGAGGGGTTGTTATTTCAGTTCAAGGTGCAGTTCCCTAAGCAAGCTGACTCTGTTGTTTGTATCAGTTTTAGGCAGTGAGACCCTGGCGTCACGGCAAGAAGCCAGCACAGATCACATGGACTCTATGGTGAGGGCATGGGTGTGAGTATGTGGGGGCCAAGGGACCACGGGTCTCTGCACAGCTAAGAAAGTCTCTGCCATGTGCCCAGCAAACCCCAGGAAGCAGCCTTTGTTTTCCATGATAGTGGAAGAGAGCCGTGGATATGTACGCGAAAAGCATATTTTACTTAGAAGGCAATTTTGTGCTTACAGATATGAGTGAGTCTGAGTTGAAAATATGCTACTTTGAGACACATAATAGGATGAACCTGTAGAGAGGTTCTCCACTTTACCAAATTTCTCCCCTTACCCATTTACTGAGAACTATATGATGGAAAGGTGCAGCCTGAATTAAATTCGGCTTCTCTTTGGTTCTCTCCCAAAGTAGGAAGGTAGTTGTTCAGGGTTAAGTCTTTTGAGCTTCTCTGACTTCTTCACCAGGAAGATCAGTGGTCATATTAGAGTAATAGAATACTCGAGATGGAAGCCTTCCTCCAGTCCCACAGGCTAGTAGTCACCTCTCCGGTGGCTACTGTGTTTTGACCACATTGGCTGTGTAACATAGAGCACCCGGAAGTGGGGTGATCTGTCCATCCTGTGGATTGAGTTCCTCCGGGGTGCCCACTAGAGAGCCTGCCACAAGTGGGGCACTCAATAGATGACTGAGCTAAGGGAAGGCTTGTTAGCAATCATCTAGCCAACTTCATTTTATATAAAGAGATTAGTTTATATAAAGCAAGTTTTCACATATCAATAAAGATTTGTTATCACACTGTACTTTCCTTTTAGTTGCTACTGGAAACTTTGCAAGATGAGCTGAAGCTTTTTAATGAAACAGCCAAAAAACAGATGGAGGAGTTACAGGTGAGAGACAGATGTCACCCCGAGTCAGGATTACCATTTCCTACCACAGTAGGTGGATCTGTGGAGGACTCTTTCTTATTTACCTATTTATTTATCTTTAACAAGCCACTTTTTAATGATAATGGATTCACCGAAGAGTTGCAAAGATAATACAGAGAATTCCATTCCCTTAATGTTAACACCATATATTATCATAGTACATTTATCAACATTAAAAAACCAACATTGATGTGTTACTCTTAACTAAATTCTGAGACTTCATTTGTTTTCACCACTTTTTTCAACCAATTTTCTCTTCTAAAGACGCAGAAATGTTCACAGCTACAGGGCTTGAGGCAATGTGCAAACACTAGATGGCTCAAAGTAAGAGGTGGGCCTGTGCAAACTGTGCTCTGGAAACTTGGTATCTCAAGGAAACCTGGAATAGGAAACCCAGATTCTTGGGTCTGGACTTCTTCGGATTGGTTGGAAGAATCATGGGATAGTACACTGGAACCTAGAGGATTTCGTGGCTCCACTTTAGATATAGGAGAGAGACCATCCCGAAAATGAGCACAGATGTACAAATTTAAGGTAGAAAATACAATGTCTGTCAGTATTCTGATGGTCTTCCTCAATGGAAGAGAAGTATCATGTCCTGAGATGGTATTGTCTCCCATGTGAATCAAAGTTTTGTGGGTGTTTGTTTTGTTTGTTTCTTTTTGAATGTCTTTCCATGCAGGCCTTAAAAGTAAAGTTGAAGATGAAAGAAGAAGAGCGGGCCCGGTTCCTAGAGCAGCAGACATTATGTAACAGTCAAGTGCATGATTTTACAACAGCCCTTGAGGAAATGGAGCAGCTATTGGAAATGTGATAAAAAGCAAGTGACCAGCTGGCTCCCTCTTGGGGTTAAACTCTCAGAGGAAGCCACTTAGGACATCTGCTTCTTGGCCATGACCTTCTAGGACTCACCATCCCCAGAATGAAAACAGTTTCTGCAGTAGGATTAAGGACAGTTGATGCCGGAATGGCGGTTCCTCCTTAAACAAGTGTTCCCAGCCTTTCAGATTGGTCGGCTCTCCTGAACTTCACATGTACATAACTGAGGCCTACAAAGAGGGGGTGCCTGGAAGCTTGGATCAACCTTCTACGCAACAAAGCGGCAAGCCATTAGAATCAGACCAAATCAGTCATAGTCAGAGGATCCCAAAGGTGACATTCAGATGTGTAGGAAGAAAGCCTTAATTGTACAGCGGAGCACAGATGCTCCACAGGAGACATCACTCAGAAGCCATGCTAGACTTTCTAACTTGGAACACATTCTGTCTCATCCCGGTTGGGCTCTATACCTCATTGTAAATCAATGAACTTGAAGTTACTTAAGATGGCTTAATAAATGGGGGTGAAGGTATAGATAGCAATAACACCTACCTGAAACCGTACACCTTGGAGCTTTTAATCTAAATCACTTCCGTTTTTGGGGTTTGGTTTTGGTGATTTTTACAAAGTGCTACTTTTAAAATAAATATTTCAGGGGGCGCCTGGGTGGCGCAGTCGGTTAAGCGTCCGACTTCAGCCAGGGCACGATCTCGCGGTCCGTGAGTTCGAGCCCCACATCAGGCTCTGGGCTGATGGCTCAGAGCCTGGAGCCTGTTTACGATTCTGTGTCTCCCTCTCTCTCTGCCCCTCCCCCGTTCGTGCTCTGTCTCTCTCTGTCCCAAAAATAAATAAACGTTGAAAAAAAAAAAATTTTTTTTTAAATAAATATTTCTATAACTGTCCGGACTACACACTGAGAAATGGAAATAGCCTTTTAACTTAAGTGTGTCCACTGAACACTCTTGAGCTAATCTAGTTAACACAGTCAAGACACTGATTTAACCCAGAATATTTTTCTTCTACTTAAGTGCCCTGTGGCTAGCCCTGCCGTCTTCCAGGAGCAGTAGCCTTCTGAGGGTGTGCCATTTGAGAGCAGTGGGTGCCAGACTCCATCCACCAGGCATGTGTCACTAGCTGCCTGTGTCTTCCCTATATTCTTAAGCACGGTCACGGACTGCTGTTTGCACAGCCAGTCCTGGACCTGGCCCCGTGGATCCTTAGTCAGCTGAAGTCCGTGGCAGGCTTCCCTGCTGGCTTACTAAAGGCACAGCTATTTTCATTTCTTAGTTGATCGAGGCAGACTTTGGCTTTGGCTGTCTTCCTTTTTTTTTTTTTTTAATGTGTATTCACTTTTTTTTAATGTTAATTTCATTTTTGAGATAGAGTGTGAGTAGGGGAGGGACAGACAGAGAGAGGGAGAGCAAGAATTGAAGCAGGCTCCAGGCTCTGAGCTGTTAGCACAGAGTCCTACGCGGGGCTCGAACCCATGAACCATGAGATCATGACCTGAGTGAAGCCGAACATTTGACCAACTGAGCCGCCCACGCCTCCCGGCTATCTTCCTTTTTTTTTCCTGCATCTCCCAATTTCTTCACCAAACTCCCATCTACTCTTGAGCATTGAGTCTGCCACCCAATTCAGAGCAAGTAACAACACCTCCCCCCTAACTTTCAGGGATGGCTAAATTTCTTTGCCTTCATACAAAAACATTCACACAGTTGGTTATGTCCCAAAAATTATGAAGGGGAGACCCAGTTACATAATTCTCACCAGTGATGAGGACTGAATATTCTACCCATTTTCAAAATGTTGACAGTTTAAAAGATTGTTTATCCAAATAATTTGAAATTGGCATTTCTGGCCAAAAAAAAAAAAAAAGTTCTACTTCTTGGAAGAAGAGGAGGGGAAACTCAGCTGTGGGATCCTTACCTCCTTGTCAGGCCTCCCTAGTTAACACCTAGGAATGTAACTCAGTGGCTGTTACTCATCTTTCCCAGCACAGAAACCCCATTTACTCGTAGCTTGGGCTCCCAAGGGGCCTTCACCTCACTGTTCTTTGCACTCCCAAATGGCGTTTCTGCACTCTTGCCTTTGCCCGTTCCCTCCAACTTCTGCTCCATCTGCCTTTTGTACATGTGGAGGTGTTCTGGGTGTTTAATCTGATCTGGAGCCTGGATTAATTCATATATGTTATATTAACTCAGCAAATAGTGATCTGTACCCTCCACTTTGCTGGATGCTATAGGAAACTTTAACACAGCATGGCATTCTTAACCTCAAAGATGCTTGTAATCTATTTGGTAAGACAACGTGCTGGTGACATGTAAGTTAAATAACAAGCAGCAATACTTTACTAACAGGGTTGTGTGATAGAGTTGTGTACTCTAATAGTTAACCCTGGGCTAATTTGGTGGAAGAAGGCTTGATGGAGGAGGTAGAACAAAGATTGAAGGAAGAGTAACATTTGGAGAGGCTAGCTAGAAAGTTAAGGACCTTCCAGGTTGGTGAACACGTGGAGGTCTGGGGAGAGTAGCAAGCTCAGGCCATGGGAGCCTCACTTCCTTTCCCCACTCTTTGCCCTATGCCCTATGCATCTCTTCTGCCTGGCTGTTCCTGAGTTCCAGCCTTGTGTGGTAACCCAATCATCTAGTAAATGTTTCTCTGAGTCTGTGAGCTGCTCTAGCAAATTAAACCTGGGGAGGGGGTATCATTGGAACTTCAGGGGGAAAGAGTCATGAAATGTCCAGATGAATCTTGGAGAAATGAGTATGGGAAACTAGGCTTGTTCAGAGGGTTCAAGATGAGAGGGGATTATGACTGACACTTAACTGAGCACTTGTAATATGCCATCCATGGTGTTTTTACATGTTCCTCCTTATCGTACTTCTTAGGTAGTCTTCATTACCATCACAAGGTAAACACTGTTACCTCCTTTTACAGCCAGGGAAATAGGCACCAAGAAGTTAGGTTGGTTTGCCCAAGGTCAAACAACAAGCAAATACTGGAGAAAGATTTGAGCCAGGGAATAGTGGGGGCAGGGATGTACATGGTGTTAGTAGAAGTCATGAAGATCCTTAAATGCCAGGCTAAGAGGTGTGGATTTTTGTCATCTAGGCTAGAAGTTTCCAAACTTTCCCTAGTGTCTTAGTAATATTTATGACACCTGAAGAAATACCTAATGGTTCTATTTTAAGCAGTGAGATCCATCAACTTAGTAGGTATTTGAAAAAATAATGTACATAAATCTAAGAGAAAATTTTCATTGCTTTTTTTAGTTTGTTTATTTATTTATTTATTTACATAAGCAATCTCTACACCCAATGTGGGGCTTGAATTCGTGACCCCAGGAGCAAGAGGCACCTGCTCTTCCCAGTGAGCCAACCAGGCGCCCTGTGTTTGATTTTTAACTAACTATAATTACTCACTAATGCAATCATCCGTGCAAAATGAACAAACTTTTAAGAATCTCTAAAAGCAAGGAGTTTTATTAGAGCCCAAGAACAGCTGCCCAGACATCACGCTTTTCACAGGGAAGGTGCTCCAGAGAATGAACAGTTTTTACATTGAACAGTTTCTGCGTTGTTAAATTTTTTTTTACATTTTGTAAAAGCTCAAAAGATAATAGCTTAACATACAGGTATGAATCATGAGTTTTATAAGTTTAATGAGTTTACTGTCAAGGAGCACAGAGAGTAGGAGTATTGATTGATATCTTAAGAACAAGATATTTTTCCTTTAGGGCTTCAGATGTACAATGTATGCTTGGTTGGCCATAAATCAGGCTTATATGAAGGTTTATATGAAGTTTATGTACATGCTGATTTATAAATCTAAAATGTCTTTCCTTACGTTTCAGGCTTTTAGAAAAGCTTTTTCTCTCACCAGAACGTTAGGCACTGTTTAACTTCTCAAACCGTGGAATCAAGTTGGACACTACCACCTTCATTCCCTGTTTGACATTGAAAGGAACCTAAATGACCTAATGTTGAAACTGACCTACTTCAAGCTAGTAGTAACTATATTTTCTAATAGGTGTCAAGTATCACTGTGATTCACCCCAAAGCTTAAAATATCCATGGTATCCCTCTGAGTTTGCTGCCCATGGGTACCTTGGCTCACATTCTGGAAACCACAAGTCTAGGCAATAATGAATCCCTGAGAAATTTTCAGCAGGCAGTCATCGTACTATTTTAGAAAAATGAATCCAGCATTGGTGTTAAAGATGGATGGTGGGATTGAGACAGGAGTGTCAAGGACATCAGGAAAACAGAAATGAATGTGTTAGGGCCATGACAGCAAAGGTGTAAGGGAAGATTTGAAACACAAGAAAGCTACACGAATTACAGATGACCCTTGAACAAGGCAGAGGTAAAGGACACTGACCCCTCTCCCATGGGTGCAGTTGAAAATCTATATCACTTAAAAAAAAATGTTAGAATTTTTATTAGGTGAGATGTATTTATTTTAAGTAATCTCTACACCCAACATGGGGCTCAAATTTACAAGCTTGAGATCAAGAGCCACATGCCCTGAGCTAGCCAGGCACCTTGAAAATCTGCATAGAGCTTTGACTCCCCAAAAACTTTATTAATAACCTCTTGGCCAAACCAATAACATAGTTGGTCAACACCCATTTTGTATGTTTTATGTATCAATACTGCATATTTAAGGTAAGCTTGAGAAAAGAAAATGTTATTAAGAAAGTCATAGGAGAAAATACATTTACAGTACCATACTGTGTTGAAAATCAATATGTAAGTGGCCCCATGCAATTTCAAACCCATGTTCTTCAGGGGCCAACTGTAATGTATGGCACAAATTGGGGGGGGGGGGGAAGAAATCTACATACTTAAGAGGTTTTCAGCAGGGGTGACAGTAAGAATTCTTTATAAAATAAGGATGTGAAAACTTCAGTTTACAGCCCATCCCTAGCCAGATGGGTATGTGTTGGAATCCCAGCCCAGGCACTAAAAAGTGGTCTTTGCAAATTACTTCTCTTAGTCTCATTTCTTTTTTTTTTTAAGTTTAATTTAAAAAAATTTTTTTTCAGGTTTCTTTTTTTTTTTTCAATATAATTTATTGTCAAATTAGTTTCCATACGACACCCAGTGCTCATCCCAACAAGTGCCCTTCTCAGTGCCCATCACCCACTTTCCCCTCTTCCCCACCCCCCATCAACCCTCAGTTTGTTCTCAGTATCCGAGAGTCTCTTATGATTTGCCTCCCTTCTTCTCTGTAACTTTTTTTTCCCCTTCCCCTGCCCCATGGTCTGTTAAGTTTTTCAAGATCCGCATATGAGTGAAAACACATGGTATCTGTCTTTCTCTGACTGTCTTAGTCTCATCTCTTACCAGTAGAGATAATACCTGTCTTGCTGGATTGTATTTCCCACACCTAACCTAACAAAGATTATATCAAAGTTCAAAATTTATCTTCAAATGATTCCCTTAATAATCTTGCTCTCCCTGTTTCCGATTCTGTGTCTCCCTCTCTCTCTGCCCCTCCCCCGTTCATGCTCTGTCTCTCTCTGTCCCAAAAATAAATAAAAACGTTGAAAAAAAAATTAAAAAAAAAATAATAATCTTGCTCTCAACTTCCACTATAGTGCTGGCTCTCAGTCTCTATCCTTGGTGCACACTTTTACCATGCCTTTGTAACCCTCAGATATTCAACTTCCTCTCCAATAGACACTCCCAACTTTCATCCCTTCTGGCTACTGTCCATCTTCTGTTCACAGGCAAATTTCTTTTCTTTTCTTTTTTAAGATTTTATATTTGGGACACCTGGCTGGCTCAGTTGGTAAAGCACATGATCCTTGGTCTCTGGGTTATGAGGTCAAGCCCCGTGTTGGGTGTGGTGATTACTAGAAAATAATGGTTTTTAATGTTTATTTTTGAATGAGAGAGAAAGACAGTGTGAGCAGGGGAGGAGCGAAGAGAGAGGGAGATGCAGAACCCAAAGCAGGCTCCAGGCTCCCCCTGTCACAGTACAGAGCCTAACGCGGGGCTCGAACCCACCAACCACAAGATCATGACCTGAGCCAAAGTTGGATGCTTAACTGACTGGGCCACCCAGCACCCCATTTTTGTTATTGTTGTTGTTGTTGTTGTTTTAAAGATTAAAAATTTTTAACATCGGCCTGGAGCCTGCTAGGGATTCTCTTTCCGCCCCTCTGAATCGTGTGCATGCGCGTACACACCATTTCTCTCTCTCTCAAAAAAAAAAGAAAAAGGAAAAAAAGAAAGAATTCTACCCCTGGAGAAATTGAAACTGCAATTAAGTCTTGATCTGCTGTCCTGGGGCAAGTGACTCCACCTTGGGCCTATGGCTTCCTTGTCAACACTCCCACAGCCTTGCAGTGGTGGTATTGGTGGTATTTTCATTTTCATGAAAGGTGGTATTGTTTTCATTTCATTTCATCTTCATTCCAGAACTCAGGGTGCTAAACTACTTGAAGATGAACTGTTCAGGGCATTGGTCCACCACGTTGGTGGAGGAAAACAGCAAAGGGGGGGTGGGGGATAGAGGCTTAATTCCATCAGCTGTCCTCTTCCCCTGTTAAATAACAAAAATTCAACTGAGTACATTTTAAAGATCTAATTGGCGGGGCGCCTGGGCGGCGCAGTCGGTTAAGCGTCCGACTTCAGCCAGGTCACGATCTCGCGGTCCGTGAGTTCGAGCCCCGCGTCGGGCTCTGGGCTGATGGCTCAGAGCCTGGAGCCTGCTTCCGATTCTGTGTCTCCCTCTCTCTCTGCCCCTCCCCTGTTCATGCTCTGTCTCTCTCTGTCTCAAAAAAAAAAAAAAAAAAAAAAAAAAAAAAAAGATCTAATTGGCTTTATTAAATGTTTCATGACAAGGGCAGTATCCCATCTAGCAAATAGAAAGGAGCTCCATAGAGTTGTAGAAAAGGAAAGGATTTGGGGTACCTGTGTGGCTCAGTTAAAGCCTCCAACTTTTGCTCAGGTCGTATCTCACAGTTCACAAGTTTGAGCTCCGCATCGGGATCCGTGCTGACAGCTCAGAGCCTGGTGGGATTCTGTGTCTCCCTCTCTCTGCTTCTCCCCTGCTTGCATTCTGTCTCTTTCAAAAATAAACAAACATTAAATAATTAAAGAAAAGGAAAGGTTTTTTAAAGTAGCAATGGAATAGGAAAAGGAAATTATTAGCAAATAACGATTGTTTCAGGAAAGGTCTATCCTAAGGGGAAAACAGGGGGCCTATCAATAAATTATCTAGAAAATTTCAACACTAGGATTTTCAACACTAGGAAGTTCCCATGATTGGGTGGTTAAAGGTTACATTCTTGGGGAGGTGAAACTGCCTAATTTAGGCAGTCATGGTTTAGTGACTTAGAGTCTTAAGTGGCTCCACTATGGCTTTGGGTTTTCTTTTTAATACTTTTAATACACTACTCTTCCTTTTCTGTATCCTCACCCCCAACCCTGTTTTTAAAAAGTCCTGATTGCTGGGTTTTTTTTTTTTGTTTGTTTGTTTCCTTTCTTTTGAGAGAGAGTGTGTGTGTGAGCCGGGGAGGGGCACAGAGAGAGGGAAAGAGAAAGAATCTCAAGCAGGCTCCGCACTTCCAGCACAAAGCTCAAAGCAGGGCTCAACTCACAAACCATGAGATCATGACCTGAGCCAAAATCCAGAGTCCCACGCTTAACCGACTAAGCCACACAGGTGCCCCCAATTGCTGTTCTTAAATAATTTAGAAGACAGCAACTCTTTCGCACGAAACTCCAAAATCGAAAAACCCTGTGACGTAATAAAACAACATTTACTGACTTCTAACAGTGTGCACACTGGAGCCAACACTTCTTACCATCCCATGGCTTTAACGATTTATTTCCAAGCACTGGGCATCCCAGGCTGTTTTAACACTTCCTTTCCTGCAGAGGAACTACAGACTGCTACTTCAACGCGGAGTAGTGAGGTACTACTCCACTCAGAAAACGCCTTTCTTGCTCTTCTACTAAAAAAAAGTGCCAACCTAGGAATGACTTCATCATAGCGGGTCCGGCGCCCCCGCCACCAACCCCACCACGGTGTAGTTAGGCGGGCGGTCACCGCTGATTGGCTCGTGTGGTGGGTGGCCAAGGCCAGCTTGGCGTTCCAGCCGGCAGCAGAGGGTGATAGGCTGCTGGAGACCCACCCCTCGCCGATTGGGCGGGGGCAGCGAAGCCCGGGATTGGTGGAGCCTGCGGGGCGGGCTCCGCGCCCCTGCTTCTGGCGTTCTGCCTCAGCTTCCAGTGCAAGGCCGAGATGGCGACCGCAGCTTGGCTTCTGGGACGGCGCGTCGCAAATTGGAGGCTGCGGACTCCGCTGGCGCCGCTTGCCAGCGTCGTGTCACAGCGGGCCCACTCCCTCTTGCCCGTGGACGATGCGATCAACGGGCTAAGCGAGGAGCAGAAGCAGGTAGGGAGCCCGATCCCCTTCCGGGCCCCAAGGCCTGCTGGCCCGGCCGCATCGCCCTGCTACGTGGTCGCCTCGACGTTCCTCTGCCCGGCGCCCACCCCGCTGCGGCAGTGGGAGCGCGAGAGCGGGCGCTGGTCTCAACCTCACTTCTGTGGAGGCAGCAAAGCCTAGCTTTCGAGTTAGGTAAGGAGTCAGAGACAGGAAGGCTGCTGGGAGACTGATGGTGTTTTGGCGGAGGATTGGCAGAGCCGCTCGAGTGTGACAGAAAGATCCTTAATCTGTCTAAAGTCCACTTACATCTGAACACTGCCTTAAGACTGTGGTTCTCAAGCCTCGTTAATCGTCATCACCAGGGAATCTTTGTCCAATACACACCTTAGGGGCTTTGAAATGCAGAGTGTAATTCTTCAGCCTACGGGGTCAGAGCACAACGCCCAACTGTAACTTGAAAGGTCCTTACAGAGGGAGCTGAACTAGAGCCTTCCTGGAGGAAGGTGACTTTATTTGGATGCTGGCATAGAATTCCCCAGGAACCTGATTCTCCTGTTAAGCAAGTGCCTGAGCTTCCAGAAATGCCAGCATACGTTTGGGGTTGCAGTCAGTAGACAGAGCTTTGAATCACCTCAGGCAGGAAGAGGTTCAATCCTGGCTCTCAAACGTTTCTGCCAATAGTTTCTAATCTGTTTGGGTACCCTTTTGTCAAAGGCTCAGGGGCAGAAAGCCTGGCATGTGCCAGAAACTGAAGAGGGTGGGCTGGAGCACAGTGAGTGAGGGTGAGGAAGGTACTGGAGAAGGCTGGAAGAGTCAGGAGGGGTCAGCTCATGCAGGGCCTTAATAGGCCTGAGTAAAGAGCCTTCTAGGTATAATGAAAAGGCATGGAATGATCTTATTTAGGGGAGTGACATTTTAGAAATACTCAAGCTGTCGGGGTCACCTGGGTGGCTCAGTTGGTTAAGCATCCGAATTCTGCTCAGGTTGTGATCTCACAGTTGGTGAGTTCAAGGCCCATGTCGGGCTCTGTGTTGACAGCTCAGAGCCCACAGCCTGCTTTGGATTCTGTGTCTCCCTCTCTCTCTGCCTCTCCCCCGCTTGCTCTCTCTCTCTCTCTCTCTCTCTCTCTCTGTCTCTCAAAAATACATAAACATTAAAAAATTATTTTTTAACTGTTTAAAAAAATACTCAAGCTGTCTAAGCTGAGGACCTTAAAAGACATAAAGATCATCTCTGGGAAAGTATAAACTAGTATGCCCTCTAAGTTTCAATCTGGTGCTGTTTGGTGGGTTGTTTGTAGCCTGTTTTCCCGAATGTGTCCTCGGTAGTGAAGATGCTGTTCTTAGTGGCAATAGTGTAATGTTTCAGTGGCATCTGTCCACCTCTTTCCCTCTAGCTTCGTCAGACCATGGCTAAGTTTCTTCAGGAGCACCTAGCCCCCCAGGCCCAGGAGATTGATCAGAGCAATGAGTTCAAGAACCTTCGAGTGAGTCATGATGCCCACGCCGGGGGGGGGGGTGCAGAGCAACAAGGGGGCAGCTTGGGGGCTGGGCTAGTCTGGGCTGGGAATCAAACTGCTACCTGGAAGAGCTCACACAGTCTTGTGGTAAATGTGCTCCCAAAGAATGCAGCCCCTTTCTGTGAAGCGTCTGGGTCTCATTCCAGATGTGCCAGACACCTGAGACTGGCTGCCTTCTCACAGCTCACTGCACTCCTTTCTGTTGGCAGGAGTTTTGGAAGCAGCTGGGAAACCTGGGGGTCTTAGGCATCACTGCCCCTGGTGAGTATAGTTTCCTTCCCTAATGAGAACTCACATGCCCTTTCGCACTGTTCCCAAAAGAAACAGGAGAGGAGGGGAAAGATCATGCTGAAAGAAACTCAGGGGCAGAAACTTCCTCTTGGACCTGAGAAAGCACCCACAGAAGACTATCAGCCCAGAGAAGAGTCCACTCTATTCCTTTAGGCAGTGACATCTGGAAGGCAAAGAGATGAGGCCAGTGCGGTGATGGATGAGGATCAGACTCTTGAACTCTGCATGCTTACTAAGCTCCCCCAGGTGATTTGGGGAGTTTAGAAAACTCCATTATCACGCAACTGTCTTGCATGTCTTACTGTCTCCTCTACTCCCTAAGTTCTACTCTACCAGGAGCATCTAGGCAGGACCACTCAGGATAGGGGTGTCCCTGTGGGGACTGCCTATGTCTTGTGCCCACAGCTGACCCTGGAGCTTATTTTGAGAGCCTCCCCGTGAGGTGGCCAGATGATGTCTTTAATAGGCTCTCCCTGGCCTGCCCATTGTCCCCTATGGGTCTTACTACTTGTTTCCAGGAGGAGAGGGCACAGAGCTGGCGGGCTTCAGTTTGGATGTTGGCCTCTGAAGGAGAGGCCCAGTGGGGCTTGCAGTACCCAGTGAAGAAATAAGCCTGTGGTCTTACCTGCCGAGGCCTGGACAGCCCACGCTGCTTCAGCTTGTACTCATATTGGAACAGAGGCAGATCACAGATCTTACATCCCCCTCTTGCTGCTTGGAGACAATTCCTGGGATTTGAGCTGATTTAAGAGTAATGACAAAATGGAAGACTTAAAAATTTAGACCCATCCTAATGGAAAATGGTAGGAGCAGGGCACCTGGGTGGCTCTGTCAGTTAAGAGCAGGACTCTTGATCTCAAAGTCTAAAGCCCCGCATTAGACTTTGTGCTGGGTGTGAAGCCTACTTAAAAAGTAAAATGGTAGAGGGGAAGGCCACTGGAAACTCCCAAACAAGACTTCCTTCCACTGTGTCTTGGGGGTTTAAGAGCCCCCCCACCAAAGAAAGCCAGTTCTGGTGAGCTCTGGTTTCCACCTGGTTGTCCTGGTGGCTCTTTCCAGTGTCACCCACCTGTGGTCTTTCCTTCCCAGACTGAAGAGAATTGGGCTAATCTTTCCCGAGAGCCTAGGATGAGCCTGACTCCTTGGTCAGAGTAAACGTGTGCAAAGAGTCTTTTCTTTTTTTCTTAAGATCTTATTTTATTATTTAAAGTCATCTCTACACCTGTCGTGGGGCTCGAACTCATAACCCCAAGATCGAGAGCCGCATGCTCCACTGACTGAGCCAGCCGGGCACTCCTGTGTGCAAAGGGTCTTACCAAGATTTACCCAAAGAGCAAGGCTGGGGCTGGGAGGGTGGTAGCACCAGATGGTCCAAACCTGTCGATTTGGGATCAGTTGCCAAGGAAAAGCCACGTTTTTTGGTGAGGAGTTCTGAAATTCACTAGCTGTGGCTCTCCTGCTCCCGGATACTAGTTTTGCTTTTTTGTTTTGTTTTAACTTTTTTGAGATATAATTGACCTGTAACATTGTGTGAGCTTAAGGTGTTCAATATATCGATTTGATAATCTTGCTTTGTTAAGTCTATACACCTGTGCTATGAAATCTCACCTTCCTCGGGCCTTTTGCACATGGCATTCTTTGCTTGGGACCTATTCTTAGTGCTCTGACCCTCCCTCTCTGTGTTTCTTGGTTAACTCCAGGTCCTCTTCCGTTTATTCATCTGCCCTT
Source organism: Leopardus geoffroyi (assembly GCF_018350155.1). NCBI lineage: Eukaryota > Metazoa > Chordata > Mammalia > Carnivora > Felidae > Leopardus > Leopardus geoffroyi. The sequence continues at coordinate 62,775,581 of NC_059337.1, read as the reverse complement.
CCAAGTAGCGGGTGCTCAGGCTCTCTTGTCTTCATCAAGTGGTCTGTCTGGGATAATGCAGGCACTGTAATGACTATTTCCTGAACCACGCCTCAGCTGACCAGAGGCAGCAGACAAAACCAGTTCTGTGAGCTTGTAAATCAGAGCCCACTGGCATCAGCCTGTCAACCTTGCTAGGGGTAACTGGGAACAGGTGCTGCAGAGTACGTTCTTTGCTGCCAATAATCATTCCTGTGAACATCCCAATTTAATCTGGGCTACCTTTTCCACTCTACTGCATCACCTCCACTCCCAGCTCAGTATGGCGGCTCTGGCCTGGGCTACCTGGAACAAGTTCTGGTGATGGAGGAGATATCTCGAGCTTCTGGAGCAGTGGGGCTCAGTTACGGCGCTCACTCCAACCTCTGCGTCAACCAAATTGTGCGCAATGGAAATGAGGCCCAGAAGGAAAAGTACCTACCCAAGGTGAGGAAATGGGAATGGAGAAGCACGCCAGTGTCACAACGCCACCGCCAACACTGAGGCACCCTCCCCTGTCGGCAAGGGCCGGTCAGACTTGCTCCCTACAGTGTGCTGCCCTCAACCGGGTACAGTGAGGAAAGGGTCAGGGATTTGCTTTAAAATAATTCGGTAAGAAGAATGAAAACTAGGACCAGAAGTCCTGAGTTGGTCCCTGGACCACATTTGCAGAGCATTCTAAGAAATGCAAGACCGGGGCGCCTGGGTGGCGCAGTCGGTTAAGCGTCCGACTTCAGCCAGGTCACGATCTCGCGGTCCGTGAGTTCGAGCCCCGCGTCGGGCTCTGGGCTGATGGCTCAGAGCCTGGAGCCTGTTTCCGATTCTGTGTCTCCCTCTCTCTCTGCCCCTCCCCCGTTCATGCTCTGTCTCTCTCTGTCCCAAAAATAAATAAACGTTGAAAAAAAAAAAAATTAAAAAAAAAAAAAAAGAAATGCAAGACCAGGACTTGCTTCCCTTGTGAAGGGAATGGGAAAGCAGAGATATTTTCAGTTTTGTAGACGGTGGGCTTCTCTTCTAGGACTTTACCAATACCTGGTCTGAGATGCGTTTGAAGGGGTGTCATGTGCACAGGTGAAAGCAGGACAAGGGAGCTCCTTTAGGGCACTTCTGAGTCATAACCAGCCCTTGCGGTTTCCCTTGCAGCTGATCAGCGGCGAGTACATAGGAGCCCTGGCCATGAGTGAGCCCAACGCCGGCTCTGATGTTGTCTCCATGAAGCTAAAAGCAGAAAAGAAAGGTGAGGCACCTCTTGGGAGCTTCTGGAGTGGGAGCTGAAATGGACAGAGAGACAGACCTCCTCAGGGTGAGGGAGCAGTAACCAGGGCTGGCCCCTGCTGGGTTTCCAGAACTGTTTCCCAGCAGCAGGTCCGTGAACTGAGTGGTGAGACAGGCCACCATGGCTTGAGCAAGTAGCCAACTTCCTGTCCTTAGGCGATCACTACGTCCTGAATGGCAACAAGTTCTGGATCACCAATGGCCCCGACGCTGACATCCTTATTGTCTATGCTAAGACTGATCTGGCTGCTGTGCCAGCCTCTCGAGGCATCACGGCCTTTATCGTGGAGAAGGTGAGTGGAGGACAGTGCATGACGGGAGGCTTTGTCTGCTGACTGCGGTACCAGAGATGGCTCCCTTCAGCTGGTGGCAGACACAATCAGCATGTGCTCTGCCAAGGCTCCCTGAGGCGGGGGTGAGCGAGGCAGAAGAGCTGACAGAAAGGAGGGTGGCCAAAGTGGAGCCCAGGATGGGTCAAGTCAAAGAATGGTGGAGCCTTCCGTAGAGCTAGGCCACACAAAGCAGTCCAGGAAGATGAAGACTGAAAGGCAACTGGCTTTGACAACGAGGATGTCATTGGTGGCCTTGGGGAGAGCAGCTCTGGAGACCACAGCATGAATGAGGATGCAGGTGCGGGGGGGTGACTGAAGACTGCAGCAAAGCAGGGGGGAGCTAGAGCTGGAGTTGGAATGAAAAGGTGGGCATTTGAGTTTGTTTTGAAGATTGGGAGAGAACTGAGCAAATTATTTGGTAGAGAGAAAGGAAAAGAGGAGAGGGAGACATTGAAGTGTGTGGGAGCAGGTGAGCAAGGCCCAACTGTGAGCCAGGACAAAGAGGTAAGGCCGGGTTACAGGTGATGGTGGAGGAGCCATCTGCCTCATGACCTCAAGGTGTGAGGGCTGGGAACCACAGGAGTGGAGGATTGGGGAGAGAATCCCATGAATGAGTATCATAAAGGTTTGCAATACCCTCCACAGAGAAGGGGCTGACCAGGTTTGAAGAATAGGAAAAGTGAGGGTCCAAAGGGCTGGCTGAGGTTGGAAATCTCAAGGTCCTGTGGCACCACTCCTGTCAGCCTGCCCATCCGACACTCTCTGCTAGTCACTTGGGCAATGCACTCGGAATCTGATTAGCCAGGCCAAAGCACATAGATGGCTGAATTGATCCTGGGTGGGACTCGGGTACAGAGGCAAAGGAATTGAGTGGGCTGCAGAGAGGGTCTTGGAAGTGCTTTCCCCTGAGGAAAGGAAACAAAGGCAGCAAAGGTCAGGGAGCACCCAGGGGGTGAGTGTTTCACTGAGAAAGAACTGCTCCGGTGAGAAGTGGGGAGAATGCACCTAGCAGCAGGGGTGGGGGGGGGGTGTTAGGACCAGAGCGTCAAGGAGTAGAGCAGTCATACAGAGTGGGGGCCCTGAGAGTAGGATGCAGTGTGTTGTACAAATTCAGGGACTGGATGGGAAGGCAGGCGTTTCCCAGGAGTCTGCCTTTTACTAGCCTTCCTTGGGGACTGGTCTGTAATCAGGCCACCTTTTGTTCCTATAAAGGGTATGCCTGGCTTCAGCACCTCTAAGAAGCTGGACAAGCTGGGGATGAGGGGCTCTAACACCTGCGAGCTAATCTTTGAAGACTGCAAGGTTCCCGGTGAGTCTCGAATGGACAAACCCCTGTCCTGACCCTTTCATAAACCGAGAAAGCCCATCTCTGGGTAAGAGAAGCTCACCATTGTCAGCTTACCGATGACATGCGTCTAGGCAATGGGCCTCCCACTGCCCCACTTGCCCATTGGCCTGTCCGTGTGAGACTCGGGCTGCCGGGCAACTGTCCTTCTGGCCAGAGCTGTGTGCCTGACCATGGCTGCAATGAAGGCTGCTTCTTCCTCTATGGATAACACACTGTGCAGGGTGGGATTCCAGTGTCTGGAACAGACAGGTAAGATGTGCCCTCACTCTCTAATGTCCTTCAGACATCCTCGTTTGTGTGTGTCCCTGAACAGTTCCTGTGAGGTAGGCATGAACAATGCTAACAACCATTCAAATAAACTGATGGAAGCCAGACTCAGTGAAAACCTGGCAATTCGAGTATTTTCACCCCTGAAGTGTAACTGAAAACATGACACATCATGGGAGAGCCAGCATACCTATCATGTGCTAATGAGACCCAAGGGCATAGATTCGATGGCCAGCTAGGTGTGCTCTGTGCCTCAGCCATAGACCATCCCTTTCCCCAGTGACCCAGGACCCCAGAAAAGGATGCTTTGGTTACAAGGAGCTCTAGGGAGCGGGGGTAATCAGTACAGATCCTTCTGTGTCAGTAGGAAACAACCACCATCATCAGGCAGGTCAGTGGTGTCCATGCTGTTCTGTTTCCTGTTCACACCTCCCAAGGCCATCCAGTGTTCTGGCTTCCAGGGTGGAGAGGCGTTCAGCAATTTCTGTATTGTATTGTATTGTACTGTATTATAAGTAGGCTCCACACCCAACATGGGGCTTGAACTCATGACCCTGAGATCAAGAGCCACACACTCTACTGACTGAGCCAGCCAGGCGCCCCTAGCAGTTTCTGTAACTAGCACTGAATGACCCATCTCTTGGACAAAGACTCTTCCATAGATCACTTTTGTCAGGGTGAGAGGGGATGATACTGGAGCAGAGCAGACTCAACCTGGGGGACACTAATTCTCGCCTTTATGGGCATGGATAAAAAGAACTAGGGAGAGGTTCCATGGCAATTGAGGAAGAGAAGGGGAAGATCTAAGGATGGGGACTTTGTGTCTGGTCTTGTGGATGGTGTGTGTGTGTGTGTGTGTGCGTGCGCACACGCATGTGCCTGATGGGTTGGCGGTGTGGGGGGAGAGTCCCTCTAGCAAGCTCTACTTCTGACTGGAAGTGGTAAACTTCATTCTTTTCTCTCACTCAGAACCCTACTTGAGGTCAGGTGACATTTTAGTGTCTGTGTGAAAGCTAGGTACCAAACCTAGCAGCTTTTATAAAAGCGAGGAGTCTGGGAGCGCCTGGGTGGCTTCACTCCGTTAAGCGTCCGACTTTGGCTCAGGTCATGATCTCACGGTTCATGGGCTCAAGCCCCACATTGTGCTCTGTGCTGACAGCTCAGAGCCTGGAGCCTGCTTCAGATTCTGTGTCTCCCTCTCTCTCTGCCCTTACCCCACTCATGCTCTGTCTCTCTCTCAAGAATAAATAAACATGGGGCGCCTGGGTGGCGCAGTCGGTTAAGCGTCCGACTTCAGCCAGGTCACGATCTCGCGGTCCGTGAGTTCGAGCCCCGCGTCGGGCTCTGGGCTGATGGCTCAGAGCCTGGAGCCTGTTTCCGATTCTGTGTCTCCCTCTCTCTCTGCCCCTCCCCCGTTCATGCTCTGTCTCTCTCTGTCCCAAAAAAAAATAAATAAACGTTGAAAAAAAAAAAAAAAAAGAATAAATAAACATTAAAAAAAATTTTTTTTTTTTAAATGAGGAGGCTGTGAATAGCCTTCTTCCCTCTGACCAGCATTTTTCCTGGCAGCTGCCAACATCCTGGGCCATCTAGGTAAGGGCGTCTACGTGCTGATGAGTGGACTGGACCTGGAACGGCTGGTGCTGGCTGGTGGGCCCCTTGGGTGAGTATGAGGCTTGGCAGAGCTGGGCTTTTGGCAGGCGGTACCATCGCTGACTTCCCTTTGGGGGCCAATGGGAGCCGCCTCCTGGAAGATGCACCTTCTTTCCTGGAGACGAAATGAACAAATGTCCTCCTCCCATATTTAATTTCTTCACCATGAAGGTAAATATTATTATATGAGAGACAAAGGGCCTAAGGGACTATCCTGCTTAATTAATCAGGCTGGAACAGGATGCCCAGGCTCTACGGCCTGCCTGCACAGGGGTCCTGCCACTCTTATCTGGTGTCAGGGAAAGGGGCCCGAGGCCTGGGCAGTCAGTGCAGTGACTGAGCAGGGATGATAAGAGTCCTCATGCTCCTTTTCTCCTCCCTGGGACTCCAGTTCCTTGTCTTACCAAGCTATATCCCCCCCAAGTCTTCCCACGTTGGCATTTTGCCACCCCAGGTGGCAATGGGGATACAGCAAGGCACCTCCCCAGTGTCTTTCTCTTTTCTGGCAGGCTCATGCAGGCTGTCCTCGACCACACCATTCCCTACCTGCACATGAGGGAAGCCTTTGGCCAGAAGATTGGCCACTTCCAGGTGAATGGAAATGCTTGTGCTGAAATGTACTTTTTTCATTGGGCTCAAATTTTCTTTAATAAATGAGCAGGAGTCTCATTTATTACTGTCTCTTGCCACCAATATGAGTCTGAATGCTTGGAATGCAGACCTCAGCATGCTCCCTGGCTTTGGAACTTGCCGGGAAGGTGATCACAGGTCACCTCACTTCCTATTTGAGATCAATGAGCTAGACGTCGTAAGGCTGCAAGGGGAAGCGTGTAGATTGTAGGCAGGCAGGGGGAGAGGGAGCAGCATTTCTAGTCACACCTCTTGGTCTGAAGCCACCATGGGATGTTAATGTGGGTTGCCGTAGGTGGAGGGCCATTTCAGTGTGCAGAGTCCATAGCGACAGCAGCTCTCTGGCCATCCCTGTTGTCCTAGGCAAGTGCTGTCTCTCTCTGTGCCCTGGTATCCCCGTGCCTGGCTATCAGGTCACTACTGCTGACCTGCTTGTGGCAACTAGGGGGAGCATCTGAGAGGAATGTGGCTCCAGCATGTTGACTTGTGACCTTCCCTTGTCCCCAGCTGATGCAGGGGAAGATGGCCGACATGTACACCCGCCTCATGGCGTGTCGGCAGTACGTCTACAATGTTGCCAAGGCCTGTGATCAGGGCCACTGCACTCCCAAGGTAAGGGCCGGCGGTTGGGACTCCCTCCTGCGGGGCAGGGCCCCGCTGACCCAGAGCCTCCTCCCACAGGACTGCGCAGGGGTGGTTCTTTACTCAGCTGAGTGCGCCACACAGGTAGCTCTGGATGGCATCCAGTGTTTTGGTGAGTGGCCCCCACTCCCTACTCCCAACCACAGAAAGAGGCTTCCTCTTCGCTCACTCTGTGCTTTGGCTGACTGCAATGAAGCTGGTACCCTTAGGCTCCCGCCCCAGGTACTAGGAGGACATCTTAAAACAAATGGGGAAAAGTGCTAGAGGTCACAAGCTGTTCCTACCTTCAGCAATGCCCCTTCTCCTCCTCCTGGCCTCGTCCTGTGAACTGTGGGAAATGGGGAGGGAGATAAGCCTCTGGGGCTAGATGGCCTTGTTTCACTGCTGCACAGTAGTTAAGAGTACACACCTGAGCCAGAAGACTTAGGTTTGAACCCTTGCTCTACCACTGCCCGGTTTTGTGACTCATGCAAATTACTTGACCTCCCTGGCTGGACCTGGCACCTAGTAAGTACTCGCAGTAACTTTTTGCCCCCCTTCCCAGGTCTGCCAGTGGCTCTCCCAACCTTTGCCTGGTATCCTCAGCACTCTGGATGCCCTTCCAGCCCCGTGCATCCATACCCACCCACCCTTCCCCCCCCCCACCCCACCCCGCAGCCAGGTACTCCCCACATTCTCACCAATGTTAGCTGCTTCTCTTCAATCGGTCTGTCCTCCTCTGGCGTGTTTCTATAAACTTGGCTTTCTATTAGCTTTCCTCACTGCCCATCACCCTTTATTGTCCTTTCTTCTCTGCCCAAACCCTGGCTGCAGGTGCCAATGGCTACATCAATGACTTTCCCATGGGCCGCTTTCTGCGAGATGCCAAACTGTACGAGATTGGGGGTGGGACCAGTGAGGTGAGGCGACTGATCATCGGCAGAGCCTTCAACGCAGACTTCCACTGATCCCGACCCTTCACCCCTTTTCCCAGCACCTCGAGGCCTTTCTTTGGAAGCAGAGATACAGCGGCTCTCCTGCTGCTCAGCTGCCAAGTGCTCAGGCCTCAGAGCTGGGCCAGCCAGCCAGGCCAGACACGGCAAGATGTGGGCAGGCATGGGGTGGAAGGGGCATTTGTAGCCACACTTTCTGGTCTGAAGATTCTGTGGGACATTAATGAAGGCCATGGCCAGTGGAGGGCCTAACTGAAATGTGTTCAGTGGCTTAAAATGGACTCAGCAGGAAGACTTCTGGCTCTTCCAGGGCTTGTCGGGAAGGCTTTGGTGACTCTCTAGCTTCCGGGCCCTACACTCCCCTGGGTGGGCACTTGGGGGCAGGCAGGCAGCCACCCCTTTTTTCAGCAACACTTCTAGCAGGGAGCCCAGGACACAAGAAGCATTGCTCTTCTCCATGTATTTGAATCTGGTAGCCTCTTCTTTCTGGGGGGGAGAAAACCTGCCAAAACCTGGACTCTGTTTCTGCTGATTTTTAGAAGCATCCACTCCCAGCAGCTCCTCTGTTCCCCTGGGGCTCCATTTGTTAGGGCTGAGATCATGCCATGTTGGGGTGGAGCTTGGGGAATAGGCATCTCAGAACACCTGTGCTACCTGGACTCCACCATGGGTCAGAGGTCAGTGTGCTTGGGAGGGATCGGCTCAGCACGGGTCTCTGTGGCAGCACCTCTGAGCCCTTGAGCACTGCTCTGTCCAGTCCTGGCCGGATGACAGCCCACAGCAGGCATGGTTGGCGGCTCAACTCCAGCCAAGGCTGCCTGTGTACATTTCTCTGGACACCCTATGGCTAGTTCTGTTACAACAGAACAGCGGCTGCTGCCATTTTGTATTATACTGAGAAGCAAACCCATCTGCTTCTAAACTGGTGTTTTGGGGGAAAAGCAATCTACTTGCTACTGCCTCCTGTCTGCGTCTAACCCTATGTCCTTGGCGAAGGGCTAGTCCGGGTGCTACCCTCCTGCCCTTCAGCCTGCTCACTGGTGATGTGGGACAAAGAGGTGGCATCCGCCTTTAGGACAGAAGAGGTTTTAACCTCCCTTTCCCAGATCGCCCAGAGAGGTTAAGAGTCTTGGAGCTAGAAGGAAGCTTATAAGTTTCTGGACACCATCTCCATGGTATTTAAGAAGATCAAGACAATTTGATTTTCTCAAGGTCAGAACTGAAGCTAGAATCCAGATAAGCAGAAATGAGAATGCCAGCCTGCCGCCCCCCCCCCCCCCCCCCCCACTGCAGTCAAGAGTGGAATGGGCTTGGGTTGTTCCACACTATCTAAATTCCTTAAAAGAACTCGTTTTCTTGGCTTTCAGCCCAGGGGTGCCTTTCTGACTTTTGGTCCTGGCCTGTAGCCAAGTGCTGTTCCAGCCTGATGCTTGAGACAGGTGGAGTTAGCGCCTTACCAACCCCAGCCCAGTTCCATCCTAAGCAGGGGGAGACCCAGGGCTTGGGGCACTGTCCTCTTACGTCCCCACCCTGCCCCTTGTTGTGTTGGAGATGAATGTGGCCAGAACACTGGTCTTGCTGGGTTTAAAGTGTAGCTGGAACAGTCTAGAGACCTTCAGAATGTGACAAAATGGAATGTTTCCTCCAGTCTGTGTGGGTTAAGGAGCCCTGCCACCAGCGTGGGGAGAATGTGATTGTTCTCCTGATGCTCTATGTGAATTAGAAAAGAAGTGTTTTTTGTTTTTTTAATTTTTTTTTTCAACCTTTATTTATTTTTGGGACAGAGAGAGACAGAGCATGAACGGGGGAGGGGCAGAGAGAGAGGGAGACACAGAATCGGAAACAGGCTCCAGGCTCTGAGCCGTCAGCCCAGAGCCCGACGCGGGGCTCGAACTCCCGGACCGCGAGATCGTGACCTGGCTGAAGTCGGACGCTTAACCGACTGCGCCACCCAGGCGCCCCAGAAAAGAAGTGTTTTTAAAAAAAGGCAAAAATAAATAAAAGGGTGCAGCCTGAGTCGTGAATGGAAGAGCAGGGGGCACTTCCACTTTGGTTCTGGTGGGAGTTTGAGGTTCACGTGCGTTCTGTAACCATAAAGCCAGCTGCCAGCACTATTCCTTCCTAGGGCTGCTGCTAATTCCACTCCAGTTTTAGGTAGGTCACACTATCAGCCCAGCTCCCCTGTTGCCTACCCTCCCATTCTTTGTTTTCCTACTGTTTGTCCTGTGGGATGGCAACAGAAACTGAGAATGGTTCTCCAAGTGTTGTCTGGAGACACTGTTCATCAGAATTTGGCAACCTGTAAAATGCAGATTCCTTGATCAACCCCAGACTCAAGCACATCTCCAGGAGCAATTCTGAGGCTTGGGCAACCTTTTAGAATAGCTGACCTGGGGCGTAGAGGACACTTCCCCAGAGGCCTGAATCCTCATTCTAATATCCTCTAGTAATAACAGTTGCTTGCCTATGTAGCACTCTTATGTCCCCTTTTGACATATCAGCTCCTTGGTCTTCGCCACAACCCAGGGCAGAAGACAATGTCGCACAGGGCCACCTTCCGGAAGACGGATAAGGTGAGTGGCCCATGGGCACCGAACACGGCGGTGAGCTAGCCACGCCCAGGCCCAAGAGCGAAGTGGCGCCAGAGCGGGTGTCAACGCCTTGTGAGACTTGGGGAGGGGAACCCTCTTTTTGATTTGGCAGCAGACGCCCAATCTGCGCCCCGCCAGGCAGAGCCAGGAACTAGACCCCAGGTGGCCGTTGATCGCGACCCCTAGGCTAGGGCAGGTCTCGGGTCCTCCCTGTACCCACTTCGCGGAGGGACAACGTTTCGGAGAGCGAGAGCGCGCTGCCGGGACTCGCAGACTCGGTTTGGGGCGCGGCTCTGCAGGGCCCGCGTGGAACTCGCCTGACCTCTGCTGGACGGCCGCGGGATTACAGGCGAGCTGTTCTCGGGCCTTGGGCCGGGTGCTTCGGACTAGCGGCTCCCAGTCTGATTTCAGGATGCAAAGGACTCAGCGACGTTTTTTGTTTTTTGGGTGTTTTTTGTTGTTTTAGCAGATGAGGACATGATGGGGAGCGGAGGAGAAGCTGGATATCTACCTTGTATAGTTGCATGCCAAAAAAACCCACTTTTAGCAACTAAAGTAGAGGGATGTAAACTCAGAACAAAAGCCAGTGCTTTCTTTTTCCTTTTAAAATTTTGTATATATTTTATGTTAATGAGTTTTAAAACATGATAGTTTAACAGGTTTATTATATTTTTTAATCTCGCGGCGCCTAAGTGGCTCAGTCGGAGCTCAGCTGGTTAAGTCTCTGACTCTTGATTTCTGCTCAGGTCACCATCTCCCAGTTTGTGAGTCAAGCCCCTCCCTGGGCTCTGTGCTGACAGCACAGAGCCTGCTTTGAGATTCTCTCTCTCTCTCTCTCTCTCTCTCTCTCTCTCTCTCCCTCCCCCTCCCCAATTTGCACTTTCTCTCTCCCTCCCCCTCCCCAATTTGCACTTTCTCTCTCTCTCTCTCTCCCAAAATAAATAAATAAACTTAAAAAAAAAATCCTCCTCTGTTCCCTACCCCTCTTCTCAGGATGAAATCACTCTTGAATTTTTTAGGAGATTTCTCTTGGTAATTCACTTTATGCCTCTAAGTGATATGCTTCTTTACTGATTTAATTGCAAACACTTCTAAGGATAGTTATTCAAAGTGCATACATTTAATTTATCAGAAGCTCATTACAGGGGTGCTTGGGTGGCTCAGTTGGTTGAGTGTCTGACTCTTGATTTCAGCTCAGGTCTTGATCTTGGGTGTTTTGTGTTTGGTTGGTTTTAGTGAGAGCAGAGTTTATTGAAGATATAGAGAGACTAGATACAGATAGAATGTCTTGGAGACTTAGAAAGGAAAGGAGAGAGAGTCTCTGATCTGAGTTCAAGTCCCATGTTGGGCACCATGCTGGGTTTGAAGCTTACTTAAAAAAAAAAAAAAAAAAAAAAAAGTTCTAAGAAGCTCATTACCTGCCCTGTTTTCCTCACTTCCTTGGGCCAGTCCTGTCCACAAGCCAGCATTTGGGAACCCTGGGATCAAATGGTGCACAGTCCCATTCACATTCCTCGCCATCCTCTGCCCACACTTAGTACTCCTTAGTACCCCAGGCCCAGAGCTAGTTCTGGGTTGGAGCCTTCTTTTCCCTCTGCTCCACCTGGTTGCTTGGCAGGGAGCTGGTGTCTCCTACATCCACCACCCACCTATTCTCAGACAGAGCTAGCCTACCTAGATATTTCTTGGATCCAAAACAACCTGACAACTTGCCTGTCTTCTTCCAATCCATGCCCCTCCACCCTTCCTCTATGTTGAGCTGAAGTGAATTCTCCAGCTCCCCTGTAATCCTTCGATGGCTCTCAGCACCTATAACATTTAAGGTTTCGCAAAGCAAATATGACTCTGATCCCCCTCGGCTGTCCCCACCAGCTGCTTCTCTCCCCATCCTTGCTGAGTGCTTGTGTTTCGGTTGCAAATAGTCCTCAGGCGCTGTTCCTTCCCCCTGTGCCTTTGCCCTAGCTGGTCCCTCTGCAAAAGATGTCCTTCCGGCCCTTCGCCTTGCTCTTGTTTTCCTCATCCCTAAAGTCTCAGTTCAGGGACTGAATGTTTAGGAAGACCTCTCTACTCCAACCTTCCCCACTCCTCCATCTCTGTCTCACCTATGCCAAGCAGGGAGGTCCTTCCTGCTTCTCCCTGGGCAGAGCTGCAACAGTGGCCTTGCCCCACTGTTGCATTTACCTCGTATGTGTGTTTCCTGTGCATTAGGCTAAGAACTTAAGGGCCAGGATTATGATTTAACTGCCTTTTATATGTCCACTGTCCAGCACTGTTCCTGGTACATAATAGGTGCTCAACAAATGTTTATTGAAAGAGTAGATAAGTAGTCATGTGACACTTAGCTCACATTTTTCTGGTACCATGTTATTTGTATACATGATTACCTCTGAGTATATACTGTAAGGTCTTTGAGGTCAAAGACCATTTCTCACTTATCTGAACCTTCCCAACAGCACCCAGTGCTCACAGTAAGCGCTCAGTGGCTATGTTCATGCCGAATGAGTGAAGTAACAGGTGGGCCAGAGCCCTGGCCTAATCCCCAGAGTTGGCAGAAAGAGCAGAGCCAGCCGGCCTCGCCTGGCCCTGTTTTCCCCAGGCCTTCTCACCCCGGAGTAGCCAGGGCCCAGCTGGAGAGGGGAGGCCCTCACCCCCCATATTCCTCTGACCCACTGGGAAACAGAAAAGAACTGTGATGAGGGACCCTGGCCCCTCCTCTGGCAGCTGAGGACAAGAATGGGGATTGATGGGGAAATGGGCAGAGTTGAGCACATACCATCCTTTTTTTTCTTTTTGTGTACAATGTATGATATATACAGAAGAGTATGTAACATGCATAACTGCAGTGTAAAGAAGAAGAATAAACTCCTGTGCACCCAGCAGCCAGGTCAACAAATATTCCAAGTACCTTAGAAGCCCGTGTGCCCCTCCGTGACACATTCTCCCCAAAGGAGCCCCCATCCTAAGCTTAGTGACAATCCTCTCCTCCCATTTTGTTCTGTTTTGTTTCGTTTTATGGTTTCCTACCTCTCTGCATATCCCTAAATCCTATTGTTTAGATTGCCTGTTTTTGTTTTTGTTCTTAACTTTCTATAACCGGACTCATCCTAAATATATTCTGTGTCGTGCTTCCTTGGCTTATCACTGTATAGTTTTTATTTTTATTTAAAAAAAAATTTTTTAACGTTTATTTATTATTGAGAGACAGAGTGACACAGAGCATGAGCAGGGGAGGGGCCGAGAGATGGAGAGACGTAGAATCCGAAGCAGGCTCCAGGCTCTGAGCTGTCAGCATAGAGCCCGATGCGGGGCTCGAACTCACAAACCACGAGATCGTGACCTGAGCCGAAGTCGGAGGCTTAACTGACTGAGCCACCCAGGTGCCCCTCACTGCATAGTTTTTAAAGATTCATTCATGTTAATGAGTGGAGATGTAATTTGGTCAAGGTTTTTTCTTGTATAGCGTTCCATTGTGTGAAAATACTACAAGTTAATTATCCATTCTAGTGGTGATGGACATTTGGGTTGTTTCCAGTTTGAGGCTAGTCTAAAACATTCTGTATGTGTCTTCTGGTTCATGTGCGTGAGTCTCTCTAGGTACATTCCCAGGAATGGAATTTCTCTGTTGTAGGGTATACGTGTGATCAGCTTCATGAGGTAATTCCACACCGTCTTCCAACGTTGTTGTATGCCTATGTTTTTTAGATGGATGCCGCCAGAGGTGACCCAGGGCAGAGGTGGCACGCCAGCCAGGGCCAACCCTCCATGAGCTTATTTTCCGCAAGGGAAAGAAGTCGGCAAAAGAGTGTGTAGATCCCTGCTTCCCCGCCCAGGCCCATAAACCACATGGTCCACAAACCTTTATAAACAAACTAAGAGCCATGCAGCAGCTAGGGCCTGGGAGGGACCACTGAGGTAGCGCAGACCAGCCTCAGAGACACTTGTGTTTCTGCTTACTCTACCAAGCCATCTGACATGGCTTTTCCCTGGAAGACATGGCAGAGTAAGGGCCAGACAGGCAGGTGGGAGTTTTCTTGAAGAGAGGAACTATATTCCAGGCCTGGGTATGTCTCAGGCCCTTATAGCACAGGCAGTATCTTTCCTCCTCCTGCCAGGGGAGGGCAGTGGATCAGTGGAGGAAGTACAGGGGGCTGCCCTTGCCGGCAGCAGAAGGAGGTTCGAAGAAGGAAAGATCAGGGCTGTGCCTGGAGCCACAGAGATGGACGCCTCTCCATCCAGACACATCTGTGCCCTCGTGCCCATCCAGGGCCAAACATGGATGTGCACACACACACACACACACACACATACACACACGCATGCGGCCATACACACCAAGAGACAGGCTGTTAGACACGCCATAGGAGCAGAGGCAAGGAGCATGAGCTTGCAGCTGCCCTCGGGAGATAAGCAGAGCATGGGGGCCGCCTGCCGGGCCTGCCTTGAGAGTCCCCACGGTGCATCCGATGATGCATCCGCCGGGGCTCCCGACACGCAGATTCTGCAAAGCTGAGTGTTTTCAGGACAACCCGGGGGGCCCCACCCCAAATACTTGTTCTATTGATGGGAATGGGGTAGCAAAGTCTCTTAGTCCATATTGGAGTCCTGTCTGACGCTGCCAGGCTGGGTAGGGTTGGCGGTAGGTCCCTTTATTTGTTGAAGTAAAATTGTTAATTAAACTTATTGTGAGGTGAATTAAGATTTAAAATAGGGGAAGGGGAGGGGCGCCTGAGTGGCTCAGTTGGTTAAGCGTCCAACTTTGGCTCAGTTCATGATCTCACAGTGTGTGGGTTCGAGCCCCACATCAGGCTCTGTGCTGACAGCCCAGAGCCTGGATCCTGCTTCGGATTCTGTGTCTCCCTCCCTCTCTCTCTCTCTCTGTCGCTCCCCTACTCATGCGCTCTCTCTCTCAAAAATAAATAAAACATTAAAAAAATTTTTTTTAATAGGAGAAGGGGGGCAACTGGCTGGCTCAGTCAGTAGAGCATGTGACTCTTGATCTTGGGGTTGTGAGTTTGAGCACCACGTTGGGTGTAGGGATTACTTAAAAATAAAATCTTAAAGAAAAATAAATAAAATAGGGGAAGGAGGAATCTGAAAGAACAGGCTGTATGGAGGTGAAACTTGCTGTCTTTCATCATTGGCCTACAGCCTGCCCGGTCCTTCTTGCTTTCCAGACTCCTGCTGTTGGCCCAAAGTGGAAGGGTGGGGTCGGGGCCACCGCAAGATTGCTAATTAAGGCTGAAGGCCTGTGAATTTTGTGTGACTGCAGTTGCTTCAGAGAGCAGGGATCTGCTCCTGGGCTGACACCACTTCCAACACCCAGAGCTGGCAACAGTTCAGACCCAGCAAGGGCCAGCCACTTTCACCACCTCTCTCCCTGCTCCCACCTCCCAGGCACCCCTGGGCAGACTATACCCCATGGTTCTGCAAGGCTGAGAAGGAGGGGATGGGAAGCAGGTTGGCCTTTGGTATGTATCTCCATCTCTCAGGGTGCCAACCCCTCCCTGGGACGCTGCCTGGCTCCAGAGTGAAGTAAGGTGAAGTCTCACTGGAAAGCAAGCGGGGCCTTCCTTAGTCTTCTCTGTTGGCTTCCCAGGGGCTTGGAACCCTGCCACACACCCCCACCTCACCCTGCCCCATGCCCCATTCCCCGACCCTTAGGGGCCTATCGGAGAGCTTCGTGCTACGGTTTTTCTGCTCTCTCTACCTGATCACCCGTACCTCCCAGGGGGTTGGAGCCTCTTGTCCTCGACTCCTGAGCCCTGGAGTAAGCCGTGGAACAGGGAGGCAAGAGCCCCTGGAGTGTGGAGCTTGTTGTCAGTAGTTAACAAGACAATCTGTAAGTGAGGCTGTTAGCCCTCCTCAAGAAGGGGCAGACAAACACTGGCTTCTCAGTGTTAGCTCTGGGGCATCTCCCTTACTAATGGCTACCCTACCCTTTCCCATATTCTGCATTCCATAAACTTCTATGTCCCTTCTGCTCCAAGGCTGGAAGCCCCAAGTGGCCACTCCTATGGACTCAACCATCTTATGCTTCCCCACAAGGTCCTCTGATAAGCCCCTTTGCTCCACCCGCCCCACCCCAGCCTGCTCCTCTCACCAGAAACAATCATGCAACTCATTTCCATGCTGCCTCCTAGAAACTTCATCTCTCTGAAGTTCAGAGTCTGAGGGTTACCTGGGCCCAGCACCCAGCCCTCAATCAATGGATGGACCTCCTGCCCCCATGCAGCCTCCTGCCCCCTCGAACCACACCAATGCCCAGCTCAGTTAAGAATAACTGTCATTTACTGAGGGCCCACTGTGTGCCAGCAGAGTAACAATTGTGGGGCCAGAGGAGCTTACAATCTAGTTGAGGAGGTAGACATAAAACAGATCATTTCTATCACCCCAATCAATTTCAATGTTTTCCATTCTTTAAGACCCAGCGCTGAGCATTGCTCACCCAAACATGACCTGTCTCTGGCTTGGTGCTCTATTCCCAGCATTAATCCTGGCTAAATAGAGGTGCCCACCCAATAAATACTTGCATAATGAATGCCAGCCCTGGGGGCTGCTGGAAGGGAGCACCTCTTTCCTATAGACCTCCACTGAGCTTATCTAAATGAAATCAGACTTTTTAAAAATGTTTATTTTATTCTTGAGAGAGAGTAAGCAGGGGAGGGGCAGAGAGAGAAGGAGAGAGAATCCCAAGCAGGTTCCATGCTGTCAGCGCAGAGCACAGACTCACAAACCATGAGATCACGACCTGAGCTCAAATCAAAAGTCGGACACTTAACCGACTGAACCAGCCAGGTGCCCCTGAATGAAATCAGATTTCACTAAAACATAAAGGGCCGATTTGCAGTGCGGAGGGACAGAAGTGGGCAGAGGAAATCCCAAGGCTTTGCCTTGAACTAAATTCTCCAATCTTTTTAGTAGCAGCTGAAAGAGCAGGGTTTTGGGGCCACAGACTCTAGCTTCTTGGAGAAGCCATCTGGACTGCCAAAGCCACAACTGTGACTTTTATGTGTTTAGGTTTCAGAGTCTGCTCTGAGGGAAATGTAACTATTGTAATCCGGTCACTGAATTAATCAAGTCAGCAAATTTTATAGTAAAAATATACACAAATCACAAAACTCACAAACGGCGAAGACTCAGAGGCCAAGGTAACATCATAATTAGTCCTGAAAACAGCCTGGGAGGAGTGGGCTGGGAGGAGTGAGTTTAAGAGCAGCAGGCAGGGCCTGGTACACAGTGTGCTTACAGGAGGTAATTTTCTAAGCTGATACAAAATTCTAAAATACTAATTTTTTTTTTTAACGTTTATTTATTTTTGAGACAGAGAGAGACAGAGCATGAACGGGGGAGGGTCAGAGAGAGAGGGAGACACAGAATCCGAAACAGGCTCCAGGCTCCGAGCTGTCAGCACAGAGCCCGACGCGGGGCTCGAACTCACGGACCGCGAGATCGTGACCTGAGCCCAAGTCGGCCGCCCAACCGACTGAGCCACCCAGGTGCCCCTAAAATACTAATTTCTAAGCTGATACAAAATTCTACCCCTGTGGCCACCTGGCAAAGCAGTCCAATGTCAGAGCCGCTGTGGCACAGGCAAAGGCTTCATTTCTCTGACAGTCATTTAATCATTCGCCACTCCGTAACTGTTCCTGAGAAATTACCATGTGCAGGTACCCTACCAGGCGGTGGGGAAGCAGCGGGACCCAATGCAGACGTGGTCCCCCCCAGCCTCGTCGAAGAGACAGATCTCACCCAGGAACTACTCACTTGCTCAGCCTGGCTTGAGAGAGAGGGAGCATCTCAGGTACAGGAGTGTGATTTGGGGCTGGGATCATGGAGCCTCCCCACTGGGGCAGCCTCAGGTGTGAGTCCCAGATTCAGATCTTTAGCCTGACAGCCAGCAGGAGCCTCAGAAGGGCTGAAGCAGCAGAATGATATGATACGGCCTGTTTTGGAAAGATCTTCTGGTTCTGCATGGAAAACAGATATGGTTCCGGGGCGGGGGGGGGGGGGGGGGGGGAGGTGACGTCCACGACAGGGTGGCAGTTCCTGGAGTGTGGACAAGGAGGTAGTGGAAGTGGTGGTAAATGACAGTCAGGCTGTGGTGATGGATTAGCTATGGGTGGTGGCTGGCAAGGGAAAGGGAGGCGCCAAAGAAGACTAGAATATTCCAGGCTTTGGAAATTTGGTGGGAGGTGGTGCCTTTACCCCAAAATCAACTCACTAAGAGAGCACTAGGTTTGCCTGTAACTGGAAGTTGGTTGAAGTGTATCTGACGTTCCCGAAAGACCACATTGTTATTTCAGTGTCAAAATGAGTGCAGAGGGCAGGGAAAGGGTACTTTTGATGAGGCTGTGCAAAAGGAATATTCTTCTCATAAAGAAATATGACAATACGCTCACAACATTTTGCCCCCAATCTAACAGAGGAATGTTACTCACAGCAACTTCATGTATAAAATCCAAATGAGTTGCTAACAGACGTTTGGAAAACAGAAGAATAGAGAATTGTTTGGGGGAAGCTCATTTAGGAACAAGTGATAGAGGGACAATTCAAAGTGACAAGGCTGGGATCTGAACCCTGTCTCCATTACTTATTAACTGTGATTCTGGACAAGTTGTGGAACTTTTTCTAAGCCTCAGTTTCCTCATCAGTAAAATGGAATAATAACAGAACCTATTTCCTAAGACTGGTTGGGGTTTAAATGAGCGCAAAGAAAGAACTTAACACAATGCCTGGCTCATGAAATCTCTCTAGGAGTGTTACATATCATCACAGAACACACTCCAGCAGAGAGACACAAGCAAAAAGGGTAATTGCTGACTTCCCCCGTATACTTCTTAAGAAGGAAGAGTTGCCCATATAACTGTGAATTTCACAAACCCCCTTGTAAGATTTTTAAAAATAGAACCGTATTCACGAATCAGGGAGAAATATTTGTCAGATCTCATGCCTGAGTCTTGGTGTCACCTGCCCAGCTATTTGTCATCTGACTCAGTCTTGCTTGAGTCATAGACTCTTTGTCAAGTTCTTTAGTTCCAGAGGGTCCACTGCTGGGTGGAGGAGAAGCTTTCCAAGGTCCGAAGCAATGTTACTGGCATCACCTCCCAGGTCCCACTGGTGTCTGAACCCTGCTGAGCTTGAGGAGGGCCATCGTTGGTTAGCACAGTACTTGTGGCTCAGACTGTAGTTCGGAGACCTCTCCAGGGAGTGTCTCTGCTGGGCAGGCTGGTCCTGGCTCTTATGGGTTCACTGAGGTTGAGAGAAGATAGCAAAACAGCCATAGGTGATTCACCCTCTGCTCTTGGCCTCGGAAGACTAGAGAGGTTGGTGGCTCTGGCTGAAAGCCTAGAGGAGATGGGGCCACTTCACCTTGGGGACTGTGATTAGGGATACCAAGGGAAATCTTTCCAAATGCTGAGGAAGATGGCTGGGGTCACAGAGACAGCCCTGGTGTTGGGAGGGTGTCATGAAAAAGTCCTAGGAAGGGAGGCTGGTCCCTCCTTCAGACCCAGCAAAGGAAGGCATCCAGCCTGGCTGAAGCCACAGTCTGACATACTGCGGCTGGGTGGACAGAGCACAGCCATGGGAGCGACATGGTAGGGACTCCACATGGGACACAGGGTGCAAACAGGAGGTACAGAACCAGATTCCAATAGAGTAACAGGGCAGACTGCAGGAATGGCCCGATAGAGGCGTGATGAAGTAGGTTCATAACTGCTAGTGCTTTGGGGGCATTTGCTATGGGTCGGGCACTGTTCTAAGAGCTTTGCATGTTTTAGGAGGCTGCAGAGCCAGGACTTCCACTCAGGAAGTCTGGCTAAAGAGTTTTTATTCTTAACCACTACACTATGTGAAATGTAGAAAGAGTAAAGGTTTTAGATCCACAAAGGGTTAGACCTTTGTTTAACCTTTATGCTAACTGCTGTACTTAAAGAAGCAAAGGTTCGGAGCCACTCCAAACCCTTGTGATCTTGAGGAGTTGCTTAGATTCTCCAGGTCTCAGTTTTCTCGTTCACTGTAAATGTGAGAATAATATTTACCCGATAGGGTTGTTGAGGATTAAAGAGAGAAACGGGTGTTAAGTGCCTGCCCATGCCTTCTGTAAGACCCCTGGCTTTGCAGGCTCTCAAATCACTGCCCGTTCCAGATCTGGGTTTCCTCCTCATCCCAGGAGGCTGCAGGTCTGGGTTCAAGGATCCAGTGGGTGTACCCCTCCACTTGTAGTCCACAGCCCGTGGGGTTCCTCAAGGGAGGGGTCTCCCTTAAAATATTCCCATTTGATATCTGAGCAGACAAGTGCCATGACAGCAGTGACCCTGGGGAAGATGAGGTCCCAAGCAACCTACACCCAGACCATCTCAGACATTCATGCTTCTTGGAACGGCTTTCCCTTCTCCCTTAATTATTTAGTCAGTTACTATTTACTAATCGTTTCCTATTCAGTTCGTCAAACATTAAGCACCTACTACTTGCAAGACATTATACCACACTCTTGTGAGTAGTCATTTAGAGAAGCCCCAAAATTCTGAGCCATGTTGAATTTACCTTTTCATCTCCAGCCTGAGCTTCTGCGCCTGGGAAAATAATAAAGGTGCTATTAGAGATGGCCTGTGAGAATGTAGCAAGGCTCTCCAAGTAGGTCCAAGAGAGGTAGACACCCCTAAAGGCCTAGACCATAACACCCATCTGTGTTGCTGTGGGCACAATGAAAACCTTCAGGGGTCAGGCAAGTCTTACAAGTGCCTGAATAGGACCATGCGGGGCCGTGGCAAACTTAAGCATGCTTGTCCCAGAAAGATGGCGTTTGCTATTTGGCACCAGCCTATTGTTGCAAGTGGAAATGTGGGCCAAAGGTAGCCAGATTTTCTGATTTTTCGAGAGAAACTGGAATTTTTTATTTAAATTTTTAAATTTTTTTAATTAAATTTTTTTACTGTAAATCTCAAAAAACTTCAGCATTGGCTCCTCATTTTAATCTCTTTGAAAGCCCTGTGGGATAAGAATTTGTCAAACTGGGGCACCTGGCTGGATTAGTCGGGAGAGCATGCAACTCTTGATCTTGGGGTCGTGAGTTCGAGCCACACATTGAGTGTAGAGATTACTTAAATAAATGAATAAATTTTTAAAAAGAACTGTCAAACAGAATATGTCTTCCTGCTGAGTTCTGTTCAAAGATTGCCAGTGTGGGATTCCTGAGTGGGTCTGTGGAAGGAGAGAAGTAGAGGGTTGTGTATCCTGAGGCGAGGTAGGTTCTGAGGGACCTAAAATGCTATCCTTCCTTGGGTCCAGAGATGTGCTAGACACATAGGAAGCCATAAAGAGAAAGATGAAGCGATAGTCGTACCCTCCAGGGGTCTACAGTCTCATCACAGAGACCCAGGCAAAGCAGCAGATCGTTTGGAAGACAGTATAGAACGCTCCCCCCACCCCAGGAATTCAGCGTGGACCCCCTGGAAATTCGGGGAGCAAGGTGGACCAGAGCTTCAGGAGACCTTTACAGAAAGTCAGACTTGAGAGTCCAGAGGCAGAGTCCAGGCAGCTCCAGGAACAAATATGAATGGGTCTGACCTATGCTAGAAACTCCAAAGAAAAGCCCCAGAGAGTTTGCTTCCAGATGTTGTAGAAAAAGGCTCTCTGGAAAGGGCAGGGCTATAGTATGAGATTTTGCTGACACGCCCACACCCCGTCCTATTCACTGGCAATCCCAACTGTGGTTGAAGGGAAACAGGAAAGCAAGCAGGGCAATGGTCTCCAGGCTCACAGAAGGCAGTGCTATGCAGTGGGGCCAGGGAGTCTGACCCTGACCTGAGTCAGGCAGGCTGGGGTTTGAGTCTGCCTGTGTGACCTGGGACAGAGACACTAACTGCTCTAAGCCTCGGTTTCCAAATCTGTGAAATGGCAACAGTAATCATGCCTGCGTTTTGGGATCCGGGTAAGGACAGGACCAGCTCTTGAAAGTCAAATGCTCAGCCTTATGCCAGCCCCAGGGCACCACTGAGGACATCTGCCAGAGTCTCTATGTGGTTTTAATAACTTTAAAAAAAAAATTTTTTTTTAACCTTGATTCATTTTTTGATAGAGACAGAGCACGAGTGGTGGAGGGGCAGAGAGAGAGGGAGACACAGAATCTGAAGCAGGTTCCAGGCTCTGAACTGACAACACAGAGCCTGACACGGGGCTCAAACTCCTGGACTGTGAGATCATGACCTGAGCTGAAGTTGGATGCCTAACCGACTGAGCCACCCAGGCACCCCTCTGTGTGGTTTTCATCACCAATGTCCACTACCTGAGAATTCTAGTCCCAAGTGAGGTGCAGAAAGAACACCTGGAGGGGAAAGTTGGTCCCCATGTTTGTCGTCTTCTTTCCTGTCGCTGCTCCAGGAAATAGCATTGATTTTGGGACGGCAGAACTCCCTAGAAGGAGTGAGGGAGGAGAAGGAGGTATCCCCCACATCCCTTCCCAGCGGGGAGAGAGAAAGTAGAGCCCCTACATGGTCAGAGGAGCAGTGCTTGGAGAGGACACTTCTCCGAAGATGGACCCTTTACCGCCCAACCCGCACCTGAGAGGGAGGGCACAGACCTAAGGTTAAGCGTCCTTCTGGGAAGCAGGTACTGAGTGGAAACCGAGGCTCAACATTCTCCCCTCAAGAGCCACATTCCGCTGCTCCCCCAACCGGCCTCCCCAGATCCTGGTCACACACAAATCTGACCAGGACCTTCCTTCCCTTAAAATTCCCCAGTGCCCCCCAGTGCCTTTGGAATGAAGCTCCCTGACAAGGTTTACCAAGCCCGGGTGGCCCCAGCCCCTATTTCACAGCTCTGTGCCTTTGCTAAAGCCGGTACCCCACCTGGGGCTTCCTCAACTTTCACCCTACCAATGGCAGGTGGGGGTGAAGTATGCCTGCTCCTTCAAAAAGACAGCGCACAGTTTAGCTCTTTCTCGAACGTTCTCGCACTTCACCCCAGCCCCACACCAGGTGCAGACCATGGCACCCTTCCCTTTGCTTCCTCAGCAGCCATTACGTGTTGCTGTCATGAAGTTGTGTTAATCACGCTGTTCTGTCTGCTTGTCTTTCGACCCACGACACATTCCAGCCTCCGACGGGAAGCTTCTTGAGAGCAGGAACGTCTTATTCCCCTCGGTAACCCAAGGGCTTGTCTTTTTGTCAGGGGCATTCTGGCCCCTCTGTAAGGGTGGATAGTCGGGCGGGGGGCTCGGGCCAGTGGGCGGCTGGATAGAACTAAAGCAGTGGACCGGGGCTGCTTTTTTAGAACCCGCAGGGGTAGGGGTGGGGGTAGGGTGAGGTTAGCATTTCACCCACCTCAGTAGGCTCCTGCCGAAGCCAGCCCACCCGGCCCGATCCCGCCCTCGGAGCCCGTGCCCACCCAGCCAGGTGATCTCGAACCTTCTCCCTCTCACACCCCAACAACAAACAACCCTCGCGCTCTCCCTCCGGAGAAAGGAGGTGGAGCCTGACCTCAGCCGGAGGCTGCAGCAGCTGCCGGAGGGGGGGGGGTGGAGTGGGGGGAGGCCTCCGAGCCCCAGCCCCGGAGCGGGGGAGCCTCTCCTCAAGGGAGTGGCAGGCGCGGGGGCCTTGGCGAGTTCCCAAGCGCCCGGGGAAGCCCTCCCTTGGCAGCCTCGACCCTCCACGGGCGAAGGGAGGAGGGGCAGAAGAGGTGGCCTCAATGAGTGCCTGCTTCCGACTCTGTCCCTCGGTCGGTCTGGAGTGCCCTCGGACCCTCCTTCCCCCATTCACACCCACCCTTCCTCGAACCCTGCAGTCCCAAGGGCTGGGTGAGACAAGGTGCCGAGTAAGCAGGAGGGAGAGGCTGCAGCTCGGCTGGGCTCCCCGCAGCCGAGGTGTGCCCATCCCCCACCCCTTGGTTGGTTGGGGGAGGGCTCAAGGGGGTGAGACGGACCCCAGGGGCAAGCGTTAGGGCAGGAAATAACCTGAAATGGGGTGTAGTCTGCAGTTGTTGGGGCTGTGGTAGAGGCAACTTGGAAAAGGGGCAGAGAGGGCACCCCAAGGGTGAGACCAGGGGCCCCAAAGAGGGCAGGAGTCAGGAATTGGGAGAGAGGAAAGGAGAATGCAGCCTTTTCGGGGACAGGAAGCCTGCAAAGACTTCCCCTGCCAGCAATTTGGAGGCTTGCACTGGACAGATGGGGGTTTTGGACACAGCACCATGGACATGTGTTCCCCAAAGTTTGAGTGCATGTAGCCCCCCTTGTTCCATCTTACCAGAGACTGTGCCCACACAGGCCCCCACCTCACCTTGAACCCCCCACCCCCAACCCCACCCCAGGCTGTGGCAGTGAGTGCCATTAGAGGAGAGAGAGGTCCTGTTCTCTGCTGGGCACTCAGCAGCTGGCTCCTTGTCGGCAGGAGGGGGCCTTGACCCTCCAGTTCAGAGTCACAGGGAGAGCACTTCTGCCTCCCCATCTCTAGGGAAAGGGGCCCCAGCAGGTAAAGACCAAACAGCCGCCTGCACTTGGATTTGCTTGGGGGCAAATAATTTCAGGAGATCCCTTTAAGGAGAGGGTTCCAATCCCTTTAAGAGGGAGTGGGTCAGATAAAAGGACTATAAAAGTCCAGCTTTCTTTATTCCCCGACCCCCGGGGGGTTCCTATGATGGGGGAGGGGGCAAGTGCTGCAGCCAAATTTAATTGGTGCCTCGGTGTCCCTGCCCCCAGAAGCCGTGCCCTCCACTTAGTCCGTTGGGGATGAGGGGCCAGGTGGCTCAGTAAGTGTTCCTGGGACCTAGAGTTTAGGCACTTTATGGAGGAGGGGAGCAGCTGCCCCACTCCCAGGAGAGATGGGACTAGAGTGTGGAACAGAGGAAGGGGGATGTGGGTACTGCCATCACTGCAAGGACTGCACTGCCCTGCTGGGGTGCCCTGCCCGATGCCAGGTAGCTGGAGCCGAGGACAGGCAGTCTGCAGGGACTGCGGCGGGCAGTGGGGGAGGTGCCCGGCGGCTGGACTGGAGATGACGGAGCAGCCAGTCTGTCCCGGCTGTCAGTCTGGTCGTGCACAGTGGGGGAGGGGTATGCAGCGTGTTTTCTCTCAGCCCTGGATGTTTTCCTCTCTGCATCTCCCTCTCTCTGCTCTCCTGCTCTGAGGCAGTTAACCCTTCCAGATGGGTCTTGGAGGCGTCTGGGTAGAGAGAGCCCCCTGCCTGGAGGCATGGAGGGGTGGTCCAGGAGACCTGATGGATCCATTCCTGTCCCCAGGCCAAGTGGCAAGTCCTTTTCAATTGGGGGATACCTGGGTGTGCTGGGGTGAAGAAAGGTGATGGGGCCCAGGCACTGGCACCACTGCCTTGGTGGAGTGGGGTGGGAGCACTCACTCAGCAAAGGTTAGAGGCGCTGAAGGGTTAGAAGAGGAAGAGGTGGAGGCCTTTCCAGGTGTGGAAGGACTCTGGACTGGGAAGGAAAGAGGCCCAAGCAAAGAGGTCCTAGCAAGTGGGGTAAAGGAGGAGAGGAGAGGCCAAAAGCTTCCATGGGGGACTGGCAGGGTATGCAGTCCCTGGCCTCTTTGCTGGCTCACTGAGGCGCTTTAACAAAGGGGGCAGGGAACCGGGGGAGATCAGTGGGCTGGCACAGGAGGAACACCAAGTGCCTTTAGCCAGCCTGTGTCTCCAGTCTGTAGCCCCCTCAGTCAGAGCCTCCTGGGACAAAGGAGACAGCCACCCACATGGGGGGAGGCTCTGAGAGTAGAGTTCCTCCAGCTGCTGGGCAGGCAGGAATGGGCTCTCAAGACCACTCGTCCTCCTTTCTAATCAGTGTTCCCTTTTCTCCCTCCCATCAAGACCCCAAATAAAGACAATTCTCCCCCCACCCCCCATCCCAGAGCCAATAGATCTTTACTCCTAGAAAGTGGGGGTGGGGTAGGGGGGAGGCATCCACTCCTCCAGCCTCACCCTACCACCACTTCCTAGGCCGAGCATGGGCTTCCTGCCACTTGGGTCTCCTTCCCTGTGAGTAGCTACGTTTCTCTTCTGACCCTTTTGGCCTCCATCCCTGCCCATTAGTGGGCATGAAGCCAAGGTCAGCACAGGCTGGGCTGCTGACAGAAGCCCTGTCCCCTCTTCTGCTTTGGCTTCAGGCTGCCAGAATGGCATGGCTCAGCTCCAGCGGCCACTGCTGCTGTTACCTTCCACCACCAGTCTCCAGTGAGGGGTGGGGGACATCAGCACATGAAGCACACCCGAACAGGGAGAAGGGGCATTTGGGGAGGTGGGGGGGGGGGAGGTAGGGCTGGCCTGGCTGCTGGGGGTGGGGGGTACTGCTAGGGATCCTTATCCTGGGAGGCTCGGGGAGGGGAGAAATCCTTTAGTGTCCTACTTTTATAGGTTTGGGGAATTTGCTTTCCCTAAGGGTGGGAGGTAGGAGAAGTAGGGGCACTTATCTAGGAGAACCTGGCTCTTTGAGAAGTTTCCATGCCATGGTCTTAGCTTTCAGCTTTCATTCACACACCTCCCCTGCTGGGTGACCATGTCCTTTAAACGTGTTTCCCAACACAGCTTAGACTGTCTGGGCCCCCTTGACAGCTCTGGAGGCAGATGGGGAAACCATCTTTTAGAGTTCTATTTCCCCGCCATAGGGGCTAACAGCCCTGATGGTCTTAAAGGCTGCCTGGGTGAGTGCCGGAGTCTCAAGGGCTAGGAAACACTAGGCAGCATGTGTGGTGCAGGAGGAGCCCCTCAGCTACACTCCAAGGCTGGCTTTCTCCTCACGCTCAGGCAGCCCCAGCACTCAGGGTGCTTCTCTCTGCCAGAGGCAGTCCTCGGCCCAGCCCCTCCCTGGGCTGCTCCCAGCGCTCTGGTGACTTGACACTACCCTTTTTGCTGCTGCTCCTTTTACCTCCCAAAGCTCCCCTCCCCCGCCTGAATTGGGAATGAGGCTTTGTTCTGGGGTGGACTCAGCATTTCTCAAGAACCTACTATGTGCACAGCCAGTGCTTATTGAAGCGAAGCCCTATGCCGACTCAGGCGACACAAGCTGTCCAAGACACGGCCCCTTCCCGCACCTCCCAGGGACCTCCCACACCTCCGTGTGACCTCAGCCTGCTGTGCCCACCCACCCCGCTGACCCCGCGAGCGTGCTCGGGCTTGGAAAGGCACGTCTGTGGGTGTGAGACGGAGCCACAGCATTCGGTGACTAGGGGGAAGGCAGGTAAGTGTCCACGCTTGGTCCCATCCTGGCTTGGGGACGCCAGGGAGGGAGTCCAGTCAGGGCTGTCAGGCTGCCCGCCCCCTCCCTCCTCCCCCGGAGAGCTCAGATGTTGCCCGCGGTGGTGGAAGAGGGTGTGTGGGTGTCAAGGACTCACAGACCAGGCTCTGCTGTCAGCTGGGAATGGATGAGGGTTCCACACTCGGCTTCTGAGAAAGGTGAATTAGGAGCTGGAGTGGGGGGCGGTAGGTGAAGGGGAGAAAGAGGAAAAAGAGATGCGGGTGAGGGGTTACCGAGCTAGGACCGACCTTGCTTGAAAGGAAAGGAGACGTGGCAGGCAGGGAAGTCGGAAAGATGAGGCAAGGGCGGGAGGGGCTTCTCAGCAGTCGGGGCCCTTTCGCTGGAGTCTGGGGCCCTTTCTGCAGGAAAGGGGGGTTGTCCTCGCTTGATTTTTCGGCTGGTCTTCCCGAGGCTTTGCCCGGGGGGCAGCAGCCGCTGGCGAGGGTGGGGTGCTTCTCGGTCCGCAGTTTTCTACAGTGTGTGCTAGGGAGGAGAAGGGGGAAAGGGGATGTAGAGGGGTGACGGCCAGGGCGGGGGCGAGATAAGATTTCTCGGGGGATGGGGTAGCAGCTGGGGGACTGGGGCTCCTGGGTCGGGTCACCATGGGATACCGGTTCAGGCTCTGCAGCCGAAGAAAAAATCCAAGAAGCCGGCAAAGAAAACCACCCCCCGCCACCACCCTTGGCACCGTACCCCTCCCCCCAGGCCCCACCACTCCCCGCACCGCCTCCCCCGGCCGCCTCGTGCTGCCCCCTGCGTTGGGACGACCGACCCACGGTTCTGATTGGTCGGAGACCGGGAGGGGGAGCCGAGGGCCGGATTGGCTGGCGGGGCCAGCGCAGGGCGGGGCGGCTGATTGGCGGAGCTGGCCGAGGGGCGCGCCGCTGATTGGCTGGGGACGAGGAAGCAGGAAGGAGGGCGGCGGAGGCTCCGCTCTCGGGGAGTTTGTGGGGGAACCGCGAGCGGCGTAGCGGATCCCGGAGCCCGGCCCCCGCCGCTCGCCCGTCCGGCTGCCTGCCCCGCCCGTCCGGCCCCCGCCGTCCGCCCGCCCCGGCCAGGCGCTCCCGCCCCCCCGACGGCCCCGCCCGGCCGCGGCCCCCGCTCCGCCCGCCCGGCCCCGGCCCCCAGGAGGAGGCGCTGACGCAGCAGCGTGGAGCCCGGGAATTGAGCGCCCCCGGGGGGTTCCAGCCGCCGGATTCCAGCCCGGCTGGGGCCTGCGGGCGCCCAGAGCCGCGCCGTCCGCGCCGCTGTCCGGGTGAGCTAGGGGCCGGGGTCGAGGAGGGAGGGAAAAGGGACGAGCGGGCGAGAGGGAGCGAGCTAGGGAGGCAACGAGTGAAGGGGAGAGGACCGGCCGCCCGTCAGCGCGCCCCACCGAGCGCGCCGCCGCCCCCGCCAGCCCGGGAAGGGACGGACGGACGGACGACGCGAAGCAGGTGCGGCCGCCCGCTTGCTCGCGCCGCCTCCCTCCCCCGGGTCCGGCGCCACGGTCCCGCCATCGGGGAGCGCAGCGCGCCTCGAGGTGACAGCCCCCGGGGGCCGCCCGCCACTCAGGCTGGGGGCGGGGTGGGTGGCGGCCGCAGGGTGGCAGCTCGGCCGGGCGGCGGCGGCGCGGGCGTCCCGGGCCGCGGAGGGCGGGAGGACGCCGGTCGTTTCCTCGCCGCGGTGGAGCGGGCTCGCCTCCGAGTGCGCGGGCGGCAAGGCCCCCGGCACCCCCTCCCGCCGCGCCCCCTCCCCCATCGCGGTCCCCGAGGCAAGGGGCCGCGGCCGGGGGCGGCGCCGCGGGATCGCCCGCTCAGGGTGGGGGGCGCCCTCCCGCGCTGGGAGGTGACCGGTTGTTGCTGGATGGGGGGCTGGGGATGGGGGCCACACCGGGGCGGGGGGTAGTGTAGACCCGACCCTATCGTGCCGGGAGGAAGGGAGGCGCCGAAGACGGAAGGGAACCGGTTCGAGGAGCGAGTGTGGGCCGCGGGAGGCCCGGCGGAGACCGTGCGGAGCGGCAGCCGAGTCCGAGGTGGGGCGGGGGGATCGAAGTTGTCAGACCGCCTCCAAGTGACAGCGGGACCCCGTGCTCGCGGCCGGGCCTGGTCTGGCCCTGCCCGCCCTGCCGCCTCTTCTCTGGGGCCGGGGGCCAGGTCAGGTCGGGCCCGAGGGGCCCGCTCCGCGGTGAAGCGCCGGACAAAGGCGGCGCCTGAGCGGGCGCAGGTGGTGGCGTCGGGGAGGGGAACAGGTCCGAGCCACCCACCCCCAGAGGCGGGCGACCGGGCCGGACTCTGCCCCAGGGATTGCGGGGGCCGGGGTGCCCTCCGGGAGAAGCTGCGGCAGTGGCTCACCACTCCAGCCGCCGATCGCCTCCTGGTTCTGGGAAGAGTGGGGTCGACCCGGCCTGAGCAGAGGGGCAGAGGTGGGGTGCACAAGGTGGGCCTTGGCTGGTGGCGGCTGGGTTGGTAGACTCCAAGGCGACAGTCTGGTGAGCCAGTCTAGACCCTGCCAGGAACGAGGGGTTTCAGCAAGCAGTGTCTGCTCCATGGACAGAGGTTTAGTCCCACCTGGGATATCTTCTAGTCGTCTATTGTCGACAGTCTTAGGGCAGAAGACCAATTGGATTGGAGACTAGGAGATGCCCCCCCCCCCCCCCCCCGCCCCCCGTGTTCTCCAGCAACCCATCCACAATTGTTTTCAGCACTTTTCTTTAGCTAGGAAGGTACCCACAAAGGGAAATGAGTAGCTGGAGTTTATAAATCCAGGCAGGAATTTAATGATTAAATGAAAAGGTTTCCAGTCTTTTTCCTTTATGCCACCTGAGAGACTTTCCCAGCACCATCTCCACTCCCATGTCTTTTGAAAAACGGAGAAAAGGACCCTAGAGGGAGCACATGTCCTGGAGGGACACCACTGTCCTTGGCTAGCTAGAGGACACTTGGGAACCAGTGGCTTAAGCTACTGAGTGCATCTGTCCCCACCAGTGATCTGCTCTAAGCTCGATGCTGTTTTCCATTTCTGAAAACCCACTCAGAACTCCTGGGCTCCTCATGGGACCCTGTACCTCTTTGAAGAGTTGTGATCACAAAGACAGGGAGCCTGAGACTGTTTTGAATGTCTGCTTTTGCTGAGTTTCTGGGTTCAAGTCCCACCTCAGGTGGCTGTTGATTAGGAGCTGCTCCTAGCTGTGGTTGGCTATAATCCTGGGAAGGCTGCATGTCAGCCTTGCTTAGTATGGGCATGGAGTTAATTCATGGTCGCCCTCTGGCCCCCTCCTCAGAAGGGTCTAAACCCCAGCCTGAGTGGAGTTGAGGCTTGTGGGAAAGGGAGGTATTACCTCATGCAAGAGACTAAAGTTTATTCTGAAAGGATGTAATTGTACGTCTAAGATTCAGAGAATGGTGAAGAATTTCAAGGCCTTCTTGCCTCCCCTAGGGCCACACAGTATGTGATTTCTTTTGGTAGCAGTCAGAAGGGGGTGAGCTGGTCTGGCCACTGGGACGTAAAGGGAAGTTACCAAAACAGTGTTTCCCTCTTTGACAGGCTCTTCTTGCCTGGCAGCAGACTCAAGTCAGACAGCTCAGGTGTCTAGGAGGGTTTGCTCTGGAGAGTTTACTCCAGTTAAGACTTTCTTTGTTTTTTGTATCTCCCTTTTCTTCCTGTTGTTCTGCTGTCCCCGTGTCAGGCCTATGTTGTCATGGCCCCCTTTTCCCTCCTGCTTCCTCTGGCCCTTCTGATCCAGTCTGTACACAGCTGCTAGAGCCTTCTTCCTAAAGCACTCCTTCCCCCATGTCATTCCCCTGTTCACACACTTTGAGTGGCTCTCCTTTTCCTGCAGTCTGACCCTAGACATGTCCTCTACGGCTCTCCCCTGGCCTTGCTGGACACAGCTATCTCCCTGCATCTTTCCGTCTGCTGCTCTCTCCAGTGGTCCCTAGCGAGGAGCCTTTTGCCTTCCTCTCTTCCCACCTGAACGCTACTCATCTTTGTTTTGCTGTCAGGCCACTCCAGGCCAACATTGCTTGCCTCTGGGATTGTGACCCTGAATTTTATAACATGGTGTCTTCTTGAGTGGTTTTGTAAGTTGGAAGTTTATTAAGACAAGGGACAGTATGAGTGTTAAATCTGTGTGTGTGAGACAGACAGAGAGAGAGAATATTTCAGGATTTCTAGTATAGTGCAGTGTGTGTTGTTTTTGTTGAATAAATAAATAAATGCAATTGGCTGCTTAGTTGATTGGGAACAGGGGAAACCTTCCCTTCTTCCTAAGAAATGCTCAGTATGGAGTCCTTGGTGGTTTCCAATATTGTCTGTCAAAAGCACACACATAGGGCACACTGGGGTTGGGTTGCTTTAGCGTAGGGAACAAACGAAACTTAGCTGTTGTTTCTGATATTCCAGCTGGTGGAGAGTCTGTCCTGTGGATTGCTCACATGACACCATATAGACATGAATTGGAAAAGGGCTGGAATCCTGTTTTCCTCCTACCCCACCAGGCTATTCTCTCCACCCGGCTTTGCTGCTCTTATGCAATTTTCCTTGTTGTCCATGCTAAATGAATCCATATGTTTTATCTCTTCTCAATCCTGGGTGTAAATGAGGGAGAAAACACGGTTTTGAGAACAGAAAAGAAAAAGATTCCTGGTCTGGCCCGTGGACGGGACTTTGGGGACTGGCATTGGAAGAGGTGATTATCACTGACATGGAGGCGTGATCAGCCCCACACTGGACCCATCAGAAGGGAAAGCTAGGATCCCAGCTCTCTTGGAACTTCCGATTTTGTTTACCATCAAACCTTGGACCATGGGGGAAATGTGAAAGAGGGCTGGTGACTGGTTTGAGTCTAGACAGTGAAAAAATAAATTGTGCATCCATCCCCTTTCCCCCAAACCTCCCTTTTGTGCCCCAGTTTGATGATTAATGGACCAGCATTTCCCTTCCAAGCGGGAAGGCCACCCCTCACAGTTGCCATGGCAATGCAGACCGCTCCCCGTCAATTAAAAAAAATCCCTACTACTTCTCTCTTCCTTGCTTCTACTATAGCGGAAGACAAGCTACCTCAGAATGCATTTCCTGGGCTCTCTCCTCAGCTGCTCAGGCTGTTTTGCTGTGCATCCTAGAGCACAGTCCTTCTTCTCTTTCTGGGGTTTGTCTGAGTTTCATTACCTCGAGCCAGTTGTGCCCCTCTTGGATCCAGCAGCCCCTGGAACATGTCTGTGAAGAAGCAGAGAAAATTACTGTTTTTTATTCATCCGTAATGCAAGTTAAAAGCCAGAATGAGCCTTCATCTTTCTTTTGTTTTGGGGTTAAAAAAAAAAATTCCTCCACACCACGTTTGGTATGTAGAGGTATAAGTCGGGAACCCTTTTGACATCCCTAAAGGCAGTTTCAGTAAACCTGGAAGGAATTCAACTTCCCAAAATACATACTTCACATTGAAGTTGTATGGGGATTTTCAATTTATTGATTTTCATCTCTCCCCACCTCTCTGTCCTAGCATTCAGGAGGACTTGTGTGTTTTCATTTTATCTGTCCTTATTCCTCTTGGCCTTATTCCGGCAACATCTGGCCTCAGCGCCCTGTCGCAAGGTGAGTCATTAAAGAAAAAAAAAATCTTAAGGGAAAAAAGTCTCTGGAGTTGAGAAGTAGCCTGTGTTGAACTAAGGCTGCCAGCCGAAGCTGCCGGGTTTATGGAGCATTATACGAACAGCCCCAACATTAAAGGGCCTCCTTTTTATGAATGGGTTGTGAAGAATGTAAATAAAGCAGCATCTCTCAATGGGGAAGCATTTTACATAAGCAGTACTACCCTGGCCCAAGTATTTATGGGAATTCGCTAGCACAGTCTGGCAAGACTCACTTCCTTTGTGAACTTGCCATTATGCCGGGGACTTTGGAGGGACAAGGAGAGTGCTTCGATACTAAGGGCAGCCCCAGCATGCACTCCTGCTCTGTAGGTCCAGGGCCTTGACTCTGTGGGTCAGCTCACGGCTAGAGGATCTGTTAACCGTGACAAGACAGAAAATACAGAGGATAGTCGACAGCTCATGAAGATTAGAAACCTAGGCTCCTGACGCCTGGGGTCCTGAGATTCTGCAGCTCCTCAAAGTTTGGGCTCTTTCGACCTCCTCAGGACAGGGGACGGGGAGAACTTGGATGATGAAATCCTGCCTGGTTTTATGGGAGGCACCTAACTGGAATGAAATGGGCTGGTTTGAATTTCAGCTCCTTTACGTGTCCCTTGCCCACCTCCTGGTACTACCACTAATGAGCAGTAACCCGGCTAACAGGGAGGAGGAGGAGGAGGAACAGCAGCAGTCGAGGCTGCAGGGGCCTGTCCAGATGGCCGGACAAGCCCCCTCAGCTCCACTGAGCTCCCTCTCCCCCTTGGCTTTGCAGAGCTGAGTAGCAGCAGCAGGCCCTGGGGTTCCAGTGAGGGGATCGGTGCCCTAGGCGGGGTGGTGTAGAAGCTCACAATCAGAGGACTGTGGGTTTGGTGAGCAGGCCTCAGGGCAGAGTCCTGCTCGAGACTTTGTATTGTGTCCTGGGAAGGATTTTCAGCCAGATTCCATTTTTCCCAGCGGGAAACACCTGCAGAGGTTGGTTGGTTATTCACCTGACTCAGCATCCTACAAAAAACAAAAACAAAAATGTTGTCCTTGAGATCCCGCAGGCCTGATCCACCAGGAATAAAAGAATGGGTTTGTCTCTGAGCCTTTCTGAGATTTGAAATGGGAATTTTTTTTTCAAGGCACCGTGACTGAGTTACCTGAACGAAAAATAAGTGACTCTTAGTTAACAGGATCAATGCCAGAGTTGGTGTCTATGTCTTTTTTCTCATTAGTTTCCTTTTCCAGTGGCTTGTGATGGAACAGGGGGTGGGGGTTGGGGTGGGAGCTTTGTCCACCTCCCTTCCATCCTTGGTTAAGGAGGAGGGACCTGGTATGCTTTCTGCCTTTTGTGACCCCAAGATCTCACCTGGAGTGGTGATGGCTGCTCCTACTTCCCTTCAGTCTGGAACCCCCATGGAGCTCCTTCAGTTTCCTGCAGAGGAGAGGGGTGGCCCACACTTAGGCCCGTCTCCGGCTATAGCCTACCTGTCTAAAATGGGAGTGGAGAGGAGATTGTTAATCACATTCTCATTTGGCCAGGTGGTTGAATAGAGGTGAATTGTTAGGGTTTAGAAGATCTTGGAAGAAATCATGGGAAAGAAATTAGGGTCCATTTTGATGCCAGGATACCCTGACAGGTATGCCAGGAGAGAAGATGGAGTCACATTCCTACTATAGTCAAAGTCGGCAGGCCCTCATCAAGAAGTGAGGGGCGTCCCCTGCCATGTGCCTGGAGGGGTTCACACAGATCGGACAATGTAGAAAAGAATTATAAAGTGGGTGAAACGACTGTAAGAGATGATCTCCAGAGAACATTGAAAGGACTTAGATTTACTCAGCCCACAGGGAGGTAGCCAAGGGGTAGCTGACACATTTTTGAATATTAAGATTGCTGTTTGGAGTGTGATGACCAAATTGCAGTCTTGATTGCAGTTCAGACTGGAGGAAGATTCCATCTGGTTCAAGCGATGTGGTGAGATCCGTGGGGGAAGTCTGTAGCCTTCATTTCTGGATTTACTGTAAAATCAAGATGACGTATCTTTGAAGCCCTCACCCCTTTCTGGGATATAAAATGGATTTCTTTCCAAAGTGCATATAAGAGTTGACTGGGGATTTTGAGCAGACTTTGCTGTAGAAACAATTTGTAAAATTATGTTTATGTTCTCTGGCCAGCCCGCCAATGCCATTTAATTGGAGTACATCTTTAGTTCCTTTGTGGTGAAAAATTAGGAAAAATAAATAAGACGCTCTTACTAATAATTTAAAACAACACAGAAAAACAAAATTGAATGTACAAGTTGATCTTGAATGTTGGTCTGTGAGCCCACAGTTGTCCTGTATTGCAGTGGGGCTGTGGGCTTTGGGGGACTGACCCTAGATGCCCTGCCTCTAGCACTGACAGCACAGGAGTGTGGGCGAGTTCTTTTACCCTCTCTACCTGTTCTCTCCTTGTTAGGACGAGATGATAGCAACCACCTCATGAGGCGGTTGTGAGGATAAATGAGAGTGAATGGTACCTGCGGAGAGTGGAGGGTGGGTAGTGAGTGCTTGACAAACATCAGCCATCCTGTTAGACTAGAAGCCTCTGTGCTGAATTGAGAATTCCCTACACTGCACACTTCGGTGATTTGGGGACTGATAATGCTAACTCTGGTTCTTCGCTGCTGAGTTCACCTTAATATCTGTGGCATTCTTTGTCTTAATACAAGTGTGCCTCTATACTAGAGTGTGCCACCCTTGCTTGCTTAACGGTTTATGGTAAGAAGTGGAGTGAGCGGAATATATTCCTGAGGTATAGCTGGGCTATTTGGGAGAGAGAAGGAAAAGGATAGTAGTGATAGAGCATTGTGCTGTGTAAATACGGGAGATTTCCTAAAGTAGCCCTGTTGAACTGTTGATCACACTGAAGAGGCACAGTCCTGGGGATGGGAGAGAATTAGGGGGTCAGAGTTTCCTGTCCTGGGCTCCAAGTGATGCCATCAGTCTAGGGTAGAAATGTTTTAAATGTGGTGGAGCAGGTAGGTGGCCAGATCTTTGTTCACTCAACAAGCTTTTATTAAGCCCTGTGGGTGAGATTTAGTGGTAAAGCAGGCAGAGCCCACCTGTCCCCATAGAGCTTGCATCCTAATGAGGGTGGCCCTAATCACTTAGTTAATTAGTCATGTCTGAGGTATTTGTGTGGGGTGCCTGTAACTCTGGTAGGGTTGGACTTGTGGTTCTGCTTGTGCTGGTGGAGTGTTGGGAAGGCCTGGTCTTGGGTCTCGTTCCTCATGGCTGGCTCATTCAGAAGGTTAGCACTCTGCTGGGGAGGCTGAGGGCAGAGCTCCCAGCTTGGCCTGGCCAGCCAGCTTCTTCTGTTCAGGACAAGAGATAGCACCTCCAGTCTTGGCAAGCCGCTTTAGAAATCTAAGTTGTTGGTTCCTGGAGTCTCCTGGTGGTTGAACCGACACATATCCTTTGCCCTTCTGGGCAGGTGCCCAGAGCAGACTCGTGAGATATTGTCGTGTTTTTTGAAGAATTGTGTGTCAGTAGCATGACATTTCCTCTCAGTTCTGCTGAGGACCTGTTGCTGAGGTTTGGGGCGCCCTGTATCTTTCTGTTTTATTTCTCCCACACTTTTAACTGCCCAGAGTGAATGGGTCCTGCTGCAGGAATAGATCTGCTGCTGGCCCAGCCTGGGCACTGTGGAGTCTGGTTGGGAGAGTCTGAGGGAGCCTTAGCCTGGAACTCTCTTGTCCCCCAGGCTGGAGTAATCCTACATGGAGCTAATATGGGTGAGTCTGGGAATAGTTTCATCTGTCTCCTGCCTCAAGATTTCAGTTTTTGTCCGTCGCTCCTTCCTACATCCAAGCATTGATGAAGCACATTTCTCAGGTTGTTTTTCCCTCAGTACACCGCGCATGAAACAGGCCCTCAGTCAGGGTCTGTAAACGAAGACCTGGCGCATATTTCACTTAGTGAGGCTACCGTGGAGCCATAGCTCTCCACATCAAACTCTAAGCACCGTGTTACAATCCTTGTCACACTCGCTTGTCCTCTTTCTTCCTACCAGCCCACGCTCCAGTTTCGTAGTCTTTTTTGCATTTTTCTTCAGCATTTAGCCTAATACTTGACACGCAGGGAAAAAGAACGAGCTTGTGTTGCGCACCTGACTTATACCAGGTATTCTGCTAGGCACTTGACACACGTGCTCATTCAACTTGATCCTCATAACAACTTTGCTGTGTAGACAAGGAAACCAAGGCTCAGAGTTCAGGCTGTGGACCAAGCCCACTTAGGATTAGCAGCAATATGAAGTGGCTTCTAGCCCCTGCAGGTGTCACATTTGCTGCGTTGAGCCATGATGGGAGGTCAGCAGATGTTGGCTGAATGAGCAAAGGTGACAAGAGATGCCATGTGCCTGGGAATGAGTAGCAGGTGCTCTGGCTTAGCGGGAATGGCCCCTGCAGCTACAGGTCTACTTTGTGCACAGAGAAGCTGTGCACTAGGAAGAAGCTAGAGAGAGCAGATCACCCGAAGTAGGCGCGTGTGCCTTTAAGGAAACCCTCTAAAGACCAGTTTTGTATTGCATGTGATTGCCTTCTAATTTGTCAGGTTAGAATTTCTTAAAGCAGAGCACCATGGTGTGACTAAAATACAGTGCTCTCTGCCCACTGTCGTAGTGCAGTTGTCCATGTGTGCATGTTGATTTCTGGACCCTAGGGGTACACTGTCTCTCTCACTCTCAGCCCCCACTAAAAGAAGGGCCTTGTCCCACAATGAGGGCCCTGGCATTTTCTACTGAGGAGATTCCACCATCTGTACTGTTAACTATATTCATGAATGTAATTGTAATTCTCATATAAAATCGAAGAGTCCACTTTATAGTTTGAGTCAAAACTCCCCACTGAGATTTGTGTTCCTTTACAGTTACAAGAGGCTGGTGTCCAGCTTTGCGTCTGGAGCCAGAAGTAAGTGGGGGTTCTGGACACTTGGGTGCTGCTCTGGGCCTGTATGCCTGCGCCCTCTTGCTGGGATGGTCCGGGTAGACAGAAGTAGCCAAGGATGGGACCCGGATGCCAGGCTGGGTTGGCTGAGATACCAGACCCAATGCGTGATGGGTGTGAACCTTCACCGTACAGCTGCTCCCACCTTTTTGAGTTCCTGGGAGCCTCCACAGTGAAGTATGAGGAGCAGGTGGTCTGGCCACTAGACCACTAGACCTGAAGGCAGTCTATAAAACAAGCTATGGCCAGATGGGTCAGGCCAATTCCCTCTGGTGGGGTGGGTGCTTCCTGCCCAGGGTTGTAGGATATCAGCTTGACTGCAGAGTGAATTGGGTGCCCACAGCAGGTGAAGCTAAACAGGCACTGGAGAGTTGGAGCCGGTGGTGGCCGAGGCCACTGGTTCCTCTTCCAGGGCAGCATCCCGGGGACTCGGGCACTTCTGCTGTCTGTGGGTGTCCATGCTGAAGCAGCAGTCAGATGGTGGAATCTGGCAAACGCACGCCCCCCTGACCCCATCCCCTGGGCTTTTCACCATCCAGTTGAGTGTTTCCCAGAGGCACGGAGCTGTTGTTTAGGGTTTGTTGGGATATAGTTTCTGCCCCTGTCCTCTCCCTGTGTGGTAGATGGAACCCCACACACACAAGTCCCACCATAGCCTCTCCATCTTTACCTGGGGTTGACACTTGGGTGTCTTTGGCAGAATAGAAGCAGAGCAGAGTTCAGGTGTAGGCTAGGTTTTCAGATCTCTCTCAGCCCCAACAGCTCTGGGCTCCTGATGTGGGGAACCTGCCCCCCAAGCCAAGAGCCACTGCCTTCCTCTGTGGGTCTGGAGGGTGGGGGAGAAGTTGGTCTGCCTGCTTCCTACCCTACTAGGCTTCTGCACAGAGACTAGTGTCATCCTCACCACCATTCTTAAAATTCCTTTTGATTTATCCATTTTAGATGAACAAATCAGGTTCAGAGAAGTTAAATAAGTTGCTAACCAGGGGCAGAGCTGACATTCGAATCCAGGTCCACCTCGCTTGAAGGTTTGGTTCTTTCCAGTTTACCAGCCATGGGGGATTGGAGGGACCCCAGACTCGACCTAACCGGGCTTCATCATAAGAATTTCAGCAGCTTCACCTCTTTTTCCGTGAAGTAACACCAACTAAATTTCAATCAACAGGAGCGTGCCTTTGTGCTCTTGCTGCTTTTCTTCTCTGATAGAAGATAAAGGAAAGTCAGTGCTCATGAAAAACTGTTATTCCTTTGGGGGAGTGTGGAAATTATTCCGAGAGAGCGCAAAGGAAGGAAGTGCTTAATTCAGTGCCAACCGTGTGGCTTTAGGTGTAATCGGAGTTGGGAGGTGGCTTGGGTCAGGAACCTTCCTGACCCTCACCCAGGTGACCAGCTAGTCTGCCTTTGCCTAAGACCCCCCTGCATACTTTCCTCCTATTAAAAATAAGGCAAAAAGCCTGAAAAGTAGAATTTAAAATGCAGAGATTTCAGGAAGGGTAGTGGGGCAGAGTCCTGGGTCCTGAACCTCTAAGAATGGGGGTGGGTGTATACTCTAGAAGCTGGGTAAGTAAGGGTGGGGGGAGAGCTGCGGCCAAAGCTGAGAGCCCAAGGGCAGCCTCCATTTGCAGGAGTGATCTGGACTTGACACACTGGTTTTCCCTTCAGCAGTGCCCACAGCCCACATTCCTCCAGGCCTCTGACCCTCCCTTGCACACGGCACTTTGGGTGTGCTCTGCCTGTGAGAGCGGAGGGTGGTGCATGATGCTGCTGCAGTTTGCGGGCAAGACTCAAGTCTTCCTTCCCTTTTTACTTTTGTAGAGTTGACTTCTAGTCCTGAGCAGACATGGGGTACAGGATATGGACACTTCAGCTCAGTTTTGTGACCCAAAGTGCCTGGGGCTGTGATGGCCTGTTTGCTGTCGTTAGAATACACTTGTGATTTTATTTATTTATTTATTTTTTTTTTTTCAACGTTTATTTATTTTTGGGACAGAGAGAGACAGAGCATGAACGGGGGAGGGGCAGAGAGAGAGGGAGACACAGAATCGGAAACAGGCTCCAGGCTCTGGGCCATCAGCCCAGAGCCCGACGCGGGGCTCGAACTCACGGACCGCGAGATCGTGACCTGGCTGAAGTCAGACGCTTAACCAACTGCGCCACCCAGGCGCCCCTACACTTGTGATTTTAGATTCAACCTGTGGTTTGCTGGATCTTTGGTATGGAGGACACCGGCCAGCCACTGTCCTTCATGGCAGCTGGCTGTTGGCCGATCAGGCTAGGGACGATCAGACTGGTCTTCTTCAGTGTGAGCTAGCTTGACACAGTCTAGGTGAGCAGTAATGTGTCCTGGGGAGTCCCTCCTAAGAACCTTCTCTCAGGGGGGCCCAGACCATGTATGCCTGGGAGGACAAGGCTTCCCAAAGAGAAGGGTGGTGCTGAGAGAACCCAGGCACCCTTGTCTCTTTGCAGTGGTAGGAAGTTTCTGGTTGAGCTAGTGTGTAAGGACAGGACAACAGGAGCATTGGCAGAGCTGGAATGGGAGCCACACCTCCTGCTTTCCCAGGATTTTCTTCCCCCTTTGAGCTGGGCCACCCCTGCAGGTTAGAGGGGCCTGGCAGGCTGGGAACCCCCTCCACCCAGCCCCACCCCAGGGAAAAGCTGCAGCTGAAGTTCTCACAAGTCTGGCTTCAAAGCATGACTCATTCTCTCACTCTCCTCAGACTGGAGGGCAGCGAGGGAGGCAGCAGAGACCCCAGCCTCTCCTCAGAACAGTGAGTGACATTGCTGCCTTAGGCACCACACGAAAGCTAGGAGTTCTTTTGCTGGTGATGAGGGATTTGGTGGATTCAAGGGAAGCTAGCAGTAGGCTCTTATGCTTGATTTGGAAATGTGACTTGCATCCTGTGATTTAGAGGCTTCCTGGGATCAGGGGACAGTGGGTACGATACTACAGGGAATGCAACCCCAAGTTCTGGGGCCAGTCTCCCTACAGTGGAAGGCTCCCTCCCAACCTTCACCTGCTGGGACCTTTTGCGTGTTGAGAAGGGAGGCAAGTATCCCAGAGTCCACTCTTGCAGCTGGTCCACCAGCAAACTGGGGGCGGATGGGGGGGAATAAGGGACAGGCCAGTCACCTCTCAGCTAAGAGCTCTTTTGTTTGCCAGGCTTGAAAGCACCTCCCTGAGCACCCTCTCTTTTCCATCTGGCCCTGTACTTGCTTTGTACTTGGTGTCCATATCCTTAAAGGCCACAAGCCCAGGTGACCTCAGCCTTGGCCCCCAGCCATTCCCAGGCCGGACTCCTCTGGTAACTTGGGGCCTGTTGAGGGGCTTCGGTTCTTGCTCAGCTATGCGGTCTGTTCACAAATCCTGTCTCCAGGCCCTTTGGGGGTGGGGAAGGGCTGGGCCTAGGCTTTCGTAGGAAATACAGATGTGCTTCTTGTTGCTGCGCCTCCTCCAGCACAGGGGTGCCCTGCATTTGAGAAAAGGGCCTGTGGATTTTAAGCAGTTGGGATGCTTTTGAGAGTAAAAGGAGGCATTGCTAATAAGCCTGCTGAGCAAACAGGAATGGGTGGTCACCCTGATTAGAAGCAGGAAAAAGTCTTTGGGAGCCTAGCAGATGCCTGGGATTTTTTAAGGAGCTCTCCTGTCTGTGCTTCAGGAAGGAATGGATTTGTCTCCTGTGACTCTGCCTTGTCCCGGCCTGGTCTCTGGGCAGTGGCAGGTCCCCGCACGTGGCCAGAGCAATGCCTGGCACAGTGCCTCCCTTTTCCAGTTTTCCGAGTCCTTTCTTGAGGGCGAGGGACACCCACGGTGCCCTCAGCCTCGTTTTCTGAGCACTCTTTCTCAACTAGTGCAGTATGTGTCAGGAGAAAAGGTACCCAGTGACCCCAGCCTCTGGCCCAAGGCCAAAGGAGCTAGCTGGGAAGGGCTCAGGAATTCCTGGGAGCTGTCAGGCTTGGGACTTTCAGGGTTAAATTCTGGCCCAGCAGGGACTGCTCCCAGCTTCTGGGGAGAGTGAGTATGAATAACAATAGCAGTGGGGAAATTAAGCTGGAAAGCCTGGGCTTGCTGGGTGGGGAGGGGGTTGCAGGGTGCCAGAGAGGGCAGAGCCTTGTCTGACACCTTATTTGGCAGCACCTTGCTTTGCTTTGCTTTGGGGAGTAGGTAAGGAGTGAACAGCTCACTAGTCTCTGACCACTGACTCTGACACCCCCACCCCCCACCCGCCAGTTCTCCATTGCCTTGGCCATGCCAGCTTCCAGGATACAGCCCAGCTCTGGCCTCTCATTCAGGAGGGGGCCCAGGCTGCCCCAGGTATGTTGGGGGCAAGGGGAGTATTTGCCAAGTAAAGTTAGGGGATGATGCCTGGTCAAGTGGGCATCTTCACTCTGGGGCTTTGGGCTTTCTGCCGCTACCCCCACTCCACTCCACCCCACCCCCAGTCCTCTTCTCTGCCCAGCTTCTTGCCTACCAGGAAGGAGACCTGAGAAATAGGGCAGGACTAGCAAGGCAGCCCATTTTATCCCCTGAGTTAGTTCTTTCCTTTGATACTTCATTTCCCTCTTAGTGGCTGGTGAGGGTTTAAAGCTATACCACAGGCCTAGTTTGTGTTCCGTGAGTTTCCTACCCAGGGATTCTGGCCCTTGCCTTATGGACATCCCTTCTCTGGGCACAGGCACTGTTTGGGCTGCCCTTCCCTAGAATCTGAACCATGGTGGGTCTGGCTTCTAGGGCTGGCCCAGACCTCCCCTGACCATGGACTCCTCAAGGCCAGGCCTTCCCCTTCAGGGGGCTTTTCCAGCAAAATGCAGGTTATGGCTTTCCTGCTGTATGTGCCCGGCAGGGTGTCCCCACAGGCTGGACTTTGCTACCTCCACAGTCCAGCAGGCAGCTTCCTCACCTTAGCTCCCCACTGTCCATGTCCTTATCCTCCTGTGGCCAATCGCAGAAGCCCCAGGATGGGGGAAGGGTTGGTGATGTTTTTAAAGGAACAGATGGGCTCCCACCATCCAAGCCCCCATCCTGGCTTGGCATCTTCACAGCCTCTTCTTGACCTGCAGTGACTATCTAGTGGGAGTATCTATCTCAGTCTAATAGATAGACTGAGAACTTTCCCCCCAGCACTTTCTGTCTTTTCATCCCAGGGTCTGCATCCTTCCATAGGGGCTTAGTTCAAAGAAGGACCCTAGGTTAAGAGAAGAGTGGGGCAGCCAGTCCTTGCACAGCTGTTGGTAGCCTGATCCCACTGGACCCCCCACCCCCCCACCCCAGAAGAGGGGTCTTGGGAAAAGCCAGGCTGTAGATGGGATGAGTGTAGGCCAGAATGATGGAAGGTTGGGGGCGGGGCATGGCGCTGGATGGGCTGCAGCAGAGGAGAGGCAGACAGGGCAGGGCGAGGTGGGCTTCTCTCATTGCCTGCCTTCTGCCCTGCAGATCGAAAGTACTCCATGACACACACGCGGAGGAAGTCCCTTCCCATGCTGAGTTCGGGCCCCACTGGCCGCCGGGAGCCCCTGCAGATGGAAGGCAGCAATATGGAGCAGGGGGCGGAGAGTGTGGAAGCAGGCATGCCCGAGAGCCCAGGGCACCTCACAGGGCGCCGCAAGAACTACCCACTTCGTAAGCGCCCATTAGTTCCTGAGAAGCCTAAGGCCTGCAAAGTGCTGTTGACCCGCCTGGAGAATGTGGCTGGTCCACGGAGTGCAGATGAGGCTGATGAGCTGCCCCCTGACCTGCCCAAGCCCCCCAGCCCAGCCCCATCCAGTGAGGACACTGCCCTTGCCCAGCCCCGCAAGAGGCGCCTGGCCTCCCTCAATGCGGAGGCCCTCAATAACCTGCTGCTGGAGCGGGAGGATGCCAGCAGCCTGGCCGGCACTCGTCGCAGTCGAGGGGGAGACCCTCACCGCAGTCGGGACCGTGACCGGGCCAGTGGGGGCTGGTCCTCTTCCAAGAAGCGGCCCCGGCTAGAGGACCTCGGAGGGGGAAGTCGGGACCTGTCCCCAGAGCCAGCACCTGAGGAGGGTGCTCGTCGAGATGGTGACCCAGCTCCCAAGAGATTGGCCAGCCTGAATGCAGCTGCCTTCCTAAAGCTGAGCCAGGAGCGGGAGCTACCCTTGAGGCCGCCTCGTGCCCACCCAGAAGCAGATGGGCGCTCCACAGAGCCACCAGCACTGAGGGTTCCG
This sequence comes from Leopardus geoffroyi, assembly GCF_018350155.1. Taxonomy (NCBI): domain Eukaryota; kingdom Metazoa; phylum Chordata; class Mammalia; order Carnivora; family Felidae; genus Leopardus; species Leopardus geoffroyi. The sequence goes on along the minus strand of NC_059337.1, from coordinate 62,731,905 downwards.
AGGCCAAAGTGGGCTAAAGTCAATGGCAAGAACTATCCCAAGGCCCGGCAGGGGCTTGGCTCTGGGGAGGCCGTAGGTCCACCCGGCTGGCAAAAGCACCCCGAGGAGCCATGGCCATCTGCCACCCCTCGTGGGCCAGCCAGCCAGCCACCTTACCAGCCCCTGAGCAAGGCTCTGGAGAGCCCCTTGGGGCTGCGCCCCCACCTGCCCCTGCTGATGGGTGGGCAGGCAGCCTTGAAGCCGGAGCCTGGGCGCCCAGGCGAGGAGTCACCTGCCCCCAAGCAGGAACTGCACCAGCCTTCTTTCCCTGCACCCCAGCTGTCCCCCCTGCCGATGCCTGGCAACCCTGCCCACTACAGTGGCCTGTGTGGTAGGCCTGAGCTCCCTGCACTAGGCAGCTTCTACCTGTACTGCAGCCAAGATGGGCTGCAGTGTGGAGGCTACTCCCCCTGCCCCATGCTTCCTGAGGGCAAGTTGTCCCCAGTGGCTGCACCTAACGAGGGGCTCCTCTTGGCGCCGAGCTCAGTGCCCGCGGGCACCCCTTTCCAACACCCTCCCTGGGGCTCTCGCTACTGCTTTAGCGAGGACACTGGAGTGAATGGCTACAGCATCTGTGAAATGTTGCCCCCGTCTCTTACCCATATTGGCACCACCTGTGGCGGCTGCCCCTACAAAATGCCTTTTGCAGCAGGTAAGCCTTCTTAGGTGTGGGATGTCCCAGGGAGTCAGATAGTGTCCTGGGAGGGTGGGTCATGGATTGGGTGGGGTTCCTTGAGGTCTAGTTACAACATGGGTGGTAGGGGGCTTTGGAAAAGGAAGACTCCCCTAGTTTCATGCCCCAAGCCAAGGAGTATTCCCAGAAAAGGGGCCTGTGTCTAGCTCTTTGCTCTGGCTCCCCTGTGTATGGAGATCTCTTGGCCAGGTAGTTAGGTAGCACCATGGTGGTGGAGGGGGCAGGGAGAGCCATCCCTTCCTCCCCATTAGGATACCCATTCTCAGACTCTTGAATAGCAAATTAGGTATTGAAATTAGTGCTTTTGCCAAGTTGTTCCTATGTCCCTTTGCCTTCCTCGAGGAGAGCTAGAATTCTACCTTCCAGGAGCCCATTCCATCTGCATGCTGGCCTAGTTCAGCATTCATGGGAAGGAGGGTGGGTAACCAGGCCCAATAGGTGGTGCCAGATGCGGCAGGATTGCTTTGCCCTGGCCATACAGGCCTTGAGAGAGAGGTAGTGCCCAGACTTGGCATCGCCTTGCTGGGGGCTAACAGGGGGCACACTCCGAGAATAGACCAGCAGAGTTCCCTGGCACAGACAGAGTGCTGACAGGGTCCGTGGCTTTGGTGTCTGCCTTCCTAGCAAGGCCCATTCCTAGCAAGGCCCAGACACCAGGGAGGCTTGTGCTGTAGCCAATGAGACACCCCCACGGTGATCACTCTTACCCCAGACTGGCAGGCGTGTCCTCACATGCTTCTCCAGGCTCTGTCCCTGGCTCCTGGGTGGAAATGAGGTGACCAGAGCCATCCTGTCTAGCGAGTCTACCCTGCTGCTGATGAAATGAGAGGCTGGGCCTTACCAGGGCTCTCGTTGCTACTACCCCACACCCCATCTTGTAGGGGTCTATAAAACAACTTTATAGACCAGTTGACTCTGGCCCGACTGGTTGTTTCAGGTTTTGGTGTGAGTTGGAGCACTAAGAAATGAGATCAGGCTGCTTCTTGGGCTTTTCCTTCTTTTTTGTACCATTCTCCCAAATCTAGACCCCTAAACCATGGGACCCAAGACCCTACCCCCTTACCCTGGAACACCAGTAAGCACCACGTGCCAGGTATTGTTCCAAGCACTTTACATACGGGAGGCCACATGGCATGTAATTGAGTACAGATTCTGGAGCCAGACTGCCTAGAGTGAAATGTTCTCCCCCACTTCCTTAGACACGTGACCGTGGGACAAGCCAGTAACTGCTTGTGTCTCGGTTTCCTTAATTTAGAATGGTGGCAGTGGTACTTACCTCCTAGGGTTGATGTAAGGATGTAAGGATGAGATGAGTTAATACGTTGATAAGAAAAACGCCTGGGACACTCTATATGATATTTGCTATTCCTGCTTCTATTGCAAGGCACTGAGAGGTAGCATGACTTGCCTGCGGTCATACAGTCGGTGAGTGGCAGGTCTGGGGTTGACATCCTGGGCTGACACCCACTCCCCTGCTCCTTAGCACTGTGGAAGCCCCGGAGGAGAATAAGTCAGAGCTAGAGACTCTGTTCCCATTACCTGCCCTTCTTGCAGGCTAGAAGGGGGAGATAGCTGTGGGCCGGTCTCCAAGGTCAAGAAGCACCCTTGGCCAGTCACTCTTGACAGTCTACCTCAGAGGCCCCTGACTCCACTTGCACTTCAGGGACCCTTGGGTACACACTCCGAATTAAGACAGTGGGCTCTGAAAGCAGGGGGGGCCAGAGGGATTGTTACTGCTTGTCCTTACCTGTCCTAACCCCTCTCTTCTTTTCCCCAGAAGGCTGCAGGTCCCTAGGCCAGCTGGAATTTCCTCTCCCGGAAGCCGGCCATCCTGCCTCACCTGCCCACCCCCTCCTGGGATGCCCTGTGCCCAGTGTGCCACCTGCAGCGGAGCCCGTCCCCCATCTTCAGACACCCACCTCGGAGCCCCAGACGGTAGCCCGTGCGTGCCCTCAGAGCGCCAAGCCTCCTAGCGGCTCCAAGTCAGGTCTGCGCACGGGCTCCAGCTGTAGGCACACTGCGAGAAGCAAGGCTGCCTGCAGGCCCAGCCACCCCAAGCAACCGCGCGTCCAGCGCCCACGCCCACGCCGCCGCCGCCGCCGCCGCACTAACGGCTGGGTTCCCGTTGGGGCTGCCTGTGAGAAGGCGGTCTATGTCTTGGTGAGTGCCAGCTGTTAGCCGATGGGGAGGAGGGAAGGGGCCAGTGGGGACAGGACCCGCTCTGAGGTGGGTTCCAGGAATCCTGGACTCGAGCCTGGTTCCCAGGCTTATACCCTGGGAACCAGTCATGCTGGCCCGGCCTCCTTCCCTAGCCCCTCCAATCCTGTACCATGTGCCTTGAGGAGCTCCGGGGACATACAGTCAGAGCTGTTGGCCTCCATTTCTGTCGCCGACTCTCAGGGAACCCATCTGAAGTGGCTTCACAGCTCATCCTTGGTCATACTGTCCCTTCTATCCTGGATTATAAAAGGGAGGACTTTCATGGAGGCTTCTTGGATGAGTATGCCTAGGGATCGTTGGGATAGGCAGAGAAAATGAGTGTGATGCCAGGAACATTGGAGATGCAGATGATGAAAATGCTTGACTAAACTTTACTGAGTACTTTCTGGGTGGCAGAAAGTAAATACCGCATTATTCCTCACTACTACCCTGGGAGGTACATATCCCGTGTTCCTGTAATTATCCCCATCTCACAGATGAGGAAACTGAGGCATGGCAGCAGACTAATTTGCCCAGGGCTACCCCACTTAAGGGCTTACGGGTCAAACCCATACTGCCCCGATAGGAAGTTTGAGGACTTTGCCAGTGGTGTGGGCTTGGAGCAAGAGAGCCAGCTCTTGGGGTGTGGTTCATAGCGCAGCGTCAGAAGCTTTAGGCCACTTTCCCAGCCCTATTCCTATTTTTCTTTCTTTCTCCAGCCGTAGGGATCTCCCATCTGCATCCTGCTCCTGAGAGCCAGGCTTAGGGAGAAGAGGCCACTGTGCAAGCTGCTTTTACAGCTTCCCATCCTCAGTGGTTTGCCCTGAGGAAAGCACAAAGAGAATGTCTTTCGCTCCCTCTCTTCCCCCTCCTCACTCTGAATGTGGCCCCCACGAGCCTGTTTGTGTCATTGATTTCTTGCTTAGGATGAACCAGAACCAGCCATCCGAAAGAGCTACCAGGCAGTGGAGCGGCACGGAGAGACCATCCGCGTCCGGGACACTGTCCTCCTCAAGTCAGGCCCACGAAAGACATCCACACCTTATGTGGCCAAGATCTCTGCCCTCTGGGAGAACCCTGAATCAGGTACCCCCTGCCTGGAGTCTGACCTGCTACTAGTCTCCTCATGTTCTTGGCACAGAGTCTGCCTTCCACTCAGCCGGCATCTGTCTGCTGCTGAGGGTTGCAGATGGCCTTGTGGTTTGGGTTGGATCAGCTCTTTAACCTTTCCTGCCACCGAGGGCTAGGCACCTGCCCCCCCCCCCCCCCACCTGTCGGTGCCTTTTCCCCCTTCTTCCTCCATGCCTGACAGCATTCCAGGCCACTGAGCTGCCAGGCTTGGCCTGAGGCAGGGGATATGGGTGGCTGGAGCCTGCAGGATTGGCCCAGGCGTTGAAGTTGGATGAGACTGCAGGGCAGGTGGCCAGCCTTCCTGCCTGTCTAAGTAACTCTGGGGTTGCCAGCTCAAGCCATGACTGCTTCTCTTGTCCCCCTAGGAGAGCTGATGATGAGCCTCTTGTGGTATTACAGACCAGAGCACTTACAGGGAGGCCGCAGTCCCAGCATGCACGAGGTGAGCCGCCTGGCAGGTGTGTTGGGGAGGGCAGGGGTGGCAGAGGGAGAAACTGCGGCACCAAGAACATGGTTGGGGAGGCAGCCATGGGCAGTCTAGTGATCGTCGCCTTGGATGCCATGGAAGGGCCTGGGTTTTAGCCTCTTTTCCCACCACTGATCCAATTCATGTTTTAAAGGGAACAGTAACTTTTGTCTTAAAAGGGGAACAGGAGGGGCGCCTGGGTGGCGCAGTCGGTTAAGCGTCCAACTTCAGCCAGGTCACGATCTCGCGGTCCGTGAGTTCGAGCCCCGCGTCGGGCTCTGGGCGGATGGCTCAGAGCCTGGAGCCTGTTTCCGATTCTGTGTCTCCCTCTCTCTCTGCCCCTCCCCCGTTCATGCTCTGTCTCTCTCTGTCCCAAAAATAAATAAACGTTGAAAAAAAAAAAAAAAAAAAATTAAAAGGGGAACAGGAAGGGAAGCCCCCAAGGGCATGCCAGAATGGGAGCAAGTAGATGTGTCCTCCTGGCAGCAGGAAAGGGGAGGTGGAACTGCACACCTGGCCCCCTTTGATACCGTCTGTGGCATGAGAGGGAGGAGACAAGAGACTCCAGACACTCTTGGGCACTTTACCCAGCTGTGTGCCAGGAGAGATAGTGCCATCGGTGTGGTCACTCCTCCCGCAGTCTGAGCTCCCTTTCACTTTGTTTCCCTTGCTGGGACTTTTCATCTCATGGGGAGATGGGCACCAGTTCCCCTCTCCTCCCTTGAGCTGGGGGTCAGGAGGCTGATGACATGGGCTGGGGGGCGGTGCTGGAACAGGCCCCTGGCTATTCCTGAGTAGGAGGGACCTAGGGAGGGAAGAGTGCCTTGGGGTGGGCACTAGGTGCGGAGCAGTTAGGCCAGAATTCCTGAGATGCTCCCTGGCTTCCTGGGCACTAGCTGGAGTTATCTCAGGTCACAAGTCCCAGGAGAAGAGTTAATGTCCACCTTGCTACTGGAGGTAGGTGCTTCCAATCCTGGTACCAACAACCTCCTCTCTCTCCTTGAGCCTTTGCAGAATGAAGTCTTTGCATCGAGACATCAGGACCAGAACAGTGTGGCCTGCATCGAGGAGAAGTGCTACGTGCTGACCTTTGCGGAGTACTGCAGGTGGGTGGTACCCTGCACCTCTGTCTAGCCTCTCCCCTCAGACTCCCCAGGGCTGTTTCGGGGGCTGAAATTCCCAAGGGGGTCTCATTCACTGGGCCTGACCTCCCAGAATGTTCTTCTTCACAGCCTTCCACCATCTGATGTTTGTAGAAGAAAGAAAAATTGTTCTTCCTCTAAGACAGAGTGGTTGGGGCAGGGTTGAGGATGGTTACAGTACTGCTTTCAGAGAACCATCGAGGAGAATTGGCAGGTGTTGGGAGGGAGGCCCCAGCAGATGTGCTTCCCCAGTGACAGAGAAGATGGACTGGCGGTTGGCAGAGAGGGCATAGCCCCCAGGACAGGGATGGAGGCAGCACCAGCCCTTGTGGGGGTGGGAGGGGATGCCCCAGCTCTCTGGGCAGGGTGGGGAAGGAATTGATCTTCCTGCAAAGGTGGCTGTGGTAAAGACAGTAAATGGTGGTGTGTCACTACAGATTCTGTGCCATGGCCAAGCGTCGAGGCGAGGGCCTCCCCAGCCGAAAGACAGCACTGGTGCCCCCCTCTGCGGACTACTCCACCCCACCACACCGCACAGTGCCCGAGGACACGGACCCTGAGCTGGTGTTTCTTTGCCGCCATGTCTATGACTTCCGCCATGGCCGCATCCTCAAGAACCCTCAGTAGCCTCCTTAGGCTCACACTGAGGCTGCCCACGGGCAAGTGGGGCTCGGGGCAGGGGGTACTGCTTGAAGCACAGCACTTGGTTAAGGGGCCACAGGGACCTGAAGTTGCTGGCCTGTGGTTCTCTTGGGGGGGAGGGCAGGGATCCCTATGGGTACTGGGCCCTTGGGAGGGAAGGGGAGGCCAGGGTATAGGGAAAGCATCACAGCCCTCAGCTTGGCCCAGGGTACCTCTCTATGGTTGCCTGGGTGGAGACTTGAAGAAGCAGTCTTCCCTGAGACTGGGCCAAGCCTGAGGGGCATGGGGCCTTGGGGGAGGGGAGAGTCTTTCAGGAACAAGGCCCACTAGGCTCTTTAGCCTCCCCTGGGCCCTTCAAGAGGGAGTGGGAGCCAGCTTTACCTCACCCACTGTGACCCGCTGCTTCCCCATCAGCCTGGGACCAGGCTCTCCCAGATTTTAGCACAGCTCCGAGTTCCTTCCTTTGAGGCATAGAGAGCCAGAGTCTGGCTTCCAGAGCATGGACTTGCTTTTTCTAGACTCGGGGCCTTTCCCTGGCTTCCTCCTTTGCCCCTGCAGTAGCCCCTGGTCCTGGGACAAGTTACCCAGTGCACATAGTCATGGGTGTGGCCCACTTGTGGGAGTCAGCTTCCTGTCTGCCTCCCGGTGAGGGCCACCCAGCAGGTCTGGCTTCCCAGAAGCTAACTGGTCAACATGAGGTTTATCATGTCTGGGAGGGCAGAAGGGAGCTGGGAGGGGGTGGGGGGCAGGGGGCAAGGAAAATTGCTACCTGATTTATTGAAGACTTTTCCTCTTGCCTTACACTTGGAGGTTCTAGGAAACCTCTTGCAGAACTTCATACATGACTCTTCAAGCCACACCCACCTGAAATCAAACCAAAGGAGTGCTGTGGCTCCCCTTGCCCTGCCACCCCTTACCCTAGTCTTTTGTAGATTGCACTAATTTACATCCCTGCGAGAATCAACACTGTATCAGTCCACAGACCTGCTGAGCTGCAGCCACTCACTCTAGGAGCTTAGGACCTGCATTTTCAGTTTGTTCCCGTTGCCCAGGGGCCCCGTTCTCACCTCATGCTGCTCCCCAGAGTAGATTAGAGGCTGAGCCCCCTCTTGTCCTAGTCAGGACCAGGCCCTGGCCCTGGGGCTGTCTGTGAGGGGGCTGAAGCAGCCTGGTTCTTTCCTGTTTGTACCAAAGAGGAGCATGGTGGGGAGGGGAGGGGAGGGGAGCACAGTGTGTCTTGGGCCCTGCTTATGAGCACTTACACAGGGCACACCCCTGGGGGTAGGAGCCAAGGAGGGCAGCACTCCCTCTTCTCCCCTAGGAAGGGGCAGGCACAGACCCGGCATGTAAGGAGGTGACACTGGGTGAGGACAGTCAAGCTGGGTCTAGAGAGGGAGGTGGAAGCAAATCCTGTGGGCGCTCCCAGCCTTGTGCTATAGGCTGCTCCCAGTTGGTCCCTGGGCTTAGGGGGGCCCTGGAGGCTTCAGAGGTGAATTTCCATACAGAAAGCCCAATCCCAAACCTGAAGGGAAGGGGCTAGGGTGCCCTTGTACTGAATAAGCTGTCAGGAGGAAGGCGTGGGGCAGTAAGAGAGGTTGGCAGAGTGGCCATGGGGCCTTTGGAGAGCCAGCCTTGGAGCCTGCTCATCCCCAGGGTGCTTGGCCCTTGCTGCTGAGGAGCCCAGCCTCACCTAGCAGGAAAGGAGATCAAGGCCCCTCCTCCCAGGAGGCAGGGTCTGCTGCCCAGAACTTAAATGCTTTTGAAATCTCTTAGATGTCGAAATATTTTTTCGAACCTGAAAATGCAGCTGGTAGAATTTCAATGGAAGCATAATTCATGTAAAATATATTTTAGTTGATATTTTGTAAAATGCACTTTTTGTGTGTGTCGACCCTGGTTTCTCAGATCTGTATTTCAGTGTTTACAAGGGAGGGAGGACCTTTCCTCACCTCCCTTTTGACAGAGATTAGAAGTACTTCTTTAAGAAAAAAATAAATTTGAAAAATTGTATTGATTTAGAAAAGGATTGTTTCCTGTGTGTCCTGTCATCTTTGTGTGGGGGTGGGAGGGTGTGCATACAGACGGGCTCACTACTTTTTATGTTGGGGGTCCCTCTTAACCCTTGCAGTGTAGGGGCTAACTAAGGCCAATAAACAAAAAGGGCAGGGAAGTAGAAGGAAAGCAGACCGAGGAAAGGAGACAGAGGCAGTGAGAACTTGGGGTTGACTTCTTGACATCATGGTGGCCAGAGCTACCAACTGGACAAGGTGAAGTCCTTGGATTGCCAGCCTTCACCTAGCCAGTGACCTGGGAACTGGTACATGATGAAGATTCCACCTCATCACCTTGGGTCATATGCTTAAGGAACTGGCCAACAGAAACCGCGCTAGGGCCTCAGTATCTAGCAGCTGGCACTCCTTGCTGAGGGAATGAAGGTCACATCACAGGCCATGGGTTTGTGACTGCCTGGACCTTGGTTCACCCCAGCCCGAAAACCTTAGTGTTATCCTTGCTTAGTGTGGGGCAAGCTCTGTGACCGTGGGAGTTCCTACGAGGCATGGGAACAGAGGCATGGGGGTTCCATAGGACAGAGCATAGCTGCCCCACTCTCTTCATTTTGATGAGGACATCTGGGCAGGTGCATTTTGGTAGAGGGTATTAGTGGCACAGACACTGCCATCAGTGTGCTCTCTCACAAGAGTCTCAGGAGGTGAACAATGTCCCATCATTTAACAGATAGGAAACTGGTGTGGAGACAAGTACCTTGCCCAAGGACTCCCCCAGAGTAAGTGGCTGTTCCTGTACTCAGACTGCTTTGCTGTGACTGCTAACACAGAAAACTCTTCAGAGGAATGAGCATATGTGGCCGTATTATCAAAACTTTTCCAAAGGTTTTTTTTTTTTTCCTTCAAGTATAAAAGATGCTTATTGTTCAAAAATAAATAAACGAACCAGTAGAAAATAATCCCAACATCAGAAATCTGCATTCATTGCTATTGGAAGCAAGGAGTTCGGTGAAGGCTGAACTTGATACAAAGTTATAAGTCAGTGGATGGTGCATCCCGGAGATGCACTCAGCACTCAGGCAGTGAGATGTTGGGAGCCTAACCCTGAGGAGCTGAAAAGCCACCACACTTCAATTCCTCCCCCTGTGTTATGTTGCTAGGGATTGAGGGCCTTCCATGAACCCTTTAGCTTCGTCTCATCCTCCAGAACCCCTCATGCTTATGAATTCATCTGATCAGTGGTACCTCCATTCTCCCACTAAACTCAACGCCTCTGGCATCTTCTACCCGTTCCATTCACCCCTTCAGTACTGTGACCTAGGGTCAGCTGCTTCCTCCAAACCATTCCGTGTCAGCGGTTCATTAATCTCGATTAGGAATGTAGGTTTTAGAATCAGACTGATTGATAGAGTCTCAGCTCCCCTGAGCCTGTTTCCTCAGCTGTGCTGTGGGAATGCCTGTAGTCCCTGCCTCCAGGGGCCATTGTGACAACTGGAAGAGAGCATACCATACACTGAGCAGGCACCTGCCTTGGTAAATGTGGATTCTAATCACATCACTACTCCCCTTTGGGGCTTCATGGGCTCCCCAACGTCCATAACAGGACGAAGTCTGGGCCCTGAGCTAGGTACCCAGTTTGGTGGGTAAAGGCTGGCCACTGCTATCCTAGGCATTCCCATATCTGCTTCTGGCCCACATGGTCGGCCCGGTGCCACTGAGGCATGTTTGGCTCCAGTGAGGGAGGCTGCTGCTCTGTGCCTCCAGCTCCTAACCCTTCAAAATGTGTCTGGTCACACTAGTGACCACCATGCACAAACTGGCCCCTCATCAGAGATTGTCCCAGTCCTCCCACTTCTTCAGGTCTGGGGAAAGGCAGACAGGCAGGGAGAAGACTCCATTTCCAGACATTTCAGCATTACCCAGCGGATGAACACTGTAATCCAGCAGGTACTGTTAAATCTAATGGTCACCATGGAGATGAGCCACTGGCCAGTGCCTGACAATCTTGCTTCTCTTTACTGGAGTGGCTAGGGCAGGGTGAGTAGGAGGAGCACACTGGGGACTCCGCTTCCAGCGGGAAAGAAGGATTTCCCGAAAGTTTGGACTCGCGCACAGCGTTGAGGGTGCCCTCTGCCTCCAGACACGCTGTTGGAGGAAGGTCTCAGCCAGGCCAGAGTGTGCGGCAGGGCATTGGGTGCCGGTCCTCTCCGTGCAGCTCCCCGAGGGCACGCGCTGCGCGAGAGGGAGCCCTGGCCTGGGTCTCTTCTGCCTTTTGGGCGTCAGCAGCTTTTGTCTCCGAAGCCGGGAGCACCAGGGCTGCCCTGGCTCCGGCGCCCTCTCCCGGGTGGGGGTCTGCACGCGCCCTCCTGGCCCGCTCCATGCTGGGGCGCCCTCCTCTCTCCCCGCCCCCGGCCTGGGCCCGCCCCCGCGCCTGTGTCACGGCTGGGCCGGGGGCGGGGAGCTGCCGGGCGGGACATCCGGCCACGGCCCCTCGCCGCGCCCGCCTGCCGCTCGCCGCCCGCTCCCCCGCCGCAGCCCGGGAGCCGGCCACCCCTCTCGCGCGCCGGGGCCTCCCGCGGGCGCTCCCCTCCTGGGGGCCCTCCCTGCGCTGCGGGCCCAAGCCCTCGGCTCCCGCCCCCGGCCCGAGCCCGCCTCCCAGGCGGCCCTCGGATCGGCCGGGCCGGCGCAGGCCCCCACCCCGGGAGCACCATGTTCCCCCGCCCGCTGACCCCGCTGGCGGCCCCAAATGGCGCCGAATCCCTGGGCCGGGCGCTGAGGCGGGCCCCAATGGGCAGGGCCCGGGCCGGGCTGGGGGGGCCGCCCCTGCTGCTGCCGTCCATGCTGATGTTCGCGGTGATCGTGGCCTCCAGCGGGCTGCTGCTCATGATCGAGCGGGGCATCCTGGCCGAGATGAAGCCCCTTCCCCTGCACCCTCCCAATCGCGAGGGCGCGGCCTGGCGCCGGGCCCTCCCCAGGCCTGGGGGGTTGTCCCTGGAGGCCGGGGACTCGGACTTGCAGGTGAGGCAGGACGTCCGGAACCGCACTTTGCGGGCAGTGTGCGGACAACCAGGCATGCCCCGGGACCCTTGGGACTTGCCTGTGGGGCAGCGGCGCACCCTACTGCGCCACATCCTCGTGAGTGACCGCTACCGCTTCCTCTACTGCTACGTCCCCAAGGTGGCCTGCTCTAACTGGAAGCGGGTGCTGAAGGTGCTGGCAGGCGTCCTGGACAGCGTGGATGTCCGCCTCAAGATGGACCACCGCAATGACCTGGTGTTCCTGGCAGACCTGCGGCCTGAGGAGATTCGCTACCGCCTACAACACTACTTCAAGTTTCTGTTTGTGCGGGACCCTTTGGAACGCCTTCTCTCTGCCTACCGCAACAAGTTTGGCGAAATCCGAGAGTACCAGCAGCGCTATGGGGCGGAGATCGTGAGGCGGTACAGGGCCGGAGCGGGACCCAGCCCTGCAGGGGACGACGTCACCTTCCCCGAGTTCCTAAGATACCTGGTGGACGAGGACCCTGAGCGGATGAATGAGCATTGGATGCCCGTGTACCACCTGTGCCAGCCTTGTGCCGTGCACTACGACTTTGTAGGCTCCTATGAGAGGCTGGAGGCTGATGCCAACCAGGTGCTGGAGTGGGTGCGGGCACCACCCCACGTCCGATTCCCGGCTCGCCAGGCCTGGTACCGGCCAGCCAGCCCTGAGAGCCTGCACTACCACCTGTGCAGTGCCCCACGGGCCCTCCTGCAGGATGTGCTTCCTAAGTATATCCTAGACTTCTCCCTCTTTGCCTACCCACTGCCTAATGTCACCAGGGAGGCCTGTCACCAGTGACTCCGGGTATGTTGGGGACTGGTTTTGACGATGCCAGCTCCCTGCCATTCAGAGAAACCCTAGCTCCGGGGACTTGAGGCTTCTCCAGATGCCTGGATGGCAAGGACTGCCTACAGAAGTTCCTTGTCCAGGGTGGGTGCCCACCAAGGCTCAGAGGACGGGGTTAGACAAGAGGCGTGGTGCTCTGCACCGAGGGAATTTCTTAGGGGCCATGCAACCCTGCTTGCCCTGGCAGGGCTAGACACCAGCTTGCCAATGAGTAACAACAGATCCTTCCAAAGATTGGCTTCAGGCCCCGGGCTGCAGGAATTGTGCCGTCCACTTGGTCCACCTTAACCTGTGGCCAAAACCTAGAGGTGACACCAATGGGAAAATGACCAGAGCCAGGGTCCCTGTGGCTTTGATCACCCATTCACCCACTCCATGCGCCTCAGGGCTGGGGTCGTCAGTCGTGCCTTTTAAATGACTTTTGTGCCTTTCTGCTTCACTCACTTTCCAGGTTCTTTCCGTTTTTTCCAAGGAAAGGGAAACTGAGTCAGGGCCCTTGCCTGTCCCTGCACAAGTCCAAAGACCCCTGTGCCCAGCCTTTGAGGGGGGGCTCTGGGCACCTCCTGCCTTCTCCCAAGGTTGTAACTGTGGCTGGTGTAATCTGGCTGCCACTTTTCTGACTCATTTATTTAAAATTTGTACTTTTTGATAGAACCCTTGTAAAGGCTTTGTTTTCCAAATTGCTGAATTTTTAATAAAGCTGTTTTGTATACAAAGCCAGCATCTGTAATTCTCCCTCTGAGCCCCTGTGTATCCAAAATTTCTCCATAATGCCTGTCTTCCCAGGTCAGAAGAGGGAGCTTGCAGGTAGAGAGAGTGAGACCAGTGTAAGCTGCTTGGGCCAGTCCAGGGAGCCATTTACATACCAGGGAGCCTTTGGCAGCTTCCCATGGGCCATAGCAGATCATAAACTCAGCTTCTGGGATGGTACTAAAGGACAGGCCCCATTAGGAATGGCCCCATGTCTAGAGCACAGCTACCCGGAATATTCCCTGAAGAAGAGGTGGGTATGAGACATTGGCTCCTCCACCTCTTAGGCAGGAATACTTTTTTTTTTTTTAATGTTTATTTATTTTTGAGAGAGTGGGAGAGGCAGACTGCAAGCAGGGGAGGGGCAGAGCGAGAAGAAGACACAGAATCCGAGGCAGGCTCCAGGCTCCTAGCTGTCAACACAGAGCCGGACGCAGGGCTTAAACCCACGAACTGTGAGATCGTGACCTGAGCCAAAGTCAATCGCTTAACTGACCGAGCCACCCAGGTGCTCCAGGAATACATCTTGACTGAGGAGGCCCCAGATGAAAAAGGGGATTGTGGTGTGAGCCAGGGGAAGTTATTCTTGGTGTTGAGAATTCCCAAGAGGGCAAAGAGGTTGAGTGAGGGACAGGGTCTTGCTAACTTAGGTCCAGAGGAAGTTGTGGGCAATGTAGGAGGACTACAATCTGAGCAGTGGAGGACAGGCCTCAGTGTGTTCCCCAATGCTGTCCAGAGATCCCAGGACCACCAGGCGATGGAGAATAGGAGGCTGGGCCCCCCATGATCATGGGAGAGATGCAAGGTCAGAGCTGGCCCTTCCTTGTTAGTCCTATTTCCTATACCCCCAGCTGGAATCACTGTACTTCAGGGACCTGAGGCAGTGGTGAGAGGTGGTGCCAGAGGGAGGGAGGAAAAGAGGGAGGTGGGAAGGGCGCCCTGCAGACAGCACTTATCCTCTGACTTCAGAAGAGCAATCAGAGGAGGGTAATTCTAGGGGCACCCATGGTTCTCTGCCATGACCCACTGGGAGGCCTTTACTTGATTCCTGGTCTGGGTCAGATGCCCCTCTTCAAGGTCCCCTTGACTCTGGGACTTCACCTCTGATAGCACTTACTTGCTGTGTTGTAACTGCCCAGTTACTTATCAGTCTCCCCCATTGAGAATGTGATTGTGTGAGTTTGAGACCATGTCTGTCTCATTCATTTGACATTCCCAGAACTTAGCCCAGGGGGCTGGCATGCAGATGGCCAGGCAAAAACAAGGTGTGCATCTTGCTGCAGAACAGAGAGCACTGTGCTTGGAGTCATCCAGACCGATCAAGTGCCAGCCCCACGCCCCCAGCTGCCGGACCACCTCTGAGTCTCCACCTGCTCCACTAATCCTAGGAATAATATCTTATGCAGAGTCCTGTGAGGATGAATGAAGACAAAATGAGGAAAAGCACCCATCCCAGCACTTGGCTCAATGGATGTTCTTTGAAATGCTAGTTAAACACCCGATCCCTGAGAGCCCTGTGGAGACAAGTGAGGAGCCAGGACAGGGTGTTCATCCAGCGCTAGAGACTAGAAGACTGGAGCCGCTCCTGGGCAGAGCCCCTTTGACCCGTGGGTTCACTTCCCCTGCCAACCGGTCAGGCCTCCTCTGAGCTTGCAGCCCCTCAGGAACCCCCTCCCCTAACCCAACCCCCCCTCCCCCTCCAGCTACTCTCCCCTTGGCTGGAACCTCTGCTCCAGACCTATGGCAACCATTCAGTCCAGCTCTGAAGGGCCTGCAGCTTGGGGGTGGTAGGGGGCCAAAAATGCCGGCCCCCTGTTGTGCTTACCTTGTTTAAATCTCGCCGTGGTCCAATAGCAGAGGTGTTATCCTGTTGTACAGACAGGAGAGTAAGAGAGAGTAAGTATCTTGCCCAATATCCAACCGAGGTCTGTGTGCCTCCCAAATTGCAGGAGAGAGAGACCGTGCACGGGGAAGGTAGAGAGAGAAGGGAGTAGGAAGATGAAGGGTGGATGGGGTTGCATTTGGGGGGCATTTGCACACATCTTCCCTTCTCAGTTCTTTCATTTCTTCATTTTTGGAGAATCCAATTCAGCCCAGCTGACATTTGCCAGTCCCCGCCCCGGAGGAGTGGGGGACCCATGAAGTCCTTGACGTGGTTAGCTTATTGGCTACTCTCCTCCCAGGCAGAAAAGGGTGCCAGGCCACAGAGCAACCTGACAGCCAGAACAGACACCTGTGGTGTGGGCAGGAGGATTTGAGGTAAGAGGGAGAGGACCTGCTAAGACAAATAAATTGTCACCCACCACTGTTTGTCCCCAGAGTCAACCCTGAGGAACTTAATTTGTCATCTACCCACCCTTCTACTCAGGAAAATGGAATTCTGAAAGGGAGGTGGCCCTAGTAGGGCCTCCCTTGTGCTGGGTACCCAGGCCAGAGCTAGGGGTACGTGGCAAGCTCTGGGCCACCAGGGGGGGGAGCAGGGGCATTGGCAGAACCGGACACCTGGACCGTGTCTTCTTGCAATCCCTCCTTTTCACTGGGCCCGCCTTCATCCCCACACAGAGCTACTGCCACTGCCTGGCGCCTAGGAGGACAAGGGTCCCCTTTCAAACTGGCTCCGACCGTACAGCCTCGTTCCCCTGGGCACAGGGATGGGGCTGGCAGTTTTAACTTTTCTCCCCAGCTGAGGGCAATGAACAAAGGAAAGGGGAGGAGCCCGAGGGGGCTGGCCTGCCACGTCTGGGCCCTGACTCCATTCTCCTCTCCGGTCAGAAACCACCTTACCTGAGTTTCTGAGGCCCTTTTCCCTTCCCTTCCCTCCCCTCCCCTCCCCCACCGGGGCCCCTCTCCCACCTCCCCCGCCCCCCACTTCGGGAGGGTCCCGCCACCCAGACCCTCTGCGGGAGCTGACACCCCTCCCCCAACACAGAACCCTCACCTTTTCCAAGGCCTGGGGGGCAAGCCTGCAGGCCCCTCCCAGGGTGGATACAGTGCTCTTTAAGCGGAACAGGTCCCTGCCTGGCTTCAAGCAACAGGAGGGGGCATTCCTTCTCTTCCTAAAGGAAAATATAAATAATTAGCAAAGCTTCTCTGAATTGAGAGCACCTGTGCCAGGACCCCGCCAAGTCCTTTGTGTGTGGCACTCTCTTCCTTCTTAAAAATTATCTTTTTTTAATGTCTATTTATTTTTGAGAGAGGGAGAGAGAGACAGAGGGTGAGTGGGGGAGGGGCAGAGAGGGAGACACTGATTCCGAAGCAGGCTCCAGGCTCCCAGCTGTCAGCACAGAGCCCGAGGACGGAGGACGCAGGGCAGGGCTCGACCTCAGGAACCACGAGGTCATGACCTGAGCTGAAGTCAGGCACTTGCGAGCCACCCAGGCGCCCCAACACTCTCTTCATTCTTACAGCCCAGCAAGGTAAGTAAAATTATTCCCATTTTATGGATGAGGAAACTTTCCTGAAGAGATGGTGGAGTTGGGATTAAAACCAGCTCCCTCTAATGTTTGCGCCCCCCCAAAGGGAACATGCATCTTCAGCTCTCTAGCTCATCGCAAGTGCTGATAAGCACTGTGTTCATTTTCTCGGAATGTTGTACCCTTCATCAACCGTCTTTCCCAACATTCCACAAGTGATCCTGTCCACAGGGCCTCCGTCCAGCTATTATAAAACTCACCAGGTTTGTCCCCCCACCGCCCCGAGAATCAACTCACTCGTGGTGCCAGACTCAGACGGCATATATACTAGATTTTAGTTCGGGTCCTCTGAGCAGCAAATGTCAAGAGAGAATTAGACAAGCAAGAGATTTATAGGAGAAAACAGCTGTGAAGGATAAAGGGGGAAGGAGCAGGAGTCATGAGGAAGAGGCTGGCACCTGTGAAAGGAGAGAGGGAAGGGAGAATTGGGTGAGAGGAGTCTCATATTACAGTGCCGCTCTAGGAAGATCCCAGCAAGGCCAGTGGGGAATACCAGGCAGATTGCCTGTTGGAGGAGCCCTCCGTAGGGCAGAAAGGGGAGGGGGTGGGGGCCTAGAGCACTGAGGCAGGCAGCTGGGGGCTTGGTGCTTCTCACAGCTGGTTCTCTCCAAGGGAGGTGTGAGCAGGGTACCTCCACGGCTGCCACACAGCCCCAGCTTGGATACTCTGACTTATGGGTATCGCTTCCCTTCGGGTCTGTGATGACCTTTTCAACAACCAGAAAATAGCTGTTGGCCTAGTAAGAGCCTGTAGATGGGGGGGGGGGGGGGGGGGAAGGATCGGGGAGGATCCTGAACTAAAACTCTGCCCCGTGGCCTTTCCCTGGCTTTATGGCAAGACCACTGCCCCTGCCTTTCATTTGGAAATTGGAAGACATATAGCATCACCATGCCCAAATGCCCATACTGTAATTTTCAGGGTGTTTTCTCAGCAGTTTACCCACCTCGTTGCAGGTTTTGATTATCTTTGGTTTGTGTCATTGTCATTTAATTGGGTGGTTATTGCTACCTTCACCTAGCTTCCATCTCGCTTAGGCTTGCAGCCGTTCAGCTGAGAACAGAGTCACCTGCACCTCCCAGGGGATATAGTCTAGGTTTCTTCCCAGTGTGATCATTCAGCTGGACTTAAACTCGGGGGGGGGGGGGGGGGCGCGGGCAGGCTGAGAGGGAAGCGATGTTGCCCTCAAGGGAGCTTCCAGGGACCGCATACCCAGGAATACCTCGTCTTCTGTAGCATCCCCCTACTGAGCTCGTCAGCCTGTTACTGCCTGGTCCTGGACCCAACTGCATAGAGACAAAGAGAATCACAGCATCCGTCCTGATTGTGCCATTGTGAGGGGACAAGAAGGACCAAGGTCAGGCCAGGTCGTCCCCTGCCCCTCAGCCCTCCAGTGGGAAAGCTGTGCTAGTGGGTACAAGCGTCCAGTAATAAAAAGGGAGCTGTTCTGAGAGATGAAAGAGAGAGCTGGCCTAACTATAGCAGGAAAGCCAGGGGAAGAGCCAGCCCCTGGGAAACTTTAAGGGAGGAGTTTTTGATTTTTGTCTCCGAGCCAAACCTCAGCCCAAACACCCACAGATAACAAAATGAATTAGATGGGGGGCTGGGGAAGCGATGGGCACAGAGGAATAAAACCACAAGGAAGGGGACTCATAGTCACGTCTTGGATACCTGGAACTCCCTGAGGCTTTTCTCAGCTACTGACCTGTTAACCCCTCCCTCTTCTGAAATCCCATGGTCCCTAGTACACACTTCTAAAAAAGTTTTCAACCCATGGTGTTACCCTATAGACTGAGGGTTTCCCACAGGAAAAGGCCAGGCCTTGTTTTGCTTTGTATTTGGTACATAGTAGGTGCTCAATAAAGGTTGAATAAATGGAAAGTCAGATGATTGGCTGGATGAATACATGGATGTGTGTGAATGGAAAGGTAGACAGAGATATATAGATGGATGGATGGATGGATGAACAGACTGACATAGATAGGTGGATTAGTGGATGAGTGAGTGCATGGATGGATGGTGTGTGTGTGTGTGTGAATGGAATGATGGATAACTAGGTGAGTAAGTGGATGGATGGATGGATGGATGGATGGATGGGTAAATGGCAGCAAGGGAATAGAGGAAAAGGAACTTCTGCAGAAAAAGATATCAGGAATCACAATGGACATCTGGCAGTTAGCATATTGCTTATTTTTTTTAAGTTTATTTATTTATTTTGAGAGAGAGAGAGAGCGCACAAGAGTGCTTGGGGGGGGTGGGGCAGAGAGGGAGAGAGAGAGAAAATCCTAAGCAGGCTCGGTGCTGTCAGCACAGAGCTCCGCATGGGGCTCAATCTCACAAACCATAAGATCATGACCCAAGCCAAAATCAAGACTTGGACACTTAAACACCTGAGCCACCCAGGCACCCCTAGTATATTGCTTCTTAAAAGGAGAAGAATGGAAGGAAGGAGAGATGTTCCACTAAGGAAACAATAGCAAAGGTTTGAGAGTTGGAGGGAGGAAGCTGCCCAGACAGAGCTGGAATGTCAACTCAGGCAGAGCAGGAGAGAAGGGGTGTCGCCTGAACTGGCAGTAACATAGCCAGGTAAGAGAGAGCTGTCTTGAAAAGTGGAACCAAGAGGGGCTCCTGGGTAGTTCAGTGGGTTAAGTGTCCAGCTCTTGATTTCGGCTCAGGTCGTGATCTCACAGTTTGTGGGTCAAGCCCCGCATCGGGCTCTGCGCTATCAGTGCTTGGGATTCTCTCTCTTTCCTCTCTCTCTGCCCCTCCCCCTTCTCTCTCTCTCTAAATAAATAAACATTTTTTTTTAAGTACAAGATTCTTGAAGAAAAAAAAAAGAGAAGAAAGGTGGAACCGAGAGAGGAGCCCGGGAGGTGAGGAGCAGCCATGGGAATTCTCCAAAAGGAAGACCTCCAACAATCGAAATGGCATCACTAAAGCCGAGGTAAAAGGGGGCTGCATTCACTTGTTCCTAACCCGTCCAGGCTGCCTAGAGGAAGTGGGTATCAATCTCCAGTTGTTATTAGGGAGGGAGTCCCTTGAGGTATTAAGGATAATGAATAACCTGATTCCTGCCTTCCAGTCCAGACTCTGCCACAAGTGTCTAATGATCTTCCTAAGTCCCTTCTCTGAGCCTCAGTTTCCTCACATGGCACCTTCACTACTATGAGGACTTGTGGTCCACGAGGAAAGGAGATTTCCATGGCATAAAACTTGAACAGAGGGCTGGAGGACAGCAGAGGGATAAGAGCTTAGGAGTCAGGAGGTCCTGAGAAATTTGCTTTCTTGCTCAGACACTTAACCAGCTGGGCCAATTGAACAGTCCTTTCTGAGTCTGTTGCCCCACAAGTGAAATGAGCAAACTAACTAACATCTATCCCGAAGAGTCGTGGTGAGGTTTGGAAATTAGCCACAGGACATGCCTGGCACTCAATGAATGGAAGCGAATATTACATAGAAGGGATTCGTCAGGCTGCTGTGTGCACTTGGGCAGCACGGCCCAAACATAGCCTGGGTCTCCCAGAGGAAGGAGCACCTCTTGTTCATTCTCACAAGAGTACCATCTGCTCTTCAAGGTCTGCACCTGGAAGGCCGCCTCCAGCAAGCCTGGGATTAAAAGTGTCATTTCCGGCTCTAATGTCTTTCCTTCCACAGACGAGCAGTCTGCAGACCAGGCTCGGAACATGGCCTCCGACCCAGGCTGGGTGGGCTCAGACATCCTCCTCCCAGAGCTCCCTCTCTATCAGGGAACACTGTCATCAGCCCTTGAGGGACCAGGCAGAGTAGGGGAGGCTCCAGCAAGGCTCCAGCACCCTGAGTCCTGCCACCATCCTGTGTCAGAGTCGTTCAGCTGTGCTACAGCCACTCTGGTTTAAGAAATCATTCCCACGGAGATGCAAAAGTCAAATAATCATAAGAAGCTAGCATTCATTAACTGCTTTTTTGTACCAGAAAAGAGATGTCTATATACCTTTTCTCCTATTTTTTATTCTGAAAATGTTCAAACCTACATAAAAGTTATGCAGTAGTACATTGAAAACCCGTACATGTGGGTTCATCGGTTTGCATTTTGCCACGTTGGTTTTATTTCTCTGTGTATGTATGTTTTACTAAACCATTTTAGAATAGATCACAGACATCCCAGTGCTTCACCCCCAAAATATTTCATCGTGTGTCTTCTAAGGAAAAGAACTTTCTGCTCTATAACCCAATATATAATCAAACCTAAGACATTTTACATTAGTACAACAGTGTAAGTCCACACTCAAATTGTCCAGTTGTTCGGATAATGTCTTGGATTTTTTTTTTTTTTTTTTTTTTTTTTTTTGCTTTTTAAACCCAATCAAGGATCATGTACTGTCTTTAGTTGTCACGACCCCTTAGTTCTTAGTCTCCTTTCATCAACAAGCGTTTCCCACCATTTTTTCCCTTTGATCGTCCATGCCGTCCACATTTTGAAGCATCCAAACCAGTTGTTTGCTGAATGTCCCTCAATTCAGGTTTTCTCACGGTTTCCTCGTGGTTAGATTCAGGTTGACCTGCATGTTTGACCTTCCTCGTGGCTCCCTGATTGATTTTACTACCCCATTTTACAGAAACAGAGGTTGCCACACAGCTACCGAGAGGCTGACCTAGAATTGGGAGCAGAGAGCTTGGTTCTCAGTCTGGGCTCAGGCTCCAAGCTGCCAGGAGCAGCTGTGAAGTCTTACCAGTTGGGTTCTTATGACAGATTTGTTAGCAGCCCCTTGTAGCACCTTGACCATGGATAGAGAGCAGATTTTGACAGGAGCCAGTAAGGGGAGAAGAAGTACACCCCAAGGGAGGGGGCACTTCCAACACACCCTGTAGTAAGCCCTAGCCTCCAGGTCAGCCCAGCCTGGAACCCCCAAAAGTTCCTTTAAGGTGTTTTATGTTTTGGATTTTTTTCCCTTTTGGCTGTTTTAGAAATTTGACTTTCTGCATCCTAGGCCTCCAGGGGAAATGATGCATCACAACATGCACGCACACACACACACACACACACACACACACACACACTCTCACCACGTGCCTTACACTACCAAGGATATAACGATCTTCTGGAGACCATCATCACTGAATGCTGTCCCGTTGCCTAGCAACCCTAGGGCATTTCAACCCTTCCCAGCCAGAGGGTAGGTAGAGAGGGCAACCATGTGACTGGCTGGGTACCTCTTGCTCTGGAGGTCTCCTGCCCCTGCTTCCTTATGTCTAGTTGCCTAACAACCAAAGGGGTCCTTGTGCTCTGGGGGTTCCACTCCTCATAGGGGATGAGCAGAACCTCTTTAGGGCTTCCTCTTGGCTTGGGAGGGCCACATAGGTCCACTATAGAATGTGGGGCTCCTTGAGGGAGGGGTTCCAGGGAGCTAAAAAGGAGGGCACATATCTCCCTTTGCAGTGAATCTTTGAAGGGAAAAGAGTAAAAGGAAAAGATCCAGGTAAGAGCCTCACCATTGCCAAGACAGTTAAGCTTCTTGTGGTTTGGTGGTCAGAGGTTCAGAGACCCGCTGGCCGAGAGCACTGGGTTTGGGTACTGACCATCTGCCTCTTTGAAAGGACAGAGATGGATGATCTATGTACCGGGAAGCTCATTAAACATCCAAGCCTACAGTTAATCTCGAATATGTGTGTATAACTTTTTTTTTAATGTGTGTATAACTTTAACCATTTTTGGGGGGCATAAGATTTAGGCCAAGGGTTCTTGCCTGGGGTCTGTGGGGGAAAAGTTACATCTTTGTTTTCACAAACCTCTTCTGAAATGTATGAAATATTTTGAGGTGTTACAAATTCATAATTTTACGAAAGAGTAAAATTGGTGACTTTGTCATAGAAATCACAGATATTTTTATATCACTTTACAGTTGTTGAAGATATTACAGCCATCGGTTATGCTCATCACTACTTAGAAATTACAAGGTATTAGACCTGCCATTATTAGATCCTTAATGTGTTCGTGAAGAAGCACAAATCCAGATCACGCTTTCATTTTTTAATATTTTGATAACTAAATGTCGATATAATTGGTTTCCTTTGCGATCCTTTCCGTTTTTTAATACAATTATTTTGAGGCTTCACCCGGCTGCCACACGGAGCTGCAGTACCAAAAAAAAAAAAAAAAAAAAAAAAAAAAGGTTAAAAGCCCCAGGTTTAGCCTATGGAAGTTTTGTCAAACTAAGACCCAAAGAAATATTCTGGGGAGTTGCCTCATTTTGAATGTTCAGTGTGGATGGTAACATAAACAAATTATTGTACACTGTTCCTGAGGGTTTGAACAACTGCCTTAGAATCGAGTACTGAGACGCCAGCCGTATCAGCTTGTGAGTTTGCATTTACAGCAGTGGCGATGCCAAGCAGCTCCACCTGAATTGTTCCATTCGGATTAGAAAAGAACAGAAACGGGGGGGGGGGGGTCTGGCTGGCTCAGTTGGTAGAGTATGTGACTTTTGATCTTGAGGTCGTGAGTTCAAGCCCCCGTTAGGTGTAGAGCTTATATTTTTTTTTTTAAAAGTTAAAAAAGGGGCACCTGGGTGGCTCAGTCGGTTAAGTGTCCGACTTCGGCTCAGGTCATGATCTCGCGGTCCATGAGTTCGAGCCCCGCATCAGGCTCTGGGCTGACGGCTCAGAGCCTGGAGCCTGTTTCGGATTCTGTGTCTCCCTCTCTCTCTGACCCTCCCCCATTCATGCTGTCTCTCCCTGTCTCAAAAATAAATCAACATTAAAAAAAAGAAAGTTAAAAAAAAGTTAAAAAAAAAAAAAAAGAGAGAGACATGTAATGTGAAAGTACCAACAAGAAAAGAAAAGTGGCTGGGAAGTTGGTAGGACAAAGTGTGCTGAACTCCAAGAAGCTGCCCCCATCAGTCAGCAGCATAGTTAGGTCTGTAGAATTCTGCTGCAGGAACGTGGTACACGGTATCATTTATCCCATAAAATTGATGCCTTCAGTTTGGATCGTTTGTAGTTGAACGTTTGTTTGAACTTGTAATTTTGTTTTGGTTTTCGCACTAGTGTGATAACTATTAGTGGAAGTGTCCTCAGCTTCATGTTTTGTACTTGCTTGATTAGCAAGTTACCGCCAGATCTGGGCATTTTTTCTTCTCCTTTAATGGGGGGACGTTCCTCAAGGGTGAGAAATGCCGGGTTGCCGTACTCACTGATAGCTCTTCGTGTTTCCTTCTCTAGTTTATCTCGTTTTCTTTTGAAGAATGACTGAGCTAGGGTCTCAAGCATGAGAATGACTCCATTTCAGAGGCTTCCCAGATACAGGGTTAAATAGCAAATTACCTAGTAATTTCTGCAGATGGCAAGCATATGTGTGATTCCTTGATTTGTCCAAAGTCACTCTCCCACACTGTGAGGACTGAAGCATATAGGTAGTTTTATTCTGTGGGCATTTTGGACTATGTTTGACTTTCTCAAGATAGGGCTTCCTCTTCTGACTTCAGCTCAGGTCATGATCTCACAGTTTGTGGGTTCGAGTCCCGCATCGGGCTCTGTGCTTGACAGCTCAGAGACTGTAACCTGCTTCAGATTCTGTGTCTCCCTCTCTCTCTGTCCCTCCCCAGCTTGCACTCTATTTCTCTCTGTCTCTCAAAAATAAATAAACGTTAAAAAATTTAAAAAACAAAAAAGATAGGGCTTCCTTGGGACATAAGCACTAATCATGAAGTGAGGGAACCCATACTTTATGAGGTCAAGGGGAGAGGCCAGGCTGAACATACGGTGAATAAAATATTCTTCCTTTCCTAATCTACTCTGGAAAGTATTTAAGTCCTGTTTCCTACAGTTTGATCAATTGATCTATCGATAGCTATTCTAAATATGCCATATATATACATATATATATGTGTGTGTGTGTATATATATATATATATATATATATATATATATTTTTTTTTTTTTTTTTTCTTCCTGTAGCAGGGCCTGAACATTAGAAAATCTACAAAGTTGGGACATCTGGGTGGCTCAGTTGGCTGAGTGTCTGACTTCGGCTCAGGTCATGATCTCACAGCTTGTGAGTTCAAGCCCTGCGTCAGGCTCTGTGCTGACAGCTCAGAGCCTGGAGCCTGCTTCAGATTCTGTGTGTGTGTGTCTCTCTCTCTGCCCCTCTCCCACTTGTGCCATGTCTCTCTCTGTCTCTCAAAAATAAATAAACATGAAAAAAATTTAAAGAAAACCTACAAAGTTTCAGAGGGTTCAGCTTTAAAGTCAGTCTCAAAAAGTCACAAGTAGTGATTAACTTTGACCCTCTTGAGGATCACATATCAAGCAATTTACCAGTGCTGGTGTTTTAAAATAGCAGGTAACTCTCCTCAGAGTCCCACTCAATGTGGCAATGTCATTCCCGGGACGAAAGGCTACCTTCTCTCAGAGTCCCAGCTACTCACATTGCCTCTGCACTGCTGGGGTCGCTTTTCCACCTGTCCTGGTGACCTTGCTCTCTGTTTGCAGGCTACTCAACAGCCTGGGGAGTGGCAGCCAGCCCTGGACAGTGCCCTTGCCCTTGGCTGTGCCCTTCCCTGGGGCAGCTTCCTCTCGGCCCGGCCTTCCACCACCCTGCTAGCACATACTCTCTGCTGCCTGTGACCTTACCCGCGAACCAGCCTCCCGTGCCACCACACCTGACCCCTAGAGCTTGGGATAGTTTTCCTTCTATCATGCCAGCTCCTGAAGAGCTGGAGAGCTCGGTTTTACATTCCTTTTCTAGAAAGAACTTGGAAAAGAAGTCTCCCAGGGCCTGGCTGGAGGATACTGCATGAGGAATGTCACTCAGGGCAGTATCAGAAAACGTTCCTAGACAAGGAGTTCTTTCACGTGTCCCTGTGGTAAAAAGCACATAACCTGAATGTCCCCTCTTAATTTTTTAAGGGTACAGTTCAATGCCGTTGAGTGTATGCACATTGCCGTACCACAGATCTCGAGACTTTTTCATCTTGCACAACTGAAACCAAACCCATTAGACTATAGAACTCCCTGCTTCCCTTCCCTCAGCTTCTGGCAACCTCCATTCTACTTTCTGTTTCTATGAGCCTGACGCCTTAAGATACCTCATATAAGTGGAATAGTGTGTGATTTGTCTTTTTGTGGCCGGCTTATTTTCTTAGCATTATGTCCTCAAGCTTCACCCCTGTGGTAGTATACGCCAGGATTTCCTTCTTTTTTTTTAAGCTGAATAATAGTCCCCTGTATGTATATACTACATTTTGTTTATCCTTTCATCTGCTGAACATGACGGTTGCTTCCACATGTTGGCCATTGTGAATAATGCTATCATGGACATGGATGTACAAATATCTCTTCAAGATCCTGTTTTAAATTCTTTTGGATATATACCTAGAAGTAGGATTGCTGAATAATAAGGTAGTTCTATTTTTATTTATTCAAAAAATTTTTTTAATGTTTATTTTTGAAAGAGAGAGACAGAGCACGAGTGGGAAAGGAGCAGCGAGAGAGGGAGACCCAAAATCTGAAGCAGGCTCCAGGCTCCGAGCTGTCAACACAGAGCCCGGCGCGGAGCTTGAACTCACCAACGGCAAGATCATGACCTGAGCTAAAGTCGACACTTAACTGACAGAGGCACCCAGGCGCCCCTAGTTTTATTTTTTTGAGGAACCTCCACACTGTTTCCTATAGCAGCTCCATTATTTTACCACCCCATCAAGAGTGCACAAGGGTCCCAATGTCTCCACATCCTTACCAACACTTGTTATTTTCTGTTTTGTTTTTGCTTTGTTTTTTATAGTGGCTGTCCTAATGGGTATGAGGTGACATGTCATTGTGGTTTTGATTTGTGTTTCTCGGATGATTAATGATGTTGAGCATATTTGCATGCTCTTGTTGGCCATTTATAAATCGTCTTTGGAGAAATGTCAGTTGAAGTTCTTTATTCATTTTATTTTTTTAAAGCGTATTTCTTTCGAGAGAGAGTGCGAGAGAGCACATGCAAGCAAGTGCAGAGGAGGGACAGAGAGAGAATTCCAAATAGGCTCACCGCTGCCAGTGTGGAGCCCAGTGTGGTGCTCAAACTCACAAACTGTGAGATCATGACCTAAGCCGAAGTCGGACACTTAACCAACAGAGCCACCCCGCACCCCATGTATTCATTTTATTTTATTTTATTTATTTATTTATTTTTTTAATTTTTGTTTTTAATCTTTATTTTTGAGACAGAGAGAGACAGAGCATGAAGGGGGGAGGGTCAGAGAGAGGGAGACACAGAATCTGAAACAGGCTCCAGGCTCTGAGCTGTCAGCACAGAGCCTGACGCGGGGCTCGAACTCACGGAGTGCAAGATCACGACCTGAGCCGAAGTCGGACGCTCAACCGACTGAGCCACCCAGGCGCCCCCATGTATTCATTTTAAAATTGGGTTATTTGTGGGGTGCCTGGGTGGCTCAGTTGGTTAAGTGCCCGACTTCAGCTCAGGTCATGATGTCATGGTTCACGAGTTCAAGCCCTGAGTCTGGCTCTGTGCTGACAGCTCAGAGCCTGAAGACTGCTTTGGATTCTGTGTCTCCCTCTCTCTCTCTGCCCCTCTCCCCTCCCCCCTCAAAAATAAATAAACATTAAAAATTAAAAAAAAATAAAATTGGGTTTTTTTGTTGTTGAATTGTAGGAATTCATTATGTATTCTGAATATTAACTCCTTATCAGATATATACTTTGCAAACATTTTCTCCCCTTCTATTGGTTGCCTTTTTTACTCTGTCGATTATTTCCTTTGTTGCACAGAAGTTTTAAGTTTGATATAGTCCCATTTGTCTATTTTTGCTTTTTGTTTTGTTTTGCTTTGCCTCTACTTTTAGTATTGTATCCAAGAAATCATGGCCTGTCCAATATCACAAAGATTTCCTCCTTTGTTTCTTTCTAGATTTATAGCTGCAAGACTTATAGCTAGGTCTTTAATCCATTTGGGGTTCCTTTTTGTAGATGGTATAAGGTAAGAGTCCATCCTGATTCTTTTTCCTTTCTCCCTTGTGTTGTCACCCTTGTTAAAAGTCATTTGAGCATAGGGGTGCCTAGGTGGCTCACTCAGTTAAGCATTTGACTCTTGATTTCAGCTCAGGTTGTGATCTCATGGTTTATGGGTTTGAGCCCGCATTGGACTCTGCAATGACAGCTGCAGAGCCTGCTTGGGATTCTCTGTCTCCCTCTCTCTCTGCCCCTCCCCTACTCGCTCTCTATCTCTTTCTCTCAAAATAAATGAAAAGAACATTAAAAAAATCATTTGAGCATCGATGTGAGGGTTTATTTCTGGGCTTTCTATTCTGTTCCATTGGTCTATATGTCTGTCTTTATGTCAGTACCATACTCTTTTGATTACCATAGCTTTGTAATATGTTTGGAAATCAGGAGGTGTGAGGCCTCTAGCTTTGTTCTTTCTCAAGGTTGTTTTGGCTGTTTAGGGTCCTTTTTTAAAAAAAAAGAAAGTTTTTTTTTTAACATTTATTCATTTTTGAGAGACAGAGACAGAGCTTGCACGGGGGAGGGGCAGAGAGAGGGGGAGACACAGAATCAGAAGCAGGCTCCAGTCTCTGAGCTCTCAGCACAGAGCCCAATACGGGGCTTGAACTCACAGACTGCGAGGTCATGACCTGAGCCAAAGTCAGACACTCAACCCACTGGTTTTTTGTTTTTTTGTTTTTTTGTTTTTTGTTTTTTGTTTTTTGTTTTTTTTAACGTGTTTAGGGTCCTTTGAGATTCCACATGAATTGTAGGATTTTTTTTTTTTCTATTTCTGCAAAAAATGCCATTGGTAAAGCAGGTTCTTAACCTGTGGTCTCAGAATCTCTGGATGGCATTGGGGGTTCTAAGAGCCCCTTGGAACTGTGTGTGTCTATGTCCAAACATTCGTATCTGGTCTCGGCTCAGACATCTGAGGGTTTTCAGGAGCCTACGGATTGGGTACTGAAAGGTCCACAAAGGTCAAGAGTGATCACCGTGGGCAGTCGATTTGTCACCATACAAGGAGAAACCACATATAGGCATAAAATCCAAAGGAACTCAGGGAATACACATCTGGCCTTAGTGTTACTTGATATTGTTACTGATGGTTTAGTTACCATGACTGACACTTTGGAAAAGATAATTGTTGTCCTAATCCATACTCTTGAAGCAGGCTTTGTTATAAAGAGCAACATTCCATTAATTGATTATGGCTACAGGAGTGTTTTGCCCTAAAATGGATGTCTCCTTTTTTCAAAACCTGCCCTTTTTTTCTATTTGAGTCTCTGGTGACCTATCATCTCAGACTGGAAACCCTACAGGGCTTAAAGGACAAGTGTCATGTTTAATTGTCCCTGCCTCATTATATTAGGTATGGGAGTTTGGTAATGAAGTTGTTACTGTACATGTTTCCTGCTGGTGTCCAACCAGCTTGGGAGAACCTTCACAATGTGTTGACACATTCTGTTCAGCCCCTGGTGGTGGTGGTGTTTTTTTTAAAGATTTTTTGGGGAGGCTCAGTCGGTTAAGTGACTGACTCAGTTTTAGCTCAAGTCATGATCTCACAGTTCATGATATGGAGCCCTGTGTTGAGCTCTGCACTGACAGCATGAAGTCTGCTTGGGATTCTCTCTCTCCCTCTCTTTCTGCCCCTCGTCCCCTCGTGCTTGCTCATTCTCTCTCTCTCAAAATAAATAAACTTAAAAAATTAAAAAAAAAAAAAAGTTTTTTTTTTAAATAATCTCTACACCCAACATGGTGTTCAAAATCACAACCCCGAGATTAAGAGTCACATGCTCCAATGACTGGGTCAGCCAGGTGCCCTAGCAGCTTGTATACTTAAGCATAATGCGACAACACACTTTTCACAATAATTGTTAACGTAATCATTGTTGATGACACTGCTATGGGCTGAATGTTTGTATCTCTCAAAATTCATTTGTTGAAGTTCTCATCCCCAATGTAATAGTATTAGTAAGGCAGGGCCTTCGGGAGGTAATTAGGTTCAGATGACATCATGAGCGTAGATCCCCCGTAATTGTATTTAGTGTCCTTATAAGACGAGGAAGAGACCAGAGCTCGCTCTCTCCTCCATGTGAGCACACAATGAGAAGGCAGCCATCTGCAAACCAGGAAAAGAGCTCTCAGCAGACACTTGATCTCCCAGTACCTTGACCTTAGACTTCCCAGCCTCCAGAACTGTGAGAAATGGAAGTATGTTGTTTAAGCCACTAGTCTATGCTTTTCTGTTCTAGAAGCCCACCTGACAAAGACAGAGACTCTTGACTGATAAAAACACAAGTCAAATAACAAGATCGTATACTTCATTTTTTATAATCCAAAGCACCCTTTTTGTCCTGGAAACTGCCACCCGGATTACAAACTTGAAGGTTATGTTTCCTTGGACCAGCAGAGCAAATTTGCCCATCTTGTGTAGGCTCCCTCCTCTGCCTTCTCCTTTGGCTAGAGTTGGTATGACTTTGTCTGCAATCCCCCTCTCTCTTGAACCTCTGCTTTACTCAGGAGCCCGAGGTATTTTGCCAGTCAGAGTGTGCTGTCACCATCATCTCTGGTCAGGAAAGCATCCATTTGTGCCCTGCTCATGAGCGAGCGCCTACCTTGGACCAGGACCATGCTGGTATTTCCCCAGAAGAATATAAGTCACATTCAGATGATAACAAGCCTCATGAAGTTTTGATGATCATATGTGGTGGGGAAATCGAGATTTACGCAAAATTTAAAAGATCACTGTAGGGGCGCCTGGGTGGCGCAGTCGGTTAAGCGTCCGACTTCAGCCAGGTCACGATCTCGCGGTCCGGGAGTTCGAGCCCCGCGTCGGGCTCTGGGCTGATGGCTCAGAGCCTGGAGCCTGTTTCCGATTCTGTGTCTCCCTCTCTCTCTGCCCCTACCCCGTTCATGCTCTGTCTCTCTCTGTCCCAAAAATAAATAAACATTGAAAAAAAAAATTTAAAAAAAAAAAAAAAAGATCACTGTAGGACTTTTCTCTTGATATTTAATGTGTCTTATAGATCTGAGTGGAAGACTAAGATAGTGGAACTATTCTTCCGAACTTATTTGACTACATAATCCCCTTTTTCACAGATCTGAGTCCACTTTGGAAAGACGAATCTGTAGAGACTCAAACCAGCTCCTAAATCAGCTTTGCTGTAGATAAATACATGTACTAGATGTTTCCATCTACTTCTAATTTCTAGAAGTGGCAGAAAT
Source organism: Leopardus geoffroyi (assembly GCF_018350155.1). Classification (NCBI taxonomy): domain Eukaryota; kingdom Metazoa; phylum Chordata; class Mammalia; order Carnivora; family Felidae; genus Leopardus; species Leopardus geoffroyi. Next base: position 62,701,291 of record NC_059337.1, on the reverse strand, counting down.
TAGTAGGTATGATTTAAGTAGAAAGGTGAGTGGTAGGTATGTGAGTATGTTATTACTCTTTGAACTGTACACATATTTTGTGTATACTTTTTTGTAAATTATTTTGTCAAAAGTTCTTTCTTGCTTGCTTTTTTCTTGCTTTCTTACCAAGTACCATAGTCTTTATAATCCATCTACCATTATTTGTTGACTCTAGCAATGGGTAAGCAAATCTAAAAATTGGCCAGAGCAGGTTTATTGTTTTCTCACTTACCTACTATTTGACATCTGTTTTCTTTAAGGCATACATAAAGAGCTTGTGAGACTTGGAATGCCTGTAAAAATCACTCAGGTGAACTGTGTGCCACGAAGTAGAAAATGTCACCTTTTAAGGCTCACTCTGTAAGCCCCTGTTCTTTCCCAAATACCTAGCATAGTGGTTTAGAGCACAGGGTTGGAAATCAAGGAGATGTATATTCAAATCCCCATTTCATTATTCGTCTGTTTGACATTGGGTAACCGAGTCACTTCTAGAAGCTTCCATTTCTGGATCTATAGAATGGGATTTGCATGAAGATTTAGATGGGATAATGCATGTAATGCTCTATAAATTGCAGCCATTCATAATATGAAGTACAAACCAGTACCCTTACTGGGTGTGTGGCCTTGTGAACTAGCAGGCAGAAGGAGGGGGCAGGGGCGGGGGACAGCAAAAAGTCTTTCTGCACACTACCTTTGTGATGGTTAATTTTATGTGTCAACTTCCCTGGGTCTTGGGTACCCAGATGTTTGGACAAACACTGTACTGAGTGTTCTGGGATGAGATTAACATTTGAATCAGTAGAGCTAGTAAAGCGCACTTCCTAACGTGGGAGGGCCTCATCAGGTCAGTTGAAGCCCTGAATAGGAAAAAAAAAAAAAAAAAAAAAAGGTTGACTCTCCTGAGAGTAAGGGGGAACTCCTCCAGGTAGCTGACTACCGTGAGCTGGAGCACTGGTCTTTTCCTGCCTTTAGACTTGAAATAAATTGTTGGCCCTTCTTTTTTTTTTTTTTTTTTTTTTTTTTTTTTAATTTTTTTTTTTTCAACGTTTATTTATTTTTGGGACAGAGAGAGACAGAGCATGAACGGGGGAGGGGCAGAGAGAGAGGGAGACACAGAATCGGAAACAGGCTCCAGGCTCTGAGCCATCAGCCCAGAGCCCGACGCGGGGCTCGAACTCACGGACCGCGAGATCGTGACCTGGCTGAAGTCGGACGCTTAACCGACTGCGCCACCCAGGCGCCCCTTGTTGGCCCTTCTTGAGTCTAGAGCCTGCTAGCTTTGAACTGAAACTATACCTATCTGCTCTCATGGGTCTCCAGCTTGCCAACCACACATCTTGGGGCTTCTCAGCTTCCATAATTGCCTGAGCCAATTCCTTCTAACACACACACACACACACACACACACACATGCACGCACGCATGCACGCACACGCACAGACACACACACGCCCTATTGGTTCTATTTCTCTGGAGAACTGTGACTGATATAATTTTGGTAGCTGTTCTTTTGTTTTTTTAATATTTATTTATTTATGAGAGAGAGAGAGAGAGACAGACAGAACATGAGCAGGGGAGGAACAGAGAGAGAGAGGGAGACACAGAATCCGAAGCAGGCTCCAGGCTCCGACCTGTCAGCACAGAGCCCGACACGGAGCTCAAACTCACAAACTGCAAGACGGGAGCTGAGCCGAAGTCGGACGCTCAACCAACTGAGCCATCTAAGCGCCCCATTTTTTGGTAGCTATTCTTAAAAATTCACAATTAAGACAGTCAAAATGACTGGGAAACAGCAACGTAAGACTGGTGTGAAGTTCAAATATGCAATTCCTCATAGAACTGAGACTGAAGATTCGAAGAGTTAAAACGGAGAAAGTCTAGAGTGCAAGGGCCACATGCTCATATAATGTAGCTATAACACAGTTACCGAAATGGGGGGAGAATGGGGATAGCAAAAGCAAAAAGTATTTTAACTGTCCTCAGTAAGTCTATCAGTGATGATAGTATTCACGTTATTCTGAGACTACCGTATGTGTGAGGTGGGATAAAGTTGATTATTATTAATGGGTGTTCTAATTATACCCTGCCCTGTGTCTTGGAGAATCAGGGTTCGTAGAGTGCCAGAAAAGAGATACAGAAGTAATATAGAAAAGGTGAAATGAAAACCCTGTAGTCTTGTATTCTTTGCAGAAACCACAGTCACCCTCCCTTGTGCCTACAGCCTTCATGTTCTCACACCCAGCATGACACGGACTCCAGCTTGCTGAGGTTCCCTGTCACCCAGGAATGGCCCTTCCTTCTCCCTCCTTGCTCTTCACTCCGAATAGCCCATGTTCATAACACACGAAAACACCCACTGGCTGGAAGCGTTTGGGCGCCTTTTAACCACGTGGGTGATGAAGTAGAGAAGGCAGATCTGGAGAAAGAAAAGCAAGAAGCTGCCCCACAGAGAAGGGCTACCTCTGATCTCTGACAGCTTTCTTGTCCCCAGTTCCACTCCTTTCCTGAGACCTGCCTGAATTTCTGTGCTGGGTTCTGTATATCCTTATAATTTTCCCTTTTCTGCATATGCTTGAGAACGTGTTCTCACCCGTCAATTTGGGAAGAATCTAGCTAATTCTTACTGAAGTATACATGACTAATAAAGCTCCCTAAGATTAAAACAAAAAAAAACCTTTGGGGCACCTGGGTGGCTCAGTCAGTTGAGTATCTGATTTCACCTGGGGTCATGATCTCACAGTTCACAAGTTTGAGCCCTGCGTCGAGGCTCTGTGCTGACAGCTCAGAACCTGGAGCTGCTTCGAATTCTGTGTCTCCCTCTCTCTCTGCCCCTCCCTAGCTTGTTCTCTCTCTCTCTCTCTCTCTCTCAAAAATAAATAAAAACAGTAAACAATTTTTAATTAAAAAAACAAGAACAGGGGCGCCTGGGTGGCGCAGTCGGTTAGGCGTCCGACTTCAGCCAGGTCACGATCTCGCGGTCCGTGAGTTCGAGCCCCGCATCAGGCTCTGGGCTGATGGCTCAGAGCCTGGAGCCTGTTTCCGATTCTGTGTCTCCCTCTCTCTCTGCCCCTCCCCCGTTCATGCTCTGTCTCTCTCTGTCCCAAAAATGAATAAACGTTGAAAAAAAAAAAAATTTATAAAAAAAAAAAAAAAAAAAACAAGAACAAAAAAACCCTTTTAGTCCTGAATTTGAATTGGAAGTATCATTAGGAATTCATGAGATATTTTATATTCATCTTTTGATTGATCTATTGGTTGATTGAGCCATTCCAGCTCTGTCACCTGAAGAGGACTAGAAACAATGACTAACCCAGTAGCAAGGAGTATTTGTACTATCCATTTATTTATTTATTTTTATTTTTTAAAGTAGGCTCCATGCCAGTGTGGAGACCAACATGGGGCTTGAACTCACGACCTTGAGATTGAAACCTGACCTGAGGTCAAGAGTCAGACACTTCACCAACTGAGCCCCCCAGGCGCTACCCGCCCCCACCCCAGCATAGTATCTAGATCGTAGTCTTCAAATAGCATTTTCTACAAGAAGAAAGCAGAGCTTCTTGGAGAAATGGCTGATTTCAGCTGTGAGCTAGGAAATGTACAAGATCAGCTTGGACATCTTGTTTTACTAGATAGCAAGGAAGTGATCAAGGACTACTGCTGTCAGGTCAAAAGATGCAGGAGCCCGCTTAAAAAGTTTTCGCTTCAAAAAGGATGATGATTGTAGCTGATTAAAACCATTAGCTGTGTTCACATTTATGAGTTCATACTGCTACTTAAAAACCAGTAATCTTCAGACAATGATAGTCATTATCTTCAAAACTGGTAAATAAAAGCAAAGAATCAAGCATTGATCTTGCCTTTCTATTGAACTTTACCACTGGGGTAAACCAAATAGTAGACGAAATGAAGCATTTTAAAAATAAAGTACCCCAATTAATAAAAAAAAAATACAATTATGGAATATCATCATTTTGCAACCCCCAATGAAAATAGATCTCTAGGCACTAAGCCTCAACAGCTGCTAACCTCACAAAATGTGAGATGACCAACTGCCAATTTATAGGAAATACAAGGACAGAGGAACATCTTGAACTGTGATTTAGGGAGCTGGGAGGATATGGAAGCAAAGCCCCTCAACTCTCAACAAAAATGGTTTACTTTTATTAGGTGCTACTACATGCCAGGTGTTGTCCTGGCTTTCTGTGTATGATCTCACTTAATCTTTGTAACAACGCCATGGAGCAGATGTGATTATCATGCTTAACTTATAGAGAAGGAAAGTGAGGCACAGAGAGGTTTAGTAATTTGCCCAAGGTCACACAGCTCACAAACACGAGCTGGAATTTGAACACTGGCCATCTGGCTCTAAGACCTACTCCCTTAAACACTAGGTTATATTACCTGTCATTATAAAAACTCTTTTTCCTAACAAATAAAAGTTATAATAGAAGTCCATGCATACATAGACACATGGAAACTGTTAAGATTCTAAATGTTATTTGAAGGGCATGTGCAAATGCTAAAACCATCATATTAAACTAGGGATAGAAGAATTCAGTGGGGTCCTTCGCCTGAATCTGGTTTGGTCCCCACCAACTATCACCTTGATTGTCTCAGAAAGTGACGGTGGTGGACGGGGTTGATTCTTCTGAGCATAGGCTCCAAAAAACCATGTCTTGCAACAAATGTTAAGGTCCTGCATTGACATGGTAGTTGTCAAGACTTATGAAAAGGCGGTCGGAGGCAGCCTTGTGCAAATGAGTGCCTAATGCTCACAGAGAGGGTAGCTCAAGGGTGGCGCCTCCTTGACATGCCCACTGTCCGACAACCCAGAGCAGGGCGCCCAAGAGTGGAAAGAACCCGCTCCCGTCTCTGATGGTTTCTCCCTCTCTCTCCCCTCCCTCCCTGTCTGACCCAGCCTTGAGCTAACACCAAGTTGTGGATTCTGTCTGCCTTGCACGGACAAAGCCCACCCCACCCCTACCTGCAGCACCCCTCACCTTTTTTGCTCCGGTCTTTCTCCCACTCTCCTTCAAGCCCGACCAATTTTCTGGAAGCATCACTTACACCAGAGGGTGAATTTAAATCTCAGAATTACCTCTTGCAGGGCCATAGGCATTTACATTTTAATGTCTAACTCCTGTTGGAGGATTCCTGACTTGCACACTGGGGGAGTTTGGTGATTGTAATTTGTCACCATTGCCACCCTTCTCCCAGGGGGACTTTTCCGGGCACTCTACATTCACCTGGGAAGGAGGTTGTCTTCTTCCCCTGGTAACAGGTGAGCTCCGCCGGGAGACCCTGAGGTCCTCTGGTCCTGTCCACATGGGCGTTCTGCCTGAGCTCACCTACCTCATTCTCCTCCTCCAAAGACGTGGAGACGGCAGCATTTATTAGAGTGAATTGTGGTCCAAACGGCTAGTTTGGCAACTCTAGCATCTTTCTTAAACCCCAAGTGGAGCTCAGGCATGAGGAGAAGCAAGCACGAGATGTCTGAGCACAGAGAACTGTCGCTGTCAAATAACTCTCTGAAAACTCTTCCCTTTAATATATGCATGCTCTATGAGTAAATATGTTTCTTTTCTTTTTTTTTTTAAGAATTTTTTTAACGTTTATTTATTTTTGAGACAGAGAGAGACAGAGCATGAACGGGGGAGGGTCAGAGAGAGAGGGAGACACAGAATCTGAAACAGGCTCCAGGCTCTGAACTGTCAGCACAGAGCCCGATGCGGGGCTCGAACTCCCGGACCGCGAGATCATGACCTGAGCCGAAGTCGGCTTAACCGACTGAGCCACCCAGGCTGAGTAAATATGTTTCAAGGGTGCCCCAAGCCATGTTTAACTAAGCACCAACACTCTCAATGTATAACATCTCTGCGGCCAATATGATGTGCCACACAGATACTTGCCCTGATGAACACCAGTTTGAAAGTTTCAAACACTCTCTATTCTCCTGACATGTATTTCAACTTTTCAGGATCTGCTTCTTGCCAGGTAAAAAGAATAAAATAGAAAGAGGGGTGCCAGCCTCTAAATCAGAGCCTTTGCAAGTCAGATGTTAGGAGATTTGGGGCATATGCACACAGATCAAAAAGAGATGTGCTATTCCTATTCAGTATCAAATGAGTGTTGTCAATGTCTTTAAATGGGTCAAAATGTCTGAAGTATTGGGATCCAAAATGACCGAAATAATCCTCTGCCTTTGACTTTGGGTATCAAAGCTGAGGGTGTTAGTGTATGTTTCAGTCTCCGAATCCTGGTCCCTTGTGGTTCTCATTTGTCAGAGTAGAATGAATGTCACATACCTGTGTTTCCATAGCAGACCCTTCCTCTCAGTCTCGAGGTGGCCTCGGTGCTGTTTGAAGCGTCACAGGCAATGCTGGGGAGACCTGGGTGCTGATACATGCCATGAGCAAGGCATTCTGATGCACGTATCCATCACTGTGATGAGTCTCTTTCCCTGTCACTTCCTGTTTTCTGGCAGATCAAAGGGGCTAAAAATGCCCCAGTATCGGTAAGTGTTTACCAAACGATCTGCACATACAGATCATGCTGTTTAGGTTTACCGACGCAGACTCAAAATGAAGGGCATTTGTCTTGTTGCAATATATGTAGCAATCTCACCAGAATCAATGCTCCCCAGATTCATTAAGGGGGGGGGGGGTGCCAATTTTGTTAGCATGTGGATTTCCCATTGACAAATGATGGCTCTCTTTCCATTGAAATATGGCACTTGCTTCAGTGAATGCTAATGCACAGGTTTCAACATCACAATTGCGTGTTCTAACAGAATAATCAAGCTTCTAGAAAGAGTTGTTTATACTCGCTGTCTCCATTTCCTAACTTCCTATTCATTCCTCACCCTGGCCCATGTCACTCCACAGAAACCTCTTTCCCCAAGGTCAAAATCTAGTGACTTCTGACTCACTAGATCCAGTGGACATCTAGCTTGACCTCCCAGCAGTATTCAGTCCTGTGAACCGCTTCTCCTTCCTCTTTTTAATTATTTTTTTTATTTTAAAAAATGTTTGATGTTTATTTATTTCTGAGAAAGAGAGAGAGTAAACGAGGGAAGGGCAGAGAGAGGGGGACAGAGGATCTGAAGTGGGCTCTGTGCTGACAGCAATGAGCCTGATGTGGGACTCACACTCATGAACCGTAAGATCATGACCTGAACCAAAGATGGACACTTACCCAACTGAGCCACCCAGGCGCCCTACTGTCTCCTTCCTGAAACACCCTTCTCCCTTAGATTTCTGGACATCCCCTCTACTGGTGTTCTTCTCACTCTCAGCCCCTACTGCTCTGGCTGTCTTGTGGTCTTAACTCCATTCAGCCATGGAGTGTTGAAACTCATCAAGATCTTTCCTGGGCCCCTTTCCCTCTTCCTGTATGCTTTCTTCTCCAGCCCTATGTCAAATACCATATGTGCCAATCATCTCACACACAGATCTCTAGCCCAAGCCTCCCCCTCTAAGTTACAGACTCTTGTGTCCAACTGCTAATTAACATCACCAACTCAGTCCAAAACTCACGGTTTTCCCCCAAGAAAAAGGAGACGAGAGAAAAGGGAAAGAGGAGAAGGGAAGGGAAAGGGAGAGGAGAGAATGGTGAAAAAGCAAGGCTTGCTTTTTGTGCTCCGTCCCTGTCACCATGAACATGACCACGATTCATCCAGTTCCACGGCCACATACCTCGAAATCTTGTTTAATATCTTTTCTCCCCAAGTGCAGATTCTAGTCAGTCACCAATCCCATCCCTTCTACCTACAGAACATCTCCACTTCTCTCTATCTCCATTCCATCTGCCTAGTACCAAAATTGAGGGGACAACTAACATTATCTTGTGCCTGGACTATTGCAGTAGCCTCCTTTCTCTCTCCCCAAACCACCATTGCGCCATTCCCACTCACCTCTGCTTATATCCTTCAATAGTTTCCCTCTGTTCTTTTTATTTTTTATGTTTATTTTATTTTTGAGAGACAGAGTGCGAGCAGGGGAGGAGCAGAGAGACAGAGGGAGACACAGAATCCGAAGCAGGCTCCAGGCTCTGAGCTGTCAGCACAGAGCCCGACGCAGGGCTTGAACTCACCAACTGCGAAATCATGACCTGAGCCAAAATCAAGAGTTGGGTGCTCAACCGACTGAGCCACCCAGGTGTCTCATAGTTTCCCTCTGTTCTTAAGGTGAAGACCCAACATCCCCAACACAGCCATAAGCCCTGCATGGTCCATCCAGCTCCTGTCCTCCTCTCTGACCTCCATTTCCTAGAACATACCTCCAGTTCCTTAGTTACCCCGGCTTCCCTGCCTGCCACAGGGCCTCTGCACATGCTGTCCCCTCTGTCTGAAATGTTCTCCTTCTTCGGCCTCCACTCCATTTTGCCTGGTTAACTCCTCATCATTCAGATCTTCTCAGTTGTCACTTCCTCAGGGGAGCAGCTCCCCTGACCCCCTGCAGTAGATCAAGTGGCCTGTCATAAGCTCCCACGGTGAGACATATCTCTCATCTTTATGGCTCCCCTGACTGCATGATTACATATCTGTTAGTGCAATTACTGAATTGATAGCTCTCCCCCCCATTAGCCAGTGACCTTCATGAGGATAGGGACTATGTCCAACCCTTGGTTCAGCCTCGCAGACTTAGCTTATTACAAGTACTCAAAATGTTAAACAGTTTAACAATAAAAGTGACTTTTGAACTTTGCTTTAAGAAAGTATTTAATGGGTTTCAGGACGCCTGGGTGGCTCAGTCAGTTGAGCCAATGACTTTGGTTCAGGTCATGATCTCACAGCTCGTGAGTTCAAGCCCCGCATCAGGCTCTGTGCTGACAGCTTGGAGCCTGGAGCCTGCTTCGGATTCTGTGTCTCCCTCTCTTTCTGCCCTTAACCCACTCGCAGTTCTGTCTCTGTCTCTCTCAAAAATAAATAAACATTAAAAAAAATTTTTTTAAGTATTTAATGGGTTTCTATTTACATTTCCTTAAATGACCATAAATGTGAAAGTTCCCTACTCTTACCTATTTTCTCTTGATATGTATCTCAGCTGTGGGTAGATCTACAAAAATGAGGGAAGAGTGGGCACCCCAAGAGTCAGAGCCTACACTAAATGCTGTTTCTCATGTCCTAGATCTTATTTAAACTCTGAATGTGCCAGGTGGTTATTGCACCTGCTGCTTCTCAGTGCTGCTGAAAATGTCCCCTGAGAGACTGACACTTGCTTCATGGGACCGTGAGCTGCGCTCCCCACACATACCCCGCAACTGTGGACATTTTGGGGGTTTTATCATCTTATTTCTGCAACCTGACAATCTGGAGGTCAGTCAAGGGCATTGGAAAAAGCAAGGATTTCTAGTGGCCAGCCCCCGACACGCTAACGTCACTGGGTGAGACCCTAGCACCCCGGGCCCGCCCTCTCCCCTGGGTGAATGCCACTCGCTTACACTCAGCTAAAGCTGCCCTCCCTGCTCCTGCCTTTCCCATCTGCCACTCTCTGTAGCCACCATTTCCTTACTGCTCTGCCCATTGAGTGCTGAAAGAAACCCGGGCCACTACCCCAGCCTTGTGACATTCGGCTGCAGCTGCCATCCCCTCTCAATTCAGGGGGTGGGAGGGTTCTTTCACCATCACCAACCTAGCTCTCTCTCTCTCTCTCTCTCTCTCTCCTAGCCAAATCCTGAACAGTCTGGCTTGTGAATGGGCCATCGGCTAGTTTCCCCGGATGCTGTCACGTAGCCCAGCTCTCTCCAACCTGCCCACCGGGCTGGCTTTTGCTAGAAGTTTGGGGCAGCATTTTTCTACCTTTCTTACTTAGGGGTGCTGGTTGTGGAGCCCCCAGAGTCTAACCTGAATCCCAAAATCTCTCTGCTCTGCCATTTTCCCAGGGCACAGAGTGGGCCGTCCTGTAAGAGAGGCTCTTGAGAGCCAGCTCTGTTATTCTGGACCCTGAGGTGACTCCAGCATAATCCTTGCTACACTTTCCGCCCTGCCAAGACGCCTCCCTTCACATAGGCTGTGCCTTCTCCGCTCAGTTGTTACTTCTCAGGGCAGCCTCCTCTGACCCACAGACCAGATCAGATCTCTCGGAGGTTTGCTCCCTCCCCTCTGTAGCTCTTACGAGAGTTTGTAATCCTATATTTGATTTATATCTACATCCCCCTTGAAAAGATAAGGCCATGCAAGGCAGCAATTTTGTCTTTTGCCCACTGTTGCATCCCCAGCATCTTGCACACCTGGCCTGTGGTAGGGGCTCAATAAATATTTGTTGAACGAGTGGATGAACTAGGATTGCACTTCATTACATGTCAAGCTTTTGAGAGCCTGTCTTCAGCAAACTCCTTGCTCTACAATGGCAAAGAAAACACTTTTGGAGGCAGTCTCTCACCGGTGCTCGTTGCTTGTGTGAGCACCACAATATTTCTACTTGTGGGCTCGATACTCCGACCCCATATTTTATTAAAGTATTTCGTTCGGGGCGGTAAAAAACACTGTGTTACTGGCTTGCGGGTGGTTAAACCTGGCTCTGGGGGAAGGGGTCATGTTACGACACTGCAGATAAGTGAGCATATCAGTGCCAGGCAGGGAGGAGGCTAGGAGAACACCCAGGTCCTGCCTGGGGACATTCAACCTCCTCCCGCTGTGCGGATTGCAGAGGGCTTAAAGAAGGAGGGGACAGTCCCAGAACCAAGTGCCAGGTATTCCTATGACCCCCCACGGCCATGAGGCGGCTCTTTGATGGGGGATCTCAGAATGGGACTGTGTGGTTAGCGTACAACATTTCTGGGTTTGCTTTGCGGTTTGTCAGCACCCTGGGGCTGTTGGAAGGTGGCAACAATGTATTTAAACAAGACGGACAGCAAAGCAGCTGTGATGTAGAAGGATGAGGCCCTTCGGAGTCAGAAGGGGCAGTAGGAGTTACCCATCAAAAATGAACCCCCATTGGAGCACCTGGGTGGCTCAGTCGGTTAAGCGACCGACTTTGGCTTAGGTCATGATCTTGCAGTTCATGGGTTCGAGCCCCGCATCAGGCTCTGTGCTGACAGCTCAGAGCCTGGAGCCTGCTTTGGATTCTGCGTCTCCCTCTCTCTCTGCTTCTCTCTCTCTCTCTCTCACTCCCTCTCTCTCTCTCAAGTGAATAAACATTAAAAAAAAAAAAAAAATGAGCCCTCATTGAATGCAAGAAGCTCCTGGGAAGCAGTGTGGGGAAGGTGGAAAGAGGACCAGGCATGTTGTCAAGGTAATGACCATGCTACTTGCCGTGGGTGGACGCTGTGATGAGCACTTTGCATGCATTGTCTCATTTAATCCCACAGTAGCCTATGAGGGTTCTTATTATCACTATTTTTCAGATAATAAAACTGAGTGTCAGGGTAAAAAAATGTGCCAAAGGTAACACAGTTAAGTAACCGTCAGAGTCAGGATTTGAAGCCAGTTCCATGTGACTCCACGTCAACCCACTTAATACCCGGATACACTGCCCATTGGGAAAGTTGGCTTTGAGTCCTGATTCTTCCATTAGGGCTGTGTGTCTTGAAGCAATCGCTTCAGTTCTGCAGAAGTTTTATTATCTGTACAATGTGAGCAATAATACCTACAGCAGAGGATTAGATGAGACAATGTCCCTCACTAAAACTGTGCCAATCCCGGGCGCCTGGGCGGCTCAGTCGGTTGAGCGTCCAATTTCGGCTCAGGTCATGATCTCGCGGTTCATGAGTTCGAGCCCTGCATCAGGCTCTGGTGCTGACAGCTCAGAACCTGGAGCCTGCTTCAGATTCTGTGTCCTCCCCTTTCTCTCTGTCCCACCCCTGCTTGTGCTCTGTCTCTTTCAAAAATGAATAAACATTAAAAAAAATTAAAAAGAAAAACTGTGCCAATCCATGAGCCACTAGCCACATGTGGCTCCTGAACACTTGTAAAGTGCCTAGTCTGAATTGATATGTCCTACAAGTGTGAAATACACAGACTCTGAATACTTAGTATGAAAAAAATGCAAGGAATCTCATTAATAATTTTTCCTATGGAAGATATGTCACCATGATAATATATCAGGTTAAATAAGATATATCACTAGAATTAATTTCACCTGTTTCTTTTTTTTTAATGTTTATTTATTTTTGAGAGACAGAGAGAGACATGGCATGAGTGGGGAGGGGCAGAGAGAGAGAGAGACACAGAATCCAAAGCAGGCTCCAGGCTCCGAGCTGTCAGCACAGAGCCTGACGCGGGGCTCAAACCCACAAACTGCAAGATCATGACCTCAGCCGAAGTCAGACACTTAACCGACTGAGCCACCCAGGCCCCCCCTCTTTATTTTTTTTAACGTGGCTACTAGAAAATTAAAATTGTACGTATGACTTACATTCTATTTCTATTGGACAGCTCAACTCCAGAGCACTGTAAAGATGAGTGATTATTGTTATGGTAATTTCACACAGAACCATATTCCATTTCACCACTGAGGTCAACACCTAGACAGTCTGACATAGAACGAGTCCCCATTTTTCTTTTTTCTTTTTTTTTTTTTTTAAACGTTTTTATTTATTTTTGAGACAGAGAGAGACAGAGCATGAACGGGGGAGGGTCACAGAGAGAGGGAGACACAGAATCTGAAACAGGCTCCAGGCTCTGAGCTGTCAGCACAGAGCCCGACGCGGGGCTCGAACTCACGGACCGCGAGATCATGACCTGAGCTGAAGTCGGACACTCAACCGACCAAGCCACCCAGGTGCCCCCCCATTTTTCTATAAATGTGAGTTTTAATGAATTTTAAAAGATGAAGGTTTTATTTATTTATTTATTTTCTTTGAATATAGTTGATGCTTAGAAACAAGCTGTAGGTTTTAATCTTTTTCAGTCCGGTCTTTCTGATGCGTGTCTCGTCCTTCAAATAAACAAGGTCTTCCAGGTGGAGGGAAGTCTCCGTGTCTGGAGAAGTGAACCCACTCAAAGTATATAGGTGACAAGTCAAAGCATTCTGACCCAGATTCTTTATTCAGGTGACTGGAGCGTAAGCTGCATCTCATGGAGCACAAAAATCACTTTTCCCTTACACCTGGCCGAAATGATGCCTTTTTTTTTCTTTCATTGCGTATCATGTGTTGCACATCCCGATTCATCATAATGTATGAATCACTGCAATTGTTTCAAACCACTGTCTATGAAAGCATATCATTCATTTTTTTTAATCAAAAAAATTTTTTTAATGCTTCTTTATTTTTGAGAGACAGAGGGAGTCAGAGCATGAGTGGGGGAGGGGCAGAGAGGGAGAGGGAGACACAGAAACCAAAGCAGGCTCTAGGCTCTGAGCTTTGAGCATAGAGCCCGATGCAGGGCTCGAACTCACAAGCTGTGAGATCATGACCTGAGCAGAAATCAGACGCTTACCCAACTGAGCCAGCCAGGTGCCCCCCCCTTTTTTTTTTTTAATTTTGAGAGAGAGAGATGGAGGGAGGTGCAGAGGGAGAGAGAGAGAGAATCTTAAGATGAGAGAATCTGTGCTGAGTGTGGATCCCGGTGCGGGGCTCAGTCCTACGCCCCTGGGATCATGACCTGGGCTGAAATCAAGAGTCGGACGCTTAACCAACTGAGCCACCCAGGCGCCCCTGAAAGCATATCATTTCAATACATGCCTAAATTTCATCTTGTTACTTTTGACCCATCATTCCAGTCTAGAAAATGTGGGATCTTGATTCTCTCACTGAGCATCATGCCATCCCTTTCAGCTTTGTATTTGTCTGCAAATTTCATTTTAGACTTTGTATTGTTCATCCAGGTCACTAAATGAGAACATGTCTAAAGAAAGAACAGTCAACTTAATGATAACCTTCATAAGGACCAAGGGACCAAACTTATGTAGCTGAGATAGACGACTGATCTACATTCCATATTGAAGTGATAGCCCAGGAAAAAGCACCCTATAATGAAAGGATTTTTGTTTTAGTTAGGGTGATGCTACCTGCTGTAATGTCTGAACCCCAACATTTCAGAGATTTAACACCACAGTGGTATATTTCTCCCTCATAACAGTCCAATGTTAATGGTTTCAGTTGGTATTTATTCTTCCTCTAGTGATTTAGGCTCGGGGCGTCCCCGCCCCTCCCCATCACCATCACAGCATTATACCATCTCCCAGGGCTTTGTTATCCTCTGCAGCCAGTCAGCAGAGAGACAACTTAAGAAACCTACGTTTCTTTTTCTTTTTTTTTCTTTAATGTTTTATTTATTTTGGGGAGATAGAGTACGAGTGGGGGAGGGGCAGAGAATCGGAAGCAAGAAACCTACATTTCTTAAACCTGGCTTGAAAGTGGTACACAGTGACTTCTGTTCATATTCCATCAATGTGAATTTAGCACGTGGTCCCTCCTAGACATAAGAGGAGCTAGAAATACAGTTCCTGGTTGGGGAGCCCCTTTCTAGAAAAACACTGTATGATGAAAAAGGAGCATGGAGTCTCATAGACTGCCCTCCATCACTACTACCTAATAGATGGAAATTATATCCATAAGGATGAATGCAAAAATGTCTGAATGTATTTGGAGACTTCACCATTCAATATACCTATTGTCACTGCTTCCCCCAAGCACATTCGATAACACACTGCACTACATAAGAAATAGGGATAATAAAAGATTGCGTAATTACTCATGTTTTATAGGGATACTACATTATTGCCCCAAAAGCAATGGTCGTAAAAGTGTTCCCTCGAGTTGGAATGAATTAGGCATTGGAGAGTGAAGGAGGGCGTGGCAAGATGACTACCATCCACCTCCATTCACTCCATTAGGAGGGTAGATGTAGAGAGAACTCAAGATACATCAATTCAAGGGAGATACATCAATTCAAGGGAGACTGCAGTCTGGCCTCCTCTGTATCACCCCTGAAGTTGGTAAAAGAGAAGCAAAGTATCACCTCTTTTCCTTTTTTAATTTTAGTAACAAAAACCACATCGTTATTCATATTTGCTCTCTCCTGGCCAACGTTTCTGGATGATTTGTCTTAGAAAGATGACTTAATACCTAAATTGTCATATAAATATGTGCAAAATTATGCAAAATATTAAAGGGTAAACATGAACAATGACCCTGCAATTTCTCTATATTCCCCACAGTGCTTAGCAGTGCCTCGCCACAGCAGGCATCTGCTAAATATGTATTGATTTTTGATGGATTGAGGTGGGTCCAGAGTTTGTTATGATTGTACCTTACCTGAGTATTCTGTTCAAAAATATTTATTGTAATAGTTTTATATAGAGTAGAGGCATCAATTCCCTTCACGAATACTTCTTCCTTTGATGTGAAAGCATACATTCTACAAAAATATACCCTAAGTTGAGATTTCCCAGCTCTGAATCGGCTCTCCAGTTCTGAATCTGCTCTCCAGCTCTGAATCTGGCATTTGGTCAAGGAATTAAATCTCTGTTCTTTATGTGATGAAAACATAATAAGTAAAACCATCTAAAAATATCTGAATATGGACATTTTTCTGTTTAAAAGAGCAGTCACTTTTATCATATCTTGCTTACTTATCTTATGTACTAATGTGAGGCAGGCAGGGAATCAATGATATGCAATAAATGCCTTGTAAAGAGTCTTATAAAGGGGCACCTGGCCGGCTCAGTCAGTGGAGCACTCAGTTCCTGATTTGGAGGTTGTGGGTTTAAGCCCCATGGTGGGTGTAGAGATTATTTAAATAAATAATAAATCAATAAACTTTTAAAAATAGTCTCTTAAAAATATAATATATTCTGTTGTTTTCATAAGCTCCTCCCTTAAAGTGGGAAGGTCATTTTATCTATGACTAAGTCCCAGCAACCACACACACAAAATGATATATTTAACCACACTGAAAAGGAAACACTCCTGCATGGCAAAAATACTGTAAGCAAAGCTTCAAAAGACAATGTAAAATTTGGGGAAATATCTGCAACTTGAATAACGAAAATCTAATTTCCCTGTTATACAGAGGACTCTTGAAAATGAAACAAAAACCAGAAACAAAACCCACTAAGACTCTAGCAGAGAAATGAACAAACGATATAAAAGATTATACACAGAAAAGAAATACAAAGACCCTTACTTATATGACAAGATGGTCAACCTCATTCATAAGTATAAGTGAAAACGACACTGAGAGAACATCTTCACTAAGAGTTTGGCAAACATCTAAACTTTTGATACGACACTGTGTAGGGGAGGGTGTGGAGAAACAGGGGAGGGTCATGTGGGACAATCTCTGTGGAGAGCAATTTGATAATATCCCTCCAAACCGAAAATGCACTTACCTTTACACCCAGCAAATCCACTTCAAGGAATGTATCTCAAAAATATAATAGGTGCAAAATTACATGTATACTGGGTCATTCATTGCCTTATTGTTTTTTCGGTTTTTGTTTTGTTTTGAGAGAGAGAGAGGGCACAAGTGAGCAAGGGGCAGAGAAAGAGAATTCCCTGAGGGGCAGAGAGAGAGAGAGAGAGAGAGAGAGAGAAGTGGGGCTCACCCGAAGCGGGACACAAGCTCACCAGATGTAGGGCTGGAACTCAAAACCGTGAGATCATGACCTGAGCCAAAGTCAGATGCTTAATGACTGAGCCACCCAGGCTCCTTGCCTTATTGTTTTTAATAGCAAAAACACTGGAAACAATCTAAATTGTCTATAGATAAGAGGACTGGATAATTAATTCATGGCTCATTCATACAGTGGAACATTATCATACTATGAAAAGTACATTTTTTTTTTTTTTTTATGAGGAACCTCTCTGTATGCTGACATGGAAAGACCTTCAAGATACATTAAGGGGAAAAAGCAAGATGCAGAACCGTGTGAACAGTATGCTACATTTTGTGCAAAAAAGGGGAGATTATTCCTGTGTGCTTATTGGCACATAAAGAAACTCTGGGATCAGATAAATAACAGTGGAGGAGGGGCAGATGAAAACCAGTAGCTAAGGAAGGAGACTTTTGTGAAAATGTGAAAGGAGACTTCCTACCATAGGAAGGAGACTTTTGTGAAAATGTTTCAAAAAATCTCCTAATGTTTGAACCTGGGTAATGTATTGCCTAATCAATAAGCTAAATTTTAAAAAGTAATGAGATCTCAGAGAACTTTGAATGCAGTGTTGGTAGGATGATGATGGTCTTGGGAAATGTGAATTTTCATGGCCAGTGACTTTATTGTATGGTATAGATCATCTTGTATGACTCAGTAATTGCTTCTTCTGCCCAAGTCTTGTCTTCTCAGCAAAACCACCAGCCCTCACCTCTGCTGGAGCCTCCACATAGGCTAACCTAGGCAGCCAGCAGGGGTCTGAGGACAACTTGTTGATTGATTAGGCCTCTCAGACTTTCATCTCTTTCATCATGAGCACTTCTTATGCATTTTCCCTTCTTCCTTTCAAATAAATCAGAATATTAGCACGAAAGGACAAGTAAGATAGAAAGTTGCCAGGTAAATTGGGCCTCCTGAGAGTATATCTTCAGATTTTTAAAAAAGGCAGTTTCCATCTCATTGATGAAAATGTGTTTGCTCTCTATTTAGTCAATTACCTATTGTATGTTGGATGGTATTTTCTGGTTCAAATGGCTGTCTGTATCAAACGCCAACATTTAAAAATCGATTTCCTCTCTATAAAAAATCTATTTCCTCCACTCCTGTTTCAATGTCAACAACGCTATTGTTAGAATCTTTGAATTGGTGTCTTTCCAGCCAAAGGATAATTCAGCTGAGATGTTTGATTTTATGATACAAATGTGATCTCGCTTCTTCATGTGAGCTGCCTCCTGAAAAATCACTTAGTGGAGAAGAGACAAAAAGACGCAAGAGGCCAGCGCGTGCTGTGCAGGCTGCTGGCGTCGGCGGCAGCAGGGGCAGCCAAGTCTGAAAGACTCGGGGCAAGGCCAAGGCCGGAGGGGGGCTCCCGGATCCCCTCCAAGAGGTGGAAACCCGTCCCCCACCAGCCTCTGGAGGTGGAGTGGATCCCCCCTGCAGAATCCGCAGAGAATTATCCCTTATCCCGGGCAAAGAGCTCTGGTGTTTCACCCGGAGCCGGGGTGGAAAGGGCAGCTTACTGCCTTGCTTCCTGGTGCGGAAGTCTGAGAGAGCTGTGGCGGGCCAGGGGGTGTGGTCGGCCACACCCCAGGCTGGATCCCAGGGGCCCAGCTGGACTGCACACGGCCCTCCCCCAGGACGGGGAGAGGGCCCCTCAAGGCTGGCTCCCCTTGGGTATAGTAGCATCCTCTTCCCTCACACCTTACAGCCTGTCCTCTTCCCGGCCCCAGCTTTCTCTTCTCCGTTATCTCCAACTAGAGAAAGACTCCAGAACACACACAGTTGGACAAGTTATTTTGGGGGCAATAAATGAACCTGGCAGGGCCTCAGTTTCCTCTTTTTATGATATCAACCTTTACAACCTTTAGAAAGTGATTTGACAGTGTCCTATAAAGTTAAATGGACACTATTCAACTTGTAAGTACCAAGAGAAACGAAAATCTTTGTCCACGGAAACACTTGCCTACAAATGTTTATAGCAGCTTAATTCACAACGGCCAAAGACTAGAAACAACTCAAATGTCCATCAACAAATAACTGAAAACACACTGTGATGTATTCATACGACAGGATACTCCTCAGCAATAAAAAGAACAAACTACTGATGATACCTACATGCTTAAGCATGACTAATCTCAAATGGGTTATGCTAAGTAAGCTGGACTATGATTCCATTTAAATGAAGTTCTGTAAAAAAAAAAAAAAAGCTAATCTGTGGTATAAGAAATCAGAAACAGTGGTATTGTTGGATGGTATAGACTGAGAAGGGCAGAGGGAACTTTCTGGAGTGATGGAAATGTTCTATATCTTTTTTTTTTTTTAATGTTTATTTATTTTTGAGAGAGAGAAACAGAGTGTGAGTGGGGAAGGGATAGAGAAAAAGAGGGAGACACAGAATCTGAAGCAGGCTCCAGGCTCTGAGCTGTCAGCACAGAGCCTGACGTGGGGCTCAAACTCACAAGCTGTGAGATCATGACCTGAGCCGAAGTGAGTTGCTTAACCCACTGAGCCACCCAGGCGCCCCCCCCCCGCCTTTTTTTTTTTTTTTTTAATTTTTCAGATGTAGCTATTTAAACTGCCTTACCATGAGCCTGCTTAGGACAGGAGAAAGAGCTTGACTGCTTCTGTTTAAATGCTGGTTCAGTCCTTATTACATGTGATACTGAGGATGTTACTTAACCTCTCCAAGCCTCAGTTTCCTCATCTGTAAAATGGGAATAATACCTACCCCATGTGGATTTGGGGGACAATTGTATGAGAGAAAGTACTGCGTTTCAGAAACAAAAACTATTGCTGATCTCCGCAGAAGGGGAACGCTGGTGATGTGAGGGTCTTTGTTTAGCACCATGTCCAGCGTGGGTGAGAGCATGCCTCTTCAAGAGCATTTCTAGGAAGGCAGGACCTAGCTGCTCTTCTCTGCATGAGGAAGGGGGAGAGATGCCGAAGCTGAGAGGAAAATCTTGGAGGGAGTGCTTGGGACTGGGCAAGATTCAGAGCCCTCTCAGAGGAAGGGTGGATGAGGAACACCCTAAAAGGCGAATCAGGGAAGAGATGTCTAATGGAAGGAAATACTGCACCCTGCTGTATGCGTAAAATTCCCCTTCTTTGGTCTCCTCTCTACGCCTCCAAAAAAAAAAAAAAAAAAAAAAAAAACCGTCTACAAGATAAAGCTCTTGTGTAAGTGGACCTTTTGGAGGAGTGAGGGGGGTTGGTAAATCCTGCTTCAAGGGTGGCACAGGGAGGAAAGGTAGGCTGCAAACACCCAAATCTGGTGGATCTGTGTGTCTGGCACAGTCCTGAGTGCAGGGTACAGGCTTAATAAATGACAGACATTTAACGTCGTGTGGACCGGACTGGCTGAAGAACCTGCCTCACTGCAAACGGTGGGCTGAGGTCTGAGCTCCGAAGCGAGTGTTTCTATGACAACAGCAGCGTCTTTGCGCCCCGGAGTGGGCGCGTGGGGTGAGGACGTGGCTGAGGTGAGCTCCAGTTGGCCTCACCCGTGGGCCAGCAAAACCTCCCTGTCTGGGGCGCCAATGATTCCCTCTCACGCTCCACTCTGGCTTCGTGTCTGTCACCGGCGCCGCGCAGGGAGCCCCGAGCCGCCTCTCAGCTGTCGCGCCCCGCTGTGAATCTCGCCCACGCCTTCCCCGGGAGCTGGCCACAGAGGCCCACAGCTCGGGCAGGTGACAGGACCCTGTGTTCTCCTCGAGCTGTCCTCACTGTGGCCCTCGGCCACCCGGACTCCCCAGCCAGCGAGCCGGGGGAGTGCGAAAGTACGCGCCGCAGGGCCCAGCGCTCTCTCCCCACCGGCCGGGCTGGGGTCAAGGTCTCGGCTCCTTTCGCTCGCAGCACCGCCCCCTGGCGCTGAGCCGGCGGGAACGTGCCGGCCGCCTCTGCGTGGATCTCGCGCAGCCGGTTCGGCCGCCGCCGACGGGGCGGAGACTGGGCGCCCTCTTGGCCCCGGCGGCCGGCAGGGAGGGGGGCCGCCAACCGGATAACCGCCGCGGGCGGAGAGCGCGGCCGTGTGCCTCCCCGGGGGCCTGTGCTCTGTCTGGTCGGAACAGAACGTTTTACACCGCAGATCTAAAACTACTCTCCCGACGTTGCTTGGATTGGGACAGGCCTGTGTGAAACAGGGTCACCGCCTCAGTGTGCTCAACTGGTGATGCAGCAGTGACAAGAGCCAGCCCTCCGGCAGGCAAGGCCAAGCAGGCAGCCTCCCACCCACGGAGGACGTCAGGAGTTCCTGAGCTCTCCCCATGACCACATCCCACCCGCCTCTGCCATGACCGTCTGCTCCCCAAGCTTCTGTTTTGAGGATAGGCGTCAACTCTCCGGCCTCTGACACTCTCACCTGCTGAACGTCCATCTGTAGGGACCTAGGGACCTAGGGTTTCCCTCTTCGTCTTTGTCCTCCCCATCCCACCCCACCCCCCGCGCCCATCATCACTGTCTTCCCCAGTGACCCAGTCTCCCCCAGACCCTTCCTCAGCTCCACCGTTGACGCTTGACCCTCACCACAGCTCAAGTTCACTTAGCTCCTTCAGCAGTAAGACCGGTGCTCAACCCCCAACCCCATTCCCATCCCTGTTTTCACAACCTCGTGGTTATTTCTGGTTTCCTATTTCTCCAAGTCACCACTCTCCGTCCTTAACAGGAACTCCAAACATTGCCCTCTCCCAGCTGTCATCATGGTCCCTGACTCAGGCCCCCCCCCCCACCAAACCCCTCCTTGCATCTGGGATCACTGGCCCAGTCGAGCACAGAAGATTCTCCTGACTCTGCCTGATGGAATTTATGTGACCCCACTTGAGACTCCACCTTCCACCCTGCTCTGGGCCCCACCCCCAGTCTGTACCCTCACTTGTGCTCACTCACAGAGCTGTCAGTGGAATCCAGAGGTGTGGCAGGAACCTCTCTTCCTGCCCAGCAGGCCTGCTGGGGTTCACAGAGCAGATTTCGGTTCCTGCCTTTTCTGCCCAAAGGGATGGAGCCCTGTTTTCCTAACCTCACCTGCTTTTGAGGGTCCAGCATCTTCCAAGGACCTCCTGGGATGATGGGGGAGGAGGGGAGCTTGCCTCATCCTTCCCTCTAGTACAACCTGGGTTGCTGTTTGGTCAGCTAAACATTCCCACCAAAAACTGGTAAAGGAAGCAACAGCTGGTTTAATTCTCAGAGTCTTGGCTGCCCGTTTCCTGGAGTTTATGGAGGCAACATTGCCACTTTCTGAGCACCTACTGACTGTATTCATGGGCCCCCAAGGGAGGGTCATCACCCTCTCCCCTAGCTTGGCTAAATCCTACCCCTTCAATCAAGACTCAAGCCCCATGTAGTCCAGGGCTTAATTTAAGAGCCTACCTTTATCACTTGCCATGGTTTTCTCTCTCGGTTGTTGCTGTCTCCAAAAAGAGACAATGTTGTCAACTTTGTCCCTATGATCAGCTCTGGTGCGCCCCACCACACCTAGGCTAGACAGCCGGTCACATGCCAAAAGAGGCAGGACTCCCCTTTCCAAGGGCACTCGGGACATGTGCTATGGATGGGTGCCCAAGAAGATATGTGCAAAGTTCCCTCATGCCCCATAAGGCCACCACAGGGCTATTCTTGGCCCCTTACTGAGGACACACTGTGTCCTGCCTCTGGATAAAGACAAGAGTCCATCCTTTCAGGGATACACACTAAAATAGTGCTTCTCATATTTCCAGATTTTTATACACCAGGAAAAAGCATTGGAGTTTCTAACTTTTTACTTTGCTGAGAAGTTTACTGACAGTAAGTACCATCTACTATCACCATCATTTCATTTATCCATAAACTTTAATTCCAATAATATGGGAATGACATAGATGCATTACTAACATTGTGCTTTTTAAAAAGTTTTTTTTTTTTTTTGAGGGGTACCTGGGTGGCTCAGTCAGTTAAGCCAACTCTTGATCTCAGCTCAGGTCGTGATCTCATAGTGAACTCGAGCTCCATGTGGGGTTCTGCACTGACAGTGTGGAGCCAGCTTAGGATTCTCGCTCTCCCTTTCTCTCTGCCTCTCCTCCACTTGTCCTCTCTCTCTTTCTCTCTCTCTGTCTCTGTCTCTCTCAAAATAAATAAACTTAAATAAACTTAAAACAATTTTTTTGAGTTTTTGTTTTGAAATGATTGCAAACTTACAGAAATATTGCAAGAATAGTACAATGAATTCCTATATACCCTTCACTCGGATTTACAAAGTACTAACATTCTGCCATATTTGGTTTATTGTTCTCTCTCTTTCTCTACACACACGGGCACACACATACCAATAGAGAGAGAGAAGTCTCTATACCAATAAATGTATTACCTAAACCATTTGAAAGTAAATTGTAGATATGGCCCCTCTTAACCCTGAAATACCACAGTACTATTATCAAATTCAGGAAATTTAGCATCTTTGATACAATACCATTATCTAATCTATGTACCGTCTTCGAATTTTGCCAGATGTCCCAATAATGTCCCCCCCCCACCCCGCTGTTACAGCCCTCTCCTCCCTCCCACCTCCTCCTCCTCCTCTCTCCTCCCCCTCTTCCTCCTCCTTCTCCACTTCCTCCTCTCCTCCCCCTCTCCTTCTCTTCTTCCTTTCTCTCTCCTCCCCCTCTTCCTCCTCCTCCTTCTTCCCCTCCTCCTCCTTCTTCCCCTCCTCCTCCTTCTAATAGCTATTGTTTTCTCTGGTTCAGGATCCCATCCAGAATCTCATATTGCATTTAGCTGTCATGTCTCTTTAGTCTCCTTCAATCTGAGCAGTTCCTCAGCCTTTCTTTGTCTTTCATGATATTGGCTTTTTTTTTTTTTTTTTTTTTTTTTTTTTTCAGTACAGGCCAGTTACTATGTAGAATGTCCCTTAGTTGGAGTTTGATGTTTCCTCATGATTATATTCAGGTAATGCGTTTTTGCCAAGAATACCACAGAAGTGATGTGTCCTTTCTCAGTATATCACATCAAGAGGCACATGACATTGGTTTGTCATACTTTGAGAAATGTTAATTTTTTTTTTTAATTTTTTTTTTTTAATGTTTATTTATTTTTGGGACAGAGAGAGACAGAGCATGAACGGGGGAGGGGCAGAGAGAGAGGAAGACACAGAATCAGAATCAGGCTCCAGGCTCTGAGCCATCAGCCCAGAGCCCGACGCGGGGCTCGAACTCACGGACCGCGAGATCGTGACCTGAGCTGAAGTCGGACGCTCAACCGACTGCGCCACCCAGGCGCCCCGAGAAATGTTAATTTTGATCACTTGATTAGAATGGTGGCAACTGTGTTTCCCCACTGTTAAATTACTATTTTTCCCTTTGGAATTTGGTAAGCAATTTGTCAGGTGAATTAGCAAGTCTTTTAAATGAAATAAAATTGGCTTTTTGGAAAACTCATTCCATAGCCCTGTTTTCCTCATTTGCTCATGTCTGTTGAAAATATCTTCAAGGGGCGCCTGGGTGGCTCAGTCGGTTAGGAATTTGACCCTTGGTTTCCGCTCAGGTCATGATCTCCCAGTTTCGTGGGTTCAAGCCCAAAGTCGGGCTCTGTGCTGGCAGCATAGAGACTGCTTGGGATTTTCTCTCTTTCCCTTTGTCTGCCCCTCCTCCACTCATGCTGTCTCTGTCTCTTTCAAATAAATAAATAAACTTTTAAAAAAAGAGAAAATATCTTCAAGATCACCAGGGATCCATATAGTGCCTCTTAAAAATCACTGCACAAGGATGCAAGCAAATTATTCATTTATCTAACAAATACTTGAGTACTATATAAGCCATGTACCTCAGAGGGAAGAACAGTATACAATCAGGACACCATATAATTAAGTATGGCACACCTCTTTTATAGAAGGCCTCTGGACCTACCTTCCAATTTGCAGAAAACACAGGGGACAGAGGAACAAGTTGAACAACTCAATGAGGAAACAACCACTAAATCCAGAATGTGAACCATTCTGTAAGAAAGCTGGCCTACAGGGGCGCCTGGGTGGCGCAGTCGGTTAAGCGTCCGACTTCAGCCAGGTCACGATCTCGCGGTCCGGGAGTTCGAGCCCCGCGTCAGGCTCTGGGCTGATGGCTCAGAGCCTGGAGCCTGTTTCCGATTCTGTGTCTCCCTCTCTCTCTGCCCCTCCCCCGTTCATGCTCTGTCTCTCTCTGTCCCAAAAATAAATAAACTTTGAAAAAAAAAAAATTTAAAAAAAAAAAAAAAAAGAAAGCTGGCCTACAAAAGGACACTGTCTTGGAAAAAAGAAAGGAGTGACTAATCTGGATTAAACGTTGCAACAATTCATGAGCTTTGATCGAATCCGATTTTCTTCAAAACTATAATTGGGGACAATAGGGGAAATTTTCATGGAAATTAATATTAGATGACAGACGGAATTATTGTTAGTTTTCTTAGGTATGATAATGGTTCTGTAATTATATAAGGGAATGCCCTTATTTTAGGAGATGCATGCTAATGTATTTAGGGGGGAGGGGGCATGATGTTTGCAATTTACTTTCAAAATGTTCAGCAAGGGGTGCCTGGCTGGCTCAGTGGGAAGGCCATGCAACTCTTGATCTCTGGGAGTTCAAGTCCCACTTTGGGTACAGAGAATACTTAAATAAATAAAGCTCTAGGGGTGCCTGGGTGGCTTAGTTGGTTGAGCATCTGACTTGATTTCTGCTCAGGCCATGACCCCAGAGTCGTGGGATCAAGCCCTGTGTGGCGCTCCGGGCTGAATGTGGAGCCTGTTTAGGATTCTCTCTCTCCCTCTGCCCCTCTCCCTTGCTTGTGTGTGCTTTCTCTCTAAAATAAAATACAATAATTTAGTGAATAAAACTTAAAGAAAGGTTCCATGAAAATTCATTCATACATCTAGAGCGCGAAAGAGCAAAGTGGTAAAATGTTAAAAATTGTTGATGCTTGATAGAAGGTTTAGGGATGCTCATGGTACTATTCTTTCAACTTTTTGGTGGTTTTGGATTTTTGAAAATTAAAAATATGAAGGAAAAATATATAGGTGTAGTTGTGATTAATAAGACTAAAACTCCCTTTAAAATGTTGCTGAATTTGTAGTATTTTTATTATTCTAAGTTTTCTCTGCTAGTTTCTCTTCACTGTTATATGTGGAGAAGGTCCTCAATTTTTTTTTTGTATATTTAAAAAGGCTCCTAGGGGCACCTGGGTGGCTCATTAGGTTGAGCAGCCGACTCTTGATTTCGGCTCAGCTCATGATCTCATAGTTTGTGAGTTCAAGCCCCCTACTGGGCTCTGCGCTGACAGTGAGGAGCCTGCTTGGGATCCTCTTTCTCCCTCTCTCTCTCTCTCCCCTTCCCTTGCTCTCTCTCTCCCTCTCTCAAAATAAATAAATAAACTTAAAAAAAAAGGCTCCTAATTCAGCCTTTCTGGAAAGTGTCTGGATAATATATGAGAAATCTTACAAACTTCATAACAACTTTAACTTGGGTATTTACCCAAGAAAATAACTATGGGCTTCTGTAAAGATTCAGCAACAGGGTTGTTCATGCCAGTATAATAATACATCAGTGAAGAAACTGTATAATTTAAATGCTCACCTCTTTATTGTCGATTAGATAAACTATGGCCCAGTCACCTAAAGAAAGGAATGTAGCACAGGCATCAAAAATGTTGTGAGATCAACCATGTGTTGACAATATTTGAGGCTGGATGACTTGTATATAGGAGCCCATTCTTTTTCCTTAATTAGAAAAAAAAAATTGCAGAACCATGTTTAACAAGTCGAAAGATATTAGTACAATATATTTAGCTTATGAAAAAATGGTATGGGGGTGCCTGGGTAGCTCGGTCAGGTAAGCTATCAACACTTGATTTCAGCTCAGGTCAGGATCTCCCAGTTCCTGAGTTCCAGCCCCAAAACGGGACTCCGAGCTGACATTGCAGAGCCTGCTTGGGATTCTCTCTCTCTTCCTCTCTCTCTCTGCCCCTCCCCTGCTCACTCATGCTCTCTCTGTCTCTCTTTCAAAATAAATAAATAAAGTTTAAAAAAAAAAAAAGAAGGAAAAATGGTATGTACTGTCTAATCCTATTT
Organism: Leopardus geoffroyi; assembly: GCF_018350155.1. Classification (NCBI taxonomy): domain Eukaryota; kingdom Metazoa; phylum Chordata; class Mammalia; order Carnivora; family Felidae; genus Leopardus; species Leopardus geoffroyi. Next base: position 62,674,672 of record NC_059337.1, on the reverse strand, counting down.
TTGTTTAAAAAAAAAAAAAAAAAAAGACTGGAAAAATATACATCCAAGTGCTCAACCTTGATTCTCTCTCCAGGTTGGATTTACAGGTAGTTTTTATTTTTTCTTGTTTCCACTTTCTGGAATTTGTAAAGCGAGCATGAATTGTCTTTATGTTAAGAAGACAAAAAACATGTTTGAAGAGATGTTACTGAAGAGATGTTACTGATGAAGCATCCCCACTGGGGGTTCCTGGAACCTCACCCAGAGGTGGGACCAACCTAGGCCACAAGGTGGCAGTGCTGCTCGCTGAGGGCGGCTCTTTAGCACCCTCTATCGCACCCCTGAGTGTCCTCTGTCTCCCTTACCCCAGTCTCAGCCTCTTAGCCTGAAAAACACAAGAGCACTCCCTGAAAAAAGAAAGGCAATCTGGCGAATACAGGGTCTCCTCCCCACTCTGTACCTGGGTTAGGAGTGTAACTAGTTCCCGCAGTGGCGATGGCAAGTCAGGAAATGTTCCTTTCCTTGGGGATACCGGGAAGCCTCCCCACAGACAGTTGCCTGGTTGTTTCTAGATGTGACAGGGCCGCCAGAGTGTGTGTGTGTGTGTGTGTGTGTGTGTGTGAGAGAGAGAGAGAGAGAGAGAATGTGTTAAGAATGTATTCTGCATGTTTTACTGATTATGTCATTTTTCTTGGTGTGTGTTAATATTTAGAATATGTTATTTTATTTCAAAACAACAATTATGGATAGAATGTTGAAGAAAGCATAATATTTACTTCATACCCAATTCTATGCATACTTTCTTCTGCTTTTCAGTCCACACATTATTCATCATGCTGGAAATCCTTGCTATGCCATCCTTTGAAGCAGGATCAATGCACTATACAGATATAATTTCAGCAAATGACCTAACCAGTATGAAGTGCATTGAATAACGGTATCATTTTGTGTTATGCTCTGTGGACTTTTTTTAAAAAGTGCTTTATCTACAAAACAATAATGTAACTGTATTTATAAAATTGTTTCCCAATTAAGAACATATTTAATAATTTATAAAAGTGGACATTTGCACAATTTTTTATAGTTCGCCTAATTGTTTGAAGTGCAAAAATTAATGTTTTAATATATTCACGGAGTTCTGCAACCATCACCCCCATCAATTTTCATGGTCATTATACTACTGTATCAATTAGCAGTCATTCCCCACTTGTCCCCACATTCCCTCCCCAGACCGCAGCAAGCACTGCTCTGCTGTCTCCATACATTTTCCTGTTCCAGAAATTTCATACACAGTAAATGGAATCATACAACATATGCTCTTTAGTGGCTGGCTTAGCATTATGTTTTGAAGAGTCATCCGTGTTGTCACATATAGCAGTGGTTAAGTCCTTTTTATTGCTGAATAATATTCCATTGTGTGGACTTTTACTTATCCATTCATCAACTGATGGATATTTAGGTTCTTTCCACTTTGGGGTTATTATGAATAATGCTACCATGAGCATTCGTGTGCAAGTTTTTGTGTGTGGCTGGATACATGGTTTCATTCCCCGCCCCCCCCCCCCCCGGGGTATATACCTAGGTAACTCGATGTTCAACGTTTTGAGGAACTACCAGGCTATTTTCCAGGGGCAATATATGTTGATTCCAATTTCTCCATGTCCCAAACACTTGTTACCTGTCTTTTTGGTCACAGTCCTCCTACTAAGTGTGAAGTGGTATCTCATTGTGGTTTGAGTTGTATTTCCCTGATGGCTCGGGACCATTTGCGTATCTTCTTTGGTGAAATGTCTGTTCAGACCCTTTGCTCATTTTTTGGTTGGATTATTTGCCGTTTTATTGTTGGGTTGGACGCGCTCTTTATACACCCTAAATATAAGCCCCTTATCAGACATCTGATTTGCAAATATTCTGTCTTATTCTGTAGGTTGTCTTCTTACTTTCGTGATAGTGTTCTTTTGAGGCACAAAAGTTTTTAATCTTTTAAGTTTTAATTTTGATGAATTTTAATTTGGGGGTTCATCAAATCTTAGAAGCCACCCACTCACAATGTCTGGCCCACCCAAGACCCAGGCCGCTGGGGGTTCATACTCTAGTATCCCTGCTTAGGTATAAATAAAACAGCATCCCGAATAATTGCATTTGCCCTTAGCTTTTTTCCCCCTGACCCTGTAGTTACCTCGAGTAGTGGTTGGGAGTAGGTTGGGCTTTCCTGTTCTTTCCCACTGAGAGAGAAGAACTGAAGACCCCCTACAAAGGCATCTCTAGTGAGCTGCCTGGTGTCTATGTGGGTTGCCCACTGCAACTTCACCTCAAGGGATGTGGGCTCTGGAGACCAGAGCCAGGCAAAGTTAAAGCTGCTTGTACCCAGGGATAAACACAGCTGACTGTGGCCGCTGTCCTTCCGGAACTTTATTTAGGCACATGAAAATACATGGACTTGTTTACGAGTGTGGGTTGGGGTGGTCAGTTTTTTTCTTGTCAGCAGACTGGGATCATTTTCTTTCAATTCAACAAGTATTCGTTGATTACCTCCTATATGCTAGGCACTTTTAGATCGCTGAAAATCTGCAACTTGCAATTTTTGCTTAAAAGCATAAAATCTTTCTGTGTCGATACATAATGATCTGTCATTTTTTTCATCACTGTAAAACATTAGCACACTTAGCATTTTGATGTATTTAATGCTCTGATAAATATGAATTGATTGAAGTACCTCTAGCTATTTCTATCACCATTATTGGGTGGGATGCAATGAACAGATTTCCTAAGGTTAGGGAATTAGACATAAGCAGGGTTATGAGTTTAAGTCATAGACTCTTTCTCCCTAATGGGTTAAAACATATTTTTCAGTTTTGCTTTATACTGTGGATCTGTAGAAAGAATTAGATTGGCACAACTATTTTTTTTAATTTTTTTAAATGCCTATTTTATTTTTGAGAGAGAGTGAAAGAGAGAGAACAAGTGAGGGAGGGGCAGAGAGAGAGGGAGACAAGAATGTGCAGCAGGCTCTAGGCTCTGAGCTCTTAGCACAGAGCCTGACACAGGGCTAGAATCCACAAGCCATGAGATTGTGACCTGAGCCGAAGTTGGATGCTTAACAGACTGAGCCACCCAGGCGCCCCATGATGAGAACTTTTAAGATCTACTCTCTTAACAACTTTCAAATATACAACACGCTATTGTTAACTATACCCACCACGCTGTACGTTACATCCCCAGAACTTACTTATTTTATAACTGGACGTTTGTACCTTTTGACTCCCTTTCCCCATTTCCCCCACTCTCTTACCCACTGGCTCTGGCAACCACCAATCCCTTCTCTACTTCTGTGAGTTTGTTTTTTTAGATTTCAAATATAAGTGAGATAATACAATATTTGTCTTTCTCTCTTATTTCACTAAGCTTAATGCCCTCAAGATCCATTCATGTTGTTGCAAATGCCAGGAATTCCTTCCTTCTTTGTGGCTGAATAATATTCCATTGTGTATATATATATCACAGTTTTTTATCCATTCATCTGTTGATGGACATTTAGTTTCCTTGTCTTGGCTGTTGTAAAGAACATTGCAATGAAAATGGGGGTGCAGGGGCGCCTGGATGGCGCAGTCAGTTGAGCGTCCGACTTCAGCCAGGTCACGACCTCGTGGTCCGTGAGTTCAAGCCCCGCGTCAGGCTCTGGGCTGATGGCTCAGAGCCTGGAGCCTGTTTCCGATTCTGTGTCTCCCTCTCTCTCTGCCCCTCCCCCGTTCATGCTCTGTCTCTCTCTGTCCCAAAAATAAATAAACGTTGAAAATGGGGGTGCAGATATCCTTTTGAGATAGCGGTTTTGTTTCCTTTGGATATATACCCAGAAATGGAATTTCTGGATCATATGGTAGTTCTATTTTTTAATTTTTTTCAGGACCTCCGTACCGTTTTCCTGGTACTGGTACAGTGGCTGGACCAATTTACATTCCTGTCAACAGTGCACAAGGGTTCCCTTTTCTACGTCCCTCCCACACTTGTTGTCTCTTGTCTTTTGAATGACAGCCAGTCTAACAGGTGTAAGGTATCTTATTGTGGTTTTGATTTGCATTTTTCTGATGATTAGTGATAGCGAGCACCTGTGGGGTGCTCACTTTTCACGTACCTGTTGGACATTTGTATGTCTTCTTTGGAAAAATGTCTATTTAGTTCCTCTGCCCATCTTATGATGTTTGTTTGTTATTTGCTATTAAATTGTATTTCTTTATATATTTTGGATGTTAATCCCTTGTCAGTTACATGACTTGCAAATATTTTCTCTCATCACCTGGGTTGCCCTTTCATTTTGTGGATGGTTTCCTTTGCTGTGCAGAAGCCTTTTAGTGTGATGTAGCCCCACGTGTTTATTTTTGCTTTTGTTGCTTCTGCTTGTGCTGTCATCTTCAAAAAATCATGACCAAGACTGATGTCAAGGAGCTTACTGCCTATGTTTTATTCCAGGAGTTTTATGGCTTCAGGTCTTACATTCAAGTCTTTAATCCATTTTGAGTTGATTTTTGTGTATGGTGTAAGATAGTGGTCCAATTTCATTCTTTTGCATGTAGCTGTCCAGTTTTCCCAGAACCATTTATTGAAGAGACTATCCTTTCCCCATTGTATATTCTCGGCTCCTTTGTCATAAATTAATTAACTGCGTGTGCATGGGTTTATTTGTGGACTCTCTATTCTGTTCCACTGATCTGTGTCTGTTCTTATGTCAATATCATACTGTTTTGATTACTATGACTCTATAATATAGTTTAAAATCAGAAGTGTGATGCTTCCAGCTTTATTCTTCTTTCTCAAGATTTCCTTGGCTACTTGGGGTCTTTTATGGCTCTACACAGATTTTAGGATTATTTTTTCTATTTCTGTGAAAAATGCCATTGGAATTTTGATAGGGATTGCCTTGAATCTGTGGGTTGCTTTGGGATCTGTCATTATTTTCAACAGCTGCATGGTGCCTGATAGCATGGCAGAATTACAACTCCATGATTTCTTTAACTAGTTTCCTAATTGGGGGCATTCAGATGGTCTCTGTATACTTTTCTATTACAAATAATGCTCCAATGAGTGCCTTTGTCATGTGACCTTGTGCATATTTGTGAATATTTCTGGTAGACTCCTATGGGGAGAATTGCTTAATTAAAGAGAATGTGCTGAATATTTCTAATTGTTTCCAGGTAACAAGATTGTGTCCTTTCATTCTCCTGCTACTAGTATGTGAGAGGATTCTGCTCCCTGTGGTCTAGAAGTTAATATTATCAAGTTGATAGGTGAAAATGGGCAATAACCTTTTCGATAGTTATCAGCCTCAGCCATTTATCCTGACCGAGCAGCTTGCAACCCTCAGCACAGAGCACTTCGGGGATACAAATTAAGAAAGGTCAAGTTCTAGCTGTTCTCATGGGTGAGCTTCAGCTATTACCGACGCTTGCTCAGATTCGTTGTGTACTTTTATATCCACGGTCTGTTTTCTCCCTTACCACCACACCCTCTAAGTGGGTGTTATCTCGTTTACAGGTGAGGAAACACACCCAGTGAGGCCAATTTCTCCAAATCACAAAGTTAACAACAGAGCCAGGGAGGAAGGGGCCCTTGAGGGTGAAGGAAAGAACAGCAAGGGTAAGGCCACTGTTAACCCAGGAGTTTGAGTACTGACCTAGGTGTCAAGGCCAGAACCAGACCAGTTGTGTGGTCTGGAATGGTCCTAAATTCCTTCCCATGGGCTGCGGCGTGTGCGATCTGTTCTGCCTGCACTTGTCCTGACTGGGCATGAGGTGGAGGCTACAGATATGGAGAGAGGAACCCCCCTGAGTCTAGTAACTCAAAGGGATCAGGGGAAGAGACGAAAGGACTGTTACCCTGGTGCTGGCAGAGGCGTTTATGAACGGATGATATGTGTGCAGACCTTGTCCACGAGCTCATGAGAAATCTCTTCCACCCTCCCAGCTGGCCGCTGCGCTAGTCACTGCCCAGGGCCCTCAGCATAGACTTCATTCCTCCAAACAAAGCATCCACTTAAACAGTCCTTGTATTACCGTGGCTCTACGCCTAGGAATTCCAAGGGCAGATTTGTTTAACTGTTTCTGGCTCCAGTACTTGTAGACTGGTCCTCAGAACTCAATGGTTTGGAGAAATATTTTCAGCAGACTCCAAGTGGGGAGCCAGCAGGCAGCTCAGCGTCTTTCCTTTGAGAGTGCATTTGTTCCCCCAGGGAAGCTCAGCTCAGTGGACACACTTCCGGGGTCATAAAAACCCCTGTGGCCTTACACCATCAGGATTTTAGTTCCCAAACATGAGTCTCCTCTCAGCCCCTCCCCAACATGACCTGAGGGTTGGGGGGGGCGGGGGCACAATGCACCACTTGGTTTGCCAGCCATGTGAAGGGGGCTCTGCCACTGGGTAGCTGGCTGGTGTTTTCAGATGTGAGAGGCCCGAAGACTACGGAGAAGAGTCTTGTATCCTGAGCCTAGTGAGAATGTGGCCCAGGATCTCAGGAAGGTACAGTCTCTCTGCCCTTTTGTTTGTAAAAACAGTAAGAAATCTATCCTGTGGTCATGTGAGAGAATGTCTTTATTCTTAGGTAACGCGTATACATATGCAGAGAGAGAGAGCGCACGTGCAAATGGTGCATCTGGATAAAAGGTATTTGGAAGTTACTTATACCATGCAACTTTTCTGTAAGTTTGAAACCGTATCAAAATTAAATGGTGACAAAAAAGTAGAATTATAAAACTCGAAGAAGCATACTTAGGTACATTAATTCTCATTCACACCTGACTAGCCCAAGAATGGACTTCATTTTTGTGTAAATTTTGAATTATTTTTACCCAGTTGTAATCATGGACAATTTTGTAGTCTGTTTTTTGTTTGTTTTTACTTGACATGGGTCGCAAACTGTTGTCTCTGCTGTTACACAGTCCTGGTAACTACCATCTAAATGACTTACAAAATACCATTACAGGTCATAATTTATGCTTTCCCATTGGTAGACACTCCAGAGGAAGCAGGGGATTGATCTGAGTTCATCATGAACTTTGTACCAGGGGCTATCCACCACAGGCCTTATCTTATTTGCCCCTCACAATCATACTAAGGTAAATATTTTTACCCCCAGCTTGTGGGTACGGAGCTTATAACAAGCCAACCCCACTCACACAGGGCAGATTCAGCATTCAAATCCAGTCTCTCTGACTCCTCTGCTCATGCCTTCCCTTGGCTCTTCCACCACTGAAGCCTTCTCTTCTTCCTCCTCTAACTGCATGGCTCTTTTTCTGTGCTGCAGTTTCTATCTTGGACGGTAGTTATTAATTCCATGTCCCCAACACTGAGGCTAGCCTGTGGGCCCTTTGAGGGTAGGGCTCACCGCAGGTTTACCCTTGGAGGCCTCAACGTGCTTAGGCCCTATGGAGGTCATTCATGGCAGGAGTTCATGTCATTTATTCTTTCAACACATACTGTATTTATGGAAGGCCTACTATGCTCCAGGCACCGTTCCAGATTCTTGGGACACATTAGCAATTCAACAGACAAAATGGAGCTTATATCCTAGGGGAAGAAGATGTACAATAAAAAACATACGTAGTGAATAAGAAAAGCATATGTTATGTTAGTCGGTGCTAAGTAATATGGGAAAAGAGAGCACGGTAAGGAGAATAAGGGATTACAGGAGGAGAGGGTGTTTTAATTTTCAATGGAGTAATTAGGGTAGGCCACATTGAGGGAGTAACATTTGAGCAAAGATTTGGAGGAGAAGAGAGTGAATACCACATGAATGAACACATGAGGGAATAAAGTTACCTTTAGGATACATTCTAACTATACAATTAGAAAGTGGGCATTAGAAGAGCTAGGACCCATGGGGTGCCTGGGTGGCTCAGTCGGTTAAGCATCTGACTTTAGCTCAGGTCATGATCTCAGACTCCATGAATTCGAGCCCCCCATCGGGCCCTGTGCTGACAGCTCAGAGCCTGGAACCTGCTTTGGGTTCTGTGTTTCCCTCTCTCTCTGCCCCTCCCCTGCTCAAGGTCTGTCTCTCTCACTCTCAAAAATGAATAAGTGTTTAAAAAAATTTTTTTTAAATAAAGAAAAATTTTTAAAAAAGAAAAGCTGGGACCCTAAGTCTGAAAAAGTCAATGCTAAGGAGACGTAAGATCAAAGTTTAAAAGATCATACCAAGCACAGACAGGGTAGACAATGGCTCATTCCACAAACAGTGCCAGTTTGGCTCCTCAAAGTAATGTCAGAGCGAACAAGAAAAGCTGCTTTACACACAGGTAGTAAACACCTGAGAGTTAAACCCCTAAAGCTGGCATGGGCTGAAAACACAGGACAGTTTTCAGTAAACCCATAGACACCAGCCCTGTGGTTGGTGATTGGAAGAAGTTGGGGATATTGGTAGGGCATGCCCCAACCATCTGACGTGATCCAGGACAAAAGTCCAGTCTTGTGCCATGTTAGGACGCAGGACCTGCGTGAGCTGGATGCCACCGAGAGGTCCTGTTGACCCTGGACTGCACATCTCACATCAGCTAACACTGAAAGCCTTTTCTTTTACATGTCATGCTGTTGATGTTTGTCGAACAAATTGCAAACTGGACAGGTGGAATTATTACACTTAGAATTATTGCATTTGTGAATTTTTTTAATACAAGACTTACGTAGAATCAACTTTTTCAAACATATAATCGCACTTTCTGACGGGGCAGGAGATATCATTTTGACCAAAGTATAATCTTTAACAATTTATTTGCTTAGTAAATAATTTCCAAGTTAAATGGCCTTTGTTTTTCATAGACTGTGTCTGTGTAAATACATAAACATATTCTCGATGAAATGAATCATAACTGAAATATGTGAGGTTGGCCTAACAGAGGATTTCTATGCAAATAGAAGCTTCTTTTGTGAAGTAAATACTTCCTGAAATTTTGCCTTACATATGTAGATTTTTGTTTATTGGGTTTTCTTAGAGTAGAGCACACCCACTTGACATTCCATTTTTAAAAATGTATTTAAACTTAATATCTACTGATATGGAATGTTCTCAAAACAGTAAAACACAGATCAGCACATATTGTATGCTGTATCATATGTTATCATTTCTATTACGAATATACACATACAGGCTCATATATGCATAGAATGTCCCTAAAGGATACACAAGGAGTTGGAAACAGCATCTATCCCCAGGGGAAGAAATGTGATGATTAGAAGGCAGGAGAAGAGGGAGATGTTGTTTTCACTCCATATCTTTTTATATCTTTTGACCTTTGTACCATGTGTATACATTACCTAGTCAGAAAATAAAGTAGTCTTTTTTTTTTTAATGTTTATTTATTTTTGAGAGAGACAGGGAGAGACAGTGTGTGAGTGGGGGGAGGGGCAGAGAGAGGGAGACAGAATCTGAAGCAGGATCCAGGCTCTGAGCTGTCAGCACAGAGCCCCACACGGGGCTCAAACCCTTGAATGGTGAGACCATGACCTGATCCAAAGTCAGATGCTTAACCAACTGAGCCACCCAGGTGCCCCAGAAAATAAAGTACTCTTTAATACGCCATAAAAAAATAAAGCATCGCTGTTTCAGGACAAATATGTAGTCACCAAAATGACTCTGACATTAAGTAGTGAATGTTAGTGTTAGGACACACTGGTAGGGTCAGGAAAAGTATTGACTGAGTCCAGGAAATGCCTTCTCCAAAATGCTCCCTTTAATTGCAGACTGTATTTTAAATCATTTGACCTCAATTTTGTTTTACAGATTTATTCAAGGTACAGTTTATTTACCTGCCTTTATAGTTAGGGATCTCTGCTCTGTTGTCACAGAGTCCACCATATCTGCTCTTAAAGACTGCCTTTTCTTCTTCTTCGTCTTCTTCTTTCCCCACCCCCACCCCCACCCCCAGTTGCAGTTTTGGAAACACAAAGACTTTAATAATTATATGAGCCACAGATATGAACACACACTCTGCATAAGGTAAAGTACAAATAGGAAACAGAATAATTGGAAAATATTCTACCTCAATAGTCAAAGAAACTCAAACTAAAACAAAGAAATACCTTATTTAATATGCAAGTCATTCAAAGGTTACCCCCAGTGGCAAGTAGGGTCTGGTAAAAGCTGTATGTATTTATCATTGGCTAAAATATAAATCAGCTCAGCCCTTTGGCCAGGCATATGTCAATTCGTGCAGCCATAAAAATATTGATGTCTTGTTTTAAAGTATTGTTATCTTGGGGCGCCTGGGTGGCGCAGTCGGTTAAGCGTCCAACTTCAGCCAGGTCACGATCTCGCGGTCCGTGAGTTCGAGCCCCGCATCAGGCTCTGGGCTGATGGCTCAGAGCCTGGAGCCTGTTTCCGATTCTGTGTCTCCCTCTCTCTGCCCCTCCCCCGTTCATGCTCTGTCTCTCTCTGTCCCAAAAATAAATAAACGTTGAAAAAAAAAATTTAAAGTATTGTTATCTCTAACATGTTTTTTATTTATTTTTTTTAATTTTTTTAACGTTTATTTATTTTTGAGACAGAGAGAGGCAGAGCATGAACAGGGGAGGGGCAGAGAGAGAGGGAGACACAGAATCCGAAACAGGCTCCAGGCTCCGAGCTGTCAGCACATAGCCCCACGCGGGGCTCGAACTCACGGCCCGTGAGAGCATGACCTGGGCTCGGAAGCTTAACCGACCGAGCCACCCAGGTGCCCCTATTTTATTTATTTTTTTAATGTTTATTTATTTTTGAGAGAGAGGGAGAAACAGAGAGAGAGGGAGACACAGAATCCGAAGCAGGCTCCAGGCTCTGAGCTGTCAGCACAGAGCCCCATGTGGGACTTGAACCCACAGACTCTGAGATCACGACCTGAGCTGAAGTCGGATGTTTAGCTGACTGAGCCATCCAGGAGCCCCAAAATATTAATGTCTTTTGACTTAGTAATCCCAACTCCTGGGAATTTGTCCTGAGGAAATTGTTTCCAAAGAAGAGAAAAAGCTGTGTGTGGGAAGATCTTCATTCATCTGTATCCATCAAAGGGAAAAGGTGAGGGGCTAGAAAGAGCGATGGTTTTGCAGTCAAGTGTCTGGGGTTTGATGGCTTGATCTTGGGATCTGCCGCTTAGTGTCTGTGTGGTGTTGGATAAGTGACTTGATCTCCTTAAGTCTGTATCTGCCAGGATGGAAGGAGGGAAATCAGGCTGGGAGAGTCATGTGGGACCAGAGTATAGAGGATCTTGACTGCTAAGACAAGGTCCCCAGGCTCTATGAAGTGGGGAAGAAGAGCATTGCAAGTATTTGACCTGAGCTCCACCTCAGGAAAGTTAAGCTGGTGGTGGCATATAAGATATATGCAACTAGCGAGAAGGTGGAGGTAGGGAGGCCCTTTAGAAGGCTTCTGCAGTAGTGTATATGAGAGGCAATGACTAATTAAATGATGCAGCCTAAATTGTGCGAGTACTTTGTGGGTGATGAGTCATTATCATAAATCTCCAGCCTCCCCGAAGCATCTATTTTATAGCCTGCACTGAGCAGAAATATCACCTAATAATGCCTTATATTTCTAAAGCCTTTTACGGTTCAAAAAGTGCTTTCATGCGTATTATCTCATACGATCTTCTAGGGTGTTTACAAGTTGGTATTGTGAAGGATTTGTCCCAGATATTGTAGCAGGCCTATTCATTTATAATTTCCAGGGTCCACCCCTCCTCTCCTTCCCTCAGTTCCCTTTTGTTCAGTATTCAGCACTTTCCAGTTCTTTTTTCCATTTCACTGCAGAAAAAGAAAAAAAAGAAAAGAAAAGAAAAACAGAGTGGCTGAACAATGCCCCCTGCTTAAGTCCCCCAGAAGGTGGGTAAGTCATCAATGTGCTGGATTTGAGCACATTTGGTTTATTTAATCATGTGTTCATTTTTCTCTGATTGCACTGGAGTTTCACACATTCCACCATATGTTGTCTCCATGATGCTGTGCACACACGAGCGAGAACCCATGTGGGGGCCTAGCTTTCCCTCTCTTCTCTCCATCTCCAGCCCATTTCCCATCCCAGAGAGGGGCGTCTCCCTCTGGAGGCCCAAAAAGGGATCCCCAGTTACACAGACCCAACCCCTGAGAAATGGGACTTGTGATCACCCGAGAAATCTGAGGTCCTGGCCTCCACTGTGATCACAACGTCCTAACTCGGGGCTTCTCTGGCTTCCAGAGGCACTAATGAGCAGGGCTGAGCGGTAATTAAGACTGTGCTCAGCTCCCCATCACACAGCACAGCTGCAGCCAGCCAGGAGGAGGGAGAGGGAGGAGGACACGAAGGATGCCTCCAGCCTTCTCTTCCCACTCTGAGCCCACAGACTCTGTGGGCTGGGGAGAGAGCTCCCCAGGGCTCTGTTTAGTGCAGCAAGGGGGAGTCAGTAAAGCCAAATAATGAGGGAATAACTGTAGGATTCAGCTGCCCAAAGCTGGGGAGGAAGCATCCAGATGCCGGCCAGGTGTTGCTTCTCTATCCCATGAGGCACCAGTGGGCCAAAGCTGTGCTTTTGTCAGAGGTGAGAAGTATCCTGTTTTGCAACCAGCCTGGCACAACAGGACCTGCATCAGGATGGGACTGTGGTCTCTCAAGGTAGGGGCAGCATGATACGCACCACCCACTATTCATTGCCATGCAGATATACCACTGCTTCTGGGGAGGCTTCTGAGACCTTCTCTGGCTCATACCCTAGACCAAGGCTCCACTCTGGGTGAGGACCAACAGCAATAACAAATACTGAGTGAGCAACACTGAGCCAAGTTCTGGAGACCCACAGATCCATATGACCCAGTCTCTTCCAGACAGCATACCCTCCAGGGAGGGGGCAGATGTGGAGAGATGTGACTGCTATGATAGTGGTAAGAACAAATTCTAAGGGAAACAGAGTAGCCTGGGTAGATTGAGGATAGCTCTGCTTGTATAGTGGCAATCGAGTCATGTCTTGAAGCAGAACACAGATTCACCAGAAAAGAGCTTTTTGGCAAAGGGAACAGAGCCAGCGAAGGCATGGGCATGAAATAGCAGATGGCCTGTCCTAGCGCAGTGAGCATTCAGATCCAGACGGTGAGGCAGACCTGATGCATAGCTTGAGTGGAGAGAGGAGGGATGGATTCTAGGGGTCGCTGGCCTGGTGGGAGCAATTGCCAGTCTGACTCACATTCCCCAGCTTACACCACTTTCAGGTGCACAGATGCTCCCAGACTATCAGAATCCGTGGGGAGCTGTCCCAGCCCCAGGTGCTGAGCAGGAGAGGGATCAGGGGTGAGTTGAGGGGCTAATGGAGAAAAGCCAGAGCTAGAGGCAAGGGGATTAGGCAGAAGGAAAAGGCCCCATGCTCACACAGGAACGCAACTGCAGCCAGGGGAGAGGGGTGCCTGTTGCTAGGCTGGAGCCTGGGCCTCATGTGGGGCGGCGGTCACCCTTTTCCTTCCTGTCCTCTGCCAACTGCTCCAAGAGTCACAGGTACCTGAAGGTCCCCAAAACCTACTCTGTCCCCAGGTAAGGGATAGAAGTATTCAGTGATGATTCTGTAGGGGCAGAACTGGGAGGTTATGTCAACCACTTCCCAAACAAGTAAACCTATGAGTCAGAGAAAGAAAGGTTAGCCTCAAAAATGCTGAATCTTCAGTAACATTGTGACCACTTTCAAATATATACAATCAGGACTCATTTCAAATAGCCTTTTGGAAGCATGCTAACTTTTTTTTAAGTAGGCTTCATGCCCAGCACAGAGCTCAATGAAGGGCTTGAACTCACAACTCTGAGATCAAGACCTGAGCTGAGATCAAGAGTCAGACGCTCAATCGACTGAGCCACTCAGGCACCCCAAAGCATGGTAGCTTATGACCGCTGGGTTATGGCCGTCCCCTCTCCTGCCAAGAATCAAAAGACTTCCCCTTTCCTTATCTGAGTGACATGATGAAGTTCTCCAAGGGTATTTTGGGCTGACTGATGAATAAAAGGAGCCTGGAATGCTGCTGTGTTAAGTCAGCCACCTCTTGGCTGGTGAGTGCCCACTTCATGACTTTCCTGCATGTAGATTTTTCAGTTCACGACAAGTTTCGTTTTCATTCTGAGCTCGTGGTCTTGTTTTCCAAGGCAGTGTTTCCCAAAAGGCTTGAGATCTCTTGCATGGCCATGGCTCAAAAGTTTGGAAATGAGATCCACAGGTGAGCTGTGTTCTCTACGGAGCTAACCTGAGGCTGCCCTGTACCCCTTGCCTCTCCCTTAAGGGGTCACAGGGTCAACAGGACACCTGTGGACACCTCTTCCCGGTGCCTGTATGTCTGCCCTGTAGGAGAAAGATGTAAGGAGTGGAACGGGTATATCTGGACAGGGAGGAGGGCTGTGAGTCCAAGCCTCCTTCACACATGGGAAACAAAATATCTGGCTTCCCTTCTTGTGCCCTTGTCAGAGAAGTGGATCTGGGACCCAGCCTCGTCTTTCCCCCCTGACTTGATAGGCATGGGAAGCGACGGTGGAGGGAACTTCAGAGCTGGGGGAAGTAGAGGGAGGATTGCCTTTTATTTTGAGTATCTTTCTTTGGACTTTTGCATTTATAATATTTCTATTTTTGAAAGGATCATTTTGTTCCTTTTTCTTTTAGCATATTTTCTTTAGAGCAACAGAGGCTTTTGCAATATGGAAAAAGTGACATTTGATCTGAAGGAGTGTGGAGGGGAGCTCTGAGTGTGGGGGACTGACCTTTACTAACCACCTACCCAGAGCGGAGGCTGGAGAAGCGCGAGCTGAGCCTGCAGCAGTGATGTCTGGTGCCCTCCACAGGTCAGTTCACAATGGGAGTCTCGGTGACGACCCGGAGCTGTGTGTGCGTGCCTGTGCTCGCCCCGCTCTCCAGCGGATTCTCTGGATGGCTCTGGCTAACGCGTCTGTCCACGCGCTCTGTTGCCAGCTGTCCCAGTTCTCTCTTCCTCTCTCCCTCTCTCCTTTCAGCCCAGCCTGGAAGCCCCAGGGCTGGGCCAGAGGGAAGCAGTTGTTGCTGTTTTTCCCCAGCTCCCGCTCAAACGTGACACCACAGAAAGGTCAAGCCCACGTGGTTCTGCACGTCCCCTGCCTGGCCCGCCCTGGCTGTTACCATGACGACTCCTGGGCTGGAAATGTCCTTAGCCACCTCTACTCAGCATGTTGGGTGGCTGTCCCAGGCTCCGTTCTCAGAAAAGCCACTCCAGCCAGCTGTTCCGGAGTTATAGGTCTTCTGGGAATATGGACAGACAGATATAGAAAAACAGATCAAGTCAGAGGCACACACACCGACAGAGACAAAGAGAAATAAGGCATGTTTAGGGACCCAGAGAATGTGAAGAGGCAAAAAAGTGAGATGGTGACAGGGTCTCAGTGATGCAGGACTGAGGGATGATGAACAAAGCACAGCAGAGTCTGAGACAGAAACAAGAAAAGAGACAAAGAGAGGCACAGGGGACTCATGACAACAAGGATGAGAGAAGCCCCCACTGAAGAGTAATGGAGATGGCCTGAGGGAGGCAGAGAGGGGAAAGGGGACAATTGTGACAGGAGTTGGCCCACACTGCCTCGCTCCTATCCCAGTAAAGTGCCTTGTCCTAAGCCGGGCTCAGATCCAGTATTTGTCTCACCTCCCCAAGGTCTCAGGTGGGATCTCAGGTGATTTGCTGGCCGGGCTTTCTCTGGCTGGGTCACATTTGCCATCCATTTGCCTTGCCCTAAGCTAACAACGGTGAAGTTGAACCCCACCCCAGCACACACCCACACCCAGGCCCTCCTTGCCTTAGGGAGGCCCTTGGTTCCATTTCACCCCAAACTCACCATAAATACCTACAGCTCAGCCTCCTTTCTCCCAGGTGGTGGAATGGATATTAGAGCACTGAGTAGGATGGTAAGAAATGAGGCAAAATTAGGGAGTTTGAGTATGACCATCAGAGGTGACGTAGTCCCTGGGTGGGGGGCAGTTAACTAATATGAAGGAGGACAGAAGGGGTGACCGGAAAGACTGAGTACCGGTCGGGAATGCAGGGGTAAGAGGGTGAGAGGAATAGGGGAGGGGAGTGTTTGGAGTGCTCACCCAGGAGGCCAGAGGAGCACTAACTGCAGTCACAGACCAACTAGGATTGGTCCTCCAGGGCTGGCCAGGAATTTTGCCTCTAACATTAGGTCATTAATTTCCTATCTTAGAAGTGTCTCTAAGGCTTTGAATGAGGTCTCTCAGGGTCTTTGAATTCTCAGTCATTCTTAGCCTTTTCTTCTTAAGAAATAATAGCCCATAAGCAGAGGAAACTTGGAGCCCATCCAGCCTCTGACCAGTTCTGTCCTTGACCATTGTAGAATGAACAGTACAACCAGTATCCTTAATGTCACCATGTTCCAGGCTCACATGTGGGTGTAGACTAGAACAGGTGGCAGCCTAGAGAGCCTAGTGCCTTGGTAGCCTCAGAGCAGACAGCCCAGTGAGGAAACTTGGCCCAGAAGGGAGACTTCAGCTCAACATAGTTGTGGGTGGACATCAGATAAGGCTATGCTGAATTAGCCAACTTGGAGAACTCCTTGGGCCACAGAAGCTAGAATGTGAAAATCAAAGGTCCCATGCTGTCCCTGGAAGATAGGTCCCGGACTGAATGGGAAAGGGACTGTGGCAGATGTTGTTGATGCCCTACCCCACATCCCTTCAGCCCACCTCTATGTCCAACTGCGGCTGTGATGGACAGTTCCAGGACATATTCACGGTTTCCCATTTATGATATAATGATTTGTAAGAAATGTATATTTAGTCATTCAGATGACCAAAGTATCTTTCTCAGATATATTTGGTCTTCATCCACAGTTCCTGAAAATACTTCACAGCCATAAAGGTGAAAAGGGTGTCTTGTAATTACTGAAGTTGACTTATAGACTCCACCCAAAGGCAGCGGCTGGTTTCCAGGAGGAACAACTTTGTGATTAGAGTGTTGGAACTTTCAGTCCTACTCCCACCTCCACACCAACCTCTGGGGAGGGGAGACTGTAGACTGAATCAGCCAATGGCCAATGACTCAGTCAATCATGACTATGCAATGAAACCTCCATAATAACCTAAAAGGACTGAGTTGGGAGAGCTTTGGAGTTGGTGAACACATGAAGATTATGGAGAATGGTGTGCTTGGAGAGGGCATGGAAGCTTCGTGCCTTTTCCTCATACCTCACCTTATGTATCTCTTCATCTGACTGTTGACTATCACATCCTTTAATAAACTGATAAATAAATGTTAAGTGTTTCCCTGAGTTCTGTGAGCCACCCTAGTAAATTAATTGAACCTAAGGAAGAAGTAGTTGAAACCTCCAATCTGTAGCCAGTTGGTCAGAAGAACAAATAACAGCCTGGGGACTGGCATCTGAAATAGGGGGTGGGAGGCAATTTTGTGGGACTGAACCCTTAACTTGTGAATCTGATGCCATCTCCAGGAAGATAGTGTCCGAATTGAGTTGAATTCTTGGACACCCTGCTGATGTATGAGAATTGCTTGGTGCTGTGTGTGTGAGAACCCCACCCACCCCCGTTGGAATTGGGTCCAGGAATCCTAATAGACCATCCTTCTCCTTCTCTGTGGGAGGCTTTTCTCAGCCTCTGCAGGGCAGCCTAGAAGTAGTAGGAGATTAACACTCCCAAAAGACAAACCTTAACCACTGAGGGATGGGGACTGATGGAATTATAGCCATATTTCCCCATCGCTCAGTGGGAGAAATTCTGAGCTGTGATCTTTTATGCGCCTCAGAGTGATCCCAGAGGGACTGAGCCCTAACTACCCACAAGGAACCACTCACTAGACCCTTTACCATCTCATTCTCTTTGCTCCATTATTCTTGCCTACCCCCTAAAATAAACTGCCTACATCCAAGACCTTGTCTGATGGTGTGTGTTCAGAAGACATAAAATAGCACAAGGGCTGTCTTTCTGTGATCTTCCCTGCCAAAAAGTCTGTCCCACATGGCTGGGCTAAGATAAGAATTGTTGGAGAGCTCTGCCTCTGACTGATTGTTGGTAAGTAATCAGATGTTTGTTGGAAGAGGTCATTATCATCTAAGGAGGTTATTATCATCTAAAGAGCTCAACAGCTCCTCCTCCAAGATTTTGCGGAGTTCAGGGCTGACTTATTAGCAGCAAGCACCTGTAGGTCTCTGATGGACAACCATAGACTTTCATAACTGGAAAGGACCTTAGGGGTCACCTGATCCAGCTTTCTATGAAATAAAGGAATCCCTTTACAATATCTCTGATGCCTGATTGAACATATATTATTGGACAGCTATTAGAAAGTTTACCTTACACTGAATTGTGATTGCTCTCCCTGAAACTTACCCCCAGTGGTCCTAGTTTGTCCTTTGTATGTCAGTGTATCATTTTTCTGCTAAAGACTCCTCCAAATATTTTAAGGCCAACCATGTTTATCATATCTTCTCTTTCCAGGCCAAATTTTATTGCCTTGACCTTTCTTCAAATGAGATGATCTTCTGGGCCTCCTTACCCTGTACCCCTACTCCAGGCACTGTGAGTTTGTCGGTGTTCCTCTTTCATAGTGCCCAAATGATACTTCAGAGTCGTATGGCCAGTGCAGAATTTATTTTTATACTATTATAGCCCTAAGTACATTTCCACTATTGATTCCTAGAATTATAAACTTTGGCAGGTACACAACACTACTGACTCAACTGAACTGTAAAGACATTGAACATCTGTTGTTTTGGTTTCTCAGCATCCCTTTTGCTTTTCTTCAGGTAACAGCAACTCTCTCTCACTTCCCATTTTCAAATGGTTCTGGTGGGATTGCCAACCACGGTACCCTGTGCCTCTAGCCATAGGTTTTGGCCCATGACCTAGGCTCAGCCAATGAAAGCCAGTTCTTTCCCTGGTCACAGCAATTGGTTTGATGATTAGCATGTGACTCAGGCCAGGCCAATCAGAATCCTTCCCTGGGGGTTATTATATGGAGTTAGAAGGGCTGGATTTGCTAAGCTGGGATGATGTACAGAACTCCCAGGTCTATATCTGCTATACCTACACACAAAGAAATAGAGAAGAGTGAAAGAAAGAAGAGATTGAAGATATTACTTGAGTATTTGGATCCAGATGACCTTGAGACCAGCTCTACTTCTGTCCTTATCAATCAATGTCCCTTTATGGTTTAATCTAGATTGAGTCTGTCTTCTGTTACTAGCACAAACTAATACACAGTTCTTTTTGTGTCCTCTAATGGTGTACTTTTTAAATGCTAAACGAAGGGCTTCATATTTATCCTTATTAGATTTCATACTTTGTCCCATCATTTCAGTCTACAAAAATTTAGAGTCTGATTCTGTTGGTCAATTGCCTATCCTCTCACTTTTGGTAAGGATGTCTTCTATGCATTTATCCAAATCATTAATAAAAATGTTCAGCTCAGCAGAGTGAGGAGGAAGAAGAAGGAGGAGGAGGAGGAGGAGGGGAGGAGGGGGTAGGGGAGAAGGGGGAGAAGAAGAAGAAAAGGAAACAAACAAGAAATGAGCATCGTGTCAGTTTATTAGTCAATAAGTACACTTTTTAGATGGTTTTTCAAACAACTAAGAATTTACGCTACTGTACTCTAATCTAGCCTACACCTTCCATCCTGTCTCCCAGATCTCATGATTTAGTTGATCAGATGCTCTGCTGAAGGCTATGCTGCACCTTGGCATTCTGCTGAGATACCAATTGATAATCTCATCCAGGGGCACCTGTGTAGCTCAGTCAGCTAAGGGGCCGACTTTGGCTCAGGTCGTGATCTCGTGGTTCGTGAGTTCAAGCCCCGCATCCGGCTCTGTGCTGACAGCTCAGAGCCTGGAGCCTGCTTCGGATTCTGTGTCTCCCTCTCTCTCTTCCCCTCTCCCACTCATTCTCTCTCTCTCCCTCTCTCAAAATAATAGATAATCTCATCCAAAAAGGACATAAGATAAAAAACCAAAAGTGGTCCTTTATTTATTTATTTATTTATTTTAGAGAGAGAAAGGGCATGTGAGAGGGGGAGAGAGAGAGGAAGAGAATCGCAAGCAGGCTCTATGCTCAGTGTGGAGCCCAATGTGGAGCTTGATCCCACAACCCTGGGATCACAACCTGAGCCAAAATCAAGAGTCAGATGCTCAACTGATGGAGCCACCCAGGCTCCCTGGTTCAATTCTTTAAAATGCTCAAAACTCAGGGTGCCTGTCTGGCTCAGTAGATAGAGCATGCAACTCTTGATCTCAGGGTCATGAGTTCAAGCCTCATGTTGGGCATGGAGCCTATTTAAAAAATAATACTAATAAATACAATACAATAAAGGAAAAAATAAAATGATGATACACTCTCAGTAACCCATCTCCTTACCTGTGCACACATGCCCACATAGGTACCATCCCTCTTACCTATCTCTGCCTCCTCCCTCCCTGCTTGTCTGCAAAATAACTGATTTTTTTTAAGTGGATCAGGTCAGCATAAAGGGAGCAAAGAGTCTGTCTGTTTGGGAAGAGAAAAACTTTACTTCCGAACAATCTGTGACCTGTAGCACTTGGGAAAAGCAGGTGGGGAGAATGCCAGGAGATGAGTATATCTCAGCCACACATTGACTCATGGTGGGAAGTACCACCGCTTAAGATGGCCTCCAGCTGGAGGGTGGGGCCTCAAGGAGCAGAGACCCACCCACCTGTCGCTCTAGGGCAGCCTATAGGAGGCAGTGTGGTGCATCCAAGGAGCACAGGCTTCGGAGAGCTAAGCCAGACTCGAAATTCCAAACCCAGCAACACCACTTGCTAGCCACCCCACACTCCCTCGTGCCAAACCCAGGTGTCAGGCTCCACTCCTACTCTCTCACACTTCATTCCACTAGGATACTGAGTTCCAGTGGTTCTTCCCCTCCAAATGCTTCCTTTATCCACTTCTCTCTAGGCTCAGAGCCACATCCTCGTTTGCGTTACTATCATCTCGTCAAATATTTCTTCCGCACCATTCGCTCTTTCTGGGACTCAAATTACACGTATATCAGACTGATTGATATTTTCCCACAGATCTTAGAAGCTTGGTTTTCTTTTTTTACTCCCACTCCTTTTTGCCCCTCTTTGTGTTTCAGCTTGGATGGTTTCTACTAACCTCTCTCAAGTTCATTGGTTTGTTTTTTTTTTTCCCCTCAGCTGTACCTACTATGGAAAAACTTGTTGAAGGAATTCATCTCTGATATCATGTTTTTTATTTCTAGCATTTTTTAAAGTAGGCTCCGTGCCCAACACGGAACTTGAACTCACGACCCTAGGATCAAGAGTAGGATACTATACTGACTGAGCCATCCAGGAGTGCCTATTTCTAGCATTCGCATTGGACTTTCTCATAGTTTCTGTGTCTCTGCCAAGACTCCCTAAATGTTCATGCAAGTTGCCCACCCTTTCCCACTAGACCTTTTCACATATTAGTTATTATTATTTTAAAGTCCCTATCTGGTAACTCCAAAATCTGTGTCATCTGTGAATCTGGTTCTGTTGATTTCTGTAACTTTTTTTTTTTTTTTTTTTTGAGAGAGAGAGAGAGAGAGAGAAAGAGCAAGCAGGGGAGGGGCAGAGAGAGAGGGAGAGAGAGAGAATCCCAAGCAGGCTCTGCACAGCCAGCGCAGAGCCCCCACGTGGGGCTCAAACTCATGAACCATGAGATCATGGCCTGAGCCAAAATCAAGAGCCGGGCGCTTAACCGACTGAGCCACCCAGGTGCCCTGATTTCTGTAACTTTTGACGATGGATTGTTGTGTTTTTTTCTTCTTTTTCATATGCGTCATAAATTTTTATTGAATGCCCATCGCATGTAAACAGTAGAGACTGAGGTAAATGGTGTTTATGTCTGGAAGTGGCCATGCCTCTTCTGTTGGTCTGAGGGGTTAAGTCTGTTTAGTTCGGGGTCAGGCAGGGTTTGGGCTATGTTGTTCCCACCATTACCTTAGTGCATCACAGGCTTTGAATCCCTCTAGTAGTGGGCTGCTTAGAGTGTGGACTGGTGTGTCAGAGGATTTTTCTGGGTTCCTGCTCCACGGACCTCAACCATCCCTGCATGCCTGCCCTACACCAGCAGTGGAGTGCTCTTGCTTGTCGTGTGGAGCCAGGCTCCTGGAGGGGCAAAACACGCAGTGGGGGTGGGTTGAGGGCGTGTGTCTCTGTTATCCTGGTTCAGCTTTAGTCTCAGGCACATCCCAAGGTCAGGAGTGAGGCTTTCTCATTATTTCTGCCCCTGTTCCCTCAGAAAGCCAAATTCTGCCTTACTATCTGCAGTTGGTTTTTGTGGCCAGTTTCTTGCCCGCTCCCCCAACAGAGCAGACCCTTGCTTGAATCCTCAGCCCCATAGTTGCCCGCTTCTCCCTTTGGGATAGAGGGATTTTGCTTCCATTCTTCCTCACCAAAGCAGTGGATCTTTGCCTGTGGCAAAGAAAGACAGAAATGTTTTTACTCCTCACCCCAAAGCAGGTGAGTTTTGCTTTCATTACTCCCCCTAAAGCAAGAATCTGTTGCCCCTTCCTTAGCAGCTTAAGGCTTTTGCTTAAGAGAGGGATTCTGGAAGCAGCTGAGGCTTTTTGCCTTTGCCAAGCAGCTGCATTAATCAACTTCTGCATGCTTGCACCACCACGGAGGAAAGCCCTCTCCTATTCCCTGCCCAGCTCCCAGTTTTTCTCTGAACCTCCGGGGAGGCCTCTGGAAAAACACTGTGAGTACAAACTCTCCTGTGTCTGGAATAGTCTCCAGCTATTCTAAACTGACACACTAGCCCATGTGTAGCCTTTTAGCTTTTGTTAAAGTTTTTGTTGATTTCTTCTTACCCACTTGTATGATGGCCACCTCTTTCTTCCGTGCTCTGCTAAAGTTGAGACTGTTCACGTGTGTCTCTCTCTCTCCCTGAAGAGGCTTTATTTCATTGTCTTGTGACCTCAGCTTCCTGCAGACTCAAGAAAAGCTACGGTTTTGTAGATAATTCAGCTATTTCTCATCCCCGGGCAGGGGAGTGGCATTTTCTTGCAGGATTCTCTACCCTAAGTGGAGATGAAAGTCCTCAGGTCAGTCATCTCTTTCTTAGACAACCGCAGTCACCTCACAGCTGGCCCCTGCATCCAATTTTGCTCCTCTCCATACTGCATCCAGAATTAAGTATTAAAATTCTGTAACCATTAGAAACTAAAAGGGACTGAAAAATAAAATACCTGAAATTAGCTACATAAAATCCGAAACGTAGGTCATGGTGTGCCAGTTACCTATTGTCATGTAACAAACCAGCTCCAGACCCAATGGCTCAAACCACGGCATTTATTTTGTTCATAAATCTGCAGGGCTTCTCAGGGACAGCTTGTCTCTGTTCCACCTGGTGTCAACTGGGGTAGCTTGAAGGCTGGGTCTGAAATCATCTGAATCTCTCACATGTCTGATGCCTGGGTGGGAAGATTCATGCTGGGGGCTAAACTGCTGAGAGCCAGCCCCTCTGTCTCTCCATGGCGTTTCTATAGTATGGTGTCCTCAAGGTTGCCAGACATCTTCTATGTTGGCTCAGAACTACCAAGGAACATGTTGAGAGAGAGAGAGGAGTGCTTTCATGACCTAGCCTCAGAAGTCACATTATTTGTGCTGTACTCGATTAGCAAGGCACTTACATAGTCATACCCAGGTTCAAGGGGAGGGAGTGCTGACCCAACATCCCAAGAGAGGCATGTCCCCATCATACTTTAAGATGAAAGGGTGGGATGTGCTATGTTGACATGGCCACCTCTGAGGTCTGCCAACCATGATTCTATTTGTTCTGTAATCATGAAACAATAGCTTCAAAGGAATCAAGCTAGAAAATAAAAATAAGACCACAAGCCATCAATTGCATTATTTCATATAGACATATCATTGCCAAGTGTGAATCTGTGCTCCCCTAATCAGTATAATCATGTCATACCCATGGCAACCATAGCTTGCATCTTTCTAGATGCAAATCTGATCCTGTCACTACCCCTCTTAAAATGACCCATTATCTCCTTGTCCCCACAATAAAACCCAAGCTCCTTAACATGACTTAGGAAGCCCTTCATACCTGGCCTTGTTTATTAATTTCCCAACCTCACCTTTGGATGTTCCCTCCTTTGTCCTTCATGCTCCAGCTACACTGAACTACTTTCTAGTCTCCAAACTTTCTTTTGCCTTTAGGCCAATGTACATGCTGTTTTCCTCTTCTGGGACTTTTCTCTGTCCCCATGTTCTTCTCCCTCTATTTTCATGGTCTGACTGCTACTCATTTTTCTGGACTCGGCTTCCCTAACACAGCCTCTCTCCTACTTCCCACCCTGACTGGCCTAGGGTTCTCCTATCTTCTTCCCCATGCTCTAAAGCTCCCTGTGCTTACGTCTTGACTCCGCAGCACCATTGATGACAGCACTAATTAGCTAGGCCATCTCTCTCCTTCCATCATTGTGTGGGAAGATGTGGTTTCGCTTTATTCACCACCATGCACAGTGCAGGGTCTCAACAAATATTGGCTACGTGAATGAATCCGTGCCTGAAATAACCCACTTCTGGGTTCAAGTAAACAACTCTCCCACAGACCTAAGATTGCTATGGCAGTGTCCTGTCTTGAATCTTATAACTCAAGTAGGGACAAAGCTGGCTGGGATGGTTTGGAATTTTCAGGAAAATATTGCCTGTTTCATGTGGCTGGAGCTTTTCTTAATCTTGGGGAGCCACTCCAAGGCAGGGCCAGGGAGTGGCCCCAGGGCGTTTTCCCTTTTCCAGCAACAGTCCTGGTGGGCAGGCCTGCCTGGGAGAGGCACACCTCAGCAACAGCTGGTGGGATGTTTGTTTACTTGCTGTCCCTACATCCAGAGCCTATTTCTGGAACAGGTACTGGATGCAAGCCTGTGCCATTCCAACCCTGATCCTACCAAAGCCCTGGGTGATGAGCGTGCCATGTGGCAGGAGAGAACAGTGTGGCAGTCACTTACCTTTCCTCCCTGGCTCTAACCCAACCTTCTTTGGGTATGCCACATCATTTCTGCTTTGCCCTGTTGGCAAAAGTTGTCCTCCCTTGGCTCTGTGGTTTAGCATTAAATATTGCTCCATTTGCTCTTTCCGTTTCGCTTAGGGAGCCCTCTCAACTCAAATCTGATTTGAGGAAGTGCTAACTGGAGTTCCTTGGAAATTTCCAGGGTCAAAGAAAAAAGATCAGCGTTTCTGGCCAGTAGAATTTTTCCTACATTTAGTCCAATTTCTGAAAGAGAATTGGAATATAAAGAGATCATTTGACTTGTGATCACACAGTAAGCCACAAGACAAAGATAGCACCCGAGACTCTTAGATTCAAATTTAGTACCATTTTAATAGTCTAAGTTAAGTCTATATTAAAAAACTAGCTTTGGAAGCTAGTATCAAATTTGGTTTCGCTATGGGGTGCCTGGCTGGCTCAGTTGGAGGAGCGTCCTCAGTTGGAGGATGAACTTGGGTTCGTGGGTTTGAGCCCCACATAGGGTGTAGAGATTACAAATAAATAAAAACTTAAATTTTTTGGTAAATTGTGCTTCACTTGTTTTAAGAGCCATCACTCAGGTTGTCACCTCTAAACCATAGTTGTGGGGCACCTGGGTGGCTCAGCTGGTTGAGAGCCCAACTTTGGCTCAGGTTGTAATCTCATGGCTCCTGAGTTTAAGCCCTGCATTGGGCTCACAGTGAGGAGCTCACAGTGAGGAGCCCACTTTGGATCCTCGGCCCCTCCCCCGCTTGTGCTTTCATTCTTTCAAAAATAAAATTAAAAAAAAAAAAAAAAGAAGAAGAAGAAAAGAAACCATAGTTGCAACTCGCTGAACTCCCTTCTGTGGAAATCTGCCTCTATTAAAGAGTTAAGTGAGGGGCGCCTGGGTGGCTCAGCTGGTTAAGTGACTGACTTCGGCTCAGGTCATGATCTCATGGTTCGTGGGTTTGAGCCCCTTGTCGGGGTCGGTACTAAATGCTTGCTCAGAGCCTGGAGCCTGCTTCAGATTCTGTGTCTCCTTCTCTCTCTGCCCCTTCCCCGCTTGTGCTCTGTCTCTCAAAAATAAATAAATGTAAAAAAAATTTTTAAAGAGTTAAGTGGGCAGGTAGCTGAAGATCTAGGACTTTCATCCCATACCTCACCCAGATTTTCACGTGAGGCTAAAAGCCTTCCAGTCCTGCAGTTCCTCTAACTCCACTTCAGTTCCTCTAACTCAATTTCCCACCTTCTCATACTAAAATTTCTGTTTCTTAGGAAATGAGAGGTAGGGAAAAGGCAAAGCTAGAATCTTGACTGAACTATAAAAACACTATTTTCTGGTGCAGATACATTCTCTGTCTGATGACTGACTGCTCTTTAGGAGGGTGTTTTGGGACCTTATTGCTTTTTTCTTAAATTGTTGTTACTTGAGAAAGAGTCATTTTTGTTTATCATGAAGGGAAAAGAAAACTCAGTCTTTAAAAAAAAAAAAAAAATCTATCCAATGAGAGCCATCAGATGGCCCCGTAGGAAGTGTGGTCCAGCACCTGAACCCCAGGCAGAGACAGAAACTTGCAAGCTCAGTCCAGGGCCAGATGACTGTCAGTGTCTGCATTCCCCAAAGTGTTTGGGGACCACAGACGGTCGCTCTCTATGTCAAAGGTATCCTACTATTAAAAAGCAGTAGAGGAAAAAATAAAAAAATTAAAAAAATAAATAAAAATAAAAAGCAGTAGAGGGCACCTGGGTGGCTCAGTCGGTTAAGCGTCCAACTTTGGCTCAGGTCATGAGCTCACAGTTCTTGAGTTCTAGCCCCACGTCAGGCTCTGCACTGACAGCTCTGAGCCTGCTTCAGATTCTCTGTCTCCCTCTCTCTCTGCCCCTCCCCTGCTCACGCTCTCTCTCTCTCTCAAAAATAAGTAAACATTTTTTAAAAAGCAGTAGGGGGGCGCCTGGGTGGCGCAGTCGGTTAAGCGTCCGACTTCAGCCAGGTCACGATCTCGCGGTCCGTGAGTTCGAGCCCCGCGTCAGGCTCTGGGCTGACGCTCAGAGCCTGGAGCCTGTTTCCGATTCTGTGTCTCCCTCTCTCTCTGCCCCTCCCCCGTTCATGCTCTGTCTCTCTCTCTGTCCCAAAAATAAAAAATAAAACGTTGAAAAAAAAATTTTTTTTAAAAAGCAGTAGGAATAAAGCTAATACCATTAATCAAATTTTTCTTTTAATTTTTAGAGGGGGGGAGCGGGGCAGAGAGAGACCTAGGGCTTGATCCCACCACCCTGGGATCACAGCCTGAGCCCAAATTAAGAGACAGACACTCAACCAACTGGGCCACCAGTTGCCCCCATTATCAATTTTAAAAAAGGAAAATATATCTGGAAATTCCCACCTCCCCCTAAATTCATATAATTCAGCAAATACATGGAATTATCTGGTTGATTCCCATCCTTTGACAGCGCAAGTACTTGATTTAGATATGACCACATGTTCTCTGAAGATTTTTATGGTCACTCTGTTCCATCATTAGGGATTTGAAACCTGTTACCCGGGAAGAAGCTCCATGGAGTCAGAGCTGCAGAAATCGGGCCACAGAATCCTACCCTAAGAGCACCGAGGTGAGGTTTGGCTTGTCAGAGGGCTCCTGTCAAAAATAGAAGGCTGCAAAGTTTCTCAGGTCTCCTGCATTGTCAAATACTTGTCTTTACCTCCCCACTAACTGGGAGCATCTCTCTGGGGGAGAAGCAGCTCAAGAGCACCACACACACAGCTATTCTCATCAGAAAAGCTTTATGTAGACAACACGGACTGAACATGAACCCTATAAACAGGGAAGCACAGGCTCAGCCAGGAAAGCTGCCGCAAGAAGCTTGGAACTATTCAGAAGGGGTGTCAAATACCAACACCAAATTTACAAGTCTAATTTGAAGCTTGGCCCTTTTTAAGTGCAAGAGGAAGTTAGGGGAGAAACCATGCATGAAATAAAAAAATATACATATACACACAAACACTCAAGTTGTCACACTGTTGTCCCTTTTCTCCACAAGGAACAAATCAAAGGAAAAGTGCGGCCTCTTTTCCTAAAGTCTCTATATTTATTACAAACTTAGAGGAGCCCCACATGGGGTGTGGATCCAAGGAGGCAGATTTGATTCTCCTTGGCCTCACTTACCACTGACAATTAACCAAAGAAATACTTGGGATACAGGCAGGAACATCCAGAAGAGGCAAGCAAAAATATGGCTCACTGAGCTTATATATTCTACACGAGGATATCAGTTTCTCCAAATACTTTCATACTTGCTCCTTCACTAGATTCTTAGCAGACTTCTCACCTGTAGCAACAGGGCTCAGGCAAGGTGTGAGACACAGAGGAAAGCGGTATTTTGATTCAGCATGTGCTGGGTCAGTCACTTTATCCAGGACAGTCACACATGCCAGCCCCAAGCCAGTCCTCAGGGGCCCACAGCTGTTTGCTTTGTTGAGTGGGAGCGTGGGCTACCCTCCCTCCTTAGATTTCTCCTTGCTGCTCCGCTGTTCCCTCTGGGCCCAAGACAGCTGCTTGGCGTGCTTGTGTGCAATTTACTGTTCCGCGGCTGCTGGCTGGTCCCCGGCCACTGGCTTCTCAACCTGGGACTCTGGAGGAATCAGATACTGGACCTCCTCTGTACTGATGGCTACTTTATCTGGCTGGAGCCACCTCTTGAAATGTTCCAAGGTGCTAGGAGAAAGCAGGAGAAAAGGGTGGCCGCATCAGACCTGGCTGATTAATCACTTAATGATTATCTCAGTTACTCAAATGCTGCCTTCCCGCCCACCACCAATTTCTTCCTACAATTGTTTTTCACTGCTAACGGGGAGAACGCCGATCTTCCTCTGACAGCTGTGCATCCTGGCAGCTCGGCGGCATAATTTACCCCCTAGTGGGCACTTTGGCTATAAGCAGCACCAGGCCCCTTCAAATGCAGAGCCTCTGAAGGCTTGACGAGAATAGCTGAAGAGCTTATGTCTCAGTCCTGTCTTTTCTTCCTCAAAACTGGAGTGGAGAGAAACTGTCAGAGGGAGGAAACGTTCAAATAAATACCAAACTATTAGTGGAGCATCTTGAAATCTCCTATACCTGAGGCAGTCTGAGTCTCGATTATACTTACAGCACTTAGTTGCACTAAGCACCATTTTTGGGGGTTTTTTGTTTGTTTATTTCATCCTATAGCAAGTCCCCAAGATGGAAACATCTGCACAGCAATTTCTCCCACAAAGAAATAGCCACTATGCCAGAGGGCTCTTTTTTCCTTTGCATCTGTGCAGAGAGGGGACGTGCCCCCTCCCACCTTCCTTAATTACCCAAGATCCTCCACTCTAAAGCTTATTAGATACTCATGGTAAACTACAAATGACCACAAATAATATAAACCTTATTCTATGCTCTTAAATAGCCCCAAGTCTCGAGCCAAGAAATAAAGCCATCACCAGCAGATTTGAGACACCTAAAATGGGGGAATCCTGGTGTAGACAATAGGATTTCTCAGCCCATTACTCCTGCGCCAAAAGCATGCCATGATGAGGGTCACCTACCTGGCCTTCACGTACATGAAGAACCACACAATTCCACTACAAAATGGCCTCTGTTTAAATTATAAATGTTGAAGTCTGCAAATAAATGCAAATCTATTTCTGGTGTGCTTCTTCTAACACTGATAGAAAGACGTGTTTTCACAGATGGAGCTTGGGAACAAGTGCCCACAGCTCAGGGGACTAAGGTACTCCAGGGGCATTTAATCTTCATCTACAACACTTTTCATAGAATTGTTTCAACTGCTTCTATAGAAAAGGGAACATCATATCATTTTAGGTATTGATAAACACACAGAAACATGACCTTGAGCCTTGGTGCTGATCTGATTTCAGAGAAAAAGAATTCCTACTTGAGAATCACATAGGAGAAAATTTTGTCTTTTCTTCTCAGAATTGGAGAGGAGGCAAACATTCAAGGGGAGCAAGAATCGAATACCAAGTGATTAGTGTGTTGGGAATGTGTACATCTTCAAGTCTTTTGTGTTTGGGGCAGTTGAAGGCTCAACGGGATTGAGTCTTTAGAGACAGAAAAAAGCAACATGTGTTTTATTTTCTGAACCCTCAGAGGGTAGGTACTTGGCCTGACTTTAGAAGCCACATGATTTCTGAAGAATCTAAGGGCACGCCCATGCAATATTTAAGATAATGTAAGTAAAAGCACTTTGCAAATTAAAAAGCAAAATGTAGGGGCACCTGGGTGGCTCAGCTGGTTAAGCATCTGATTTCAGCTCAAGTCATGATCTTATAGCTCATGAGTTCATCGGGCTATTCGTTAACAGTGAGGAGCCTGCTTGGGATTCTCTCTCTCTGTCTCTGTCTCTCTGTCTCTCTGCCCTTTCCATGCTCTCCCTCTCTCTCTCTCTCTCTCTCTCAAAAATAAATAAACAAACTTAGAGAAAAAAGTAAAATGTAACTATCAAGTTTTATTTCCCTACTGTCCATGATTTCAGCAGCCATAGCTTCATCTGACATCATGGGGCTTTTTAAAATCAACGTTAATGGTATGTTGCAAACTTAGAGGTCATGTTTCCCTAAGACCTTTTGTTTCAAATTCGGGTTTTTACTTCCCTCACCAATTTTTTTGAATAATTTCTTACTGAACTTTAAAATTCCATCAAGACCAATGATAATAGCTAACACTTATATAGTACTTACCAGGGGCCAGGTCTGTTCTAAGCACTTTATACACAGTAACTCATTTAACCCTCATAACAACCCAAGAGGTAAGAGTTACTATTCCTGGAAAGCATATTACTATTACATATTCCTGTTACTATTCCTGCTCTGTAAAGCAGGAAACTGAGGCACACAGAGGTTACTTCCTTAAGGACACACAGCCAGTAAGTGGCAGAGCGACTCTCCCGGGTGTTGGGCACCATGCAGCTCTTTGTGGCAGGATGCCCTCTCCTCCTCTCTGCATCCGCCACCCCCTGAAGATACTGTTCAAGTCCTGCCTTCTTCTCTGGCACAAACACCAGAGCCCACAGGGAGCTCAGTGGTCTCTCAACTCCCAAAGCATGCTCTGTCACTTCCACTCACCCGGCTCTTTTCTTATGCTGCCTTATTTTGTTAGGTTCATCTTTATATATATTTGTCATCTCTCTCCAAATAGTTGCGGGGACCAAAGGAAAAAAAAGGGATCTCTAAAGTTTCTTTACATCTCCCCTCTGCCCCAGCACCCCCAGCCCCATAGCATCAAGCACAGTGCCTTCACACAGTAGATGCTTAGGAAATTCATGCTATACATATTCAGTCTATACAAATTTGAATGCCTACAAGGTGATAGAAACTCTGTAAGGCAATAGGGAGTTACAGGTAAGATACTGTTCCAGTTGATGATTGGTTACTACTTTCTCAAGTACATTGTATACTTGGAAAAGAAGACAATGCTTTATCCTCAATTCTGTCCAATCTGTGATCAAGATGTAGGTGGGGTATTTGCTTTTTTGCAAAAATACTATCAAAAATCTGCTACTGGACCAAGAGCAAAGAGAGCAACCTTAAAAAAGGATGAGTTTTGAGCTCAGAAAAGCTGATGTTGATATTAACCAATATCTCGACTCAAATGTCACTCTCCCTGAATTCTTTAGAGAAAG
The DNA here is from genome assembly GCF_018350155.1 of Leopardus geoffroyi. Lineage (NCBI taxonomy): Eukaryota > Metazoa > Chordata > Mammalia > Carnivora > Felidae > Leopardus > Leopardus geoffroyi. The sequence continues at coordinate 62,643,059 of NC_059337.1, read as the reverse complement.
AGAAATGCCCTCAGTGAAATACTGTCACCGGGAACTGGACTGAGAACCAATTACCTCTCATCAGAATCAAATCCATCCACAAAGAACTCTGATGCTAACTTCTCCTGGAGGAATCGATCCCAGCATTCCTTCTTGGCTTGGGCCAAGGTTCGAAGCATGTCCTTAGAAGTTACTTCCTGATTTAAACCTTTGATTCTTCTCAGTTTCTTCTCTAAAAACAGATGAGGAGAAGTTAACAAGGAAAGTGAGTATAAAATGAAACTAAATCTAAAACGCAACATGACAACTTAAAAATTCTCTCACTGATGAGTATATTCACACTCCCTGCAAAAGAGCTCATTTTTTCTGAGGACATGTACAGGGAAATGTACATTTTTCTTTTTCCTTCACAATGTCTTAACTCTGGATTGTATCAAAGAAACATTTAACCCCAGAAAGGGAAAAAGCCATAGGCTCTCATAAATAAATCAGTGGCATGTCTTCTTTGAAATCACAGAAGCCAGCAGGTATCTCTCTAAGGAATTACTTGTTTTCCCTGGCTTGACATGTGTCAACTCCTTGAATATAGTCTCTCTGAGGAGTAAGTGGTTTTTCTTTTTGTTACAATGACATGAAGTAGTTTCCAAACCTCAGGAGAAAGAATTAGAGAAAATAATGAAAGATCCAATGGTTCATTAGACACTAAAATTGACTTGATGGGAACTCAATAATCAGAGACCTTGAAGATCTCTATGTGTGATTAAATTCTTCATAAAAGAAAATCTCCCAACGTTTTTTACAGTTACTCAACTTGTGGCCTGGATGTTGGGACCTTATAAAAACAAACATCTTCTAATTCCAATGAATGGTCTACATGGCTTCCTGATGATAGATGTTTACTTATTCTTCTGTGCATTTTAAGTGTAATTGTTGAACAACTGAAGAACAGGAGGAACAGTATCACCATTTGCCTTCTGCCTTAATTCAGTCTTGCCTTCAACTATAATAAATGTGTCAATGATGGCCTTTTGGAGGGGGGAGTGGGGAATAATATCAAGCCCAGACCCAAACAGAAACTTTATGATTTGCAATCCTGTTTTCATTTCTTCTTTTTAAATTTTTATTTATTTATTTTAAATAATCTCTACACCCAATGTGGGGCTTGAAATTATAACCCCGAGATCAAGAGTTACATATTCCTCCGACTAAGCTAGTCTGGAGCCCCCTGTTTTCACTTTTTTTTTTTTTTTAATGTTTACTTATTTATTTTGAAAAAGAGAGAGAGAGAGAGAGAGAGCAGGGCAGGGCAGGGGCAGGGAGAGAGAGAGACAGAATCCCAGGCAGGCTCAGCTCAGAGCCTGATGCAGGGCTCTATCTCACAAACTGTGAGATCGTGACCTGAGCTGAAATCAAGAGTTGGTCACTTAACCAACTGAACCACCCAGGCACCTCTGTTTTCATTTCTAAACAGGCCACATCACAATGAGAAAAAATGAAATATGGCCTTTTGTAGCAACGTGGATGGAACTGGAGAGTGTGATGCTAAGTGAAATAAGCCATACAGAGAAAGACAGATACCATATGGTTTCACTCTTATGTGGATCCTGAGAAACTTAACAGAAACCCATGGGGGAGGGGAAGGAAAAAAAAAAAAAAAAAAAAAAAGAGGTTAGAGTGGGAGAGAGCCAAAACATAAGAGACTGTTAAAAACTGAGAACAAACTGAGGGTTAATGGGGGGTGGGAGGGAGGTGAGGGTGGGTGATGGGTATTGAGGAGGGCACCTTTTGGGATGAGCACTGGGTGTCGTATGGAAACCAATTTGACAATAAATTTCATATATTAAAAAAAAAAATTAAAAAAAATAAATAAATAAACAGGCCACATCATCTGCCATCCACAGATCAAAGCAATAACCACCTTTTGTTGCTGCAAGTTACCACCAAGAGCTCGCCCATGGAAAAAACCTGCAATTGATAAAAGTTAAATATTTGAGGAGTTTTTGCCTCCTTGAGGATGTGAAAAGAATTATGTAGATCTCACGCGGAGCTGGCTAAGTTTTTTTTTTTTAATACTTTTTAAAAAAATATTTATTTATTTTTGAGAGAGAGAGAGACAGACAGACAGACAGGGTGTGAGTGGGGGAGGGGCAGAGAGAGAGGGAGACACAGATTCCGAAGCAGGCTCCAGGTTCTGAGCTGTCTGTACAGAGCCCGACGTGGGGCTCAAAGTCACAAACCATGAGATCATGAACTGAGCTGTAGTCAGTCGCTTAACTGACTGAGCCACCCAGGCGCCCCATGAGCTGGCTAAGGTTTTATAATTGGTGCTCTTAGTGGATTCTTTTTGATATAGGTTTATTTGGCAATAAAAACAATGTTATTATCTGGCCTTGGTTCTCAAGGTGGAAGGTACTCTTTTGGGCTGGCAAAGTCTTCCCCTCTCTGAGTGTGCTGAGTCCCTAATCGGTTGTGATCTAAGTTGGGCAGGTAGAAATAGATACCACTGCATACTCCAAGTCTGCCTGCCAATGTCTCCCAGACTGTGCCACAGGCACAGAAATGGCTCCTGTCTTCCTCAGAGAATGAAATTTTAATCATCTTTTTTTTTTTAAGATGTTATTTTTAAGTATTCTCTACACTCAACATGGGGCCCAAACTTAGAATCACCCAGATGAAAAGTCCTATGCTCTACTGACTGAGCCAGCCAGGAACCCTTTAATCATCTTCTTAACTGATTTTAGAAAAGATCAGTGGAGTTTTAACTTCCAAAACCAGTCTTGACCAATCAAATCATCACCAAATCCATTAAACTTTCTTACATCTCCTGGGCACAGAGTACCAACAAGCTGCAGGATGTGGTTCTCCAGCTTTCTCAGATGATTGCTTCTTCTCCTTATCATCGTTCTGACTACCACTGAACAGAATTGTGTGGGACGCCTGGGTGGCTCAGTCAATTAAGCATCTGACTCTTGATTTCAGCTCAGGCCACGATCTCACAATTTGTAGGATCGAGCCCTATGTCAGGCTCTCTCTCCTTCTCTCTCTGCCCCTTCCCCACTCTCTCTCTCTTTCTCATAATAAATAAATAAACATTGAAAAAAAAAAGAGGGGTGCCTGGGTGACTCAGTCGTTAAGCATGTGACTTCGGCTCAGGTCATGATCTCATAGTTCGTGAGTTTGAGTCCAACATCAGGTGAGCTCGAGTCTGGCTTTGGGTAAAACATAAGCCCGGGTGAGCCCCTTTCTCTCTCCCTCTCTCTTTGCCCCTGATGGGATTCTCCCTCTCCTTCTCTCTCTCTCTCTCTGCCCTCACTCACTTGTGCCCTCTATCTCAAAAAAAAAAAAAAAAAAAAAAAAAAACAAGAACACAATTGTCAACAACCTTGGCCAGGGCTGCAGGCTACAAGTATTACTATCCTAACGTTGGTGGCTTCCCGATAAATTTCACATTACACCCTTATATTTCTCATTATCCATCATTCCTCTTGTGTTTCTCTCATATCTTTTTCTTACAGATTCTGTAAACTCTATTCTGACTCTTCTTTCTGTCCTTCCTCAAAAGCTTCTTCCTGAATTGCCTTTCCTTTCTTAATTATTCCTAGGTTTGGTTTTGTGACACAAAGATGAATCTCATGGGTGTTTAATAATAAAAGGATACCACAATTCTAAAGCAGTCACTGCCCTAGACTGATATTTTTCTTTCCCCTTGCATGGGACAATCTGAATCTCTTTCCTGTATTTGGAGTCTCTCTAAATATTAATACTTAAGGCCACAGGACAGAAGATGTATTCAGGAAATATTTTCAAAATTAAACAACTAACAAGAGGTAGAATTAATTTTATGTCAACATGGTCCCATTCCAACAATCAACCTATTTAATACAACAGTTTTTTAGTACAACAATTTTTCAATATAATAGTTTCATCAGAAATCCAAATGCAGCTCTGGGGCCATGCCCTTTTCTTTCAGGATGGCATAATGTTTGACACTTTTGAGTTATCTGAATATATGGGCCACCAATAGTAGGCAAGAGGATTGTACAGAATGGCAAGAAATGAAGCAGAATTCAGATGATACAGCCAGAGGCAGGAGGTAACAAAGACAGTTTTAAGGGATATACAAGGAAAAGGGTGCTCCTTCCCAACAACCAACCTGAAACCCTAGAATTATATCTGACAAATACATGTGGTGAGGACTAAAAATAATACTAATTAAGGGGGCAATTGGGTGGCTCAGTCAGTTAAGCGGCTGACTCTTGATTTCAGCTCAGGTCATGATCTCACAGTTCATGAGATTGAGCCCTGTGTCCGGCACAGTGCTGACAACACGGAGCCTGCTTGGGATTCTCTCTCTCCTCTTTCTCTGTCCCTCCTCCTACTCACACCGTCTCTCTCTCAAAAATAAATAAACATTAAAAAATTATGACAATGGGAACCTGGGTGGGTCAGTTGGTTAAGCGACTTCGGCTCAGGTCACGATCTCATGGTTTGTGAGTTTGAGTTCCAGATAGGGCTGTGTGCTGATGGCTCAGAGCCTGGAGCTTGCTTCAGATTCTCTCTCTCTCTCTCTCTCTCTCTCTCTCTCTCTCTCTCTCTGCCCCTCCCCTGCTCACACTCTGTGTCTCTCTCTCTCAAAAGTAAACATAAAAATAAATAAATAAAATAATAATACAAAATGATAATAATAATAATTAAGATGAGAAACCAGGTTTGAGGAGCGCCTGGGTGGCTCACTCAGTTAAAACATCTGACTTCGATGGGGCGCCTGGGTGGCGCAGTCGGTTAAGCGTCCGACTTCAGCCAGGTCGCGATCTCGCGGTCCGTGAGTTCGAGCCCCGCGTCGGGCTCTGGGCTGATGGCTCAGAGCCTGGAGCCTGTTTCCGATTCTGTGTCTCCCTCTCTCTCTGTCCCTCCCCCGTTCATGCTCTGTCTCTCTCTGTCCCAAAAATAAATAAACGTTGAAAAAAAAACATCTGACTTCGGTTCATGTCAGTCTGTGAGTTCAAGCCCAAGCCCCATGTCGGGATCTGTGCTGACAGCCCAGAGTCAAGAGCCTGGTTCAGATTCTGTGTCTCCCTCTCTCTCTCTGCCCCTCCCCCACTCTCGCTCTGTCTCCCTCTCTTTCTCAAAAATAAATACACATTAAAAAAATACATGTTAAAAAAACAGGTTTGATGTAACTTTAACATGCTTCCTTAAAACCACCAGCTTATGATTAAAAACATAAAAGAAAGTAATTTAACTCACCTAGAGATGCTAAATACACTTCTGAATCCTGCAAGGGAGCCCAAGGCTTTGTAGCTGGCTGATCAGCAAAATCTGGGGCCTCCCTCTGGCCTGTGCCTGCAGGGTAAGAATCCATAAAGGAGTCTGAAAAGGCATTGTTGGCACCATCTTCTTGATCAGGATTTGGCAGACAGGAACAGATTTCAGCCCAAAGATCAGGGCCAGATTTTGTAGCTGTAGAGTCAACGCTCTCAAACATTTTCATTTGGAATCTGAGCTGGAAAAACAGAACTGTAAGGACTGGCTCTAAGGATACAGTATAAGTATGCAGTACTGAGATATTTGTTTACCTACTGAAGGAAGGTAATAGGCTTTTAAGAAGTTTCTCTAAACTTAAAATGTCTTTTATTAGATTCCTATGTTATAGATATGAAGATGACAAAAGGGCAATTGGGTTCCTCTTCTGGCTCGGCATTCCAGTTGTTTTCATAATAAAGTTTGCTTTTAAAAATGAAATTTCTCGGGGCGCCTGGGTGGCGCAGTCGGTTAAGCGTCCGACTTCAGCCAGGTCACGATCTCGCGGTCCGGGAGTTCGAGCCCCGCATCAGGCTCTGGGCTGATGGCTCAGAGCCTGGAGCCTGTTTCTGATTCTGTGTCTCCCTCTCTCTCTGCCCCTCCCCCGTTCATGCTCTGTCTCTCTCTGTCCCAAAAATAAATAAACGTTGAAAAAAAAAAAAATTAAAAAAAAAAAAAATGAAATTTCTCGGGGCGCCTGGGTGGCGCAGTCGGTTAAGCGTCCGACTTCAGCCAGGTCACGATCTCGCGGTCCGTGAGTTCGAGCCCCGCATCAGGCTCTGGGCTGACGGCTCAGAGCCTGGAGCATGTTTCCGATTCTATGTCTCCCTCTCTCTCTGCCCCTCCTCCGTTCATGCACTGTCTCTCTCTGTCCCAAAACGTTGAAAAAAAAAAATAAAAATAAAAATAAAAAAAAAATTGAAATTTCTCAAGCCAGACACAAAAGGACAAATATCAAATGATTCCACTTGTAAGAAGTACCTAGTGCAGTCAAATCCATAGAGACAGAAAATAGAATGGTGGTGGCCAGGGGGTTGGGGGAGGGGGAAATGGGAGTTACGTTTAATGGGTACAGAGTTTCAGTGGGAAGTTCTAGAGATGGATAATCATGATGGTTGCACACCCATGTGAGTACCACTGAATTGTACATCTAAAAATGTTAAAATGAGGGGCGCCTGGGTGGCTCAGTCAGTGGAGTGTCTGGCTCTTCGTTTCGGCTCAGGTCCCTGATCCCAGAGTCATGGGATCAAGCCCCCCATTGGGCTCAGAGCTGACAGCACAAAGCCTGCTTGGAATTCTCTCTCCCTCTGCCCCTCTCCGCCACTAACACTCTCTAAAAATAAAAATTTACAAATTTTAGGGGCACTGGGTGGCTCACTCAGTTAAGTGTCCAACTCGATTTCAGCTCAGGTCACCATCTCACAGTCGTGGGATTGAGCCCCAAGTCGGGCTCCACTCTGAGCATGGAGACTATTTGGTCTCTCTCCCTCCTCCCCTCTCACTCTCTCTCTCCCTAAATAAGTAAATAAATAATTTTTTAAAAAAAATATTTTTTTTAAACAGTTAAAATGGGTCCTTTTACATTATGTGTGTTTTAACACACACATACGCACACACACAAAGAAATGTCTAGGACATTTCCAGTGGAGACAAATATTCTGCACTTTGCTCCAAAGATCTCCAAAATGCAACCACTCTGTCCTCAGCCAATTAAATTCTGTTTTCAATAGGACATGAACTAAAGGTCTTGCACAGTTCCATAGACATGAGGATAATAAAAATGCTGTTTGGAAAATACTGTCAGAGAGTAATGTGATATGCAAAGCCCCATGTGCTCATTACATGTAGAAGCTGGACTATATACCTTATTTTATAAGTTCTTATTTTAATAGTCAGAAACACTGGAAGAGGCATTTCCATCAGTTTACAGATGAAGAAACTGAGGATCAGAAGGATAACAAAAGTCTAGGGTACCTTACTGACATCTATGGTGATTCCTTGATTGGAAACCACACCTCTGCCGCTCCAAAATCCATGTTCTTATCCAATACCTCGCTGCTGGGGCTTTCATAACTATCTAGTCTTACAGCCTGGGCTGACACCCTCCTTCAGAAAGGACCTTTGAGATTAGGAAGGCTGCCTGGGGTAAGGTCTGAATAATTCCAGGAGAGAGCCCAGCCAGCGCAAGGGCCCAGAAGTAAAAGGGGCAGAAATGTCACAGAGGCTCTGGATGAATTGATGCCGGGGTCCCAGTGAACCTCCACTCCCATCCCGAAGTCGCTTGAACCCACCCAAACCAAAACTTTGCTCGCACCGGAGCCCCAGTCCTCCCCCCTTCTCTCTAGGAAGTCCAGAACAGAGCCGGCAATGCCAGTGTCCAGACCCGGGCCTCCGTCACTCTGACCTCAAAAACTGGCTGGGCAATACGAGTCAGGCCCCGAAGCTCCTCTGTGGTATCCCGGGATAGGACCCGGACCGAGGATCTAAAACGGTAGGTACCCCTGCCCCTCTTCACCTACCGCAACCGCCTGCCCAGCAGCCCACAAACGCTCGGCTCAGTTCCGTCGCTGAAGGCTGTGAAGAAATGGGGGGGCGGAGTCTCCGAGTGATGGATCCCGGGCGTCCTCCAACCACCGCCCAACCTGACGATGTTCTGTGCGTCGATTGGTTGAGGGGAGCTCGGCTAAGTGAGGAAGTGAGGGGCCGAGTGAGAGAAAGAGGTAGGCGGGACTTGTTGCCGGGATATAGGGCAGTCATGGCCTTGGCTCTAACTTCCCCGGGGCAGGTAGATTCCACGCGCATCTGAACCTTCCTGGCGCGCGGACAGCGCCTTCCGCCATCGCCTTCTCGGATAGGGGAAGCCCAGTTGCCGAGGCCTTTTGAGTTTTCTTGGTTCCCTGAGGAAATTCACCTCCTCGGCAATTCTCTGGGTTGGTGTTTTGTCTATGAAAATTTCAGCCCTTTGCTACCCAAATTAGAGTACTTCAGCAGCTCAGATGGGAATGGAGGCGACTACTTTCCTTATTCTCACAGGAGACCCAGGCCCTATTAGCCAAGTTATGAAGCTTTTTCTTTTTCTTTTTTTTTCTTTTAAAATTTTTTTAACGTTTTATTTATTTTTTTTTCACATTTTAACTTTATTTTTTATGTTTTAAAATCTACATCCAAATTAGTTAGTATATAGTGAAGCACTGATTTCAGTAGATTCCTTAATGTCCCTTACTCATTTAGCCCAAACCCCCTCCCACAAACCCTCCAGCAACCCTCAGTTTGTTCTCCATATTTATGAGTCTCTTTTGTTTTGTCCCCCTCCCTGTTTTTATATTATTTTTGTTTCCCTTCCCTTATGTTTATCTGTTTTGTCTCTTAAAGCCCTCATATGAATGAAGTCATATGATTTTTGTCTTTCTCTAATTTCACTTAGCATAGTACCCTCCAGTTCCATCCACGTAGTTGCAAATGGCAAGACTTCATTCTTTTTGATTGCTGAGTAATACTCCATTGTATATATGTACCACATCTGCTTTATCCATTCATCCATCAATGGACATTTGGGCTCCTTCCATACTTTGGCTATTGTTGATAGTGCTGCTATAAACATGGGGGTGCATATGTCCCTTCGAAACAGCACCCCTGTATCCCATGGATAAATGCCTCCTAGTGCAATTGCTGGGTATAGGGTATTTCTATTTTTAGTTTTTTGAGAAACCTCCGTACTGTTTTCCGGAGTAGCTGCACCAGCTTGCATTCCCACCAACAACGCAAAAGAGGTCCTCTTTCTCCACATCCTCGCCAACATCTGTTGTTGCCTGAGTTCTTAATGTTAGCCATTCTGACAGGTGTAAGGTGGTATCTTATTGTGGTTTTGATTTGTACTTCCCTGATGATGAGTGATGTTGAGCATTTTTTTCATGCGTCGGTTGGCCATCTGGATGTCTTCTTTGGAGAAGTGTCTATTCATGTCTTTTGCCCATTTCTTCACTGGATTGTTTTTCAGGTGTTGAGTTTGATAAGTTCTTTGTAGATTTTGGATACTAACCCTTTATCTGATATGTCATTTGCAAATATCTTCTCCCATTCTGTCGGTTGCCTTTTAGTCTTGCTGATTGTTTCCTTCGCTATGCAGAAGCTTTTTATTTTGATGAGGTACCAGTAGTTCATTTTTGCTTTTGTTTCCCTTGCCTCCAGAGACGTGTTGAGTAAGAAATTGCTGCGGGCAAGATCAAAGAGGTTTTTGCCTGCTTTCTCCTAGAGGATTTTGACGGCTTCCTGTCTTACATTGAGGTCTTTCATCCACTTTGAGTTTATTTTTGTGTATGGTGTAAGAAAGTGGTCCAGATTCATTTATCTGCATGTCACTGTCCAGTTTTCCCAGCAGCACTTGTTGAAGAGACTGTCTTTATTCCGTTGGATATTCTTTCCTGCTTTGTCAGAGATTAGTTGCCCATACATTTGTGGGTCCATTTCTGGGTTCTCTATTCTATTGCCTTGATCTGAGTGTCTGTTCTTCTGCCAGTACTATACTGTCTTGATGATTACAGCTTTGTAGTATAGCTTGAAGTCTGGGGTTGTGATGCCTCCTGCTTGGGTTTTCTTTTTCAAGATTGCTTTGGCTATTCGGGGTCTTTTCTGGTTCCATACAAATTTTAAGATTATTTGTTCTAGCTCTGTGCAGAATGCTGGTGTTACTTTGATAGGGATCGCGTTGAATATGTAGATTGCTTTGGGTAGCATCGACATTTTAACAATATTTGTTCTTCCTATCCAGGAGCATGGAACCTTTTACCATTTCTTTGTGTCTTCTTCAATTTCTTTCATCAGCTTTCTATAGTTTTCAGTGTATAGATTTTTCACCTCTTTGGTTAGATTTATTCCTAGGTATTTTATGGTTTTTGGTGCAACTGTAAATGGGATCGATTCCTTGATTTCTCTTTCTGTCACTTCATTGTTGGTGTATAGGAATGCAACCGATTTCTGTGCATTGATTTTATATCCTGAAACTTTGCAGAATTCATGAATCAGTTCTAACAGTTTTTTGGTGGAATCTTTTGGGTTTTCCATATAGAGTATCATGTCATCTGCAAAGAGTGAAAGTTTGACCTCCTCCTGGACGATTTGGATGCCTTTTATTTCTTTGTGTTATCTGATTGCAGAGGCTAAGAATGAAGCTTTTTCTTATTCAATTTGTCAATAGACATCAAGCCCCTGTTGTGTTCCAGGCATTGTGTTAAGCGGGAATTCAAAATAAGTAAGAGTTGGTAGGGATCCAACAGGTCTTTATAGCTAAGTATAGGAGGGTGTGCCATGGGGGCAGACAACTTTACAAATAACAGCAAAGAGTTACAGAAGATATGACAGAAGTGTGGCCGGTGTACATAAAGGAGAGAGTGCCATGGGAGTGTGTCAGGAAGACTTTTTAAAAGAAGATGACTTTCGATATCTTTCAGGGATTATCAATTCGCTGAGATGCAACCCTTCCTCCCCCCACCTATCCACCCCCAATTCCCAGAGCCCGTTACTCTCTCTCAAAGAATCAAGTGAGAAAAGACATCAGCCAACCACCGGTAGACATAACTTGGCTGAGGATAAAGTCTCTAGATGTGTCCAAAGCCAAAGTGGCTATGGTGGTAATAACTACCATCATGTAAAAGGGAACTATGAGGAACTCTGTTGCTCATATTTATAACCATCCTTAGAGATCATATGCAAACAGAGGGAAGTGGAAAGCAAGAAGATTAGGAAGCAAAGGAGCAAATAATAGGCAAGATTTTTTTCAGTGTTTATTTATAAGGAATAAGTAGGGGGCCCAGAGCCAAGTCTACCAGTGAGGGATCCCCAGAGTCCTTCAACTGCCACCAGAACTGAAGACCTAATCTGGAAGCATCTGATTCATAGAAAAGGTCACTGTCATAGGTTTACGGGTACTTCATCAAGCTACTCCATGACCTTTCGACTCACTTATGCCCTTTTCTCTGGTTTTCTGCTCACAAACAAATTTTTTTTATTTCAAATGTGGCCTCTCAGATATCTTGAACAAGCATAAGAGTGCCTTTAACAGTAGGCATAAATAGTCACTGGTATGAAATAGAATACATTTTCTAAGTTAAAGTTACAGTTGTAAATTAACATATTGGTACCCTTACAGATTCACTGATGTCCCCTGAGTTTAATTAGTGTGTGTGATGAATAAACCAAACCAGATCCTGGACTTGCAAAAGCCATGGTGATCTGCCACTTCCCAAGGACTCTTCATACTGGGAAGCCACATGAGGGCAGTCGCATCCCTCTATCTCAGACCCTGCATTAACTGCAGCGTAACCTAGCACAAATACGTTTTTTATTTGTATGATGCTTGACCAGCATAGGCCGTCATTAAGATCGGGAACCATGTCTTTTTTACCTCTGTATCTCCAGAACCAAATGATGCCTAGGAAATGCTCAAAATGTATTTGGTATGGGAGTGTTTGAATTAGAACTCTCATAGTCCAAGACCACACAGAACTGCAGCTAGAGCTGTGATTCCCTCTTGAGTTCCTTCTTCCCTGTGCTACCAAGGTGATCTAAAAATGGAGATCAGATCATGTTACACACACACACACACACACACACACACACACACACACACGACAGACTCTTTGATGATTTCCCATTGCTCTTAAAGACTTAAACCCTTATCATGGCAAGTTAGTTGGAGTTCTTAGTTCAAACAATAGAATTCATTCAACCAGTATAAACAGTAAACAACAACAAAAAAAAAAGATTAAAGCTGCTCTGTCCAATAGAACTCTCTGTGGTGATACAAATTTTCTGTATCTGAGTTGTCCAATAAGGTAGCCACTAGTTTGGGGCACCTGGATGGCTCAGGTGGTGAAGCATCCAACTCTTGATTTCGGCTCAGGTCCTGATCTCATACTTCGTGAGATTGAGCCCTGCGCTGGGCTCTGTGCTCACAGTATGGAGCCTGCTTGTGATTCTCTCTCTCTCTCTCTCTCTCTCTCTCTCTCTCTGTCTATGCCCCTTTCCCGTTTGCATGCATTATGTGCTCTCTTGCTCTCTCTCTCAAAATAAATAAATTTTTTTTAAAAGGTAGCCAGTAGTTTCATGTGGCTCTTGAGCACTTGAAATGCAGTTTGTGCAACTGAAGAACTGAATTTTAAATTTTCTTTCATTTTATTTAATGTAAATTTAAATAGCCACATGTGGCTAATTTTTACTCTATTGTAGAGTACAGAATTAAAGGATATTAAGTAGTGCACAGAAAATCAAGATGGACCACAGTGTGAGGCGTGGGGTCTATACAGCAAGGAACAGTGTCTAAACTTCACTGAGGGACTGCTCACGGAATACCCCAATGCCTTTGAACATAGACACTGCAGCTGTCATTGCTGACGAGCACTGGACACAATAATCCCCTGCTGTTAGCCCTCCAAATCAGATGTTTCCAGGGGCACCTGGGTGGCTCAGTCAGTTAAGTGTCTCACTTCAGCTCAGGTCATGACCTTGCGGTTCACGGGTTCAAGCCCCATGTCAGGCTCTGTGCTGATAGCTCAGAACCTGGAACCTGCTTCGGATTCTGTGTCCACCTCTCTCCCTGCTCCTTCCCTATTCTCTCTCTCAAAAATAAACATGGAAAAAAATTTTTAAAAAGAAACAAATCAGATGTTCCCAATGCTATCTTGTCGCACATGGGTTCTACACTGTGCCTGCTTCCTCTGCTGTGTGCCTCTGAACAAAAGGCTCCGCCTGATCAGTGGAGCCCAGGTGATGAATGCCCAAGCTGCCAGGGAATTGGGAAGGCCAGTTTCTGGCTTCCACCTCTTGGAGGCTGTACTTTTTTTTTTTAATTTAACATACCATGCAATATTGGTTTCAGGAGTAGAGTTCAGTGATTCATCATTTACATACCATACCCTGTGCTCATTACAAGTGCCCTCCTTAGTACCCATCCTCCATCTAGCCCATCTCCCACCTACCTCCCTCCATTGACCCATAGTTTATTCTCTATCATTAAGAGTCTGTTGTGGTTTTTTTCCCTCTCATCTCTCCCCCCACCCCTTCCCATATGTTCTTCTGTTTCTTAAATTCCACCATGTAAGTGAAATCATATGGTATTTGTCTTTCTCTGATTGACTTATTTAGCTTAGTATAATACATTCTAGCTCCAACCACATCATTGGAGATAGTACTTATGATGTGGGAAATTCCTCACATAAAAGAAGAGTGTTAAGAAGATGCTGGATATCCAAAGAATATGACAAATGTCTACTCTTCATGGTCTATACCAGTGCTTCTCAAACGTTAATATGCAGAAAAATCATCTGAGAGTCTTGTTAAAATACAGATTTTTGGGGTGCCTGGGTGGCTCAGTCAGTGGTTAAGCATCCAACTCTTCATTTTGGCTCAGGTCATGATCTCACAGTTCGTGAATTTGAGCCCCACATCAGGCTTTGCGCTGACAATGTGGAGCCTGCTTGGGATTCTCTCTGTATCTCTGCCCCTCCCCTGCTTGCACTCTCTTTCTCTCTCTCTCTCTAAAAATAAAAAATAATAATTTAAAAAATTTTAGGGGCATCTGGGTGGCTCAGTCAGTTAAGCGTCCAACTCTTGATTTCAGCTCAGGTCATGATCTCATAGTAATGGGATCAAGTCCCACGTCAGGCTCTGTGCTGGGTATGGAACCTGCTTACGATTCTTTTTCTCCCTCTCCCTCTGACACCCTCCTTAAAAAAAAAATACAGATTCTCAGGGCCCCTGGGTGGCTCAGTTGGTTAAGCGACCCACTTCGGCTCAGGTCATGATCTTGCAGTCTGTGACTTCAAGCCCTGAATCAGATTCTGTGCTGACAGCTCAGAGCCTGGAGCCTGCTTCCAACTCTCTCTCTGCCCCTCCCGCTACCCCCCACTCTCAAAAATAAATAAACATTAAAAATATACAGATTCTCATTCAGTAGGTTGGGGGGGGGAGAAGGAACAAGATTCTGCAGTTCCAACAAGTTGCCAGGTGTTTCCCATGTTGCTCATCCAAACACCACATTCTGAGAAGCAAGGCTTTATACAATCCCACAAGGACTTCCTCTCTATAACATTCTAGTATCTCATTCCTTTTCTGTGCTTCAGACACATTCTGAAAAAGTCTTTTTAAAAAATTACTTTATTGAAATATAGTTCACATTCCATACTATTCACCCTTATGTCGTGTGGCTGGTTTTCAGAGGACTTGTGTTCTCTTGATTTGGCTGTTTCTGAGCCTGTTCTCCAGCTCTCTTATGTACTCTATGAAGTACTAATATCCTTTCACTAATTCCCTCTCTGATGAAGTTAACCAGAGTTGGTTTCATATCTTGCATTTAAGAACTCTGACAAAGGCATCTACTGATCCACTTGCCGTTTCAATCTCAGGACAGGAGCATATGGAAGGCAAATGGGAGCTCTTTAAATCTACTGTTAGGGGGAAGGATAGATGTGAAGACATTGCTTCTGGAGTGTGTGTGTGTGTGTGTGTGTGTGTACGCCCATGTGCGTTTAAATACATACATAACAGCTTTATTGAGTAATAAGTCACATACTATAACATGCTTTGAAGTATACAGCACGGCGCTTCTTAGGAGAGTAAGAGTTTAGCAATCCTCATTCTCATTTGAGTAAAGCTCCTTTCGTTTTTCCAGATCCAAGGGACTTTGAGCATATCTACGTGAATCTACACTTCTGGTAAGTCATTCTCACTGCCTCTCAATTCAATTCACTCCCTTAGTCTCACCCACTGATTCTCAACTCACATTTCCACTCCTTCAACTCTCTCCCTCTCTCACGCCTTCTCTTCTCAGTCCCCGCCTCGGCACTTGGGCCTCACTGATTGGCTGATGCCCGGTGACGTCCTCAGACCGCGACGCAGAACGTGGAGGCCGCGGGTCATGTGGCTGAGCGGCCGGCTGTGGCTGCCAGTTCTCGTACAAGGGTGCTTCAACCTCCGGCGTCTCATTGCTGCCAGTACTTGGGGTGGTTGTAGGGGTCCAATGGCGGAAACATCCTCAACTGGGGCCGAGGCAGCGGCCGGGCTGAAGACTCCGGCTCAACAAAACGGAGACGTTAGTGGCGACGCGAGTGGTGAGCTGCTCTCCGGGAGCCCGGAGCCGGTGGGCCCGGGAGTGGAGCCGGCCCGGGAGGACGGGAAGCCGACCCAAGCGAGCGAGGAGCAGGCCCCAGTTGCAGCTTCAGGCTCAGGCAAGCGTAAGAAGCGACGGGACGCCACCAGAGAGCGCGTCGTGCCACCCCCGAAGAAGCGGCGGGCAGGGGTGAGCTTCGGCGATGAGCACTTTGCAGAGACCAGCTACTACTTCGAGGGCGGCCTGCGCAAAGTGCGGCCCTATTACTTTGACTTCCGGACCTACTGCAAAGGCCGCTGGGTGGGCCACAGCTTGTTGCACGTCTTCAGCACCGAATTCCGAGCTCAGCCCTTGGCCTACTACGAGGCCGCAGTCCGGGCGGGGCGCCTGCACCTCAACGAGGAGCCGGTACAGGACCTCAACATCGTGCTCAAGGTGGAGTCCTGATGGGGCTGGCTGGAAGCGGGCGAGGAAAGGGGGCAGGGGTCTTTTCAGAGTAAACAGGGCTTAGTTACTGGAGTAAAATCGAGGTAATTCTGAAGCGTCTTCACTTTCACCTGGAACACTCTTTTAAGAGGCCCCTCCTCTCATCCCATCTCCGCAGAAGTAGCCTCTGTGCTTCAAAACTCAGCCCATTTATCCTTTCCATCCAGGCGGCTACCTTGTTTCCAAGGGACAGAAGTTGGAATTTTCAAAGCTCCCTTTGTGCACTGCCTTGTGGCACTGGCACTGATCTCTATCTTGCATTATAGATCTCTGTACAAATAGTAATAACAGAGCCTCTCTTTTATGTGTTCTTACTGTGTGCTGGCACAGAGGTAAGCATTTTATGTACTTAACATTAAATTCTAATGACAGCCTTGTGGGATAGGTATTGCCACCTCATTTTACCTGTGAGGAAACAGAACTAAAGTGAACTTCAAAGAGGTAAGACAACAGTGTCACCTCCAAACCCTGTGTTCTTATAACTACTACTTAAATTATTTATCATAGAAGGGCGCCTGGCTGGCTCAGTGGTAAGGCTCTGACTCTTTTTTTTTTTTTTAATTTTTTTTTTAACATTTATTTATTGTTGAGAGACAGTGTGATCAGAGGAGATGGAGAGAGAGAGGGAGACCCAGAATCTGAAGCAGGCTCCAGGCTCTGAGCTGTCAGCACAGAGCCTGATGCTTGGGCTTGAACCCATGAACTGCAATATAGTGACCTGAGCCGAAGTCAGATGCTTAACCAACTGAGCCACCCAGGCATCCCAAGCCTCTGGCTATTGATTTTGGCTCAGGTCATGATCTCACAGCTCCTGAGTTGGAGCCCCAGTCAGGCTTTGCGCGACACCGTGGAGCCTGTCTGGGATTCTCTCTCTGTCACTCTTCCTCTACCTCTCCCCGCACTTCAAAATAAATAAACTTAAAAAAAAATTTTTTTTAATACTTATCATAGAGCCTGATACAGTACAGTTGTGAAATGTCAGGGATAGAGTCTAGAATTGTCTAGCCCAGTGCTTTGACCATTTAAAAGTCCATCACAGCTAAGAGCTACCAGACAGCCCTGTCAGTAACACTGACTCACCAGGTTGTAAGGGGAGACAAGACAGTGTAAGCATTTGGAGATCGAGTGGTTTGAATCCCCTCTCCTATTCCTATTTGGAGAAGTACAGGTCTGGCCTAACCCTCACATTTTACAGATCACGAAACTGAGGCCCAGAGAAGTTAAATGACATGCAGTGGGCCTGTGGCAGTTCAAGTCTAAAGGCCAGATGTCTGGACTTAGATCTTGGTGTTGTTTGTTCACGGTCACAGTAAGTGATGATTTTATGGAGGTTTTTCCTCTGCATTTTAGAAAACTTTATCTTTTTTTAAAACTTTATTTTTTAAATATAACTTTATTGTAGAGAAAATACAAATGAGCAAAACCAAAAAAAAAAAAAAAAATCCATAATACCACCACCCAGAAATACCAAAACATTTTTGTGTATATCTTTCTAGTACTTCTTCAGTGCCTACTATCTGCCTGCGTGTCTATCTGTACTTTTGCAAAATAAGAATACACAATGCACACTGCATTTTCTGGTTAAGGATGTGCTGTGTCCATTGTGTGTCAGTAAGGAACAGGAAGCGGTGTGTGAAGTTGATTACAGGTTGCTGGCCTCTGGGCTGATGAGTTGCCTTTGTCATTGGCAGGACAATGACTTCTTGCGGAACAGAGTGCACAGGCATGAGCCACCGGTTACTGCGGAACCTGTCCGCCTGCTGGCTGAGAATGAGGATGTGGTGGTTGTAGACAAGCCTTCTTCCATTCCTGTCCACCCTTGTGGCCGCTTCCGACACAACACTGTCATCTTCATCCTGGGCAAGGAGCACCAACTCAAGGAGCTACATCCACTGCATCGGCTGGACCGCCTTACCTCAGGTGTCCTCATGTTTGCCAAGACAGCGGCTGTCTCAGAGAGAATTCATGAGCAGGTTCGGGATCGGCAGGTGAGCTGGGCTTCTGTCTCCTGCATGCCACTTCCTGGGCTCATGAATGCTTTGTATCAGAATTGTGTCACTGAGTTCTGTTGAAGTGGCCCTTCATGTTATCTGGCCAATCTTCCTGTCTTCAGGAAGGTCAACACTGAAAATGTCAAAGACAGGTTATTATCTCTTATGTTTCAAAAGATCTTTTGAGATGGCCTATATATTGCCTTTCTTGGTAGCTTGCCATTTTGAAGTTTTAAAGTGCTGACAGGCTGACCAAGGTGTTTTCCGGTTTTGTTTGTTTTTTGATGATTAAGATTTTTAAGGTTGTGGGGAGAGTCTACTTGGTAGAAAAATTCTGGATGAAGTTGGAAGAAACTTAAGAAGAGTTCAATGGTAGTGACTATAGTCTTGAGGCTTGTACTTTTGGATCTGATTGCAATACATTTATTGAGTGTTTACTGTGTACCAGGCTCAGTACCAAGTACATTAGAGTCTAACTCACTGAATCCTTGTTAACAGTCCTGTGAGATAAATGCTTTTTTTTTAAATAACTTATTTTAAGTATATTTATTTATTTTGAGAGAGAGAAAGAGAGAGAAAGAGAGGAGGGGGAAGGGGCAGAGAGAGAGGGAGAGAGAGAGAGAATCCCAAGCAGGTCCCCTGTCATCATCACAGAGCCTGACACAGGGTTCAAACTCATACCTTGAAATCATGACCTGAGACAGTACCAAGAGGCAGACACTTAATTGACTGAGCCACCTAGGCACCCCAATAATCGTAGGTTTTCTAGACAAGTTAATTGGATTTAAAGAGGTTAAGTAATGTGTCTAGAATCCTGCAACTGGCAAATGGTGGAGCTGGGGTTTGAATCCTCTTCTGTCTGACACTGATGCATTTCTTGTCACTGTATTGGGTCTGAACTTCATGAATTTGGGCTTTGTGCTGACTTTCTTCTTCTTCCTTCCTATGTAGCTGGAGAAGGAGTACGTGTGCCGGGTGGAGGGGGAGTTCCCCACTGAGGAAGTGACCTGCAAGGAACCCATCTTGGTGGTATCTTACAAGGTAGGGGTGTGCCGTGTAGATACTCGGGGCAAGCCCTGTGAGACAGTATTCCAGAGACTGAGCTACAATGGTCACTCCAGTGTGGTGCGGTGCCGGCCACTCACAGGCCGCACTCACCAGATCCGAGTCCACCTCCAGTTCCTGGGACACCCCATTCTCAATGACCCCATCTACAACTCAGTTGCCTGGGGTCCATCCCGCGGCCGGGGCGGCCACATTCCCAAAACGGATGAGGAACTGCTTCGGGATCTTGTGGCAGAGCACCAGGCCAAACAGAGCCTGGATGTGCTAGATCTCTGTGAGGGCGACCTGTCCCCAGGACTAATAGACTCTACAGCTCCCTCCTCAGAGTTGGGTAAGGACCACCTAGAAGAGTTGGCTGCATCTGCCCAGAAGATGGATGGAGTGGTTGATGCAGCCCCTCAGGATCTCGACACAATGGCCTTGGCACCAGGGAAGGCAGCCGAAACTGATTTTGTGAATCAAGAGATAGACCCTCTGTGTGCAGAGTGCCGGCTGGTGCGACAGGACCCCTTGCCCCAGGATCTTGTGATGTTCCTGCATGCTCTCCGTTATAAAGGGCCTGGGTTTGAGTACTTTTCACCCATGCCTGCCTGGGCACAGGATGACTGGCAAGAAGACTGAAGGCTGTGGTCTAGGGACTGCTTCTTGAACTAGAAGACAAATGGGCCATGGAGTAGGAGCTGATCTCATGGGCTGGTACTCAGGGTTTCTACAGGAGTGAGGTTGGGTTCATAAAGGATCTGCTTATACTTGCTACCTCCTTTCCTCTCCCTCTAGCTGGAGTTTGGGAGCTTGTTGGTTTGTAAATATATCCCTTTTTCTAAAACCTTGTGTGTCTTGGTTTTCTTACTTTTTTTTTATGTAAAAATAACATATTGTACAATTAACTATCTTAAGATAGGCAGTTCAGTGACATTTGGTACATTCACAAGGTTGTGCAGCCATCACCTCTCACTTAGTTTCCAAACATTTCCCCTACCCAAAAGGAAACCCATGACTATTAAACAGTCACTCCCCATTTCCCATTCCTCCCACAGCTCTGGTAACCATTAATCTCCTTTCTGTCTGTCTGGATTCGCCAATTCTGGACTTTTCATAGAAATTGAATCATACAATATGTGACCTTTTAGGTCTGTGTTCTTTTGCTTAGCATAGTGTTTTTAAGATTTGTCCAATTTATAGCATGTATCAGTACATCATTCCTTTTTTATGGCCGAATAATATTTTTCTCTTATATGGTTATACCACACTTGTGTATCCATTCATCAGTTGATGGACATTTGGGTTGTGTCCACCTTTTGGCTATTGTGAATAGTGCTGTTATGAACGTTCATATTTATTTAAGTAATCACTACACCCAACGTGGGGCTTGAACTCAGAGCCCTGAGATCCAGCCAGGCGCCCTTCTATGTTTAACTTTTTGAGGAATCACCAACTTTTTACCCCAACAGCTGAGCTATCTTACATTCCCACTGGCAGTGCACAAGGGTTTCAGTTTCTCCCCATCTTCACCAATATTTGTTGCTTTCTGTTGTTTTCATTATGGTCTGTTAGTGGGAGTGAGGTGTTCATGCATTGTGGTTTTGATTTTCATTTCCCTATTGAGCATCTCCAGGCATCTTTCCATGTGCTTCCTGGCCATTTATGTATCTTTGGAGAAATGTCTGTTCAAGTCTTCTGCCATTTTTGAATTGGGTTGTTTGTCTTTTGTTGTTGAGTTATAAGAGTTATTCATATATTCTGGATACAAGACCCTTATCAGATAAATAATTTGCGAATATTTTCTCCCATTCTGTAGGTTGTCTATACTTAGGCATAATTTATTAAGTCATTGGCCATTGGGTTTGATTTTTTTAATGTTTATTTATTTAGAGAGGGAGTGCATGCACATGAACAAGGGAGGGGCAGAGGGAGGGGGAGAGACAATCCCAAGCAGGCTCTGTGTTGCCAGTACAGAGCCCAACTCGGGACTCAATCTCACGAACCGCGAGATCAGGACCTGAGTCGAAGTCAGTCTCTCAGATGATTGAGCCACCGAGATGCCCTTTGTAATAAGTTTTGAAATCAGGAACAGTGAGTCTTCCAACTTTTTCAAGACTGTTTTGGCTCTTCAAGTCTCTTGATTTCTTACGAATTTTAAGATAAACTTTTCCATTCCTGCAAAAAGGCTAGTGGGATTTTAAAAATCAAATTTTGGGGGGCGCCTGGGTGGCTCAGTCTGTTAAGTGTCCAATTTTGGCTCAGGTCATGATCTCATGGTTCATGAGTTCGAGCCCCATATCCAGCTCTGTGCTGTCAGCACGGAGCCTGATTCGGATCCTCTGTCTTCCTTCACTCTCTGCCCCTCCCACACTGATGTCTCTGTCTTTCTCTCTCTCTCAAAAATAAATATTTGAAAAAATTAAATCTTTATTTGGGTAAAAATTACATGACATAAAATTTACCATCCTAGCTATTTTTTAAGTGTACAGTTCAATAATGTTAATTATATTTACATTGTTGTGAAACAGATCTCCAGGACTTTTTCATCTTGCATGACTGAAACTCTATATCCTTTAAACTACAACTCCCCTCTCTTCCCTTCCTTCCAGGCTCTGGCAACCACCATTCTACTTTCTGTTTCTATGAACTTGACTCTTTTAGATACCTCATATAAATGGAATCATGCAGTATTTGTCTTTTTGTGATTGGCTCATTTCATTAGCTTAATGTCCTCAAGGTTCATCCATGTCGTAGCTTGTGACGGGATCTCTTCCTTTTTAAGACTGTATGTATGTACCACATTTTGTTTATCCATTCATCTGTTGATGGACACTTGGGCTGCTTCCACCTGTTAGCCTTCATAAATAATGCTGCTGTGAACAAATATCTCTTTAAGACTCTGCTTCTGGGCACCTGAGTGTCTCAGTTAAATGTCCGACATTTGATTTCAGCTCAGGTCATGATTTCATGGGTTTTGGGGATCAAGCCCTGCATCAGGTTCTGGGCTGATAGTACAGAGGCTTCTTGGGATTCTCTTTCTCCCTCTCTCTGCCCCTCTCCCCCAAAATAAATAAATACACTTTTAAAAAAGAAGACCCTGTATTCATTTCTTTTGAGTATATATCAAGAAATAGGATTGTTAGATTGTATGGTATTTCTATTTTTAATTTTTTGAGGAGCCACCATACTGTTTTCCATACTAGTTTCATCTTTTTTACAATGCTGTTAACAATGTACAAGTGTTCTAATTTCTCCACATCCTTGTCAACACTTGTTATTTTTTGTTGTTTGGGTTTTCTTTTTATGTGGGTGTGAGGTGTCATTTAATTGTAGTTTTGGTTTGCATTTCCCTGATGGTTAGTGACATTGAACATCTTTTCATTTTCTTGTTGGCCTTTTTTACCTCATTTAGAAAAATGTCTGTTCAAATCCTTTGTGCATTTTTCAATCAGGTTGTTTGATTTTTTTTTTGTCCCTGTCCCTAAATTGTAGGAGTTTTACGTATTCTGGATATTAACCCCTTATCAGATACATGGCTTATGAATATTTTCTCCCATTCTATAGGCTGCCTTTTATTTTATTGATTATGTCCTTTGATCCACAAAAGTGTCTTAAGTTTGATGTAGTCCCTTTTGTCTGTTTTTCCTTTTGTTGACTGTGAGGCTGATAGGAATTTGATAGGGATTGAATTGAATCTACAAATTATTTTTAATATTTTTATTTGTTTTTGAGAGAGACAGAGCACGAGCAGGGGAGGAACAGAGAGAGACACACAGAATCTGAAGCAGGCTCCAGGCTCCAAGCTGTCAGCATGGTGCCTGACATGGGGCTTGAACTCCTAAACTGCGAGATCATGACCTGAGCCAAAGTCAGATGCTTAACTGACTGAGCCACCCAGGTAATATTTTAGGTAATATTACCATCTTAACATTATTAAGTCTTCCAATCCATGAAAATGGAATATCTTTCCAACTTTTTGATCTTTAATTTCTTCTGGCAATGTTTTGTCACTTCTAGTGTACAAGTCTTATACCTCCTTGGTTAAATTTACTTTCAAGCATCTTATTCTTTTTTTTAAGTTTTATTTATTTAAGTAGTCTCTACACTCCATGCGGGACTCGAACTCATGACCCCAAGGTCAAGAGTCACACGCTCGTCTGACTGAACCAGCCAGGCACCTGCACTCTTTTTGATACTATTTAAAATGAACTAAAAATAATAAAATGAATAATTTTCTTAATTTTGTATTTGGATAGTTCATTGCAAGAGTATAGAATTACAACTGACTTTTGTGTTGGTTTTTTATCCTGCAACTTTGCTGAATTTATTAGCTTAATAGTTTTGTGTGTGTGGATTCTTTTTTTTTTTTAATTTTTTATGTTTATTTATTCGGCAGAGGGAGAGACAGAGACAGAGTGTGAGAGGGGGAGGGCATAGAGAGAGGGAGACACAGGATCTGAAACAGGCTCCAGGCTCTGAGCTGTCAGCACAGAGCCCAACGCAGGGCTTGAACGTGAGATCATGACCAGAGTCAAAGTCAGAGCTTAACTGACTGAGCCACCCAGGTGCCCAGCCCACCCCCTGCTTTTTTTTAATGTTTATTTATTTTTGAGAAATAGAGAGTACGAGCAGGGGAGGGGCAGAGAGAGAAGGAGACGGAATCTGAAGCAGGCTCCAGGCTCTGAGCTGTCAGCACAGAGCCCAACACGGGGCTTGAATTTAGGGGCCACGAGATCATGACCTGAGCCGAAGTCGGACATTTAACTAACAGAGCCACCCAGGTGCTCCTGTGTGTGGATTCTTAATGTGGGGGGGGGGGGTGTATTTTTTTCATGTCATCTGGGACTAGAGATAATTTTACTTCTTCCTTTTCCAATTGGATGCCTTTTATTTCTTTTTATGTCTAATTGCTCTGGATATCTCATTGTGATTCCAGTACAATGTTGAATAGAAGTAGCAGAGCGAAAGTGGGCATTTTTGTCTTCTCCGTGGCTTAGGGGGAAAGTTTTCAGTCTTTCACCATTGTATGATGTTAGCTCTGGGCTTTTCTTAAAGTCCCTTTACCATATTCAGGATGTTCTTACTGCTTATTTCTTGCCCTGCATTTCTACCTGGTCAGCCTTTTGACTTCTCTTCTGTTCAGGTGCATGTTTTCTGCTTTCTGTTCCTTTTATTATTTCTCTGTCGTGTATTTCCTATTTCTTTGGAGTACCCCTGAAATTTTGTTTTCAGGCTTCTTCAGTGTGAATGAGACAGACTCATTAACTAATCTGTAGACTTTGATCAGCACACACTAAGCAGTCACGGCGTGGTGGGGAAAAACAAATGAGTTTATATTATTTTTGTGATCCATACTGGTTGGCCACCTGTTATATGCCAAACATTATTTAATGCTGGGATACAAAATGAATAACTAGCCCTGCCCTGACAGAGCACACATGATGAGATGTGCAAAATACAAAGGGAACCAGTGGAGATGTGGTATAATTCTGCCTGGAAGTGCCAGCACAGGTTTCCCAGAGAGAGAAAGCATCAAATAATGAGTCAGAATTTGCCCAGTAGAGACATAAGAGAAAGATTGCAGGTGGAGGGGCAATCTGAGAGAAGACAGGCGAATTCCAGAGGGAGAGAAATAGAGGAGACATCCAAGGAGAAGGGCTTTGGGGACTTTTGGCTCTCTGGCCCCAGTGTATGTGTGGTTCACTGTCACTATTGAAGTCTTTCCATGGCTTGTATATCAACAACTCCAAACGATAAGGCACAGGGACAGCCCAGGTGAGACAAGATTTTCGTGGATCTGAGTATCTGCTCAATTTTGTGAAAACCCTGTATCTCTCATGAGCCAGCCAATTCGTTTTATCACTAAGACCCTCCTTAACTCAGGAGCTCTGGTTTCCTAAGACTGGCAAGAATCAGATGCCTGGGAAAACTCATTCATTCAGCAGATATTTGAGTGCTAACTGTATGCTAGGTTTATACTGGGCTTTCTGTATATAATGATGAGTAAGATAGATGTTGTCCCTGCTCTTAGGGAGTATATAGTCTGCAGTGTACGGTCCACTGTGGGGAAGACAAACAGTTAACAAACAGTGAGGCAAATGTTCTTTGTGGTGGGAGGAGGAAAGAGGCAGAAACTATCTTCATACCTTGTCTTTTGCCTTCTGGGGTTCTGAATGGTAGCATTTTCCATCTCAGCTCTTTAGTTCTGTACTCTTTCCCTCTCTAGTCCTGTTTATCTTATTCTCATTCTTTTAGTCAGCCTCAAAGGTTTTTGATGACAGGACACATGGATGGTCTTGAGAGGGTCCCTGAATCTCTTGAAACGGTATGCAAAATTTTGTGTATGTGTATATTTTCCTGTTTATTTCAGCCGATCCTTGAAGTCTTCATTGTCTACTCCTAGGCATATGTGCTATTTACTTTAAATTAATTAAAATGAAATAAAATTTAATATGCAGTTATTCCATTGCACAAGCCACATATCTGGGCTTTAAAGCCATTTGGTCTAGTGGCTATATCAGACAGAACAGATATAGAACATTTCCATCATTACACAAGGTTCTATTGAATAGCATTGCTTCAAAGAGCCTTTATTGCAAACAAGAGTTCCTGACGACAATGGTTCCACTGCGAATGCTTTAAAAACAGAGGTTGGGGTGCCTGGGTGGCTCAGTCGGTTGAGGGTCCGACTTCGGCTCAGGTCATGATCTCACGGTCCGTGAGTTCAAGCCCCGCGTCGGGCTCTGTGCTGGCAGCTCAGAGCCTGGAGCCTGTTTCAGATTCTGTGTCTCCCTCTCCCTCTGCCCCTCCCCTGCTCATGCTCTGTCTCTCTCTGTCTCAAAAATAAATAAAACATTAAAAAAAAAGATTTTTAAAAACAGCGGTGTCCATGCACACGCATGTGTTCTGCCATCTTGCACATAGTACTAATTGGTCTCTTTGTCAAGTCAAATGCTGGGCTAAGTGCTAGAATATATAGAACCTGTGAAAAAGGTATTGCCCTAAGGAAGCTCAGGTTGAATCCAGTTGATCTTTCCTATAGTTTTTCCCCCTTGTAAAACGATATCCTTTTAGGTGCAGCTCTTCCTGACCATGGCTCCTGTCCCCGTGCTTTAATAAAATCACCTTTTTGCATCAAAAAATATATATCCTTTTAATTTTTTTTAACATTTTTTAAAGTTTATTTATTTTTGAGAGAGAGAGAGCTGCAGAGGGACAGAGACACTGGAAGATAGAAGATCCAAAGCGGGCTCTGCCCTGACAGCAGAGAGCCCCATGCAGGGCTCAAACTCATGAACCATGAGATCATGACATAAGCCAAAGTCGGATGCTTAACCGACTGAGCTACCCAGGTGCCTCCTTTTAATTTTTTCATTTATGTTTTTTACTTTAGAGAGAGAGTGTGTGAACTGGGGAGAGGGGCAGAGGGAGAGAGAGGGAATCTGAAGCAGGCTTCATGATCAGTGCAGAGCCCAGTGCAGGGCTCCATCCCACGACCCTGGGATCATGACCTGAACTGAAATCAGGAGTCCACAGTTCAACTGAATAAGCCACGCAGGCACCCCATAATACCCTTTTTAGAAATTTAATTCTTAGTATAGCCCCCCTCTCTTCACCCCTACTCTCGAGGTTACCACTCTTAATAATTAAGTGGTCTCTTCCTGTTTTCTATTTATAGATGCATAAATGTTTATGTATTTTTTTTAATAAAAATAGGATCATGCCATACAAATTGGTCTGCAACATGCTTTTCTGGAACATCTTTTTTAATAGCTTCATTGCATCACATTGTGTGACTACACTATAATTTCAACCATCCCCTATTGGTAGAATTTTAGGTGTTTGAAATTTTTCATTATTATAAACTGTAGTGAACATCCTTACATCTGTTTTTGGTTGTACCAGTGTTTCTGTAGAATACATTTTTAGTGTAATATGAGGTTGATAGCTTTAAATATTCATTGATAGGTAATACCAAACTGCCTCCAAAAAAGATTATACCAGTTTACATTCCTTCCAGTAAGCAGTGTGAGAGGCAGAAGCAGGTGAATGCAGTGACTAAAACAGCTGGTCTGGCAGCTGCAATTTCAAGGTTGGCTTTAGTTCCAACTGTGGGTTGGAACCAAGGGTTTCCTGGAATGTCTGAATCTCTCAATGAATGACCTAGATTTGCTTGGGTCAGCCTTTTCTCCCAAAGAGAAAATGGGCTCATTTTATAGCCTCTTTGGCGTTTGGATCACTGGTACCCAAGACTGAGGATTTCATAGAACATAGAATTATTGAAAACCAAAAGCAGAGCAGCCTAAGGAATATGACCAGGTTTTAAATGGATAAGTTTACAGTCAGAGATATCATCACCAAAGCACTCATTCTGCTTAGAACACTTGCTTTGTGGGACACCTGGGTGGCTCAGTTTGTTGAGGGTCTGACTTTGGCTCAGGTCATGATCTCCCAGTTTGTGAATTTGAGCCCCACATTGGGTTCATTGCTGTCAGTGCAGAGCCCGCTTCAGAGCCTCTTCTGCCCCTCCCCCACTTGTGCGTGCTCTCTCACTCTCTCTCCCAAAAATAAACATTAAAAAAAGAACACTTACACTGAAAAATATAGAAAACTTATGAAAGAAATTGAAGAAGATACAAAAAAATAGAAAAATATTCCATGCTCATGGATTGAAAGAACAAATATTGTTAAAATGTTGATACTACCCAAAGCAATCTACGTATTCAATGCCATCCCTATCAAAATAACACCAGCATTCTTCACAGAGCTAGAACAAACAATCCTAAAATTTGTATGGAACCAGAAAAGGCCCTGAATAGCCAAAGCAATCCTGAAAAAGAAAATCAAAGCTGGAGGCATCACAATTCCAGACTTCAAGATGTATTGCAAAGCTGTAATCATCAAGACACAAAAACAGTGGCACAAAAACAGACTAGTTTTTTGGAACAATGGAACAGAATAGAGAACCCAGAAATGGACCCACAAACATATGGCCAACTAATCTTTGACAGAGCAGGAAAGAATATCCAATGGAATAAAGACAGTCTCTTCAGGAAATGGTGTTGGGAAAACTGGATGGCAACATATGGAAGATTGAACCTGGACCACTTTTCTACACCGTACACAAAAATAAACTCAAAATGGATGAAAGACCTAAATGTAAGACAGGAAGGCCTCAAAATCCTAGAGGAGAAAGCAGGCAAAAACCTCTTTGACCTTGCCCGCAGTAACTTCTTACTCAACATGTCTCCAGAGGCAAAGGAAACAAAAGTAAAAATGAACACATCAAGAGAAAAAGCTTCTGCATGGCTAAGGAAACAATCAGCAAAACTAAAAGGCAACCAACAGAATGGGAGAAGATATTTGCAAATGACATTATCAGATAAAGGGTTAGTATCCAAAATCTATAAAGAACTTATCAAACTCAACACCCAAGAAAACAAATAATCCAGTGAAGAAATGGGCAAAACACAAATAGACACTTTTCCAAAGAAGACATCCAGATGGCTAACAGACACATGAAAAATTCTCAACATCACTCATCATCAAGGAAATACAAATGATACCACAATGATACCACCTCACACCAGTCAGAATGGCTAAAATTAACAACTCAGGTGAGAATGTGAAGAAAGAGGAACGCTTTTGCACTTCTGGTGGGAATGCAAACTGGTGCAGCCAATCTGGAAAACAGTATGGAGGTTCCTCAAAATATTAAAAACAGAACTACCCTACGACCCAGCAATTGCACTACTAGGTATTTATCCAAGGGATACAGGTGTGCTGTTTCAAAGGGGCACATGCACTATTGACAATAGTTTATAGTAGCACTATCGACAACAGTCGAAGTATGGAAAGAGCCCAAATACCCATTGACAGATGAATGGGTAAAGAAGATGTGGTATAAATATTCAATGGAGTGTTATTCAGCAATCAAAAAGAGTGAAATCTTGCCATTTGCAACTGTGTGGATGGAACTAGAGGGTATTACACTAAGTGAAATTAGAGAAAGACAAATATTGTATGACTTCACTCGTGGAATTTAAGGTACAAAACAGATGAACATAAGGGAAGGGAAGCAAAAATAAGATAAAACAAGGAGGAGAACAAAACATAAGAGACTTAAATACAGAGAACAAACTGAGGTTGCTGGAGGGATTGTGGGAGGGGGGATGGGCTAAATGGGTTAGTGGCATTAAGGAAGACCCTTGTTGGGATGAGCCCTCGGTGTTACATGTAGGGGATGAATCACTGGATTCTACTCCTGAAATCATTATTGCACTGTATGCTAACTAACTTGGATGTAAATTTTTAAAATTAAAAAGAACACTTGCTTTGTACATAGTAAACAATATTCTCTATGCTTATGATTATTGTTTTCTTCCCCTCCCAATCCTCTGGGTACTCTCTTCCTTTCATTTGAAGTTTGTCCAAATTTACAAAACTGCAACATTTTTATCAGCTATTAACCACACCAAACTGTTAAGAATTGCCTAGTAAAGTTGAACATGCACATAATTAATGATTCCACTTCTAGTTATGTAACCAGAGAAACATTTGCACACGTACCCCAGGAGACATGTGTGGGAATATTCACAGCAGCATTCTTGTAATAGCAAAAAACTAGAGACAACCAAAATACCTATCCATAAGAGAATGGATATCTAATTGTATATTCAGACAATTGTATATTTAGGAACAGTGAAAGTGAATGAACTATATGGATAAAATAAAGTTGAATGAAAGAAGTCACAGATAAATGAATATAATATGATTCCATTTATATAAAATTCAAAAACAAGTAAGACAAATTTTTAGGGATATATACATGTATATTTGCTTAAGAAAAGCAAGAGCATGATTAACACCAAATTTAGTAGTTATCTCTGGTGGGAGGATTCCAGCAGGGAGGGGCACACAGGAAGCTTCAAAGGCGCTGTTAATGTTCTGTTTCTTAAGCTGGGTCATGTTAACATGGCATTGGTTTTATTATTGTTCCTTTAAATTGAATACACAGTATATTACGTATATACGTATTGCGTCACTGTATAATATCTTTCAAAATAAAAAATATAAAAAATGTTAGTAAAATACTTCTTTTTGTCTCTTTGTTTAACCTTTGGTTATCTCTGAAATAGTGACCCTCCTCTTTTAGTCCCCCACCACTTAACTCCTAAGGTCTATTTGACCTCTGTGTAGCTGGTGGTACCACTCCCACATGCCTAGGCCATCGGGCACTTTCACCAGGGGTAGAAAGCGAACTCTATATGTCTGGTATTTGAGAGAATATGAGAAGGAATATATAATAATTTGTGAAAGTGACCACTTTAATATGCCTTAGCAGATTCAAACACTGCTCTTTATCATAAAAGAACAGGGATCTAAAAGCAGTTTATGGCTTTTGTGTTCTAGATCTGGCGTACTTTCAGACATAAAGAGAGCTCTGTGCCTTGCATTTCCTAACACTTCATATCATGGCATCTTAGACACAGATTCTTGAAAATACTTCACTAATTCAAGAAAATAATAAATGATACAATTTTTCTGGTTCTTTTTTCCTATAAACTTTCTAACATTCTAAATGTTGAAGTTAAGGTAGGTTGAGAATTTAAAGAGAATAGCTTTGTATCTGATCCTAAGTGCTAAGTTTTCCAGAATCAAAATCAAGGCAAAATTGTAAGGATTAAGAATTTTACAAGCCAAGGAATGCCAAGAATTGCCAGCAAACCACCAGAAGCTAGGAAAATATTGTGGAACAGATTCACCCTCACAGCCCTGTTGGCACCTTGATTTCAGACTTCTAGTCTCCAGAACTACAAGACAATTCTGTTTAGCCCATGATGCTGAAATAACGGCTGCCTCTGTTACTTGTTAGGTTACACGAAAAATGACTGCTGACAGTCATTGAAGGGAGACTTTATTGGCAATGATCCTTTCAGTAAGTACACAGAAACCATTGTCAAGGATCCATTTCAACTTTTTAAAAAAGATTTTCTTATTCATTCATTCATTCATTCATTCATATTGAGAGAGACAGAGAGGGCACAAGTGTGTGAAAGGTAGAGAGAGAGAGAGAGAGAGAGAGAGAGAGAGAAAGCAGGGCTCACTAGAAGCAGGGCTCATGCTCACCCAATGCAGGGTTCAAACTCACCAACAGTGAGATCATAACCTGAGCCGAAGTCAGATGCTTAACCAACTGAACCACCCAGGTGCCAAGATTTTATTTTTAGTCTCTACATACATTGTGGGGCTCAAAAACTCACAGCCCTGAGATCAAGAGTCTCATGCTCCACCCACTGAGCCAGCCAGGCACCCCTCAACTTTTTAAAAGTTAGAAAAAAAGTTCGTTTTTTTTTTTTTAAACTTTGTTTTTGAGACAAAGAGAGACAGAGCATGAACGGGGGAGGGTCAGAGAGAGGGAAACACAGAATCTGAAACAGGCTCCAGGCTCTGAGCTGTCAGCACAGAGCCCAATGCGGGGCTCGAACTCATGGACCGGGAGATCATGACCTGAACCAAACTGGTTCAGGTTTGGTTGCTTAACTGACTGAGCCACCCGGGTGCCCCAAAAAACTTCTTTTTTCACATTCATATGTAGTTTCTCTGCCGTTCAAGAATTTAAAAATCAGAATTCTAAATCCATAGCTATATTAGTTATCAACAGAAAGTTGATAATTGAGATGACTTTGTCTCTCTTAATAGTCCATTTTAATCACTCAGTATGCTGTCATAATTCAGAACAAGTGCAGCCTTCTTTTGTCCATCAGTAACACTTCTAAATATTTACTAAAGGAACTGATAAAGATAAATCAAAACATTTAGATAAGAATTTCAAGAAAATCAGGGCGCCTGGGTGTCTTAGTTGGTTGATAGTCTGACTGTTGGTTTCAGCTCAGGTCTTAATCTCAGAGTCGTGAGTTCAAGCCCCACATCAGGCTCTGCGCTGGGCCTGAAGCCTACTGAAAAAAAAAACAAAAAAAGAATTTCAAGAAAATCAGAATCTTTGGGGTGCCTGGGTGGCTCAGTTGGTTAAGCGTCCAACTTTGGCTCAGGTCCAATCTCACGGTTTGTGAGTTTGAGCCCCGCATCGGGCTCTGTGCTGATAGTTCAGAGCCTGGAGCCTGCTTCATTCAGATTCTGTGTCTCCCTCTCTTTCTCTGTGACCCTCTCTTGCTCATACTCTGTCCCTTTCTCTCTCTCTCTCTCAATAAATAAATTAATTAATTAATTAAAAAATTTTAAAAAAGAAAAGAAAATCAGAATCTTTGAAAAAGCCAAAGGGAAAAAAATGCTCAAAATCAATGACCCAAAGAGAAACAAAAAACTTAATGCCCCAGGGGCATGTGCCTGGGTGATTAAGTTGGTTAAGCATCTGACTCTTGATTTTGGCTCAGATCATGATCTCTGCACTGACAGTGTGGAGCCTGCTTGGGATTCTCTCTCTTTCTTTTTCTCTCTCTCTCAAAATAAATAAATAAACTTTAAAAAATCTTAACAAAAAAACAAAAAGTAACTTACTGCCCTATAGTATCACAATTAAAAAAACAATGATTGCTCCTGTTGCTAACTCCATGGAGTCATTGGTCACATTCCCAGGTCTTGCTTTCGTCCATTAACTTGCACTTTTAGAGTTGAATTTGATCCAATTTTACTACTTTCTGGAAGATTTCGCATGGAAATTTAGAAATTTAGAAATCTGGTGGTGCCTGGGTAGCCCAGTCAATTAGGCTTCCACCTTTGGCTCAGGTCATGATCTCATGGTTCCTGAGTTTGAGATCTCATGGTTCCTGAAGTCGAGCCCCAGGTTGGGCTCTCTGTTGTCAGCACAGAACCCACTTTGGATCCTCTGTCCTCCCTCTGCATCCCCCTCCCCATCCCTCCCCGGCTCACATATGCACACTCTCCCTCTCTCCCTTTCTCTCTCAAAAATAAGTAAACATTAAGAAATTTTTTAGAAATCTGGGGCATTGTTCCTCCTCAATGTGATGGGAAGGAAAGGTGTAACTGGTTGTTGTTTGCTAATTATCCATAGCTACCTCAGCAGAAGACACAAAGCAAGGGGATCTAGCAAGTGTTGTTCCCCAGTCTATTGGCATTTATTCATGTTGTCCTTCCTAAGCAAGGTTACTATAAACTTTTATCATAAGGTTACTAAAAACTTTCAGTTTTTGCTCTATTAATCTTCAATATGAAAACATTATTTAGTTTTCAACTCAGGAGGCATTCGCAGAAGCTGTTATAGCAAGAGGGATGCTTTCACATAGTAGCATGCAGCTCAGGGAATTATTTGAGCAAAGAAAAATGTTTCCGGTTGGTGTTGCAGGCACAGAGAACACCTAGATTCACTCTCGAACTTCTTCAGGCCTTGTCATGACTGTTTTCCTATAACTGGTTCTCCAGTGAGACCACACTTCCTAATGGTGAGGAACAGACTAAATTCACTTCTGTCATTGCCTGGCTCTCCAAACCAATCTTTGTGAGCCCTGCAGCTCAAGGTCTGGGTTTTCCTTGCAAGAGTTAATAAAGTGGAGGCACACCAAAAAAAAATTTTTTTTTTCATTTGGTTTCAGTTCTTCCTTCAAAGCTCTGTCCTGTCACCAACTAAACACCGGACAGTTCTTGCCAGAGCACCTCATTCTTGAAGAGAGTGGGTTTTCCTGAAACTGGATTTGGAGAATGAAGACCCACTCCCTGGCACTGACAAGTAAAAGAGCTGAAATATCTTGGCAGTGCTTTTGACTGTGCAATGATTTTTTTCTCTTGTGTTCTTCCAGCGGTTGAGGAGTCCTGCAATAGTTCAGGATAGGCCTTGTGAAGAAGAACCCCGGTGTTGATAGAGAATGGTCTCCCTGACCTGTGGTGTATTGACAAATTTCTGGGAGTGATGGGGGGATCTTTCCAAAGGTAGGAGGCATTCCTGTAGAAGTCCCTTGTCCAAGTCTTGCAGTTGCAGTTGCGCCAGTAGATGGCGCCTCTAACTCTTTTACTGATGTACTACAAATTTATTTTTCCGTTGCTAACCCAAGGTCCACCCGCCCCCGTCCCCGCCCTTCTCAGCGCCCATCGTGGCCCTTTAAATAATCTGGGAAGTTTTTGATTCTTTTGATTCTCTTAGAAAAAGTTAAAATAGGCACAGTTCTTACAGGTCAAGAGATTATAGAAAATGCAAAAACTGGGATTGTCATGGCGAGTATCACTGCAATTTCATATGAAAGAAACCACAATGAACTAAGCATGAAAACAGGTAAAGAACTGAAGACTGGAAAAGTGAGCCTCCACTCACATTTTTTTTTTTTCTCCAGACACTTTCAGTGCCTTGTATTATCAGGATTTCTACAGCTGAAGATTTTCCTTTGGGAAAGCAATCCACTTGCTTTTTATTTGTACAGACTGGACTCATGAATAGACTATCAGTTTTCCATAGGCACTGGTCACTGCCAGAAGCAGGCAAAACTCAGAGGAATGATGCAGGCTTGCCAATCTTTAGAGAGGTTGTAGTCCTAATGGGCAATTTAAAAACTGTCTGGCAAGTCCTGGGGGAAACCCAGGGAGTTACAGTAGCAACTAGTAGGAGTGCAAAGGCCCGACAGCAAGAGAGAGAGCACAGGGTCCAGTTGCAGGGAATCCAAGAAGGAGCTGCAGGTTGCAGGGCAAGGGGGAGGCTGGTTGATGTGGATGATGTCTAAGCTGAAATCTGAAGGAGGAGCAGGAGCCAGCCAGGCAGGGGTGAATTGGAAGGAGGTACAGGGGAGTAGGAACATGTTCCAGGGAGAGGAGTGGGAACAGCATCTGTGTAGAGAGAGAAAGGCCTAGTTCAGGTTAAGGTCAGTATCTTCACGGTGCTTTAGAAAAGTCTCCTCAGAGATTCTTATCCGTTTTTGTGACATAGACCCCTTTGGCAGTCTGCTGAAGTCGTTGGGTCCCTTCTCAGAATATTGTTTTTAAATGCATAAAATTAAGTTTGTTGGAATTCAAAGGCAACAGTTGTTGGAATACAATTATCAAAATATTTTTAAAATCTGTGTTACAATAATATAATAATGTATGTACCTTCAGGAATGTGTAACATTACAAGATGTATTGGCAAGTGTAATAACTATTATTTTGAAATAGTTATGAGCATGTAAGGGGATATAAAAATTTATTAAAATATCTGTGATTTCTCTTGGTAACAAAATCACGGGCAACGTTAATATTACTGTAGTTTGTTGCTTACCTTTACTGAAGGCAGTGCTTTCAATGATAGATTAGTGAAAATAAAGATGCATTTTTTCCTCCAACCAAATAACCAATTGAATTCTACCCATAGACACTTTATGAGTGTGTGGAAATCAGACCGAAAACCTTTCTTAACAGCAGGGTGGTGAATGGATTGAAAGAGCAAGACTGAAGACAGTTGCTGGGGTGAGCCAAAGCCCTCAACTCAGGGAGGCATCAACATTCCCAAGGGATTTGGATTTAAGGAGGGAGGAACCAGTGGTGCCAGCAGAGCAGGGGCTTCTGCCTTCCACTCTCAGTGCTGCAAACCTTGCGGAAGCACCAGCCAGGTGCCAGGTTCTGTGGCACTATGCAGCGTGCTCAGCCTTGTGAGAGAGAGAACATGTAAATCATTTCTGCAAGGGATTAATGAGCACTAAATATTAATCTCTGTCATGGTATTGGATGCTGATTAAGACCCACCGGAGTTCGACAGACTTGGGTTACACTGCCCTTTCTTACACAGTTACAGAAGCTGTATAGCCTCCGACAAACTTATCTTTCAGTGTACTCATCTGTAAAAAGGAGTAATAAAAATGTCTATCATAATCATAGGGTTATGATGAGTTAAAGTGATGTAATTCATTGTGGCGCCTGTAGATAATAAATAGAGGATAAACAAAGGCTAAATATGAGTTGAATAAATCTGCCTGATCACCTTTGAAGAGGAGAACCCCTCTATTCTTTTTCTCTCCCCTGTGCCTCCCTCTCAGCTTAAATCTGAGAGAGAGTTTAACACTTTCTTCTCTGGGAAGGTAGCCGTGTTTCAGGTCTTCACTCTCTGGCTTCTAGATACTGCCAAGGTTCCATATGTTGTCAACATCTTTTTAATGTTTCCCAGTGTATACTTTTCTTGAGCACATGCAGCCTGCTGCGAGCTGGAAGAGAATCTTCAACACTGTGCCTCCAAGTGGCTTTTGCAGTGAAACCTGGTATTTCATAGCAAGGACAGGTATTAAAAACCTTGGGGTAAGAGTTTATAGCAATTAAACTCCCTTACTCAGAAGCTAGGTTAATTAAGACGGAGCAGACCAGCATTGGAATATATAGGGATGGCAATAACGGTAAAATTCTATGCACTGTTGCTTGTTTCATATAAAAAAAACTAAATCAAGCACACATGTGTTCTGGAATGTTTCTTTCCCTGTCTTCTTTATCTGTGAGGCTAGAGTGCTCCAAAAGACAGCCGTTGGCCAAACCTGACATTGGTGACGCCAGAATAAATTGACTAGTAAATCCGTAACTGGAATTATCAACTATTTTCACTTGCATAAATTTACGTCAGTCCAAGGCAAAAAAAAAAAGCCACATCCGACGAGGATGGGATTCGAACCCACGCGTGCAGAGCACAATGGATTAGCAGTCCATCGCCTTAACCACTCGGCCACCTCGTCCCAGAAGCCTAGTGCTTCCTGGTAGCTATAGGGAGTAATACTAGGGGGATATGACGCAATGTTATGGAAGCCGCCATTTTGTACGGAAACAAAGATCCGATATTGTTATAGCAAGTAATCAAAAGAAGATGGCTGCTCCCGTAATGTGAGGGATCTACAATGGGGAGGGACCAAGGAAAACTCGGTTGAAAACGAGATAACCTTGAAAGAAGTAAAACTGATACACAGACTGGGAAAGAAGTTTGTTTAAAGGAGTCGGGTACTGAGTTGTTCCGGAGCCTAAGGGGCGGAGCCGACGCGTAGAGCAGCTTTGCGCATGTGCAATAGCTAGGCGGTTAGATTTGAATACCTCACCGAGGCAGTCGGGGCGTTGTGAGGTGAAGTTGGTGGGTGGCTGCGGGCTCTTTCTGAGGAGCGCGCGGACCCCAAAAAAGTCTGAGGAGCATTTGTCAAGCAGTTGGACTGCGGTGGGTAAAGAGAATGATTCTTTCGTTCCAGGGTTCCGTGGCGGAGGCTTTAGGTTTTTTCTGGGCGCTCTGAAGGCCCGGCGGTCGGAGGTGGGGACGCTCCCTCCCTCTTCCTTGGCGGCCTCCCAAAGCGCTGGGCCGGGAGTAGAAGTTTCTGCCTGCTTGGGGGTCCTTTGCTCACCCGGGCTTGCACTTTGTGCGTCTTTCTCCTCCCTAGCACTTCTCCCTCCACACCTGGGCCCGTCGGGCCTGCTTGGATTGCGGGTCCGCGGCGCCCCGCCTTGCCATCTCTTCTGTCAGCGCTCCCGGACTCTTCCTCGCTCCCTGCGACTCCCGGCGGTTTGTATTTCCCACTCTGTCTTTTCGTAGCTATAAATGAAGTGACAGCGATGAGTGGTTTTAAGTGCTCGACTGGTCGTAGTTTATTTGCAGTGTCTGATCCGTGTGCTAGCAGCACTGAGCAGACATTCGGTTTCATGCAGTAACAAGAACATTAACAAATAAAGCCAGTATCAGTACGCCGCAGACGAGTTTTGGAAAATCTCCCTGTGTCATTTGTAGCTCGGAGTTAAACCCCCTTTTTCTTGCTGCTTATCTCAGTAACAGAGTTTAAGAAAAAATTTTCTCAAAACAGTATTGCCAATTGGATTTTTAGAGATAAAGTTGTAGAGATACGGCAGAAAACCGGAGCAGAGCTTTTCACTTCAGTTGAATTGGATCACTCGAATTCCTCAGATATTTATTGGGTTCCTTGTCTTGTGCTAGGGCCGGGAGCGAATGATGCAGAGTCCCCAATCTGGAGGAGTTTACACACAGTCCAGAAAGGGAAATGATTAATATACACAAATACTTAGAATACAAGACAATGTAAAGGATGATAGGAAATTGTAAGCTGGTATGGGAGCACGGAAAGGGGAAAGCTTATTGGATGCTTTAGACACTGGAGACTAAAGGAGGCTTTGTGGAGAAAGGGGCATATGAGGTGGAACTTGTAGAGAAGGATGCTTTGCAGAGTTGAGTCAGCCTAAAATTTTGCTAATTAAACGGTGGGTTCAAAGCAGTATAATTCTTTTTAACTGCGTGAATGAATGGCTGGAAATGTGTACAAGATGACAGATACAATGTTTGGAATGGTAGTATCAATGACGTGTTTGATGCTAAATAAGAGCATAGAAGATGCTCTAGATATTGATAATGCTGTCCAATAAAGCTTTCAGTGATAATGGTAAGGTTTTAGATTTGTGCTGCCCAACATGGTTACCCTTAGTCACAAATGACAACCGAATGCCTGAAATGTGGCCATTGTGAGTGAAGAACCGAATTTTCAATTTTATTTCTTTTAAATTAAATTTAAATAGCTATTGTATTGGACAGCACAAGTCTAGAGCCTATGTTAGTGGACACCATGGAATACCTTAACTCTAGGTATTGGTAGTGTAAATGCAGGAGTAGGCAAAGAGCCAGATAGAAAATATTTCACGTTTTGCAGTCTGTGTGGTCACCTGGTCACCAGCATGGTCTCTGTTGCATGTTCTTCGTTTTTTGTTTTGTGTTCTTTTTCTTTTGTCTTCTACAACCCATTGAAAATGTAAGAAAAAACACTCATATAAGGGCTCCTTTGGCCCAGTAGCTGTAGTTTGCACACCTCTGGATTATTTAGACTAGTAATACCAAACTTTTTTGGCTCAAGGTGCCCGAAGGTCAAAAAACAACAACAACAAACACACAAAAAACACAAAACACATAATAGTTCCATTTATTAAGTCATTAGGTCCAAACAACTTAAAAAATTAAGTTGTAATAAATTTATTTCCTGTTTAGTAGCCATTTGAAAAAAAAAATAATGTGCATAAATTGAAGGAAAAGATAATATGTTTTCTTCTTAAGTAATCTCAATTATTTACTAGTTGGATATGTTTGCCTGTTGAACACTACACAACTTCTCAAATCTTGGAATCATACTGGACACTGCCACCCTCGTCTCCTGTACCACGTTGATAAAAAATATGTGCTTCATATCATAGTAACTGCCAAAAATCCAACTTGGCAATAATATGTTATCAAAACTAATGTAATACAAATGGGTACTGTTTTGAACAAGTAGTATTCATGGTGCCTGACAGATGTCAAGAATTGCTGTTTCTCTCAAAAATTTAAAATCCTAGGACATTTCTGTGAGTATGCTGTAGCACTCTTGGGTGCCAGGTGCACACTTTTACAACTAATCAATAATTAGTTAATGTGAGAGCAGTAGAGTTCAACCATAACAGCATTTTATAAATGAAGCTTAACATGATCTGGGGTACCTATTTCTGTTGAAAGTGGAACTTACAGTTATATGACAATTTTTTTTTAAAGGAGGACCTAAATAAGCTTTGAATCTCATTTAATTAAGTGCTGCAGACCAGTAGGTCTGCAGGTTAGATAGGACTATTTCAAACAGTGAAGATGTTTAGGTGATCTTGATTTTATAGTATTTAATATTTTTATCTTGAATTTTGGTTTTCTTATTTAAACATTTAAAAAAATGTTTATATTTATTCTTGATAGAGAGACAGAGTGTGAGCTGGGGAGGGGTAGAGAGAGAGGGAGACACAGAATCTGAAGCAGGCTCCAGGCTCTGAGCCGTCAGCACAGAGCCCCATGTGGGACTTGAATTCACGAACCCATAAGATGATGACCAGAGCCAAAGGCCAACACTTAACCGACTGAGTCACCCAGGCACCCCTCTGTGAATTTTGAATGTGTCACTGAGTTTAAAAATATTCTCGGGGCGCCTGGGTGGCGCAGTCGGTTAAGCGTCCGACTTCAGCCAGGTCACGATCTCGCGGTCCGTGAGTTCGAACCCCGCGTCGGGCTCTGGGCTGATGGCTCAGAGCCTGGAGCCTGCTTCCAATTCTGTGTCTCCCTCTCTGTCTGCCCCTCCCCCGTTCATGCTCTGTCTCTCTCTGTCTCAAAAATGAATAAAACATTAAAAAATAATAATAAATTTAAAAAAATATTCTCAAAAGGAGAAAAACTATGGAAGTCAGTGATGGTAGAGGTAACTTAAAAGAATTGTTTCTTAATTACTCATTCAAATATTTATTGAGCTCCTACTATGTACAAAGCATGTGCTAGTTTCTCGGAATATAATAGTGAGGGTAAGAGACACCAGCCTTATTCTCATAGGGTTTATTAATGGGTCATAGGTAGTTTGGGGAAGTAACAGGAATAATTACTTTATGTAACAGACTTTTATTTTTTTTTTTTTTTTAATTTTTTTTTTCAACGTTTATTTATTTTTTGGGGGGACAGAGAGAGACAGAACATGAACGGGGGAGGGGCAGAGAGAGAGGGAGACACAGAATCGGAAACAGGCTCCAGGCTCTGAGCCGTCAGCCCAGAGCCTGACGCGGGGCTCGAACTCCCGGACCGCGAGATCGTGACCTGGCTGAAGTCGGACGCTTAACCGACTGCGCCACCCAGGCGCCCCTGTAACAGACTTTTAAATTGTAGTTGTGGTAATGCTACAAAAGAGACATACACAATGCTACAAAAGGTGCTTTTCGTGGCTTTTTTTGCCAAAAGAGAATAACAAATATAAATTCAGTGGCTCGGGAAAGAGCTTTGTGTGTGCAGGAATGGAAATGCCAATGTGGCTAGCATAGTGAGGAAGACAGTAGCATCAGGTGAAGTGTGAAGTCTGAGAGGAAGGTGGAGACCAGATCTTGTAGAGCTTTGTAAATCCTGGTGAAGAGTTTATTCTCAGTACTATGGGAAGCCATTGAAGGGTTTTAAGTAGGTGAGTCTCTTAGATGTAACTTATGTTTAAGAAGATAACTGTCAGGTACTTGGGTGGCTCAGTTGGTTAAGCCACTATCTCTTGGTTTCGGCTCAGGTCATGATCTCTCGGTTCATGGGAACAAGCCCTAGGTTGGGCTGTGCACTGCTGCACTGACAGCATGGAGCCTGCTTGGGATATTCTCTCTCTCTCTCTCTCTCTCTCTCTCTCTCTCTCTCTCTCCCCCCCTCTCTCTCCACCCCCCCTCCACCTCCTCTCCCCTCCCCCCTTCACACAGCCTCTATCTCTCTCAAGATAAATAAAGCTTAAAAAAAAAAAGATAACTGGGGCACCTGGGTGGCGCAGTCGGTTGAGCGTCCGACTTCAGCCAGGTCACGATCTCGCGGTCCGTGAGTTCGAGCCCCGCGTCAGGCTCTGGGCTGATGGCTCGGAGCGGAGCCTGTTTCCGATTCTGTGTCTCCCTCTCTCTCTGCCCCTCCCCCGTTCATGCTCTGTCTCTCTCTGTCCCAAAAATAAATAAACGTTGAAAAAAAAAATTAAAAAAAAAAAAAAAAAAAAGATAACTGTCTATGTAAATAAGGGACTATGGGGGATCAGAATGAAAGTAAGGGGACCATTAGGTGCATTTTGCAATAGTTTACATGAGAGGTAATTGTAGCTTGAACTATGTTGGGGGCACCAAAGATAGAAGTGAATGCATTTGGATATATATAATGCATGTGGGATATATATTGGAAATAGAACTACTAAGATTTTGTGAATAACAGAATTGGAAATAGGTGTCCTACTTGTTTAATCCCAGAGGGAAATGTTCAGTTTCACCATTAAGTCGATGTATGCTGTTGGTTTTTTATTTTTTTATTTTTTTTTTATTTTATTTTTTTTTATTTTTTTTTCAACGTTTATTTATTTTTGGGACAGAGACAGAGCATGAACGGGGGAGGGGCAGAGAGAGAGGGAGACACAGAATCGGAAACAGGCTCCAGGCTCTGAGCCATCAGCCCAGCGCCCGACGCGGGGCTCGAACTCACGGACCGCGAGATCGTGACCTGGCTGAAGTCGGACGCTCAACCGACTGCGCCACCCAGGCGCCCCTGCTGTTGGTTTTTTAAATAGATATGGCTTGTTAGATTAAGGAATTTATCCTCTCTTCCTAGTTTGTTAGGCTCTTCTTTTTTTAAACATGAAAGGATGTTAAAGTCAAACATTTTTCATCTGAGATGATCTTATGATTTTTCCATTTAATCTGTTGGTATGGCAAATTGTAAAGGTGATTTTCTAATGTTGAGCAAGTTTTGCATTACTGGAATAAAACCAATATGACTGAGATGTATTATTCTCTTTACAAATTGTTAGCTTCTTTGTGCTATTTAGGATTTTTATATTTATGGTGCTGAAATTGGCATGTGGTATTTCCTTTCTGGTACTGTATTTATTTGGTGTGGGGTGGGTGTGTATGTGAGATGGAGATGTTTGCAAGTAAGAGCTTTCATTAAATACAAAATAATTACCCTAAAATGTAAAAGTGGTTGCTTTTAAGGAGAATAGTGAAGTGCAGGGGGCTGCTATTTTTAAAAAATTATCTTGAAAAATCAACTTCTAAAAATATTGTAAGTAGGTATGGGTATTATATGTGAGCAGGAGTAAGTGAAACCAGAAGAATGGATAAACAAACTGAGAAAGTTATGGAGGATGAAAGGAGAGGGTCTGAAATCAAATTCTAATAGATGCCCATCATCTTGCTATATTGACAGCTAATTGAATAAATTGATATTAAAAAAGAAGCAGATTTTTGTTTCAGTTTGAAGTTCAGATTCATTATGAGCTATTGTCCCTTAACTTGGCTTTTGTTATATATGATGAAAGCATGTAAAATATCTTTTAAGTATCTGGGTTTTTTTGGCGTTTTCTTTTGTTTTACTTCTAAAATAAGAACTTTGATGGAATAGTTTATGTATATGGTATTAATGATGTGGTAGAAATGCTAATACTGTTGGGTAAAATATGTAGCTATTCTGTTCTCTGAAGTCTGCAGTAGAATTTTTTCTTACATAGAGGTGAGGTTCTAAAGTTAATGCATAGGGTGCCTGACTGGCTCTGTTGGTTGAGTGTCCTACTCATGATTTCGGCTCAGGTCATGATCCTGGCTCAGGTCATGATCCTGGGGTCATGGGATACAGCCCCTTGTTGGTCTCAGTGCTGAGTGTGGAGCGTGGTTAGGATTCTCTCTCTCTCTCTCTCTCTCTCTCTCTCTCTCTCTCTCTCCCTCTCCCTCTCCCCCTCCCTCCCTCCCTCCCTCTGCCCCTCTCCTGTGCATGCACACACACTCTCTCTAAAATAAATAATAATAGGGGCGCCTGGGTGGCGCAGTCGGTTAAGCGTCCGACTTCAGCCAGGTCACGATCTCGCGGTCCGGGAGTTCGAGCCCCACGTCGGGCTCTGGGCTGATGGCTCAGAGCCTGGAGCCTGTTTCCGATTCTGTGTCTCCCTCTCTCTCTGCCCCTCCCCCGTTCATGCTCTGTCTCTCTCTGTCCCAAAAATAAATAAACGTTGAAAAAAAAATTAAAAAATAAAATAAAATAAATAATAATAATAAAATAAAATAAAGTTAATGCATTTAGTATAGTTATGTGTAGATAGGAACTAAGACCAGTTGAGGAAACTTCAGCTTATGTCTCTTATTTCACATTTGGAAAGAGAAATATTCATTGAG
The DNA here is from genome assembly GCF_018350155.1 of Leopardus geoffroyi. Taxonomy (NCBI): domain Eukaryota; kingdom Metazoa; phylum Chordata; class Mammalia; order Carnivora; family Felidae; genus Leopardus; species Leopardus geoffroyi. Next base: position 62,599,538 of record NC_059337.1, on the reverse strand, counting down.
TGGAATTATAAGCATAATCAGCTACACTTTTTATTTTATTTTATTTTTTGCTATTTATATTTTAGAGAGAGAATGTGCGAATGGGGGAGGGGCAGAGAGAGAAGGGGACAGAGGATCTGAAGCAGGCTCTGCACTGACAGCAGTGGCCCCCATGCAGGGCTCAAACTCATGAACCATTAGATCATGGCCTTAGCCGAAGTCAGTGCTCAACCAACTGAGCCACCCAGGCTCCCCTCAGCTACACTTTTTAAATGTTATTTTCATGTCTTAAAGATTTTTTGCTAAGTACTCACAGTTGAATTTTCATAACATAAATGTGTATATTATGTATTTTGATACCTAATTGATTTCATTTGGGGATTGAATTATTATATAATCCACAAATTCTTATAACTAAGGTGAATTTTTATTTGAAATATTAATACCCATCTCATCCCAAAGTTAGTCACTGATTTTATCTTGAATATGAGAATTATCCAGGAGTATTAATTATAAAGGGGTAGTTTAAACTCAAAATTTCTCTTGTTTTATAGCCTCATTGTATAGCTTTTGCTTCCCTTTTTTTGGTCTTCCCCCAGAGAGTAATTCTGAAGTCACAACTTTGCTATTAATCTCGTCATAGTTTTTAATTTCTTTTCTTTCTTTCTCACCTTTTCTAATGTTTTATATTTGTTTCAGAAAAAGATTTTCTTCAAAAAATGGATGGGATGTCTTCAGAAGCTAATGAAGAAAAGTAAGTTCATGCAGTGTAACTAAAAATGTTAAATTCTGTCAGAGAAAGATACTTTTCCTATTAGTAAGAACAACTGATAACTTCTGAAATCTTTTTCCATTTTGCTCCAAGGAAAAGAAGTAAATGTTACAAAGTCATAGCTCTCTTTGCCTTATCTTTGTGTTTATATATCTAGGGTCAAAATTAAGAGGGACTTTAGAGACCACCTCCCATCCCTTCAATTTAAGGATGGGAAAATTAAGGCCCAAGGAAATGAAGTGATTGGTCTAAAATTGGCATCACAAGTTGGTGGCGTGTTTATAGCCTACACACTTCTTTTTTTTTTTTCCTTTAAACAATGTTTTTACATTTTTGGATTAGTTGCTAAAATTTTCTCTTGAAAAATTGAGTGTAGCAACACTGGGCTTATATTCTTGTGGCAACCACTAACCTGATCAGAGTCATGACTGTGACCATTAGACTAAGCAGGAGCTCTCCTTTATCATCTCAACACTGCCTGTTTTTCTTGCATTTACTAAATTATCTGTTTGACCTCCATAGGCATTTTAATTTTCAAAACCGCTCTAAAAATCACACAGTAGTAAAACCAGAGCTAGAGTCTCTTGGTTTATGACCCATTTATCTTATAATTGTACCTCTGGGGGGCACCTGGGTGGCTCAGTCGGTTAAGCATCTGAATTCAGCTCAGGTCGTGATCTCACGATTCGTGGGTTTGAGCCCCACATTGGGCTCTATGCTAACAACTCAGAGCTTCGAGCCTGCTTCGGATTGTGTCTTCCCTCACTGCCCCTCCCCTGTCCGTGCTCTCTCTGTCTCTCAAAAATAAACATTAAAAAAAATTTTAATTGTACCTCTGTACATATGGTACGTTATGTTGTACTCATGGTTATTTCAAGAGATATTCTTGTAGTACACATAAGTATTTTAAAACACTGACTTTCTAAATACTGAATTTAACGTCATAGAAATTTTGCTAAGTGAAAGTGATGCCATGTGTTAATTGAAAGTGATGGCCGATTTAAGGATGCTGTGATGATGGCTTTTGAAAATTCAGTCTTTCATCAATGTGTCTGTAAATTTTTTTTTTCCTTTTTCAGTGACAATATGGAAAGACCTCTTAGAAGAAGACATTCCTCAGTAAGAAACATTTAAATTAATAATTGTTACCTTTTTTTTGAATGATGACTATATGCCACAGTAATTTTGACTATAGCATCACCATCTGGCTCCACTTTGCTCTCTGGATAAAAGACTGAAATATTTAATTGGTTACACAATTCTGTAAATATACTAAAGTTTGTATTTTATTAATTTCTTAGTAATTTTATCAATCGTATGCTATGTAAATTATACTGCACTAAAGTTAAAAAATGTATTTAAACAGTGTAGTAAGACACCAAAAATCCAACTCAAACTGATTTTAGCACAAAATTTATCCAAACAGAAGGATGACTTTTAGCACAACTTAACAGGGGTTCCAATAATATCACCAATACCAGGATTTTTTTCTCACTTTTCTACTGATTGGTTCCTCTGTATAATCTCCAATGTCAGACAGGCTCTCTCCCAATGATTACTACATATAGCTCTCCCAACTTCCAGTTTCAGGTCCTAAATGAAAAAGTGTCTGTTTCCTCAAGATAAAACAAAAACAAGACTCAGGATCGAATCATATTGGCTCAATTATCTTGTTATAGGTCAAGTCCTCATTCCTGAACCGCTCACTAATGATGAGAGAATATCATGTGCACATTGTTATAGACCAAGGCTACGTGCTGTACCCTAGGGTTGGGGTGGGGCTTACCCAGACCACATGAGATGAAGGTAGGCAAAATAATTGAGGTGGGTGGGCAGGGAGAATGGAGTAGATACCGAGTGTTTAAACCAGCCACAGAGTATAGCACTGCACAGTATGAATTTGAGGAGTTTTAGAGGCTTTCACAGAAATTTTAACATCTCTACCTTTCTCCTTATGTTATAACTTGAACTGATTATTAATGGATATGCCAGATTTTATTGAATAATTCTAATTCTTCTAGATTTTGAAACCCCCGAGGAGTCCTCTTCAGGATCTCAGAGGTGGGAATGAAACAGTTCCGGTAAGTCTCTAGTGCAAATGCTTTATATAGATGACTATTTTCAGTGATAATTTTAACAGTCAGAAATTTATTAGCTATATGAAGACAGACATCATAAATGATTTTTAGTTGAATGTGTACAAATAAGCATCCCGTGACCCTCAGGTTAAAATCCAAACTCTTGAGTAAGCTGGCACTCTTGATTTTTAACCCCCATTTACTTTTCCAACCTTCTTACTTGCCACTCTCACACATGTATCTCACCATTCAGGATTGCTTACTATTCTGCAAACATGACACAGACTGTCAAGCCTATAAGAATTTACATGTGATATTTCCTTCATTTAGGTGGTTAGTCCTTCATTCTTCTTTGTCTTCCCAACATTCTATTAAAAACTTTTTTCAAACATTTTGAGAAGTAGCAGGAATTTTAGAGTGAATGCTCATATAGTCATCCCTTAGATTCTACAATTAATATTTTATCAAACTTTATTGTAAATCTGTAGCCCTCTTTATTTGGTAATTCCTGTTTACCCATTAAGACTCAATTTTGGTATCACTTCTCTCAAAAAATCATCCCTCAATATCTTCTAATTGTCTGCTAATGTCTATTCTAAATGGAGAACTCTTTAAGGGTGGGTACTTTATCATGTGTTTTTTCAATTTATTTTGCCTTGGTATAGTTGACTCTCAGTACATTTTGTTGACTGATGAAATGCATATAGTTTTGGAGACCATATAATTTTGAATGTTCACTCTACTTCGGCCTCTCTAATCTTTCTCAAATACATAAAGCTTTTTCCTGCCTCAGGGCCTCTGCATACATTCTACCTACAAGGCTTTCTCTCTACCCAGTGCTTTATCTGACTAATTTTAACTGATCCTTCAGGTTTCAAATATACTTCCTCAAAGTAATCTTTCCTGATTCTTAGGCTAGTTTTTTTTTTAATACAATTTTCCTTCATAACACTCATCACACTTTGAATTTTATATTTGTGTAGATTTTTTGTTTCAGTATCTTTGTCACCATAATTCCCAGTATAGAGTAGGGGCTATATTTGTTTCCTTTACCATTATTTTTTCATCACTCAGTACAGGAGCTGGTGTGTGTGTGTGTGTGTGTGTGTGTGTGTGTGTGTGTGTGTGTTAAAAACTTAGTGAACATTGAATAAGTAAATAACAGATTCATAGACTCCTAAAGCTTTAAAAGCAATAGGACCTCACCAGTAATCTTAAATCCAATTGCTTATTTTTTAAAAAATGTTTATTTTTTATAGATGAGAAATATAAGGTCCAAAGAGGTTAAATTTTTGTCCCAAGTCCACGTAGTTAGTGGCAGACTTCAAATTTGAGCTCTAATTTACTAATTTCTAGCTCAGTGCTCTTTCCAGTATACCACACAAATTTCAGTTTTTCTTTTTCCTTTTATTATTTTTTTAAAGCTTATTTATTTTGAGAGAGAAAGAGTGAGAGAGCATGGGCTGAGGAGACGCAGAGAGAGAGGCAGAGAAAGAGAATCCCAAGTAGGTTCCATGCTGCCAGCGCAGAGCCTGACACAGGTTTTGATCTCATGAACTGTGAGATCATGAACTGAGCCGAAATCAAGAGTTGGAGGTTTAATGGACTGAGCCACTCAGGTACCCCTTCTTTTTTTTTTTTTTTTAAAGTAAGAAGTATAGTAGTATCTGTTAGTTTCAGTATTTACTATGTCATTATTATTGTCCTAGTAAGCTCAAGGCCAGTCGTAGTGTCTGCTAGGGTATTAACAGAGAGGATGAACATTCCTGATTCTTTGTTATAAAAAGACACACTCAAATATTAAGAATTAACATAATAAAAGTCTCTGTGGATTTTGTTTGTTTCTGTCTTTTGCTTTTTGTGTTTGGTATCTATGTGAGTAAAAATGTTTGCTCTTGTTAAGGAAAATGAGAGAAAAAAATAGCATTTTATAATGAAAAAATGCTCAGCATCACTAATAGAGAAGTGCAAATCAAAACCACAGTGAGATATCAGCTCATATCCATTACTATGGCTATGGTAAAAAACAACAGAAGGGGTACCTGGCTGGCTCAGTTGGTAGAGCTTGTGACTTGATCTTGGAGTTGTGAGTTCAACTCCTATGTTGGGTGTAGAGATTACTTAAAATCTTTGGGATGCCTGGATGGCTAAGTCCGTTCAACTCTTGATTTGATTTGATTTGATTTCGTATGATCTCATGATCATGAGACTGAGCCTCACATCGGACTCCATGCTGGATGTGGAGCCTGCTTAAGATTAACTTTGCCTGGGGTGCCTGGGTGGCTCAGTTGGTTAAGCGTCCGACTTTGGTTCAAGTCATGATCTTGCGGTCTGTTAATTTGAGCCCTGCTTCTGGCTCTGTGCTGAGCCTGGAGCCTCCTTCAGATTCTGTGTCCCCCTCTTTCTCTGACCTTCCCCCACTCATACTCTGTCTCAAAAATAAATAAACATTAAAAAAATTTTCAAAAATTTAAAAAGATTAACTTTGCCTGTCTCCCCTAATTGCTCTCTCAATCTCTTTCTCAAAAAAAAGAAAGAAAAAAAAGATGGAGTGCCTGAGTAGGGTAATTGGTTAAGCATGGAACTCTTGATCTCGGCTCAGGTCATGATCTGACAGTTCGTGAGTTCAAGCCCCTGCACTGTAAGTGCAGAGCCTGCTTGGGATTCTCTCTCTCTGCCCCTCCCCCACTTGTGCTCTCTCTGTCTCAAAATAAATAAATAAACTTAAAAAAATTTTTAAAAATAAAGAAAACAACAGGTGCTGGCTAGGATATGGAATAATTGGAAACCTTGTATACTGTTGGTGGAAATGTAAAATGTTGTAGCCACTATGGAAAACAGTATGGTGGTTCCTCAAAAAATCAAAATAAAATTACCATATGATAGTAATTCCACTTCTGGGTATATACCCAAAAGAAATGAAAGCAGGGTCTTGAAGTGAGATATACCTCTGTCATAGCAGCATTATTCACAGTAGCCAAAAGTTAGAAGCAACTGACACTGTCCACTGACAGATGAATGGATAAACAAATGTGGTATCAGTGGAATATTAGCCTTTAAAAAGAAGGAAGTTCTGATACACATTGCAATAAAGAGGACATTATGCTAGGTGAAATAAATCAATCACAAAAAGACAAATGCTTTATGATTCTACTTAGGAATTACCTACAGTAATCAAATTCATAGAGACAGTAAGTGAAATGATGTTTTCTAGGAGACTGAGCAAGAGAAAAGGGAGTTGTTTAATGGATGTGGAGTTGCAGTTTTGCAGGATGAAAAGCATTCTGGAGATTGGTTTCACAAAGTGTATACATAACATTACTGAACTGTACACTTAAAAATGGTTAAGATGTAGTTCACAGGTTCGAGCCCTGTATCAGGCTCTGTGCTGACAGCTCAGAGCCTGGAGCCTGCTTTAGATTCTGTGTCTCCCTCTCCCTCTCTCTGCCTCTCCTCTGCTCATTCTCTCTCTCTCTCTCTCCCCCTCTCAAAAACAAATAAAAACATTTTTAAAAAATTGGTTAAGATGTATTATGCTAAGTGAAATTAACTAGTCCCTTGACAAATACTGTGTGATTCCACTTATATAAGGTATCTAAAATAGTCAAACTCATAGCAGCAGAAAGCAGAACAGTGGTTGTCAAGACCACAGAGGAGGGTAAAATGGAGAGTTGCTGACTACAGGTATGAAGTTTCAGTAAAACAAGGTAAGTTCTAGAAATCTGCTGTACAATGTTGTGCCTATAGTTAACAATATTGTATTATACACTTAAAAATTTATTGAGGGGCGCCTGGGTGGCTCAGTCGGTTGAGTGGCTGACTTCGGCTCAGGTCATGATCTCGCTGTCCGTGAGTTCGAGTCCCGCGTTGGGCTCTGTGCTGACAGCTCGGAGTCTGGAGCCTGTTTCAGATTCTGTGTCTCCCTCTCTCTGAACCTCCCCCGTTCATGCTTTGTCTCTCTCTGTCTCAACAATAAATAAAAACGTTAAAAAAAAAATTTATTGAGAGGGTAGATCTAAAGCTAAGGGTTCTTACCACTTTTAAAATTTTTAAAAATTTTTAATTAAAAAAAAGTTTTTCTTAATGTTTATTTCTGAGACAGAGATGGAGCATGAGTGGGGGAGGGGCAGAGAGAGAGAGACACACAGAATCAGAAACAGGCTCCAGGTTCTGAGCTGTCAGCACAGAGCCCGATGTGGGGCTTGAACTCACAAACCATGAGATCATGACCCGAGCTGAAGTCGGTCACTCAACCGAATGAGCCACACAGGCGCCCCTAAAATTAAACTTTTAAATGAAGTTAAGATGGTAAATTTTATTATGTGTATTTTACCACAGTTAAAATTTTTTCTTAAATCCTAAAAATAGGATAGTAAGGTTACTATAACAGACCACATATCACTTGCTTTGTCCCCAAGTCTTTCTTCTTCTAAATGGCAAAATAATCATTCATTTAAAAGGAGAGAGAAAAAGGAAAGAGAGCATAATCACCTTCCTTAAATATGTTGTTTGTGTCAGTATGCTTATTACCACTCACATGGAAAATCATACTCCTGTTTGTTAAGTGCATTAAGATATTTCAGAGAAGTAAATAAATTTTCACAATTGATAGTATCACATTAACTCAGAATAAGACTTAGTCTCTGTCTATAGTACTGTGGAGACCTAATTCACAGTAGTTTCATTATGAGTTATACCATATATTCTCTGCCCTTAGGACTCTAATGCTTTGAGAAATAAGAAAAGCTCCCGTCGAGTCAGCTTTGCAGATACTATAAAGTAAGTTGGAAAGAGAAATAATTAAAATGTTACAGGTAACAATTTTTTGTCATCAAATCAAATATGTTGGTACTAAATGACTTGATAGTCTGGGTTTTAATTACATAAGCATGTTTTTGTTATTGTTGTTATTCAGCATTATGCTTGAGAAACATTGTAAAGGATCACCTCTAGAGTCGGAAACAAAACAACTATTTCTTACCACTGTTAATTTAACATTGTATTGAAGGTGCTAACCAAATGTAGAGAAAGTGCAGTTATAAAAATTGGAAAGATGCGGGTAAATCTATTACCTTTTGCACATTAAATGCTTGTATATTAGGAAAATCTAAGAATATCAATTGAAATACCTCTACAAACAATAAGCAGGATACAAAATTAATATATGAAAATTAATATATTTCTTATATATAAAAGATAACTAGATAGAAGATAAATGTCTTTTTTCCCATTGTATTATATTTTGTGGCTATGTGTTTAATAATAAAAGCATATAAAGGATAAACCATTGTTGAAGGATACTAAAGAATTGTGCAAATGAAAATATAACAAGTTCCTGAATAAAAAGATTCAACATCATAAAGATGTTACTTCTCCCCAAAATAATTTATTAATTTAATGTAATGCTTAGATGTAATGTTTTCATGATTATTTTCGTGATGTTCAGTAGTATATTTGTTATTTCTTCATTGATTCAAAAGTTAATAGAGAATTTAAAAATAGCCAGGTGGTAAGAGCATTTTGTCATTACTTTTTAGTTATATTGCAAAAATGTTGATCTGTATTATTTTTATTTTTATTGAAAAATTTCTATGACTTTATATATGATTAATTTTTATAGATGAACCATAAGTACTTAAAAAGAAGATAGATGTATTTTGTACTTTAGAGTGTAGAGTTTAATATATATCAACCATATCCACCTCCTACCTTATGTTATTTGGAACTTGTATAATCCTGTTTTAATCACTTTAATCTGTCATGAATTATAAGAGAGAGGTAAATTAGTCTCTTGTTGATAGTGTGTCTTACTCTAGCTCTCTTTATATTTCTAATAGTTTTCCATTATGAATGTTGATTCTATATGTTCTTTGATACATAGTCATCATTGTTATATCTTCATTCAGAATTGTACTTTCCAGCATTAATGAAATCATCTTTGCTTCGTTTATTATTTTTTGACCCAAATTCTACTTGGACTGATTAATAAGATTTTTGACTCTGCTATATTTTATTTTCATTTACCTGGTTTACTTTTGTGTATAGTTTCATCATGTATGAGCAATGAATGGTATTCTGTATGTGACATCTTTTGGTTGCTGGGTAGTTCCAAATAGATACTGTCTTTTTTGTTGTTGATTGATAGTAATTTTAATTGTTTCATAACTTTTTTCTATTACTCTATTATCCATTTATTAGTTAACATCTTCTTGGATATACATGAGTTGTCAGTATTTCATATGTGTTGACTTTTGCAAAAAAGAAAAAATATAGTAAGATTTGGTATAATCAGAGAAGACTAACTGTTGGCTGGCAGTAGACTTCCCTGAGAAGTATATTCTTTGGTGAAGTTGCCACTGTCTTCCTGGATCTTGCCCATGGCTTTGCAGATTCCATGTTGTTTTTGTCTCTACCAAAAAATAGGTTGAACTCTTAGAGATGGGCTTACTAAACAGATTCACTAGAAATTTGTGTTTAAATAGAATGCTGCTACTAAAAACAATCATGAGAAACAGATGAATCAGAACAATCCTTGAGTAGTAAGTACTTTCCTTATAGGCATTCTACCTAAAAAAATAAATTGTAATGTAAATATGGCTTGCTGATTATGGAATTTGAGGTATTAGTTATTTAAATGATTCTGAATGTTTAATGGCTCCAGGCTCTGAAATGTAATTAATCCATCTCCACAGTAGACACATACACATCCATTGCAAAGTGTTGGATGCTTCTGTCTGTATACTCCTTGAATAGATATGGCCAAGGTTTTCTCCCATTTATTTCACACTGACTTTGCTTTTACATGTTTTCTTTAGGTGTTTTCTTATTAATGTAAAAATAAACAGGTTCAACTTTCTGCTGGACATTTGATTGTTCCTTGTGCTTGTTAAATTATTTTGTGTAAATTACCTTTTTGCTTTCTAATTTCTTCCCTGGGATTATATTTCCCGCAGTAGAATTGCTGGCCTTAAAGTAAGAAGCAGTTGTGTAGCCTTTATTACATTTTTGTTATTGGTTTTAATACTGCCAGGAAGTACATTTTTTTCATAATACATTGTAAACATTAGATTTTAGCACTTATTTCCAGCTGACTTGATTGGTTATGTTATCTCCTAGTTATTTTAATTTGTAGTTTGTTTGCTATTATTTTTTCTATATTGTCTTCATTTTTTCCTCATTTTGAAATGTTTCTTTTTTTTCCCTTGTCTACTTAGGCAATATTGAAGAAAATGTTTTTTTTTTTAAGAAAATATTTTAAAGTTTTTGTGTGATTGAACACTTTAAATTTTGTGTTTACTGAAGTATGTGTCTTTCCTACTTCATAAGTAATTTTTTCAACCTATCTTCAGAAGTTTTCCTTATAGATATTACATAGGTTAAAAAGAGAAAGATCAAGGAACAACCATAATTAAGAAAAATTTACAGAAAAATGGAAGAAGAATTATTTTGCTATTTCATATCACATTTTGCCATTATGCCACTTGCATATCTCCATATGTTTACTAAATATGCTTTATTAAGTATATTTCGTTGGTTTACAACTTACACTTTGTCTACCTAATATGTGACAGTCTAACATTTGTATTTCAAGATGTCTAAATATATTTTTGCATTTTCTTCTTTGTATTTCTTTGATTTTTTGCTTCTGGTATTTTTTTTCCTTTACGTGTAATTTGGATTATTCGTTGTTAGTTTTTATTATTAATTTTCCTTTTATTATATGATAGTAACCTTATTTAGTACTAATACTTTTTTGCTGTGAAACTTAATGTAATGGATAACTTCAAAATTTTCTTCTTTTCCTTTTATTTGTCCATAGATAATTTCCTAAATTGGATATTTTTCAATTTATATCTTTAGGTTGTAGATTGAATTAAATAAAAAAAAACTTTTTTTAAGTAGGCTCCATGCCCAACGTGGAGCCCAATGTGGGACTTGAGCTCATGATTCTGAGATGAAGATGCTGAGATCAAGGGTGTCTGGGTGACTTAGTCGGTTAAGCGTCCAACTCTTGATTTTGGCTCATATCAAGAGTTGGACACTTAACCACCTGAGCCACCCAGAACCCCCAAAATCATTGATTTTTTAAAAATATATAGATTTAAAGTTACATGATATTCGCATAATTGTTTAAAAATAGTCTCTGTATCTATAAGCTACTTTCTTATTCCAAATGTTTTTCATCATTTGCTATCTATTTTAGTTTTCTGCTGGTTCTTCAGCTAATTTTGTTCATTTTTTTTTAATCAAAAAATTTTTTTAATTTAATTTTTTTTTTCAAAGTTTATTTGTGAGGGGGAGAGAGGCAGGGAGAGAGGAAGACAGAGGATCTGAAGCAGGCTCTGCACTGACAGAGAGCTTGATGCGGGGCTCAAACTCACCAACCATGAGATCCTGATCTGAGCCACAGTCAGACACTTAACTGACTGAGTCACTCAGGAGTGCCAATTTTGTTCATTTTTATTTTCCTGGACAATCACTGAGTTTTTTTCAAATGTGTAGGTTTAAAGTTATACATGGTATTCTCATAATTTTTAAAATAGTCTCTGCATATACTACTTTCTTATTCCTAATGTTTATTTCCATCCTCATCTCTAAAGCATTGAATAAAGCCTTTTATTCCATAATTAGAAACAATAATTAAAATATGCAGAGACCTTTGAGAGATAGTACAAATGTCTGGGTTACATAGACATGTATAAAGGAAGCGGAGGTATAAAAAATAAGTCATTGGGAAGTTAAAAAAAAAAAAGCTTCCAAGTTTTTTCCTTTTTTTCCTCCATTTTAATGATTGAAAATTTATAGCATACACAAAAGTAGAAAAAATGGTATGAAAACATAGATGTCCATTTAGCAGTTACAACAGTTGTCAACTATGGCCACTTTTCTTTTACTATACCCATACTTTCCCTTTCCCCTCCCACTGAATTATTCTCATGTGAATCCTAGATATTTCATTAGTTATATAACTTTAAAAGGTACAGAATATTTTAAAAATATATTTGTAATACTGTTATGAATAGTTCATAATACTATTATCACATCTTTTATTGTTATTTATTTATAATTTTTTTAAAATGTTTATTTATTTTTGAGAGAGAAACAGAGTGCAAGCAGGGAAGGGTCAGAGAGAGACGGAGACACAGAATCCGAAGCAGGCTCCAGACTCTGAGCTGTCAGCACAGAGCCCTATGCAGGGCTCAAACTCATAAACCATGAGATCATGACCTGAGCTGAAGTCAGATGCTTATCCATTGGAGCCACCCAGGCACCCAAACATCTTTTTTTTTTTTTTTCCTGATGCTTATTTATTTACTTTTGAGAGTGTGAGCAAGCAGGAAAGGGGCAGAGAGAGAATCCCAAGCAGGCTCCGTGCTTTCAGTGGTGGAGTCCAATGAGGGGCTCGGTCTCACAACTGAGACCATGACCTGAGCCAGTATCAAGAGTCAGATGCTTAACTGACTGAGCCACCCAGGCACCCCTATTATCACATCTTTTAAAAGCTGTGATATCACAGCTATGATATCAGCAAACATCTGGCCAGTGTTCACACTTCTTTGTCTCAGTTTTCTTCTCCTTAGATAATGGGCATGATTCATTATCCATACACACTTAACATATTTCATTTGGTTGATATCTGTCTTAAATCTTGTCATCTGTAGGTTCCCTCTTCCTTTTTTCCTTATAATTTATTTAAAACATTTTTTTAATGTTTATTTTTGAGAGAAAGAGAGACAGAGTGTGAGTGGGGGAGGGACAGAGAGAGAGAGGGAGTCAGAGAATCCAAGGCAGGCTCCAGACTCTGAGCTGTCAGCACAGAGCCCGATGGGTGGCGGGGGAGGGGGGGCCTTGAACCCATGAACTGTGAGATCATGACCTAAGCCCAAGTCGGATGCTTAACTGACTGAGCCACCCAGGCACCTCTCTTATAATTTATTTTTTAAATAGTGTGTCCCATTTGGGGCGCCTGGGTGGCCCAGTCTGATTCTTGGTTTTGGCTCAGGTTGTAATGTCACTGTTGGTGAGTTCAAGCCTCATGTAGAGCTCCATGCTGGAGCCAGCTTGGGATTCTCTTTCCCTCTGTCCCTCTGCTCTACTCTCTCTCTCTCTCTCAAAAATGAAGGAAGGAACGAACGAACAAAGTATCCTACATTCTGGATTTTGCTGATTATATCTACATGGGATAATATTGTATAATACATTTCTCCAGAATTCTTACGAATTGGTTACTCTATCTAGAAAGTTTTAATTTAAATTTGATGTTTTGGACAAGAATTCTTGTGCTTGCATCAGACAGCACTTAATATTCAGTTATCTCTCTTTTTTATGATGTTAACAGCTGTTGATGATCATTACCTAGATCCATTATTTCCTTAAAGTTTAACTGATAATATTCTCATTCTGTCTCTGAGTTATGGTTCATATAGGAAAGGCAGATTAAATTCTTGGAGCAGGGGTCTGTTTACTAGTTTCAGTATAATGAGTTGGTTTCCTAGTATCCTTCAAAGTTTATAATAAGAATTTTTCCCCTGATATCTTTGCTTAAATAAGTTATCTAAATCATGAACTTAAAAGCATATTTAATGTGTTTTATTAATACTCCAATTATTCTGCCTTTGACAAGTGGAAATCTCTTCAGATTGGTTTCTGACCTTTTGACATAACCCCAATAATCTTTGATAGCTTCTTTGCTTTATAATACACCAAGCTGTTGATGTTCATTTCATGTATTACCTGACTTAGACCTGGAATCAGCCATTTCTTCAAGGAGAGAGCCCAACTGCTTTTGGTAGGAATAGCATTTGAAGAACACAATCTGGATGCTATAAGTTCTCCTCACTATTGAATTGATCATTGTTTCTAGGCCATTCTATTACCAAATAATCTATCACAGTTGCTAACTGAAGAAACAAATGAATGAGCCCTGGTGCACTGGTCTCCATCCCAGGTGATCCCAAGGGGACTAGACAGGTTGAAAGCATAGCTCCTGGCTAAGTTTGCCAATGGTGTTGCCCAACAAACTTGGATAAACTCATCACAAGAGAAGCCAGTAACTCAAGAGACAAGGGTTTCGAAAAGAGAAAGGGAGAAATTTATTTCAAGTGCTGGCAGTCAGGGAAAGTGGCAAGCTCCAGCCTTAACAACTGACCTCTCCACCCACAGGATAGACACCTAGAGTTTTATAGGGAGGGATTCAGGAGTACATGAAAGAAGGCAAAGAGCACGTGATCATGGGTGGGGATTGGTGTGTGTTCAGCCTATGATCATGGGCAGAAAAGGGGACACTGGGGTGTCGTCTTCTAGGCATTCACTTGCTATCAGGGCTTTTTTTGTTTGGTATCTTGGAAAGTTCCTGGTCATTGCAAAGCACCTTCGTCAATGTCTTAAAAAAGTGCAATAGGGGCGCCTGGGTGGCGCAGTCGGTTAAGCGTCCGACTTCAGCCAGGTCACGATCTCGCGGTCCGTGAGTTCGAGCCCCGCGTCGGGCTCTGGGCTGATGGCTCAGAGCCTGGAGCCTGTTTCCGATTCTGTGTCTCCCTCTCTCTCTGCCCCTCCCCCGTTCATGCTCTGTCTCTCTCTGTCCCAAAAAATAAATAAACGTTGAAAAAAAAAAAAAGTGCAATAATAAATAAGCACAATGGGTTTTAGTTAGAGCCTGAGTTAAGCAGTCTTGTCTATTTCTGTTGTTTTTTTTCAAGTTTATTTATTTTGAGGGAGAGAGAGTGCACGCGCGCATGAGCAGAGGAGGGGCAGAGAGAGGGAGAGAGAGAATCCTAAGCAGGCTGCACACTCAGATGCAGGACTCAGTCCCATGAACCATGATCATGATCTGAGCCGAAATCAAGAGTTTGTCACCCATCCAACTGAGCCTCAGTATTACTCATTGAATCCTAACAATCATCTCATTTTATGAATAAGGAAACTGAGGCTTAGCTTGAGTAACTTGCTCAAGTTTCCATACCTATTATGAGGTAGGGCTCATACTCTGGAACACACTGTGGAGGTTTCTCAAAAAGTTAAAAATAGAACTACCCTATGATCCAGCAGTTGCAGGTTATTTACCCAGGGATACAAAAATACAGATTCGAAGGGCTACATGCACCTTGATGTTTATAGCAGCATTATCAACAATAGCCAAACTATGGAAAGAGCCCAAGTGTCCTTTGACTAATGAATGGATAAAGAAGATGTGGCACATATGTACAATGGAATATTAATTAGCCATCAAAAAGAATGAAATCTTGCCATTTGCAGTGATCTGGATGGAGCTAGAGTGTATTATGCTAAGTAAAATAAGTCCGTGAAAGACAAATACCATATATGTGGAATTTAGGAAACAAAACATGAACATATGGGAAGGGAAAAACTGGGGCGGGGAGCACACCTTAACTGACTCTTAACAGTAGAAAACAAACTAAGGGTTGATGGAGGGAATTGGGTTGGGGATGGGCTAAACAGGTAGTGGGTATTAAGGAGGGTACTTGTTACAATGAGTACTGGGTGTTAATATGTAAGTGATGAATCACTAAATTCTACTGAAACCAATAGTACACTATAGGTTAACTAGAATTCAAGTCAAAATTTGAAAAAAAAATGTATATATACAATAGAAAAGATAAATGGAAGCATCCCAAGTGTATATCAATAGATGAATGGCTAAAGAAAGTACACACATACATACACACACATACAAAGAGGTAGGGCTCAGACTCTTGACTAGTTTTCATCAGACCGTTCTTAATCATATTATTATGTCTTCTTACATTTTTCACATTGCTGGTATTTTCTTTTTCCTCTAGTTACCCTTATTATTTGTGGGATTAGACTATATTTTTTAGGTCTATCTGATTGTTATAATGGTTCTCTTCCTGTTTTCCTTGTTTTTTAGATTTGCTGCTTATTCTGTTTATTTTATTTGTTTTATAGTGAGTTTGGGTAATAAAAAACATGTTCCTAGAATTAACAGGGAACTTTGGAAACAGGGGTAACTGAGATAGGATTCTTTTACTATCTGTCCAGGAGAAAATAACAGCATTTTTTACTTAAATATGTGTTAAGGATGATGGAATGTTAAAGTTAGAAGTAATCTGGAGCTCTTGACTGGCTTAGTTGGTAGGGTATGCGACTCAATCTTGGGGTTGTGAATTCAAACCCCACACTGGGGGGAAAGTTTACTTTAAAAAAAAAAAAAGTGAAATTAGAAGTAATGTTAGAGAGACAGTAATAGTCCAAACTCTTCACGTTTTAGTGAGAAGATTAAAGCCAGAGAAGTGATATAACTTTCCTAAGGTAACATAGGTAGTGACAGAGCCAACAGCTATAATATAGGTCTCCTGATTCCTAGTCTCCTGCTTTTTCCACTGCTTCTGATTACCTTTCCCTGTTACTGTTAAACCTAGCCGGCCCTTTCCTTTCCTTGGTTATAATCTACTCATTATACATACTTTCCTGCAATGGCTCTGGGATGTTAAAAGGAATTTGAGGTTCTAAACCAAAAAACCTGGAACAAGTTCTTGCTTATTACTACATAGTCCCTAGCAAGTCTCTTAAAGAACATCAGTTTCCTACTTTTTTAGGATGGAAATAATAGTCCTCACATATCTGTTAGTGTTATTGCATGGCCAAAATAAGGTAATGTATGTTAGTGCAGTGTCAATTTAAATACTATTAAACAATGTATAAATAGTGTTTCAAGAAAGTATTCTTTGTTAAAAGATTAATTGAAAAAGAATTACAAGATTTTAGATGTAGAATAAAGCATAGTAAAAACTCTCTTAATAACTCCCACCTCGGGGCGCCTGGGTGGCGCAGTCGGTTAAGCGTCCGACTTCAGCCAGGTCACGATCTCACGGTCCGTGAGTTCGAGCTCCGCGTCGGGCTCTGGGCTGATGGCTCAGAGCCTGGAGCCTGTTTCCGGTTCTGTGTCTCCCTCTCTCTCTGCCCCTCCCCCGTTCACGCTCTGTCTCTCTCTGTCCCAAAAATAAATAAACGTTGAAAAAAAAAAATTAAAAAAAAAAAACAAAAAACTCCCACCTCACTAAATTATTAGAATAACCTATATTCTCCATCCCCCTTGTAAAATATACTGATATCTATAGTATAGATATCACTGACCTTTCCTGTCCATAAACTTCAGTTCCTGAGACTTGATTGGTAGGCTTTCCAAGAAGTATTTGTCTTGTTCATCTGCTTGAAGTTGTTGTAATTGCATAACTTAATATTAGATAAACTGATGAAAATGAATTCAAAGACAAAGATCGTTATTTCTGTGAAAGTTGTAATGAACAGCTAGGGAAAACTTTGATAAAGGTGAATTTATTTTTAAAAGTACTTTCAAATTTGGTATGGCTGAGACAACCATAGGGAAATCTTTCATGAAAATTCAGAAGGATTCTGTGTTCATATTACTTGAAAGTTTCTTTGTTTATTCCTCTTGATAAAAACACTAAAATTGAACCTATAGATCCACTCAAAGTAAAGTCCTCAGATTGACATTCGGAGATTTGCAAATTAAAATCCACTTATGTTTAAAAATTTTTAATGTGTAAGGTGTGTATGGATAAGTTATGATTCCTTATTTTAAAAGGCTTTTTTTTTTTTTAATTAATTAATTGGCCAACTACTGATCCTGGTCATATTGAACAAAAAGGCTTCTATTCTATTATAAATCATTTGAAGAAAAATTGTTCCTAGGATAGCTTGGTAGTTATAAGCTCAGGTTTTGAAGTCAGATTTGGGTTTGCATTTTGGCTCTGCCACTTATTAGTTCTATGACTTTGGGGGTTACTTAACTTTTATGACCTTTAGTATCTACATCTATAAAACAACATGGTAATTGTTATAATCATTAAAATGCATATAAACAACATAGCAGAGGGCTTGTCACACTGTATGCATGCAGATGTTCACTGCTTTTTGTAATTTAAACTTTTGAAATTTTAAAGAAGAGGTTCTTGGGGTACACATGCTCTCTGTCTCTCCAACAACAACAAAAAGAGCTTATCAGTAATGAATGATACTTCATATTAAAATAAAAATGAACTAGCCAGATTATTCAAGGCAGATATCAATGCTGCTTCTTCAGAAGCTTAATCCTCCCAATGAAAAGAGGTCCCTTCCTCTGGAGTCCATGCTATCTTATCGGAACTGTTAATAAAAAAAAGTTTAGTAGGGGCACCTGGGTGGCTCAGTCAGTTAAGCATCTGACTTCGGCTCAGGTCATGATCTCGCGGTTTGTGAGTTCGAGCCACGCGTCGGGCTCTGTGCTGACAGCTCGGAGCCTGGAGCCTGCTTCAGATTCTGTCTCCTTCTCTCTCTGCCCCTCCCCCACTTGTGCTCTGTCTCTCTCTATCAAAAATAAATAAGTGTAAAAAATATAAAATAAAATAAAAAGTTCAGTAAAGTAATGTTGATAATCATTGTTCCAGCTCTCTACTTACAGTGAAAGCTCCTTGAGGTCAAGGATCATCTATCAGACTCTAGTATATAGCATCAAGTATATAGTGAGAGCTTAATAAATTCTCTGTTGAATAAAATGAATATTTTAGGTTATTAAAAGGGATAAAATGGGGCGCCTGGGTGGCGCAGTCGGTTAAGCGTCCGACTTCAGCCAGGTCACGATCTCGCCGTCCGTGAGTTCGAGCCCCGCGTCGGGCTCTGGGCTGATGGCTCAGAGCCTGGAGCCTGTTTCCGATTCTGTGTCTCCCTCTCTCTCTGCCCCTCCCCCGTTCATGCTCTGTCTCTCTCTGTCCCAAAAATAAATAAACGTTGAAAAGGGATAAAATAATGATTTTTGTCAGAGATCATTAAAAAACCATAACAGATTTTAATGTAAGTGAATTTTGACATTTGAAAAATTAATAGTATATAATATAGCAAAGAGGAAGCTGAAATCAGTTATCTTTACCTATGTCAAGACTATAAGTTAGCACCATAGGGTTCTAATTAAAAATTACAGATTTTCACTAATCTTTATTTTCTTTTCTAGAGTATTCCAGACAGAGTCTCATATGAAAATAGTAAAGTCAGAAATTGCAGGTAAATATGTTATTGCAATCTCTGCTAAATCTGTTTTCTATAAAATTTTCCTGTGGCTGGGGCACGTGGGTGGCTCAGTTTTTTGAGTGTCCAACTCTTGGTTTCAGTTCAGGTCATGATCTCACAGTAATGGTATCGAGCCCCAAGTTGGGCTCTGTGCTGAACATGGAGCCTGCTTAGGATTCTCTCTCTCCCTCTCTCTGCCTCTCTCCTGCTTGTGTGCACCTGTGCGTGTACATGCTCTCTCTCAAAATAAATGAACTTTAAAATTTCACTGTTGCCATTTAACCAGGTAATTGATAAAACTTAATAAACTTACTGTTTATCTCACTGCTTAAAAGGTATAACTTGCAGGGCACCTGGGTGGCTCAGTCGGTTAAGCATCGACTTCAGCTCAGGTCATGAACTCACAGTGAGTTTGAGCCCCGCATCGGGCTCTGTGCTGACAGCTCAGAGCCTGGAACTTGCTTTGGATTCTGTGTCTCCCTCTCTCACTGCTCCTCCCCTGCTCGTGTTCTGTCTCTCTCTCAAAAATAAATAAAAATATATTTTTTTTAATGTATTTTATTTTATTTTTTTTTTTTAATTTTTTTTTTCAACGTTTATTTATTTTTTTGGGACAGAGAGAGACAGAGCATGAACGGGGGAGGGGCAGAGAGAGAGGGAGACACAGAATCGGAAACAGGCTCCAGGCTCTGAGCCATCAGCCCAGAGCCCGACGCGGGGCTCGAACTCACGGACGGCGAGATCGTGACCTGGCTGAAGTCGGACGCTTAACCGACTGCGCCACCCAGGCGCCCTTAAAATTTATTTTAAAATAAGTGTAACTTGAGCCATGAGAGGCAGAAGGTAAGGTGGGTATTTAGTAATTTCTTTTTTTTTTAATTGCTATTAATTTTTCTAATGTTTTACCAGTGTATCCTTGAACAAATTTAATTTTTATTTTATTTTTAGAAACAGATGCAGGAGAAAAGGTTCTATTTATACAGTAAGTAAAGAAAATGTGATTCACATTATATTTTAAAAAGCTCTTTATCCCTGTTAAATGCAGTGTTTTTTAAATTAAATTTTTTTTGTTTTTATTTTTGTGTCCCTTTTGTGGAATACTTAGGGTTAATTCAGAAAACAGATTCTTTGCAGAATTTAATATACTGCTTTCTCTCATAAGTGTGTGCATTGTCCAGCTTATCTTTTTAACAGAGTGATGAAACACTCTGCTTTCACATATAAATTCTTAAATACAACAGCTAATACAAGACAATACCAAGTTTTCAGATTTTTTCATTAAATTAGTCTTTCTTACCATAATATAGAGAAAAATAAATACCAATAGCTCTTGCACAAATGAAAAGATGTTTATTTTCATTCATCATAACAGAAATACAAAGACTGTTAATGAGATACAATTTTTCATCTAATCATCTGAGAATATAGGTGAAAAGTCACTCATTGTTAGTGGATGTAAATTGAAGAAGGCAGCTGGCAGTATCATTCAAAATTTTAAATATACATGTCCTTTGACTTAGCAATTTCATGCCTGGGAATTTATTTCATCAAGATACTTGTAAATGTTTGAAATGATAAACATGTAAGATTATTCACTGCAGCATTTATGTAATAGCAAAAGACATGAAAGATCCTCAAGATCCATCAGTAAGGGACTGGTTAAATAAATCACAAATTTTCCGTGTAATTGACTACTGTTGAGCTGGAAAAAAAGATTCTTTTTATATACTGATGCAGAAAATACTCTAAGCTTAGGCTTTTCACAGTTAACCACTGTTGATAATTTTGGATGTCCTTGCAGAAATTTAAATGTATTTCCAAGTGATGTTTATCTTTAGTTTTTTTTTTTTTTTTTAAGACAAAAATGAGAACATTTAATAGTATGTCTTGTAACACTTTCCATGTTGTTATATATAGATATACCTCAATCTTTTATAATTTGTTGTATGTCTGCATCAGCATTTAGTCAGCTGCCTATTGATGGACATTTGGGTTGTTTTACCTTTTTTTTGTTTGGTTTTCAGGATGAATTTCTAGAAAATGAGTCGCTTTATAGGTTGTTTTTTTGAAAAAAAACAGTGGCATATATTAAGCATATTTTTATAATATCCTTGAAATTAACAAGGCCTTAAGACCAATCTGAAAAGGGTCCTTTAATTGCCTTGTAATTTTTTCCGTCAGAGGAGTCTTTTTAAAGGCTGTCTTTGTATTTTTCTGCCAGTCACCCTATGAAATCCTTAGACCTTCCCTACCCTTTCTAACTGTTGTGATACTTGGTAATTGTTTGGGGTATAGATTTTGAAAATACTTTTTAATTTTTAGGAACAAGAATCCAGAAGATAACTACTGTGAGATTACTGGTGAGTATGACCACAATACTTTTCTTACCACATACCTTTCTCTTTATCCAAATTTCTGACAAAATAATGTGTAAAAGAACTGTGGGAAAAAATGTAAAGAGAACTCTGTTCTTTACACAATATCTTCACTTTGATATTTTGCAAACTTGCTGTTATTTCTGCCAGACTTGCTGTTCCTCTTGTTTTCTCTTTTTTTGGATTCACACTCAGTCATTCACTCCAGTCAGGAGTTGAGTCATTTTTGAACTTTTCCTCATTCCCCATATCCACTTGGTTTCACTCTATTCTTTATCCTAAATGTCCTGCCAATCTGTTACCTGCAAATCATTATTCTTTTGTGGGGTACTATTGTACTTAGTTTCTTATCCTTATGAACCATTTTATATATTTCTAAATCTGATATTACCCACTGACTTAAAATTGTTCAATGACACTTTTTTTGCTTATAGGATAAAACCCACCTCTTTGGCATAGGCTTAGCCCTTTGTAATTTGGCTGGTCTTCTCCAGTCTTTTTTTTTTTTTTTTTAAGTTTTTTTTTTTGGTTTTTTTTTTTTTTAATTCTTGAGAGAGAGAGAGAGAAAGAGAGAAAGTGTGAGTTGGGAGGGGCAGAGAGAGAGAAGGAGAGAGAATTCCAAGCAGGTTCCACACTGTCAGCGTGGAGCCTGATGTGGGGCTCGACATGAGGCTCAAACTCATAAACCATGAGATTATGGCATGAGCTGAAGTCAGACACTTAACCAACTGAGCCACCCAGGTGCCCCAACTTCTCCAATCTTATCTCCTGCCCTTTATAGACATACTTTGCTCTAGCCCATGAAAAAGTATTTATAGTTCTCCATGTTGACTTTTTTTTCTGCCTGTATCCATTTATAAATGCTGTTTCTTTTATCTGAAGTGACCTTCCTATTCCAAATTGCCTATCGGTCTTCTCATTTTTCACTTAACTTCGTTTTTCACTTAGCTTAATTTCAGTCCTATTCAAAATAGCCAGTCCAGTGTGCCTGGCTGGGTCAGTCAGTGGAGTATGCAACTCTTGATCTCAGGATTGTGAGTTTGATCCCCACAGTGGGTTTAGGGATTACTTAAAAATAAAATCTTAAAAAAAAAAAAAATTGCCAGTCCACAAAGTGGTATAGTCCATGACAGAAAAGGAACTTGCACTATAATGTAAATCAACTCTGGCAGTAAGCTACTGTTGAGTTAGGTGACATTTTTTTTCTTAGTAAAACTTTCTTGATGAAGGAAATATCACATGATTTACATTGGTTGCAAGCTCCTTATTTCATCATGAATTGGTAACAGGCAGTTCACAGATTGGCACCACACACTAAGTAGTACTGGGTTAAATGGAGCCTTCTCTGACAAAACGAAGGAATCACTCTGTCTTGTACTATCATACCATCCCTTTTATGTCTCAGTCTTTTGTAGAATTTACACATTGTATTTCAGGTATTTACTTCTGGCTGTCTTATTAAACTAGGAACTCAGTCCAGAAATTGTGTTTATTCTTTGTGCCTTGGTAGGTAGTTGAGTTTTGAGGCATATAATGCATTCTGAGTAAATATTTGTTGGATAAATGAATGAAAGCTTGATATATAAGTAAGACTTTGAACAAAAAACCTATAATGGGGCACCTGGGTGGCTCAGTCAGTTGAGCATTCAACTTCAGCTCAGGTCATGAACTCGCAGTCTGTGAGTTTGAGCCCCACGTCAAGCTCTGTGTGATAGCTCAGAGTCTGGAGCCTGCTTCAGATTCTGTGTCTGTCTCTCCCTGTGCCCCGACCCCAATCACACTCTGTCTTTCAAAAATGAATAAAATGTTAAAAAAAAAATTTTTTAATAAAAAAGGCTGTAATTACTTCATCATATTCAATCAGGGTTGCCATAAACTCTTTAAAACTTTTTTTAATGTTTATTTATTTTTGAGAGACAGAGAATGAACAGGGGAAGGGCAGAGAGAGAGGGAGATAAAGAATCTGAAGCAGGCTCCAGGCTCTGAGGTGTTATGTTATTACAGAGCCCGATGTGGGGCTCGAACTCACAAACTGTGAAATCATGACCTGAGTTGAAGTTGGATGCTTAATGTCTGATAGAGCCATCCAGGTGCCCTGCTATAAACACTTTAAAATGTTCTAAAGATTTTTGTGATGTGTACCAGTGTTGTATGGAAGTGTTGAATCACTATATCGTACACCCAAAACTAATATTACACTGTATGTTAACCACCTGGCTAACTGGAATTTAAATAAAAACTTAAAAAAATGGTCTAAAGATTTGCCTTTAAATTTAAGTATTATAAAATGTATTTCCTGTTTTATATAGCGTCTTCAATCCCTTCCTATTTTGAAACCCCATTTGTGACCTAAATCTTTATATTTCAATTCAAAAAGTCTTGAGTCTAATCTCTTATTTTCATTCTCATTTTCTCTTACCCAAACATAAATTTTCATCCTCTTTATATCTGCAATATTGTAGCAGCTCCTCATTGGTTCATCTTCTCTTCAATCTACTTTCTTCTCCTTCTCTAGAGTTATTTTTTATAAAACGCACATCTCATCATGGAAGCATCTAGATCCTTTAACATAGAGGCACCTGGGTGGCTCAGTTGGTTAAGTGTCCGACTTCAGCTCAGGTCATGATCTCGGGGTTTGTGAGTTCGAGCCCTTCGTTGGGCTGTGCTGACAGCTCAGAGCCTGGAGCCTGCTTTGGATTCTGTGTCTCTCTCTGTGCCTCTCCCCTGATCATGCTCTGTCTCTCAAAAATAAATAAACATTAAAAAAAAATTTTTTAGATTCTTTAACATAAAATAAAAGATGCTTCAAAATCTTTATCTAACATTTCATTTATTTTATTTTATTTTTTTATGAGAGAGAATGCGCGTGAGTCAGGGAGAGGGACAGAGAGAAAGAGAGAATCTCAAGCAGGCTCCCTGCAGAGCTTGATATGGGGCTGAATCCCATGACCCTGGGACCGTGACCTGAGCTGAAACCAAGAGTCTGACGTTCAACCAACTGAGCCACCCAGTTACTCCTTACTCTAACATATCTATCTCATCAGTTGGGTATTCTGTCCCATGTAACCTCTACTATCCAGAGAATAAAAATAAAATGGAGGGAAAAAAAAAGTACCCCAAAGTTTCCAACTTTACAGTTCCCCCTTTAAAATCACTACATCCGTGGGGCGCTTGGGTGGCTTAGTTGGTTTGGTGTCTGACTTCAGCTCAGGTCATGATCTCCTGGTTTGTGGGTTCGAGCCCCGCGTCTGGCTCTGTGCTGACAGCTCAGAGCCTGCAGCCTGCTTCAGATTCTGTCTCTGGCTCTCTCTGCCCCTCCCCTGCTTGTGCTCTGTCTCTCTGTCTCTAAAATAAATAAACATTAAAAAAAAATTTTTTTTTTAAATCACTACATCCTAGGAGTGCCTGAGTGGCTCAGTTGGTTAAGTGTCTAACTCTTTTTTTTTTTTTAATGTTTATTTATTTCTGAGACAGAGACCGAGCATGAGTGGGGGAGGGGCAGAGAGAGAGGGAGACACAGAATCAAGCAGGCTCCAGGCTCCGAGCTGTCAGCACAGAGCCCAACACGGGGCTCGAACTCACAAACCATGAGATCATGACCTGAGCCGAAGTCGGTCACTCAACCGACTGAGCCACCCAGGCACCCCAAAGTGTCTAACTCTTGATATTGGCTCAGGTCATAATCTCACAGCTGTGAGATTGGGCCCCGCATTGGGCTCTATGCTGAGCGTGGAGCCTGCTTGGGATTCTCTCCCTCTCTCTGCCTCTCCTTCACTTGCTCTCTCTCTCTCAAAATAAATAAACTTTAATAAAACAAATTTACCACATTCTAAAAATATTTCAGTCACATAGAGAATATAATAATCGCTGATCTCTCTGTCCCTAAAATGGGACAGTTGGAAGTCTTAATGAAATTTAATACCTAAGTTCTTATGAAGGGCTTAGTAACTGATAATACTAAGTAAATACTCATAAATGATAAAGAACCTAAGGAAAGAAAAATCAGGCTCTTGATAATATATTTTTTTCTTATTGACTATAGTTTTTTCTTCTTTTTCAATAGGAATGAACACATTGCTCTGTGCTCCCATTCAGTCTCAGATGCAACAGAGAGAGGTATGAGTTCATGCATGTGCCTTTATATTTTAGTCTCCCTTGATAGTTAACACACAAAAACATTAATGGTAATGGCATGATTTAGGGGTTAATTACCAAAGTGGACCAGCATAGACTGGAAAACTTCTTACCTTTTCAGTTAACTAAGGACAGTTCAGTCACAACCAGTATAAATAATAGGGAAATATATTAATTATATCAGGACTTCTCAAACTGTAATGAGCATATGAACTCAGGATTTTGTTGAAATATAGATACTTTTCCAGTACATCTGGCACAGGCCCTGTGATTCTTTACTTCTTTTTTTTTTTTTTTAATTTTTTTTTTTTTCAACGTTTATTTATTTTTGGGACAGAGAGAGACAGAGCATGAACGGGGGAGGGGCAGAGAGAGAGGGAGACACAGAATCAGAAACAGGCTCCAGGCTCCGAGCCATCAGCCCAGAGCCTGACGCGGGGCTCGAACTCACGGACCGCGAGATCGTGACCTGGCTGAAGTTGGACGCTTAACCGACTGCGCCACCCAGGCGCCCCTGTGATTCTTTACTTCTAATCTCCCGATGATACTAGTGCACGGACCATACTTTGAGTAGCAAGAAGTTAGGCTGTATCCTTACAAATAAAACCACTGCTTTAAGATTCAAAAAGAACCCAACTTCTAAGAGTAGAGCATACTATAAATTAGCTGTCATGCACTTATCCCTTTCTCAGTCTTTTTTATTTAGCATGAGAATGACCTATCTAATTAGTAATTAGAATTTTTATTATAATTGACATTGTCAGTCTTTTTCACGTTTTAGTCGTTCTAGTAGGTGTATAATTAACCTTGAACTTCCTGGGGCGCCTGGGTGGCGCAGTCGGTTAAGCGTCCGACTTCAGCCAGGTCACGATCTCGCGGTCCGTGAGTTCGAGCCCCGCGTCAGGCTCTGGGCTGACGCTCAGAGCCTGGAGCCTGTTTCCGATTCTGTGCCTCCCTCTCTCTCTGCCCCTCCCCCGTTCATGCTCTGTCTCTCTCTCTGTCCCAAAAATAAATAAAACGTTGAAAAAAAAAAAAAATTAAAAAAAAAAATTAACCTTGAACTTTCAATTTGTGCAAAAATATGCTACATACCATGTCACTGATTCAGACAAACAGTATATCATGAAACCATCGTTGAGGATTGTTTATATAGTACTCTGTATATAGTACATGTTATAAAATACGTTTCTAAAAGTTTGCATTTGATCTAATCTCCTACATTTTGCTTTCATTATAGATTTCAGTTGCAGAACACAGCCATGAAAAGAAACATGCAC
This sequence comes from Leopardus geoffroyi, assembly GCF_018350155.1. NCBI lineage: Eukaryota > Metazoa > Chordata > Mammalia > Carnivora > Felidae > Leopardus > Leopardus geoffroyi. Next base: position 62,572,879 of record NC_059337.1, on the reverse strand, counting down.
ATGACCGGACAGTCGTCTTTTCAGATGAAAACCAGATGGATCTAACAACAAGTCACACTGTGATGATTACCAAAGGCCTTTTAGATTGTACCAAAAGTGAAAAATCCACTAAGATAGATACCACATCATTTCTGGCTAACTTAAAGCTCCATACTAAGGATTTAGGAATGAAAAAGGAATTAAATTTTTCCATGGATCAAAGCACTTCTTCAGAAAAGAAAATAAATTTTAATGACTTCATAAAAAGATTGAAAACAGGAAAATCTAATGCTTTAACAGGACCGGATAAAGAAAATTTTGAGATATCTGTTCATCCCAAAGAATCAAATAGGGCCTCTTCTGTACATCAAATGCATGTATCTCTTAGGGTAGATGAAAACAGCAATAATATGACTAGAATCTTTAGAGAACAAGATGATGAGATGAATTTCACCCAGTGTCATACAGCCAATATTCAGACTTTGGTTCCCACATCCAGTGAGACCAGCTTAAGGGAATTTAAAGGTGATAATATTACAATTTATGGCAATGACTTTATGGACTTGACAGTTAATCACACTATCCAGAATTTGCCCTCAGCAGATAATTTATCTAATACAGAAAATCAAACTCAGAATGTCATGATGGATATTCCAACAGCTTATGGAACTAAAGCTCCAGGAAAGAAGACATTCTTAAAGAATAAACTGAATGCTGCTTTTCAAGACCCTTCTTTCAACCCTAAGGGTGAAATACATACTATCAGAAGTCCTATTACAGAGACAGAAACTCACATAGTCACACAGACTTCTAACCAAGATGCCAGAACATTGGCCATGATCCCAGAATCTATATGTGTGAGCCCAGCTACTCAAGATCATAAAACATTTTTCTATTCTAGCAGTAATGATGCTATGGAACTAACCAAGGGTCTCTCAGGTATGAGAGAAGAGAAGAATTTACTGAAGAATGAGAGTAATTATTCTAAAATATATCCCAATCCAGATACCATGTCTATTGTCACAGAGAAAACTGTTTATTTAGGAGAGGATAGCATGGACATTACCAGGAGTCATACAGTTGCAATAGATAATCAGATTTTTAAACAAGATCAGACAAACATACATAGAGCAGACACACCAGTATCTGAAAAAGAAATGATGCTCCAAAATCTCAAAACCATGTCAGAGGATGAGGAAATAAATATAAATTGTAGCTCAGTTCCTCATGAATTTAAGGGAAGATTACAGCAGAGCCTGGCAAATTCTTTATCCTTTTCATTGACTGACAAAAAGACTGAAATATTCACAGATGAAGATATGGATTTGACTAGAAGCCACACAACTAACCTAGGAAGTCAAGTTCCTCTTGCATCTTACAATCTAACATCTGAGAATACCAGTAAATTTCACTCTCAAAGCAAAAGCTCTTCAAATGAATGGGAAGAAATGACCAAAAGTCATATGGAACCATCCCAACAGCCAGACAAAATAGCTAAAAACACCCCAAATGACACCTGGGGCAAAGACAAAGATCAAGTTTTCAAGATTGCACCCTATCTTGACAAAGATTCTCGTCACTCAGCTGATGCTAATCAAGACACAGCAACAAGCCATATGGTATACTCTGGTGGAAATCTTGAGAAACAAGTAATACTGGGAAATAGTGGAAATACAGTTTTATGTCAGCAACCTTTATTTCCTACCACAGAGTCATTTTCTGTATTAGAAGGACAGTCTACCATGAAGAATCATAATATTGCTGTTAACAGTTACACAGTGAAATCTGCACCAGGTCAGAATTCTAAACTGCCTGAGCCACTAAGGAAAAGTTTAGGCAATCCCACACTTGACTGTTCTCATGACAAGACAATTATTTGTTCAGAGGAAGAACAAAATATGGATCTAACCAAGAGTCATACTGTTGTCATTGGATTTGGTCCTTCTGAGGTACAAGAATTGGGTAAGACTGATTTAGAAAATACTAACAGCCAGCTGACAACAGTAAACAAACAGATAGCTGTAAAAGTTGAAAAATGTAGTAAAACTCCTGCAGAGAAAATTGGAGTATTTGTTTCTAATGATAACATAGATGTGTTGGAGGACAAAAGTATACAGAAACTTGGATTTCTGAATGAAAAGCAAGATGTCAAAATTTGTGGAAGGAAAAGTGTTGGCAGACTAAAAGTTGATGAGACTATTGTATTTTCAGAGGGTGATGAGAATGATATGGATATCACCAAGAGTTTTACAGTGGAAATAAATCATAAACCTTTATTAAATGAACAAGATTTTCATTTGGTGCCTTTGGCAGGAACTTCTAAAACTGTTTTGTATACGTGTGGGCAAGATGACATGGAGGTTACTAGAAGTCACACAACTGCTATAGAATGTAAAACTGTCTCACTGGACGAAATCACTAGGCCTGTTGACAAAACTGTAATGTTTGTAGATAATTACAGTGAACTGGAAATGACAAAGTCCCACACTGTTTTCATTGACTACCAAGCAAAGGATAGGACTGTGTTTACAGACAGACCTGACTTTGAACTATGCAAAAGAAAAAGCCCAGAAAAGCCAAGAGTGACATTTCCTTCTGCAGAGGACAGTGTTTTCTTTCCAGAGAATGGTGAAAGTGACCATTCAGCAGCAAAAGTCAACAAGCTAACACCACTGACAGAATGGCCTAACATTGGTCCTATAGAGAAAGCTGTAGGATTTATAGCTGGTGATAACATGGAAGTGCCTAAATCAACCATTTGGAAAAATGACAAAGATGTACCAAAGCCTGAACTTCTGAATGATACTATATCACGCAAAAGTCAGAGAAGGAAAAGCCTTAGTCTTAAAAATGACAAAACTGCATTTTTCAAAAATGATAAAAATGGTATGGATATCACCCAGAGTTGTACAGTGAAAATAAGTAACAAAAGTGTCCTGGAAGATAGAGAGGATTCCTGTTTGGTGCCTTTGGCAGGAACTTCTAAAACTGTTTTGTATACATGTGGGCAGGATGACATGGAGATGACTAGAAGTCACACAACTGCCTTAGAATGTGAAACTGTCTCACCAGATAAAATAACTACTAGGTCTATGGACAAAACTGTAATGTTTGTAGATAATCACTGTGATCTGGAAGTTACCAAATCCCATACTGTTTTCATTGATTGTCAAGCCACAGAGGAAATTCTTCAAGAGTGCCCTAAATTTGGAATAGCTAAAGGAAAAACCTTGGGTATTTCTTTTCATAATGATGGTCACTCTATTCAAGAACTCACTGAAAAACAAGCACTGGCTGTAGAAAACAAAATTGTTTACTCTGAGCAAAAGCATCATGTGATACCCTCTGTTCCTATTAATACATTGTCTGGGGGTCAAAGTCAGTTAGAAATTATCAAATTCAATAGCACTGTGGATGAACAGGCCATGGGGAAAGTTGTAGACCAGGCCTATACATTGGAAAAAGCCAAAACTGAAAGCTGTCAGTTAAATAGTACAGATAGAAGAAACATGGATATTACAAACAGTCATGCAACTGCTATGTGTGGATCCAGTGATAATTATTCCTGTTTACCAAATGCTATTTCCTATTTTGACAGTTTGGGGGGGAGTGTCATGTCCTCAGATGATAAAGATGAGAAAGCCAGTAATTGCCCAATGCAAAACGATCTTGTTTATGCAAACAATTTAGCCAATGAATATTACTTGAAATCTGAGGGACTGCCTCTCTCTGCTTCTTGTTCTTTGTTAGAGGAAGAAGTTACTCAAACCATTACCAAAGGACACTTAGACTGTGCTATAACAGTGCTCAAAGATCAAGATCTGATTAAGGAGCCCCAAAATGTGATAGCTAATCAAACTTTAATATATAGTCAAGATCTGGGGGAGGTAACTAAACCTAATTCAAAGCGAGTATCTTTTAAGCTCCCAAAGGATCAAATGGAGGGCTTTGTTGATAAGGCAGAACATAATTTAAAGATGACCTTTGTTGATGATGTCTGTGTGGCTTCTAAGCCTCATCTCTCAACCCAGCTACCTCCATTATCTCAACAAGGACAAATAATTGTGAATAAAGATGAAACAGTATTGTCTAACACTGGAAATAAGGATTTAAATATTGTTATGGGAAATTCTTCTGTACCCACATGTGCAAATGAGTCCAAAATGCTCAATAATGCCCAACAGTATACTATAGCCTGTAAAAAAGAGCTGAGGAAAAATATTCAGGCAGCTAAATACAATACAGATTTCCACAGTAACTCTGACTTGACTAAGCAAGTTATTCACACTCATGCTAATTCTAGAGAAGCATCATCTCCTGAAATTGCATCTAATACTGCAAGTTTTAGTAGTGTCAAATCAGATCTGAATAATTTGAATGGAAAAACTGAAGAATTTTTAGATTTCCAAACTGCTCATATACCACCTTCTCCAGAACAATTACTTGCATTGGTAAATAAGGCACACAATCATATGAGTATAGAGCAAGCTACAGAAATACATAATATTAACACAGTGTCCGGCAATGTTGAAGATGATGGAGATAAAGAAAATAAAATTTCTCATAATGGAACTGAAACTGTCTCTGTACCACTCACAGTTGTAAAAGATAAAGTAAGGAGACGTTCTTTGGGAATATTTTTGCCCAGATTGCCAAATAAGAGAAATTGTAGTGTCACTGGTATTGATGACCTGAAGCAGATTCAAGGAGATACAGCTGATTTAAGTCACTTAGAAACTCAACCAGTCTTCAGTAAGGAATCAAGCATTGAGTTTGTTGCAACTAAGCTGAACTTAAGTCCATCTCAATATATAAATGAGGAAAACCTTCCTATATACCCTGGTGAGATTAATTCCTCAGACTCTATTATCATAGAAACTGAGGAAAAGTCTTTGATTGAGACATATCAAAGAGAGATTTCACCATCTGAAAATAATGTAAGAGAAACCAGTAATAGCCAAAAAAGAACCTGGACACAAGAAGAAGATGATATTCAGAATGAGACAAAAATCAGAAAAAGTGAGATTAGGTTTAGTGATACTCCACAAGATCAGGAGGTAAGCTCTGTCTTGAACTAAGGAATGTTATTTATTTTTTTTAATATGTATTCATTTATTTTGAGAGAGAGAGAGAACACGTGCACGAGCAGGGGAGGGGCAAAGAGAGAATCCCAAGCAGCCTCCACACCAATTCAGGGCTCTAACTCATGACCCTGAGATCATGACCTAAGCAGAAATCATTAGTCAGTAACTGACTGAGCCACACAGGCAGCCCTTGAATTTTAATTTTAAGGCAGAAGTTGATGAGTAGGAATTGATTATTTCCAACTATAGGGCTGGGGAAATAATCGTGTGTGGCATGTTAAGAAATTATTTGACTAACAATTTGAAGTGACAAATCACAAAAAAATGAAATGGGAAGTAGTATAAAAATTAATGCTGAAATTGTGCAATTTGTCATTGTGTGTTTGCATATGAGAATCTCCAGGCAGGGTGTATGTAGTTTGAAAAGTTATCTTTAGTGTTCTAAATATCTAGAGGGTAAAAAACAAAACAAAACAACTTTTTGTTATGCAAACTGCGTAAAGAAAAGCCTGCTTGAATTTTCTTGGCTAATGAAGATATGTGAAAGCTGAGAGTCCATTTCTTTAGTGAATGAGAGAATGCCTAAGTCAAGCCCAGTATCTCAAGGTGAAGTGAGATTCTGAATTTATGAAAGAGGTCATAGATTTTTTTTTTTTTTTGAAGTTGAAGGAATACTCATTTAGATAACTTGGAGAGAATGGAACCTATCACTCAAATTGAGTTGTATAGGTGGAGAAATAAAGATTAGAAAGTATCAGAGATTGATAGAAGACAGAGTTTAAATGCTATTAAGAAATATGTGCGTGAGCTTAGAAAATTATTTTAGTACTTCTATAATATGAGGTCCTGAGGAAATGAAGCTTTGAAGTAGTATCAGTGATAGAAAATTTAAAACTAAAAAGATTCCATAAAAATTATTAATATTTTTTTAATGTTTATTTATTTTTGAAAGAGACAGAGACAGAATGCAATTGGGTTAGGGGCAGAGAGAGAGGGAGACACAGAGTCCAAAGCAGGCTCCAGGCTCCGAGCTGTCAGCACAGAGCCTGATACGGGGCTTGAACCCACGAGCTGTGAGATCATGACCTGAGCTGAAGTCGGACTCTCAACTGACTGAGCCACCCAGGCGCCCCAAAAATTAGTAGTATTTTGTTCAGTAGATAGTGAATATCTGCTGTGTCCTGGGTATAGTTTAGGAGCTGGGAATGAATCAATGAGAATTTGCAGAAAAGAAAATCAGTTCTCATGGAGATTACATTCTAACATTTAGACCAAGAACATGTTGTCTTCAAAATTTATGTAAGTAGTAGGTGAAAATGGCGTTTAAGCCTGTAAAGTCAAATGGCTAAAATGGTAAAAGCAAGACCACATCCCTTATTTGACATCAGCCAAAGGAATGTTGGTCACCTGGGGAAAGAAGTACTAAAGCCTGGAAGTAAGTTTCTTTGTGCTCTAGCCAGAGCCACTATGTATAGCCAGTTTTCTATGCTGGTTTATTTCAGCGTGGTAGCCCTGACCCTGGTGGCTAGTAGTTAAATAATTGGATAGGTCAACATTTGTCAGCTCATTGGATCTGTCTTTAACTTAGACACATCTGAGAAACCATTTGCTTATGCGGTATAATGCACAAGGTGATTTCTATATATTCTTAAATAAATTACTTTAAAGGTTTAATAAGTTGCTTATTACTTATTCTAATTTGTTACTGAGGTATTTCATATAAATTATAGATAAGTTTTATGTTAAGAAGTAGTATTTGTTAGCATTTAACAAACATTTAGTTATTTATAGGTATACAGAGTCCTAACTTCATGCTGATGATGTTCCTTAATTGATAATTTCAGATTTTTGATCACCATGCTGAAGGCGATATAGATAAAAATGCTAACAGTGTATTAATAAAGAGCCTAAGCAGGACACCATGTAGTTGCAGCAGTTCTCTGGATTCGATCAAGGCCGATGGGACTTCTCTGGACTTCAGCAGTAAGATCTTCATGAAGGCTAAATAATAGAAGTCATCTGCTTACTTGACTAATAATAAATGTATTTCAGTTTAGGAGATATTTAAAATTTATTTAAGCTTTTTGGGAGTTATAGCTAATTGATAAGTAAAATATTTAGTCTCTTTTTAATTCTTAGTAATTTTAATAAATTGAGAAGTGATAGACTATAAACGGTAAGAGAAACATTGAATGGGGCCTTAAAATTGTGATATACTTTGCACTATAAATGACTCTCTTCCCCCAAAGATCCTAGCAGATATCTTCAATGGAATGAACCACACATATAAACCTGAATGATGGTTAAAATTAAGCTTACAATTCAGTTTTGACATGTTCATCTCCTGAATTTGCTTTACCTCTAGCACACCACAATAGTCAAATGGAATCACAGTTCCTCAGAGACACTATTTGTGAAGAGAGCTTGAAGGAGGTATGTTAAAATACTTATGTTTCTGTTGCAACTGTTTTCCTCTTTTTGTTTTTAAATTTTTTTAGGGGAGCTTGGGTGGCTCAATCGGTTAAGTGTCCCAAGTCTTTGATTTCGGCTCAGGTCATGATCTCACAGTTCAAGAGATCAAGCCCCAGGCTGATCAGCTCTCTCTCTCTCTCTCTCTCTCTCTCTCTCTCTCTCTGCCCCTCCCCTGCTCACTCTTTCTCTCTCAAAAAAAAGAAACTTAAAAAAATGTTTTTTTAATTATGAAATATTTCAACTATACAGAAAACAAGTGTTTTTTATTAAGGACCCAGCATGTTCATTAGTCATATGGAGTAGAAATCACAATTAGAAGACCTATGTTTTATAATTTGTTCTTAATTCTATTGTTACTGAATAACATTAAGAAATACTATTAGATAAAATCTTTTCATGTATAGCTTTACAGATATTTAGATATTTCCACAAATATACTGTAAGCTATTTAGAAACAAAGTAGGGTGTTATAGTCAAAAAGAACTCACTTTGAATAGTTGTGCAAACTTTTTTTCTTTCCTCAGAAACTCAAAGATGGGAAAATTACAATAAAGGAGTTCTTTATACTTCTTCAGGTCCACATTTTGATACAGAAACCCCGACAGAGCAATCTCCCAACCAGAGTAAGTGCAATTTCTTGACAAAATAGTTATCTCAGTCAAAATGTATTGTACTTGTTTATTAGACTGCATCAAAATGTGTGTTTATACAAAAACAGAAAAAGAATCTAAGGAAGCATATTTTCCTGCAGAAAGTTTTTCTATAGTAGGTATATTGTGCTTAGCATAAAAATTGATTTTTTGTAGTGTCATAGATTTTGATAAGGTGAAATTTTATTTTTTCTCATTCCTTGCTATGTATTTTGTCTTTGATCCTTTTTCTTGAACATATACTTTTTCACACTATTATAAAAATCCAAGTATAAAAAATTTTTAATAAACATTTTTCAAAATCAAAATTATGTAAGATTATACAATGTTTGAATTATATAATCAACAAACTCAATTTAAAAGATTAATAGAAAAATTTAATAGGAATATTTTTTTCTCTTAAGTCTGTCGAACATTTATAAAAATTAGTTATGCCCTTGACCACAAAGAAAGTATTAACAGACTGAAAAAAAAATGGAGATTTTACGGACAATATTACCTGATCTTAATCCAATAAAATTAGAACTAATAAAAGGACTAAAACATTCTTAACCTTCTTGGAAATTGAGAAATACACTTGTAGATAACTGTGAGATCAGAGAGGGAATCAAGACCATTAAGAAAGCACAGTGAAGGAGAATATTTAATACAAATCTATGTGAAATACAGCAAAACTTATACTTAACAGAAAATTGAAAGTATTAGATATCATTGTTATTATAGAAGAGAACCTAAATAAAGGAATTTTTAATGCTCACTTTAAGAAATTGGAAAATGAGGGGCGTCTGGGTGGCCCATTTGGTTAAGCGTCTGACTCTTGATTTCAGCTCAGGTCATGATCTCATGGTTCATGAGTTCAAGCCCCGCATCGGGATCTGTGCTGTCAGCATGGAGCCTGCTTTGGATCCTCTGTCCTCCTCTCTGCCTCTGCCCCACTCATGCATGCGTATACACCATGCACTCACAAACTCTCTCAAAAATAAATATTGAAAAAAAAAAAGAGGGGCGCCTGGGTGGCTCAGTCGGTTAAGCGTCGGACTTCAGCTCAGGTCGTGATGTCACGGTCTGTGAGTTCGAGCCCTGCGTCAGGCTCTGTGCTGACAGTTCAGAGCCTGGAGCCTGCTTCAGATTCTGTGTCTCTCTCTCTCTCTCTCTCTGACCCTCCCCTGTTCATGCTCTGTCTCTCTCTGTCTCAAAAATAAATAAACATTAAAAAAATAAAAAAAATAAAAAAAGGAAAAAAAAAAGAAATCGGAAAATGAACCATAAAATAATATCCATAAAAAAGACATGAAGACAGAATTAATGCAAATAAATGGTAAAAGCTAATGAGACAGGAAACCAAAATTAGTAGAAAGATTAGCAAATCCAAAAACTGGTACTTTGAAAAAACAATAAAATAAGAAAACCCTTGAAGAGCCTAATTAAGAAAAAAAGACATGGGGCGCCTGGGTGGCGCAGTAGGTTAAGCGTCCGACTTCAGCCAGGTCACGATCTCACGGTCCGTGAGTTTGAGCCCCACGTCGGGCTCTGGGCTGATGGCTCGGAGCCTGGAGCCTGTTTCCGATTCTGTGTCTTCCTCTCTCTCTGCCCCTCCCCCATTCATGCTCTGTCTCTGTCCCAAAAATAAATAAAAACGTTGGGAAAAAAAAAAAAAAATTAAAAAAAAAAAAGAAAAAAAGACATGAGCACCTGGGTGGCTTGGTCAGTTAAGAATCCAACTCTTGATTTCAGCTCAGGTCATCAGGTCATGATCTCACAGTTCATGCGATAGAGTCCCACAATTGGGCTCTGTGCTGACAGCCAAAGTCCGCTTGGGATTCTCTCTCTCTCTCTCTCTCTCTCTCTCTCTCTCTCTCTCTCTCTCTGACCCTCCCCTGCTTGTGCGTGCATGAGTGCATGCACTCTCTCAAAATAAGTAAATAAACATTTAAAAAAAAGAAAGAAAGAAAAAGAGAAAGCTAAAATATAGATGGTTGAGAAAGAAGACCTGTCCAGAGATTAAAATGATTTTTTTAAATCCATCAACTCTGACAACAAATTTTAAGACCCAGATGATTTTTTTTAATGTTTATTTATTTTTGAGAGACAGAGATAGACAGAGCGTGATTTGGGGAGGGGCAGAGAGAGAGGGAGACACAGAATCCAAAGCAGGCTCCAGGCCCTGAGCTGTCAGCACAGAGCCTGATGCAGGGCTCAAACTCACAAGTGGTGACATCATGACCTGAGCCGAAGTTGGACGCTCAACCGACTGAGCCACCCAGGTGCCCCCAGATGATTTTTTAGCAAGATATAAATTACCGAAATTAACCTAAGACATGGAAAACTTTCATTCTCATCGAAAATTTTATTTTATAACTTACCACTAAAATTGTCACTAGAACCAGATGAGTTCTATCTAGCTTTTATTTTTTTTATTTTTTATTTTTTTTCAGCGTTTATTTATTTTTGGGACAGAGAGAGACAGAGCATGAACGGGGGAGGGGCAGAGAGAGAGGGAGACACAGAATCGGAAACAGGCTCCAGGCTCTGAGCCATCAGCCCAGAGCCCGACGCGGGGCTCGAACTCACGGACCACGAGATCGTGACCTGGCTGAAGTCGGACGCTTAACCGACTGCGCCACCCAGGCGCCCCAGTCTATCTAGCTTTTAAAGAATGAACCTACACAGGGGCACCTGGCTGATTTAGTCAGTAGAGGATATGACTCTTGAAGTCCCACACTGGGCATAGAGCTTTTAAAAAAGTTTTTGTTGGGGCACCTAGGTGGCTCAGTCGGTTGAACATCTGACTTGATTTCAGCTAAAGTCATGATCTCATGGTTCGTGAGTTTGAGCCCCTCATCGGGCTGTATGCTGACAGCATGGAGCCTGCTTGGGATTCCCTCTCTCTGCCCCTCCCCTGCTCATGCTCTGTCTCTCTCTCAAAATAAATAAACTTTTAAATAAATAAAAATAAATAAAGTTTTTGTTTTAAATAATGAAGGGAGAGAGGGAAGGAAGAAGAAAGGAGGGACAGAAGGATGAATGAACCTACACATCTGTGGACATTTGGTTTATGAGAAAGATGCCAAAATCAAGTCTAAAAGGTGCCTGGGTGGCGCAGTCGGGTAAGAGTCGGTTTTGGCTTGTGTCATGATCTCGCGGCTTTGTGCATTCCAGCCACATATCAGGCTCTGCGCCGGCAGCACAAAGCCTGCTTGGGATTCTCTCTCCCTCTCTGCCCCTCCCCCACTTGCACTGTCTCTGTCTCTCTCAAAATAAGTAAACTTAAAAAAAAAAAAAAGAGGGGCGCCTGGGTGGCGCAGTCGGTTAAGCGTCCGACTTCAGCCAGGTCACGATCTCGCGGTCCGTGAGTTCGAGCCCCGCGTCGGGCTCTGGGCTGATGGCTCAGAGCCTGGAGCCTGTTTCCGATTCTGTGTCTCCCTCTCTCTCTGCCCTTCCCCCGTTCATGCTGTGTCTCTCTCTGTCCCAAAAATAAATAAACGTTGAAAAAAAAAAAAAAAAAAAAAAAACGTTTGTGCCACAAGTGATACCATCAAGAAAGTGAAAAGACAACCCACAGAATGGGAGAAAACATTGGCAAATCCTACATTTATAAAGGACTTGTATCTAGAATATATAAAGAACTTTTTCAACTCAATAATAAAAAGACAACCTAATTAAAAAACAGTCAAGAGAATCTAGGGATGCCTGGGTGGCTCAGTCGGTTGAGCGTCTGACTCTTGATGCTGGCTCAGGTCATGACTTCATGGTTCCTGAGTTCAAGCCCTGTGTTGGGTTCTGTGCTGACAGCACAGAGCCTGCTTGGGATTTTGTCTCTTCTTCTCTCCGCCCCTTTCCTGCTTGCACTTTCACTGTCTCAAATATAAACAAATAAGTAAAAACTTAAAAAAAAGAAAGTAGTCAAAGGGATGTGAATAAACATTTGTCTGAAGAACATATACAAAAGGCCCACGAGTAGAAGAAAACATGTTCAGCATCATTAGTCATTAAGGAAATGCAAGTTAAAACAGAAATGAGTTACCACTTCACAACTACTATGATGGCTGTAATCAAAAAGATAGAAAATAAACTATTGGCAAGGATGTAGAGAAATTAGAATTTTCTTTCATACATTGCTGGTGGGAATGTAAAATGGTACAGCCACTTTGGAAAACAGTTTGGCATTTTCTCAAAAAGTTAAACATAGAACTATTATAAGATTCAGCAATTCCACTTCTAAGTATATTCCCAAGAGAACTGGATATATACATCCACACAAAACTTGTACATGAGCACTATTCATAATAGCCAAAATGTGAACTTAGTGGTTTTTTGGGGCTGGAATGGGGGTGGAAGAGAATGCAGAGTGACACCTAATGGGCACAGGGTTTCTTACAGGGGGATGAAAATGCTTTAAATTAGATTGTGGTTGATGATTGCACAACCCTGTGAATAAACATTAAAAAATTATTTAATTGTATACTTAAATGTATGAATTATATGGTATGTGAATTAAACTTTAATAAAGCTGTTTAGAAAGCAATCAATTCCAGGAGAATTGTATATCTAAATGTGAAGTGTGAATCAAAGATGGAAAGTGAGAAAATGGGCACACATCTTTTGTGTCCCCAACCTCATTATTCTTATCACTATAGCTATCCACTAGATTCCCACTAGAATCCTCTTGTTTCACCTGTAGATGTGGAGTAGAAAGCTGCCTAGATGTGGATCCAGAGTCTACAACTTCTTAGGAAAAGCAGAAAGAGTACCAGGGGACTAGGAGAAAGCAGAGGGGAGGGAACTATACGAGCAGAGACGCTGCTGGCAGAAGAGGTGAAGAAGAGGACACTTAAGGAGCTAACCCTTAGGTTAGCTACCCTTAAGGTCTGAATCTTCCCCTTTCCTCTCAGGCCTTGCAGAGGTCAGGAGGATCAGTGTTAGGGAAATAGATCTGGTAACAAACCCATAGAGATGGAAAGAGAGTTTATGCTATCCAGGAAAGAAATTTAAAATTCCAAAGTAGGGACAAGCCAAAGAGGTACATATGGACCATTGAAAATGAAGTTCACAGCTATGGGCGTCTGATCCAGGACTTGGATAACTATGAGTCTATTTTAGGGTGGAACCGAGGAAAGTGTTTTTTTTTCTCCTTCCTTTTTCTTTTCTTTCTCTTTTTTTGTTTTTTTAAAGTAAGCTCTACACCCAACATGGGGCTTGAACTCACAGCCCCAAGATCAGGAGTCACATGCTCAAGATGCCTGGCTGGCTCAGTCAGAGCATCCAGCTCTTGATCTTGGGGCCGTGAGTTCAAGCCTAACGTTGGGTGTAGAGATTACATTTAAAAAAGTCACATGATCTACCAACTGAGCCAGCCAGGCACCCCTGAGGAGAATGTTCTTGAGGCAAGTGGGGAAGTGTGTGCTACCCCTTATAGACACATATACAGCTCCCATATGTGTTTGCAGTTACAGGAGCTCAGAAGGCATCACCAGCAAATGGTGCTTTTGTAGTGTCCCCTGATGCTCATTATGTGCAGGGAGTGCCTCAGGCAGAAGTACTATAATTCACACCCTCCTCAGGGATATCAAGGAACTATTGCAGGTACCCCTGCCAGGCCTGAAATAGCCAAGAGCTGATTGTGCATAAATTGGGTACTTAATCAAAATAGATAAGTCAGGGGAGGAGGGTTGCTGGTGTACATAGTCCTGGGTTCACGGTGTAGCAAATTAACCCAACTGTGCATATGGCATGGACAGTTGCAGCCCATATGTACCCACAGTGCATGAGCCTGGTACCCATTGACACTTGTACTCCTGATGAATCTCTAGGAACATGGCCCTGTGTTTCACTGGTGGTTATGAAGGTTCAGGAGGAACCCTACCCTTTGTAAAGAGACTTTTATTATTATAGGAAATGTCAAACATAGACAAAAATAGAGAATAGTTCAATGATCTCCCCATGTATACATCACCAAACTTCAAAATTTATCAACTCTTGTTTTGTCTCTGCATTTCCCTGCCTCCTTCCTGTTATTTTGAAGCAAATTCCAGGCATCATCAATTTATCTGGTTTTCAATACATATCCCTAAAAAGATGAAGACTCATATTTTAAAAACATATCCAAACATAATAATCATACCTTAAAATGATTATTCAATCAGTATTTTTCTTTTCCTCATTGTCTTCAGCATTATCTTCCTTCCAGTTTACTAAATTGAGACCCAAATGAGGTCAAAATAATATAATTGGTTGATATCTTTAGTCATCTCCTAAACTGTAAGGTCCCATTCCATCTCTGTCTCCTTTTTTTTTTTCTTTTTAGTGAAGAAACCAGGTTTATTATTATTATTATTTTTTTTTTTTTTTTGTAGAGTTTACCACTAAATGGATTTTGCCAGTTGTGCACACCCAACTTTTATCTATCCTTTGTATTTTTTGTAAAGTGGCAGAAGCTTTATCAGATTCAGAGTTTTTTTCAAGTTCACTTTATAGTCCTTCTTCCATCAGGAAATAATGTGTGATGATGATGAATAGGCAGCCATTAATGATCATTATCTAGATCTAGTAATTAGGAGTTGTAAAGTAGTAGTTGTAAACTAATTCTATCATTTATTTTTCATTTATTGTCCAAATACTTCTATAAAAAGAAATATTCCTTTACCCAAGCATTTGACTCCTATATGAAGGCATTTAGCCATTTTCCCAAGGAGGCCTGATTTCTTTGAGTGAAAAATCCTTGCTTTAAAACCACAGTCTGGGTGTGCCTCAGTTGCTTAAGCATCTGACTCTTGATTTCAGCTCAGGTCATGATCTCACAGTTTTGTGAGGTGGAGCCCCTCATTGGGCTCTGCACTTGCAGCTCAGAACCTGCTTGGGATTCTTTCTGTCTCCTCTCATTCTTCCCCTCCCCTACTCATGCTCTCTCTGTCACTCTCGAAACAAAAATGTAAATTAAAAAAAGCACAATCTGGGGAGCACCTGGGTGGTTCAGTCAGTTGAGCATATGACTCATAATTTCAGTTCAGGTCAAGATCCTGGGGCTGTGGGGTGAAGCCCTGTGTCCATCAAGCTCTGTGCTGAGCATGGAGCCTGCTTGGGATTCTCTTTCTCTCCCTCTGCCCCCTCCCCCTACCTCTCTCTCTTTCTTCCAAATTAAAACAAAAAACAAAAAAAACAACAAAAAAAACCCATAATCTGTGTTCTAGTGTTGCCATTTCTTTTTGAGCCAGTGTATGGAGCTTTGATTTTTATTTATAAATCTAGCCTTAAATATACCTTTAAGAAAGAGAATCAACTTCAGTTATAATTGATCTTAGCATTTTTTATACTTTATAAGTACTTTACTTAGTACTTTTATATTTTATTTTATACTTTCTAGTAAATACTTCTAGTATCTGCTAGAAGATCTGTTAGAGACAGAGAAGAGAGATTAAAACCTCATTCAGTTCTTTTTAATTTATCAAATAAAAGTAGAAAGTGAGAAGAAGCTAACATTTTGTTAGAACACTTTATCAGGCTCTGGACTTGAGTAACCTTTAAAAAAAAACCTTTTACCATAATCTTGAGAGGCTGGTCAATATTGTGCCCATTTTATAGATGAGGAGACCAACTCTTAGAGTGGTAAAATGACTTATTCTGTGCCATACTGCCTATGAATAATGGGCAGTTGTGGGATTTTGTTTGGTTTTTATATGTAATGTGATGTAAGGAGCTGACTTGGTTTTTCCATTACTGCATCAAGGACATCAAAAAGTCATTGGATTTGGGATGCCTGGCTGGCTCTGTTGGAAGGTCAAATGACTCTTGATATCAGGTTCTGAGTTTGAGCCCCATGTTCAATGTAGAGATTAAAAGTAAAATTGAGGCAGCTGGGTGGCTTAGTCAGTTGAGCATCTGACTTCAGCTCAGGTCATGAACTCATGGTTTGTGAGTTCAAGCTCCACATCAGTCTCACAGCTGTCAGTGCAGAGTGCACTTCAGCTCCTCTGTCCCCCTCTCTCTCTCTGCACCTCCCCCGTTCATGCCCTCCTTCTCTCTCAAAAATAAATAAACATTTAAAAAATAAAGATATGGGTGCTTGGGTGGCTTAGTCAGTTAAGCATCCAACTTCAGCTCAGGTCATGATCTCAAGGTATATGAGTTCAAGCCCTGCATCAGGCTCTGTGCTGACACCTCAGAGCCTGGAGCCTGCTTTGGATTCTGTGTCTCCCTCTTTCTCTGCCCCATCCCCACTCAAACTCTGTCTCTCTGACTCTCAAAAAAAAAAAAAATTTTTTTTAATAAAAATAAAATCTTTTTTTATTTATTTATTTATTTATTTATTCTGAGAGAGAGAGAGAACATGAAGGGCAGAGAGAGAGAGAGGAAGAGAGAATTACAAGCAAGCTCCACACTGCTAGCACAAAGCCTGACGCGGGGCTTGAACCCACAAACTGCAAGATCATGACCTGAGCTAATAGCCAGAGTCAGATGCTTAACTGACTGAGCCACCCGGGTGCCCCAAAAATAAAATCTTAAAAAAAAAATCATTGGATTAGAGCTATAAAACGTTTTTTAAAATAACCATATTTTTACTACCTTATTTTATATATGCCAGAAAATTTTGAATCTAAACTGAGACACAAGTATGGATTAGAGCTAGAGAATGGGCGTTGAAAAGAAAAATCTGGGAAACTGGCATCTTTTTTCTTTCTTTTAATGGAAGAGTTCCTGATAAGTTTGAACTTTTAGGTACTGATTTTCTTAAAAAAACACATAACCGTTTTCAAACCACTTTGACTCGCATGTGAATGGAACATCCACTAAACAAATGTAGGAAATGGACTTTGACGTCAGAGACTTGAATTCAAATTCCAACTACTAGATTATTGGGTGTATCAATTTCATAAGGTAATCAAATTTTTCTTTTATGACTTTTTAAAATAAGCACTCTGAAATGTGAAACAGTTTTTAAACATGGTTTTGTCTTCAAACTACCAGTTTTGAGGGACTGATTTTCTTTTTTTTCCAGTTTACTGTAAACACACCACCTACTCCAGAAGACGTGATGTTAAGTCAATATGTTTACCGACCCAAGATACAGATTTATAGAGAAGATTGTGAGGCTCTTCGCCAAAAGATTGAAGAGTATGAAAGTTTTCGTTTTTGTGTGTGTTTCATTGGATGCGTGAATAATCTGTGTGATAAGGTTTTGATTAGAATAACACTGGCACAGGAAAAAGTTCATGGCATTAACTGGCAGTGTGATATGGTATATAGGAAAGAGTCAGCTTTGTAGTCAGACAGATTAAAGCTCAATCCTGGCTACAGCACTAGCTGTGTAACTTTATGTGTCATTTAACCATCATTTCCACATCCATAAATTAGGGATAACGATACATACGCAACAGGCAGAAATGAGCAGAGGAAATAATGTATATAAAATGTCTTGATGCCATTCTTAGCAAAAAGTACATCCTCAATAAACATTAATTATTAGATTATGATATCATAAATTGATTGCAAAAAAACATCTTCAAAAAAGAAGATAGATAGTACCCTTTAGAGATTTATATAGAGTGCCTGAAATCAAGATTGACTTTGGGTTTATAATTTTATCTCATTTGCCCTTGATTTGCATTATGAAAGAACATGGTATTAGACTGTTGCTCAGTGCTTTGGTGTATGTAGATGCAGCACAATAATTTATAAATTAGGTATATCTAGATTCCCTCAGGTAAATTAGGACTTACAATCCAAAATATATTTATATCCTAGTTATCTAGAACTATCCAATTAAATTTGAACCAATCTGGGGCGCCTGGGTGGCTCAGTCGGTTGGGCAACTGACTTCAGCTCAGGTCATGATCTCATGGTTCGTGGATTCAAGCCCTGCGTCAGGCTCTGTGCTGACAGCTCGGAGCCTGGAGCCTGCTTCAGATTCTGTGTCTCCCCTCTCTCTACCCCTCCCCTGCTCGTGCTCTGTGTCTCTCTGTCTCTCAACAATGAATAAACGTTTAAAAAAAAATTTTTTTTTAAATTTTTTGAACCAATTTAACAAGCAGAAAAGAAAATAATTTTTAGTGGCACCTGGGTGGCTCAGTCGGTTAAGCGTCCAACTTGTCCAGCTTCAGCTCAGATGATCTTGCAGTTCATGAGTTCAAGCCCCACATTGGGCCATCGGGCTCTGCTGACAGCTTAGAGCCTGGAGCCTGCTTCAGATTCTGTGTCTCCCTCTCTCTCTGCCCCTCCCCCATTTGTGCTCTGTCTCTCTCAAAAATACATATTTATTTAAAAAAATTTTTTTAATCATTTAAAAAAAATTATGTAGTTTTAAAACTAGAAACTTAAGATGCTATTAAATTATAACACCACAGATTTGCCTGATCCTGTTTTTTCATTCAACTATATATTGAACACTTACTATCTGCCAGGCACTATACTAAGTACTAAGGTTCGGGGCACTTGTGTAGCTCAGTCAGGTAGTATCCGACCAACTCTTGGTCTCAGCTCAGGTCTTGATCTCAGGGTGATGAGTTCAAGCCCCACATTGGGCTCCACACTAGGTGTGAAACCTCCTTAAAATTTAAAAAAAGAGGGGCGCCTGGGTGGCTCAGTCGGTTAAGCGTCCGACTTCGGCTCAGGTCATGATCTCGCGGTCCGTGAGTTCGAGCCCCGCATCAGGCTCTGTGCTGACAGCTCAGAGCCTGGAGCCTGTTTCTGATTCTGTGTCTCCCTCTCTCTCTGACCCTCCCCCGTTCATGCTGTCTCTCCCTGTCTCAAAAATAAACGTTAAAAAAAAAATTTTTTTTTTTAAAAAAAAGAAAAAGTATTGGTGTTCATCACTGAACAAGAGAGAAAGTTTCTTATCTTCATGTTTTTTAAAAGAGTTGAGTGCCTCAGATTTGTCTGAGAATGTTTTATTTTGAATAAAATAAGATCTTGCATACAATGTGCAGTATGTTTAGATGTGCTCTACTATCTGATTTTACACCTATACTCCTGTATATAATATATTCTAACTCTGATAGAAATGTATTCTACTTACTAACAAGAGACTAATATGTAACTTTGCTACTTTTACAAATGCTATACTATAAAGGTGAGATAAGACTGAGCTGAATGGGAACTTTTACTTAAAATAATAGCTACAACTTGACAATAATTACGCATTGATAGGCCTTAAAGGTTCTTTAAAAGCAACATGTTTTCATGTTAGACCAAGTTGCTTGAGAATAATGTTTGTGAGAAGTTTTTATGATTCATAGCATTCTTGAACTGTTCTACAAGTGTTGAAATAATGAAGCTGACCACTGTTCTTGAGTAAATGCCCCTTTTTTTTTAAGGTAGAAAAGAATTAGGAAGAATCAAATTAATTATTCCTGTAAATCTGTGTTGATTCATTCTAGCTGACTTCTGAACCCTGAGCTAATTAACTTTTCTATATTTTAGATTAAAGCTATCTGCACTGAACCAGGATAAACTGTTGACTGATGTAAATAGGAACCTGTGGGAAAAAATGAGACACTGCTCTGATGAGGAGGTATTTTTGTCTCATTTTCTGAATGGGAATCAGTATACACATTTTGAACACAGTTTATTGTGAAATAAGTAACTGTTACATGGTAATTAGTGATGAGTTCTTTAACTTCTCAGGTATAATATGTTATCAAGGTTTTAATTTAATTATATATGAGTAATTGTTAATATATAATTTTTCAAACCTGAAATGACTAATTTAATAATAGGAAATATATTTGAAGTTTATTTAGAATTTCCTCCTGCTTGTTTTCCTTTCACTTAGATTTAGATGAGGAAAAGATTTACTTTAATTGGTTAAATAATAAGCAACACATTTTATATGTGCTCTAATATATTAAAAGAGTTTTTTAAATTAACTAAGAACCTGTTATTTTCTAACTTGTAATATGAATAAATGAATGAAAAACAGGAATTAGGGGTGCCTGGGTGGCTCAGTCATTTGAGCATCCGACTCCGGCTCAGGTCATGATCTCACTGCTTGTGAGTTCAAGACCCGTGTCAGCCTCTGTGCTGACTGCTCGCATCTCAGAGCCTGGAGCCTGTTTCGGATTCTGTCTCTGTCTCTCTGCCCCTCCACCACTTGTGCTCTGTCTCTCTCTCTCTCAAATATAAATAAACATAAAAAAAATTTTTTTAAGCAGGAATTAAAACTGAAATCATTGGTTCTGTTCTTAAACTATTAAATATGATTAAATTTGCAAATGAGGGGACATCTGGCTGGCTCTCAACTCTTGGAGCGTATGACTCTTGATCTTGGGGTCAGGAGTTTGAGTCCCACATTAGGCACAGAGATTACTTAATTTAAATGAATGAATGAGTTTTTGTTTTTTGTTTTTTTTAAGATTTGCAAATGAGAAATGCCCTGCCTTAGGAATCAGTGTAGGATGGGCAAAGCTTAGCACGTAGCAGCTGATCCAGCCTTTCCAGACCATTTGCCTTTTCTAACTCACTTGTTTTAGGGCATTATAACCTTTGACTTTCTCTTGCAGCTGAAGGCCTTTGGAATTTACCTGAACAAAATAAAGTCACGTTTTACCAAGATGACTAAAGTCTTCACTCACCAAGGAAAAGTGGCTCTCTACAGCAAGCTGGTACAGTCAGCTCAGGTAATTTGACACAGCTAACAGCATAGAAAGAAAGGTCTATTAAAGTTACTTTATAGTGGTTGTAGGATATGAAGAATGTTTCTTCGGAGAGACATGTGAATGAGACTTGGGCATAAATTTACAATGGTTCATAGAGGTGGAGTTCAATTTATCAAAAGTGGGAAATCCAGAGGCACCTGGTTGGCTCAGTCAGTGGAGCATGCAACTCTCAATCTCAGAGTCATGAGTTCAAGCCCCACGTTAGGCATGGAGCCTACTTAAAAAAAAAAAAAGGGAAATCTGAGTAATTCTAGAATATATTTACTAATATGGGCCTATGTCTCATCTCAAATGTTGAGGTAAAACAATGTAGGATTCTGATCTTCTATTGCTAAGGACTGTACTGTAGTATTATCTTCCTCATAGTCCATACCCATCTATGAATGTATGTGCATGTTTATTTTTAGATATGTATGTATGTAAGTAAGCAAGCAAGCTCTATGCCCAATGTGGGGCTTGAACTCACGACCCCTAGATCAAGAGTTGCATACTTTACTGACTGAGCCAACCAGTGCTCCTGTGTGTGCATGTTGAAAGTAGCATTTCCCAAAATGATGATACTTTAAGAAAGGCTCTTCATAAAAAAATTTTCATTTGGCAAATAACTCTGAGAAATGTCACATGCCATATCCTTCCTTTGGAGAAAAAATAGCATATTAAAGTCTAAACTCAGAATTTTTTTTTTTTTTAAGTCTAAAAAGAACAAAAAATGCTTTAATTCTATTCAATGTTTTCCATATTTATTTGACCATAGAACATTTTTTTAAGAATTATTTTTTTCAGGGGGCGCCTGGGTGGCTCAGTCATTTGAGCTTCCGACTTCGGCTCAGGTCATGATCTCACAGTCTGTGAGTTCGAGCCCCGTGTCAGGCTCTGTGCTGACAGCTCAGAGCCTGGAGCCTGCCTTGGATTCTGTGTCTCCCTCTCTCTCTGACCCTCCCCCATTCATGCTCTGTCTCTCTCTCTCTCAAATAAACATTAAAAAAAATTTTTTTTTAATTTAAAAAAGAATTTTTTTTTTTAAGTAATATATATTAACATGGAAATGCTGGAATAAAGGAAAGTACAAAAAATGGGTTTATATGAATCTGTTATGTATGCCTTTTTTTTTAATGTTTATTATTTTTGAGAGAGTGCATGTGAGAGCAGGGGAGGGGCCGAGAGAGAGGGTGACAGAAGATCTAAAGTGGGCTCTGTGCTGACAGCAGAGAGCCCGATGTGGGGCTCAGACTTATGAACCATGAGATCATTGAGCCAAAGTTGAATGCTTAACCGACCAAGTCACCTTGACACGCCTGTTATGTATGCTTTTTAAAAACATCTTAAGTCCAGACTTGAAGCTTTGACCTTCGTTTCAAGATTTGCCTGTTCATGGTATAGACAAAGCAGTAGGTCAGTAAGTTTAACCATTTATAATGTTAAAGTGTTTTGTTTAGAGGTTTAACTTAACAGTGTAATATTGTATTTTTAGAATGAGAGGGAGAGACTTCAGACAAGGATAGATGAAATGAACAACATACTTAAGAAGATTGAGAAATGTCTCACTGAGGTGGAAATAGGTAAAGTATTTTGAACACTTTCCCAAAGGTAGTTTAATTTTACCTAAAAGCTTCCCTACGGTACAGATTGCTGGTATCACTATGCTGAAGCCTCGCATTAGCAATTTGAGACATTAGAGCAAAATAAAGCTCTTTACCTGTGGTCATCCATAACACAATCAACAAGAGATGCCCAAGATAATAAACCTCTTTAGAAAGTTCTTCATAACCTAGACTATAATCTTATTTTTTTAATAGATGAACTTATTATCTCCACTTGGAAAATAGCTGTCCTTTTAGTTTGACCTCTCATATTCCCGATTTGTTAGTATTGTTGTCCTGCAATGCTTTCTCATAAATCACAAAATTCCACATAATCATCAAATTTAGAAGCCCTTAGTCCTTAGCTATCTTGACCTCCTTCAGCATTTGACACTGATGATTATTCTCTTCCTTCTGAATCTTTCATCTCCCTAAACCTCTATGATATTGTACTACCGTGACTCTTTTTTTTTCTATTCCTTTTAGCTTCTCTGTTGCTCTCTCTCTAACTTCTTTTGTAGGCCTTTAGATTTTATCATCTACTCATTTCTATATTCTCTCCTTCATGCTTTCATCTGCCTTAACATTTGTGTTTGTATGATTTCCAAATTCAGTTAAATTCATCGTTTGTTGAACACCTGCTGCATGCCCGATACTATGCTTAGCCTCAGAAAAAAAGATATTATAAACACAGATTTTTGCCCTTAAATAGCTTATAATTATTCTGAGTGAGGTCATCTTTAGCCTCTCTCTTGAGTTCCAAACTTAACATTTCTAGTTTCTTGCTGAACCTTTATGCAAATATGTCTTTAAGCACCTTAAGGACATTGTTATTTCCAAAATAGAATCTGAAAATCTGCTCTCCCTATGATGTTTCTCATCTCTGTTAATGGCATCACTATTGTTACATACTGTAAACAGCTAAAAACTTTCATTGTCTTTGCGTCTCTCTAATCAGGTCCTGTCATATCTGCTTCTTCAGCATCTCGTATTCTTTCCCATTCCCATTAAGGCTATCATCAATTCTGACACGCTATTCCAAGTCTTCTAACTAATCTTTCTATACTCTTTTTTTTTAAGTTTATTTACTTATTTTTTTGAGAGAGATGGTGAGCAGGGGAAGGGCAGAGAGAGAGAGAGAGAGGGAGACAGAGAATCCCAAGCAGGCTCCACACTGTTAGCACAGAGCCCCTCATGGGACTCGAACTCACAAACCATGAGATCATGACCCGAGATGAAACCAAGAGTCAGACGCTTAACCAACCAAGCCACCTAGGCACCCTGCAATGTTTCTACACCCTTAATTTTATTGTACCTCCTTCTAGTCCAACCTGCGCATTGCTGCCAGATTAAATAATTATGAAGAACAGTTTTCATTATGTTACTCCCTTCATAAACTTCTTTCCATTTATAACAATAAAGTCCAAACACCTGAGCTTGACATTTACATTCTCCACAATAATTTTTAGGTCTTCCTTTCTTACATGATTTACTATTATTCTTCTATTATGCATCCCAGATTCCAACCAAATCTTGTCATCTCTATGCAGTCCTGCTATTTTGTCTTTGCTAATGCATTTTCCTTCTGTTTTCTACCAAAGGAAGCAGTCCTTATTAGCTCCCTTGAGCTCCTGTAGCTGTTTTATTAGTCCTTCTTGTAGTATACATCTACTTGTAATTATAGTTATTTTTATATAGCTATCTCCCTAATGTGTAAGCTCCATGGAAGCAAAGATCAGCTTTTATTTTTCTCCATATCCTTCAGAGTTCTTAGTACTATGCTTTGCATTGAGCAAGTGCCTAGTACATGTTTTCTACATTGCATTGATAGTGAGTGTATGAATTCCATAATCTTAGACTCCTACTACTCATGCCCTACTCCTTTGTTCATTACCTTTCTTTCTACTTCACATACGAAAAACAAGCTATTAGGTCAGAACTTTTGAACTTCCTACTTCCAAACAGATCAAACTTTTATATATCTATATCCATTCTTTCATTATTCCTTTCTCTTCCCTAAGACCAATCTGTCCACCTAAACTTCAGTTCCATCCCCTCTTCTCAGGAATTTCATATCACTGATTTTCCCTTATCTCTTACATATTCAACCTTTCTGCCTCCTCTCTGAAGGATATATTCACCTGTCTCTTATCTTTAAAATACCAAAAACCACACTTCTTTCTCTAGATACCACTGACAAATAGCTATTTCTTTCTCATTCCTTCATTATGCCTTGAGCAAATATACTGAGTACCTATGTTGTGCCATGTACAGTGCTCAATGCTTAGAATACTATGGTGATGAAACACAAAAACTTTATGGCCCTGTGGAGCTTCTCATCTAGAAAAGAATATAAGAATTAAATAATTTAGGGCACCTGGATGGCTCAGTCAGTTAAGCATCTGACACTTGGTTTCAGCTCAGGTCTTGATCTCACGGCTTTGAACCTTGTGGTTTCAAACCCCCTGCTGGGCTCTGAGCTGCCTGTGTGGAGCCTGCTTGGGATTCTCTCTCTCTCCCTCTCACTGTCTCTCTCTGCCTCTCCCCAACTTGCTCTGTCTCTCCCAAAATAAATAAATAAGCTTAAAAATAATAATTTTATGTTAAGTGCTGTGAGAGAGGTTACACGGTGCTGTAAGGTCCTGAAACAAATCTAACCTAGTCAGGTCCGGAGGAGCTTCTCTCTGTGGAAGTGGCTTTTAAGTTAAGATCTGAAAAATGAGGAGGGTTTAAAGTGAGGAAGGGAAAGCAGACTATTTAATATGAATAACACACACAGAAGTTCTTCTATGGGAAAGAATGTAACAAGTATAAGGATCTGAAATAAGGCCAATGTTGGCTAGAATAGAGAAAGCGCAAGAGAGAACATGATTCAGATAAAGCTGGAGATGTCAGCTTTGCGGGCCTGGGCAAGGAGGGCCCCTTAAGGAGGTTTGACTTTTTCTGAGAACAGTGAGCAACCTTGAAGAGTATTAAGCATTGGCTGCAATGTAGAGATGGAATTTGAATAGATGAAGAGTAAATGTAAGAAGTTAAGTACTTATTGGAAATGTGCGCACATGCTTTTGTGTATGTGTATCTGTTCCTGTTTCTTGTCCATGGGGTTGCCTAACAATAACTTCAACATATGCAATTATATGTAAACAATTTCTACCTCAGAGTGGCCTATGAGAAGCTGCTGTTGGAGATCATTGCATGTGGCTCAAAGTTCACTTGTCTGCTGCTAGAAGCAAGTCTTTGTATGAAATTATAAGTATAGCTCAGTGCTTTATTGGCAAGGAAAGGTGGGGAATGATGACTATTTGTGAAATACTGTTAACACTTCATTTTGGGACCATCTTTTTTTCTCATCTCTGGTTATTTTTGACTGAGTTATTCTAATGCACATTGCCTACTTAGAAACTAAGAATTTGGAGGATGAAGAGAAAGACAATCCTATGGAAGAATGGAATTCAGAAATGAGAGCTGCAGAGAAAGGTAACTGAATTAAGAAGATAAATGGGGAAAAAAAACAAGCTATTTTCTGTTTATTTAGGTGAGATAAAGTGATACAGAATTTTCAATAGAACAGATGATTTTTTGTAGCAACATTTTAATGTGTCCATTCTGACAGATTTTTTTTTTTTTCCCTAAAGAACTGGAACAGTTGAAAACTGAAGAAGAAGAGCTCCAAAGGTCAGCTTCAACTGGAGTGTTAGAAAATAGGCTAAACTTTGCAAGGCTAAATGGCTTCCTACCTCTAAAAACTGACAAGATTAGGCACATGAATATTGAATTAAGACTGACTCAGGGCTTCTGTTCCACCTTGAACTTGACCTGTCTTAGTTGGCAGTGTTTTCTAAGCACTTAGGGGGCATTAACCCAAGGTAGTATTTCTCAAGCTTGAATAATATCGGGATCCTTTTAAAGAAAGTAAACCTAGCATTAAACTGTTTTTATATTGTACTTTTTTTTTTTTTTAAGTTTATTTACTTACTTTGAGAGAAAGAAGACAGAGAATCCCAAGTAGGCTCCATACTGTCACTGCAGAGCCCAACACGGGGCTCACTCCCACAAACCATGAGATCAAGACCTGAGTGGAAATCAAGAGTTGGATCCTTAACTGACTGAGCCACCCAGGTGCCCCAAAATGAAAAGTAAATTTTAATAATAATATTAAAGAATATGCAAACCGTCAAAGATGCAAACCTTCATGGATCCTAATTTTGAGAACCATTGGTTTAAGGTTTTCCTAATTAGACTCTCACTTCTAGATTAATGCTTATTAAAAAAAAAAAAAAAAAAAAAAAAACAAGAAAAAAAAAACTAAGAAAACAAAAATGGATGCCATTCACTTCACTGGGGAGCCATCTAGCATGTGACTTCTTCTCATAAACCTTTTATTTTTATGGAGTCCAAATTCTCTGACAACAGCCTTATCTCTCTGATTACCTGCTATGATTTGCAGAAATCTCTTAGAACTGGAAGTACAGAAAGAGCAGACCCTTGCTCAAATAGACTTCGTGCAAAAACAAACAAATAGAACTGAAGAGCTACTGGATCAGTTGAGGTAAGGAAAAGCAGGTGTCATTAGTTTGTGTTTTACCCTGTGCCTTTGTAGTTGGCTAACCTATTACAGCAGTTGACATGTGTTTTTAACATGTATCACTGTTGTTGTTTTTTTTAAGTTTATTTATTGATTTTGAGAGAGAGCCTGCATACAGTGGGAGAGGGGCAGAGAGAGAGGGAAAGAGAGAGAGATTCCCAAGCAGGCTCTGCACTGCCAGCACGGAGCCTGACATGGGGCTTGAAACCACAAACCAGGACTCAAACCCGGGGCTTGAACCCTTGAACCTTGAAATCATGACCCGAGCCAAAATCAAGAGTTGGACACTTAACTGACTGAGCCACCCAGATGCCCCTGTGTATCACTATCTTTAACCCGTAATACAACCTCAAAAAGAGTCGATGTACGCAACACCAAGCTGAAAGTATACAAGATGGGAAAGCTATGAAATTATCATTTTAAAATATTTAACACTTTATATTCCCTAAACTTGGGTTTTCTCTGATGCAGAACTCAAAATTGGGTCAATTCTTTCAAAAGCATATTTGTACATTCATGGTATTTGAATCAAAATATTTGATTATCTCCCAAGCCAGCAAAAAACTTCAGCAAATATTGCTGGCACTCTTTGTGTGGTATCAAAAGTTAACTCTCCTCTTCTTTTACTTCAGAAAAAAATTTTTGTCTTTGTTTATTTCTCTCCAGCGTGTCTGAGTGGGAAGTCATCGAGTGGAGTGATGATCAAGCTGTGTTCACCTTTCTTTATGACACAATAGAACTTACCATCACCTTTGGAGAGCCAGCAGGTGAGTAGCAAAAGTAATTCCTCTGCAGAAAAATGTATGGATAAACTCACTAAGGAGTCCAATCTTTATTTTACTACAATAATAACTATTGACATAATGAAATGAAAGCACACTAGAAGAAGCTATTATTTTAATTTACGATAATAGGATTTTATTTTATTAGATAGAGAATAAAATAAAAATTCAACTAATGAAAGTTGACCTTTGTTGAATGACATGAGATGATAGAAATTTTACATATCCAAATAATGGATCAATATGCTATTTGCATCTATTTATTCTGGCTTCCTTTTTTCCATCTGTCTTTTTTGATAGACTTACTCTAATGGCTGGTGACACTTGTTTTGTTTTGTTTTGTTTTGTTTTGAGAGAGAACATGAGCAGGGGAGGGACAGAGAGAGAGGAGGACAGAAGGTCCAAAGCAGGCTGTCTGCTGACAGTAGCCAGCCTATTGTGGGGCTTGAACTCACGAACCAAAGCTTGAGTTCATGACTTGAGCTGAAGTCGGATGTTCAGCCAACTGAGCCACCCAGGCACCCCTTGATATATATATATTTTTTGTACTTAAATTAACCTAAAAAGTTCATTGGAAGTTCTGTATATATTGGTAGGCTTAACAGAGTCTTTGGAATCACTATATGGTAACTGGACAGAGTTCTAGCTATTTTGTTAAGAGGCTCCTGTCGGTGTCTTTAGGTCTTTTCTCTGAAACAATTTCAGCATAGCAAACCAAACTTCACATTTTTCCAGCCTCCACACATGATTCTCCTTAAAATTTCCTTTTCTCAAAGAATATCAACAACTTCAGTCCAGGTCCAAAATTAAATGTTTATTTGTTTGTTTGTTTGTTTATTTATTTTGAGAGAGAGAGAGGGTGGGGGAGGAGTGGGTAGAGTGAGAGGGAGAGAGAGAATGCCAAACAGACTCTGCACTCAAGCCACCCACATGCTGTAGTCCAGGTCCAAAATTAAAACAGGAATCACTCTTTACCTCTTTATTTTATCCCTTGCCAGGAATATCTAATCATCAATAAGACTTACTGATTTTAATTTCTTAATACTGATCCACTTTTCTTCATTTCCTATCAATAGTAATTTCTAACCAAATGACTACAATAACATTCAAACTGGCCTTTCTGGATCTTCTCCTTTTCCCCTCCAATTCATCTTCCTTCCTGCAGCTATGGGGATTGTTAAAAATCTGATTATGCACCAAATACTCTTAGACTAATGATCAAAATATTAACTATGAACTGTAACATCTTGCAAGAATTTAATTTTTCCTCCTTTTCCTTCCTCATCTTAAACTATTCTCTGCACTTTGGCACATGGATTTCTTTCATTTCCCTTTTTTTTTTTTTTTTTTTTTTAAAGTAGGCTCCACACACAATGTGGGCCGTGAACTCACAACCCTGAGAATCAAGGGTCTCATGCTCTGATGACTGGCCAGCCAGGCACCCCTCTTTCATTTCTTTAAAAGATCATGGTCTTTTTATGGTCAGTCATATTCCATCCTTCTCCAGGACCTTCATAATGATCTTTTTTATGCCTGGAAGCCCTTTCCCTTGCCTTTGTCCATTTGGACTACTATAACAAAAATGCCATACTGGGTAGCTTATGAACAACCAAAATTTATTTTCTACATTTCTGGAAGCTGGAGATCCAAGACTGGGATGCCAGCGTGCTCAGGTGAGAGCCCTCTTCCAGGGCGCATACTTTTTATTGTATCCTTATATGCTGAAAGTCCAAGCTAGGTCTTTAGGGTCTCTTCTGAGACCCTAATTAATCTCGTTCATAAGGGGTCTACCCTCATGTCCGAAATACCTCCCCAAAAATCTGTCACCTAATACCATCACCTTGGGCATTAAGATTTCAACATACAAATTTGAGGGGAGGACACAATCATTCATACCATAGTACTCCCTCTCCACTAAATAAATTTCTGCCAGTAATCCTTAAGAGCTCAGCTCAATTATCACTTTCTCAGGAAAGTTTTCCCTGACTCTCCTTTTACCCATTCCTTCTACTAGTT
The DNA here is from genome assembly GCF_018350155.1 of Leopardus geoffroyi. Lineage (NCBI taxonomy): Eukaryota > Metazoa > Chordata > Mammalia > Carnivora > Felidae > Leopardus > Leopardus geoffroyi. The sequence continues at coordinate 62,543,084 of NC_059337.1, read as the reverse complement.
ACCTTCCTCTTACATATTTTCTCATTGCTTCCCGCAGTTTTCCTTAATAGTGCCTATTCCCAGTTGTAGTTTTTGGTGTGTTTATTTGTGCAATTATCTGTGTATCCCCCTGAGCTATTAGCTTTTTGAGAATATAAATTGATCGTGTCTTTTTGTCTCATTATTGTATCCCCAGTGCCTAACACATAGAAAATATTCAATAACATGAAAAGAATCAGAATTCGAGAAACATGAGAGAACTCTAGAGTTTGGAGGAAGAAGCAGCTCTCCTGGCTACCTAAAACTCATTACTGTAATGCTAAGAGCATAAATCATTTGCACTGTATTTATAAAAAGAAAGTAGGGGGCACCTGGGTGGCTCAGTCGGTTGAGCGTCCGACTTCGGCTCAGGTCATGATCTCAAGGTCCGTGAGTTCGAGCCCCGCGTCGGGCTCTGGGCTGATGTCTCAGAGCCTGGAGCCTGCTTCCGATTCTGTGTCTCTCTCTCTGCCCCTCCCCCATTCATGCTCTGTCTCTCTCTGTCTCAAAAATAAATAAAAACGTTAAAAAAAATTTTTTTCTTTAAAAAAGAAAGTAGGTGTGAAGAGATCATAGTCATTTTTTTGTATGGTGTCTGAAAATAGTATCTTTGCACAAAATTTAGGAGTTAAAGGAGGAGGGCTTGATAAATTTAAAATAAAGGTACTACACCTTAAATTTCCTTCAAAGGCCTGTCAGTAAGTGTAGTTCAGCAGTCTCAGGGGGAGCCTTTACCATTCACAAAAAATAATATGATTCAAGGATATACCTTTAGCTGCTTATATTGAAAAAAAACTCTGCTTGGGCACCTGGGTGGCTCAGTCACTTGAGCATCTGACCCTTGATTTCAGCTCATGTCATGATCCCAAGGTGGTGGGATCGAGCCCCATGTCAAACTCTGCACTGAGTGTGGACCCTTCTTAAGATTCTCTTTCTTCTCTCTCTCTCTCTTCACATGCTCTCTCTCTCTCTCTAAAGAAAAAACAAGAACAAAAAACCCTGCTACCCAGAAAGAGTAGGCTTGTAAAGTACTGAGTTGTATGTGGCTTAAAATCAGATAATAAAAAGAAATACTACTCTTACTCTGGTTCTTCCTAGTTGGTCTCCCTTTCCTGGACAAGGCTTTCAGGAAGATTGTTGACCTGAATTTTCAGTCTCTGTTAGATGGTAAGTCCAGTTATCCACTAAAAACTTGTTGAATATTTACAAGTGTAAATTGCTCCTTGAGAGCTCTTTCACATACAAAGTTAAATATAAACAATAATAATAATAATAATTTGTCCTTAGAAATGTTTATTAGACATAAAATTGCTTGGATAATGTTCCAAATATTAGGTAGGATTTAATTTTTTTAATTATTACTAGATTTTAAGCAATGATTGATGATTAATAATAGCTGTTTCCATAATTGAAAAATTACCATTATGAGTACTTAATCTGTATCAGGCGTTAGTGTTACGTTAACACTTGGAGGTAAGGTTCCTCATTTTACAAATTAGAGAACTGCAGCTCAAAAGAAGTAAGTGTTGTGCTTAGGATCACTCAGGTTGTAAGGAAAGGCAGGATTTAAATTTAGGTTTATGTTACATTTAAGCCCATGTTTTTAACCAGCTTCTATTCTGTACATGATAAAGGCTTGAGTTTTTATAAGAATGTCTGTGTTTACTATATATGTTGATTTATGTGTTTGAAAATAAAACGGAGAGGATACTTAGATACCTAGTAGTTTGAAGGTATTTCTAGTTTATATAATATTTCTAACTTATGTGTAGAAGATAAATGAAAGTAAGTAATACCCTGTTGTTGTTATTTTTCCTTCCTCAGAGGACAAAGCTCCTCCTTCCTCCCTTTTAGTTCATAAGCTTATCTTCCAGTACATTGAGGAACAAGAATCCTGGAAGAAGAAATGTAAAACACAGCATGAGGTTCCCAAGGTAAATCTGATTAAAGTATTTTGAAAGAAAATTTTGTTTTCTGTCACAAAAAGAAGAGCTCTGAGGGGCTCCTGGGTGGCTCATTTGGTTAGATGTCCAACTCTTGATTTCGGCTCAGGTCATGATCTCACACTTTCATGAGTTGGATCCCTGCATCAGGCTCTCCTGATGGCATGAAGCCTGCTTGGGACACTCTGTCTCTTCCTCTCTCTCTACCCCTATCCCACTCACACTGTCTCTGTCTCTCTCAAAAATAAGTAAACTTAGGGGCGCCTGGGTGGCGCAGTCGGTTAGGCGTCCGACTTCAGCCAGGTCACGATCTCGCGGTCCGTGAGTTCGAGCCCCGCGTCAGGCTCTGGGCTGATGGCTCGGAGCCTGGAGCCTGTTTCCAATTCTGTGTCTCCCTCTCTCTCTGCCCCTCCCCCGTTCATGCTCTGTCTCTCTCTGTCCCCCCCCAAAAAAATGAATAAACGTTGAAAAAAAAAAATTAAAAAAAAAAATTAAAATAAAATAAGTAAACTTAAAAAACAAATTTTTTTTAATAATAAATTAAAGGGGCGCCTGGCTGGCTCAATCAGTTGAGCATCCAACCTTGGCTTAGGTCATGATTTCACATTTTGTGCATTCGAGCCCCGCATCGGGCTCTGTGCTGACAGCTCAGCACCTGGAGCCTGCTTTGGATTCTGTGTCTCATTCTCTCTCTGCCCCTACCCAACTTGTGCTCTTTCTCTGTCTCTCAAAAATAAATAAATTTAAAAAGAATTTTTGTTTTAAATAATAAATTTTAAAAAAAGAAGAGCTGAAATTTTATATATGTAATAGTGGATCCTGAAATTATAAAAATATTGGGGTGCCTGGGTGGCTCAGTTGGTTAAGCATCCGACTTCAGCTCAGGTCATAATCTCACAGTTCATGAATTCAAGTCCCATATCGGGCTCTGTGCTGACAGCTCAGAGCCTGGAGCCTGCTTTGGATACTGTGTCTCCCTCTCTCTCTGCCCCTCCCCCATTCATGTGCTCTCTCTCGAAAATAAACATTTTTAAAAAATGAAAGCATAGGGGCGTTTGTGTGGCTCAGTCTTTTGGGCGTCTGACTTCGACTCAGGTCATGATCTCACGGCTCATGGGTTTGAGCCCCACATCAGGCTCTGTGCTGACAACTCAGAGCCTGGAGCCTGCTTTCGATTCTGTGTCTTCCTCTCTCTCTGCCCCTCTTCAGCTCAAACTCTGTCTCTGTCTCTCTCTCAAAAATAAACATTACAAAAAAAATTTTATATGAAAGTTTAAATATATAAATTATTTAACTTTGGGGATTTCTTTATAACAGAGCCACTAAAAACTGAAATGTTTTCGTAATTTCTTTTTTTTCCCCCCTATTTTTCCCAGATGCTTCAAGAAATTTCACTTGTAGTGAGCCATTGTAGACTCCTTGGAGAAGAAATTGAGTTTTTAAAGAGATGGGGACCAAATTATAACCTAATGAACATAGATGTGACTAATACCGAGTAAGTGTATTACTTTCCCAGGGCTGTCTTAACAAAGTGCTACAAACTCAGTGGCTTTAAACAACAGCAATTTATTGTTTCACAGTTCTGGAGGACAGAAGTCATCAAGATGTTAGCAGGGTTTGTTCTTTCGGAGGGGCTAAGAGAATCTGTTTCATGCCTCTCTCTTAAATTCTAGTGATTTGCTGGCAATCATTGACATACCTTGGCTTATAAATATATAACTCCAGTATCTGCTTTCATCTTCACATCATGTTCTTCCTGTATGCATGTTTGTGTCCAGGTGTCCCCTTTTTATAAGGACACCAATCATTTTGGATTAGGAGACCATCCCACTCCAGTAGGACTCCATCTTAACTAATTAAATCTGCAATGATCTTACATTCTGAGATACTGGGGGCTAGGGCTTCAACATATGAATGGCAGTAGGGACATAGTTCAATCTGTAACAGTAAGTAAGTAATCAAAAACTTACTAAAATGATTTCTTTCAGTGAATTTTATGACTAACAATGGAAATGAACAACCATAATAATACTTTGTTCCAGATGTTTTACCCTCTGTCCATTTGATAAGGACAAGAAATAATGTACCATCTAAGTTTCACCTACCAGTGTAAAAAGAAAATATATTTGTTTCATTCTATTTTTGTTTTTTATTTTTAATTGAGGATCTTGTCTTTTACAGATTGAGGCTTTTATTCTCCAGCTCTGCAGCATTTGCAAAGTTTGAGATAACTTTACCTCTCTCAGTTCATTTTCCAACTGTACGCTTACCTTTTTCCATTCAAAATCACATTGGAAACATTGGGTAAGTAAAGGGCCAGCAGGATAGGGCTCCTAATGACTTTTCTACCTCTCCTCTATTATTTGAAAAATCTCTCAAAGTGGCCAGAAATAATGGATATATACCATTATTGGATATGCCAATAATGGATAATCCATACTGAGTGCCAAATGTTACTCCTGACTTCCTTTTGAAGGATTTGTTCTTATAATTTAGTGACCTTCATTGCTAGCACCAGTGGATACTGGAGACCACTGGTATATTCTTTTATACTTGCTCCACTTTTTGAATAATCTTACCTAAAACAGGAGCCCAAAAAGGAAAAAAATGGGTATAAGCTTAGCCCAGATCATATATAAACAACCCTTATGCCCTTAAAAACAGAATATCACTTAATCACTTAGTAATCATTTAAAAAAGCTGTGCAGTCATAATGCTTTTCTCAATTAGCCTTTGTAACCAGACATAACAATATTTCATTCCTATTTGTGACTTTTTAGACATACAGTTGACAGTTTGTAAGATGGTAGAGTTTAGAATGCACCCACCTCAAATCCATCAGCAAACACCAGCAGTTTAGATTTTTAGCTAAGTCAAGATACCCCCCAGTTCATACAGAATTGCTCTTAGGCCTTGTTTTTGGAATCCCAGTTCAAACTGGACAGTCTATTTTTAGAAATGTCTATTTATGCTTCCTAAAAGACTCAGAGACCATACCCAAAAACATGAATTCCACTGAAATGCTATCGATAAGTAAGTTTCCAGAAAAATTAATGAACCTTTTGTTCTTTCTAGCCAAGATGAAATCACTGCAATTCTATCTAAAGTGCCACTGGAGGACAACTACCTAAAGAATGTAGTCAAGCAAATTTACCAAGATCTACTTCAGGACTGCCATTTCTACCACTAGACCTATGGACTACAGCTATAATAACCAAGCATAGCGCACATCATAATGATATTACATCGGAGTATCCATTGCTATTTAATCTTTGTCTTTAGGTCATAGAAAGAAGCCTCATAAAATTCCTCCTGATGATGTTATAGTTAATTTGTATGGCTAGTTTTTAAATCTCTACAGTCAGGAATGATGAAAGTCCTCAATAGCCTTTTATCAACTTGCTCATCTTTTTATGAAAGGTTCAAATAGTAGAACACTTAGGGAAAATTTCTTCTAATTAAAGTGGTGCTCTTTGCTTTAGTACAAGCCCTACAGAGTAACTTTAAGTGGAGCTGTCACCGCTGACAAAAACATTAGCCATTTCCTCATATGTACAGCTCTAATTTTTTGGTTGCCGGCCTTCTGTCTAGTAGGTATTTTTCTGGGATAGAGAGTTATCTGTCTACAAACTACTCATCCTCCTTTTTCTTCATTTTAAAATTTTTATTAATGGGCGCCTGGGTGGCGCAGTCGGTTAAGCGTCCGACTTCAGCCAGGTCATGATCTCGCGGTCCGTGAGTTCGAGCCCCGCGTCAGGCTCTGCGCTGATGGCTCAGAGCCTGGAGCCTGTTTCCGATTCTGTGTCTCCCTCTCTCTCTGCCCCTCCCCCGTTCATGCTCTGCCTCTCTCTGTCCCAAAAATAAATAAACGGTGAAAAAAAAAATAAAAATAAAAAATAAAATTTTTATTAAGAAAAAGCAATAGCACTCAGCTATTCAAATGGTTGCCATCTTTTCTAGAGGGCCTTGCCTTTTATTATGTAATATGTGTTAATATTTTCTCAGTATAATTTTATAGAGAAAGTTAATTCATTTTGGGCCAGTACATATATGTAAATATATTGATATTTTTTTGTTTTTGTGATGTAGTAAGGAGATATATATATACATATGGAAATACATAGTCGTGTATAGAGAGATACTCTTCTGCCTAGGCAATTTCCATCTTTCTGAAGGATGCTTTACAGCAAGATTCTCAGTCTCTTTCTATCAAATAATTGTACTTCAAACAATATCAAATTTAAAACCACCAGTTCTGTCAAGTTCTGGCAGTAGTAATTAATTTAATGTCAGAATTGGTTTCTGAAGCCACACCCTTCTCATAAACAAAAATAAGCCATATCCATTGATATTGAATGACCAGTATTATCTGTGAGATAAATATGAGAAAATTTTTACCCAAACTTTAATTGAATCCTAATCATGATAATTTTTTCATTTCTTTTATATTTAATTATAAACTAAAGTATATTTGCATTTCAAACTAATTCATATTAAAATTTTGGTTTATACTTTACGATCAGGTTAAAGTCCTCTGGGTCCCATGAATGTTATCTTCGCTCTTAAATTGGCTTTTACTTCTGAGCTATTGGTCAGAAAGATCACATGGTCTTTTAAACCTCAAACTCAACGTAAAATTTATTTTCCATAAAAATCAAGATGTAAATATTCTTTAAGATTTTTTTTTTTTTTCAACGTTTATTTATTTTTGGGACAGAGAGAGACAGAGCATGAACGGGGGAGGGGCAGAGAGAGAGGGAGACACAGAATCGGAAACAGGCTCCAGGCTCTGAGCCATCAGCCCAGAGCCTGATGCGGGGCTCGAACTCACGGACCGCAAGATCGTGACCTGGCTGAAGTCGGACGCTTAACCGACTGCGCCACCCAGGTGCCCCAAGATGTAAATATTCTTGAAAAACTTTTAAAGTCACCAATGTGGCCTGTTTTCCATGAAACTTAAATTAGTTTTCTTACTGGAGTTGTTTTATTTATTTTCTGTAAACCTAAAAAATAGAAATTTTCTTTTATTCATTTTGGTAAACTGGAATGACCAGCTTCAAGAATGATTTGGCTTGTAATTATGGACTCTGCTTTCTTGGGTTTAGATACAAAATTGTAATATATACCTAGTTATTTGCATTTGTATTTGTTCAAAGGATTGGCTATTTTTATAAAATTTTTTTGGAAATTGTTCCTTCACTAATTAGAAGCAGACTGGTTTTTGCACTATTAAAATAAGTTTATTATATGAAATCTTTTTTTTTTATGTTTATTTTTGAGAGAGACAGAGCATAAGCAGAGGAAGGGCAAAGAGAGAGGAAGACACATAATCAGAAGCAGGCTCCAGGCTCCATGATGTTAGCACAGAGCCTGATGTGGGGCTCAAACTGACAAACCCTGAGATCATGACCCTAGCCAAAGTTGTATGTCTCGCCGACCGAGCCACCCAGGCGCCCCTATTATATGAAATCTTTTTAAGCAGTGTCTGTTTATGAAGTGAAGAGGTTTGTTGTTGTTTTTTACCATGTATTCAATAGACCTGTGAAGATAGAAAAAGGAAGCTCTCTCTAGAAATACACACTCGAAAATTCAGATAAGATTAAAATATGTCAGGACCTGCGTGTAAGAACGAGATACAAACTATAGTTATCCCTATATCTCTGAAAGACAGTAAAAGAAAATTATTTGAAGTTCCTTAGGAAACTATGATTTCTAAGGGCTAATGGAGTGGTTCTCCAAGTATAGTCCCTAGACTAGTAGCATCAGTTTCTCCCCAAACCTGCTGTATCAGAAATGCTAGGGGTGGGGACCAGTACTCTGTGTGTGTTTATTTTTTTTTTACTTTCTTTTTCTTTTTTGTTTATTTATTTATTTTGAGAGAGATTGCGAGCAAGGGAGGGGCAGAGAGAGACAAGAGAGAGAATTCCAAGCCAGGCTCTCGATGTCAGCACAGGGCCCCATAGGGCCCCTTGCAGGGCTTAAACTCATATGACTTGAGCTGGAATTAAGATCCAGATATTTAACCACTCAGCCACCCAGGCACCCCTTAACTTTTTTTTTTTTCAGTAACTTCACTAAAATATAATTGACATCATACAATTCACCTTTTATTTTTTAATTTAAAAAAATTGTTTTCAAAGTTTATTTATTTTTGAGAGACAGAGTGTGAGCAGGGGAGGGACAGAGAGAGAGAGAGGGAGACACAGAAACCAAAACAGGCCCCAGGCTCCAAGCTGTCAGCATAGAGCCTGACGCAGGGCTCGAACCCACGAACCATGAGATCATGACCTGAGTCAAAATCAGCACTCAACCTACTGAGCCACCCAGACACCCCACACCTTTAGAGAGAGTGCACACATGTGAGTGCAGGAAGAGCAGAGAGAGAGAGGGAGGGAGAGAATCCCATGCAAGATCTGTTGTGTCAGTGCAGAGCCCAACATGGATCTGAGTCCCATGAACTGCAAGAACATGACCTGAGTCAAGATCAAGTCGGACCCTCAACTGACTGAGCCACCCAGGTGCCCCTGGACCCTTATCTTACATCACATACAAAAATTAACTCAAAATGGATCAAAGAACTAAATGTTAAGAGCTGAAACTATGAAGTATAAAGCTCTTAGAAAAAAAGCATAGGGGAAAAGCTTTGCAATGTTGGATTTGGTGATAAATTTTTAGATATGATGCCAAAAGTACAGGCAACAAAAGTAAAAATAGATAAATTAGACTATATCAAAATTTGAAATTTGTGCAACAAAATAGGACATAAACTGGGGCACAGTGCTGGAAGAAATTAAAAGCCTAAATAAGTGGAAGACATTCCATATGCATGGGTTGAAAGACAAGCTGTTAAGATGGCAATACTACCTAAAGTAATGTGCAGATTGAAAGCAGCCCCTATCAAAATCCCATCAACCTTTTTAGGATGGAAAATGGAAAAGTTGATCCCAAAAATTTATATGGAATTGCAAAGGACACTGATGGTATATGTGATAAGGGTCTAGTATCCAGAATATATAAAGAATTCTTGAAACTTAACAAGTAGACAATCCAATTTTTTAAATGGACAAAGGACTTGAATAGACGTTTTTCCAAAGAAGATATACAAATGGCATATACAACAAGTATATGAAAAAAAATACTTGACATCATTAGTCATTAGGAAAATGCAAATTCAAACCATGATGAGATACCACCTTAAAACTATTAGAATGAGTAAATTTTTAAATTTTTTTTTAGATGTTTATTTTTGAGACCGAGTGAACAGGGAAGAGGCAGAGAGGGAGACAGAGTATTTGAAGCAGTCACCGCACTGATAGCAGCAAGCCCAGTGCAGGGCTCGAACTCACAAACTGCGAGATCACAACCTGAGTAAAGTCAGTGACTCAACCAACTAAGCCACCCACGCACTCCTAGAATGGGTAATTTTTAAAATGAAAAATAAGGAGGCGCCTGGGCGTCTCAGTCTGTTGAGCATCCAACTTTGGCTCAGGTCAAAGTTTGGCTCGTGAGCTCACTTTGGCTCGTGAGCTCTATGCCAACAGTTCAGAGCTTGGAGCTTGCTTCAGATTCTGTCTGTCTGTCTGTCTGTCTCTCTCTTTGCCCCTTTCCCTCCCCCCAAGAAAAAAAGACTTAAAAAAATGGAAAATAAGCGGCCCCTGGCTGGCTCAGTCAGTGGAGCATGCAATTCTTGATCTCAAGGTTGTGAGTTTGACCCCATGTTGGGCATAGAGATTACTCAATAAATAAATAGGGTTGCCTGGTAGCTCAGCATCCCAACTCTTGATTTCGGCTCAGGTCATGATCTCACAGATTTGTGAGATGGAGCCCCAGGTCAGGCTCTGCGATGACAGCACAGAGCCTGCTTGGGGTTCTTTCTCTCCGTCTCTCTGCCCCTCCCCTGCTTGCACTCATGCATGCACCCTCTCTCTCTCTCAAAATAAGTAAGGAAATAAACTGGAAAGTAAGTGTTGGAGGAGATATGGAGAAATCAAAACCTTGTGATTTCTGGTGAGAATGTAAAATTAAGAAGCACGTACAATTCTTTTTTTTTTTTTTTTAATTTTTTTTCAACGTTTATTTTTTTTTTTTTTTTTTGGGACAGACAGAGACAGAGCATGAACGGGGGAGGGGCAGAGAGAGAGGGAGACACAGAATCAGAAACAGGCTCCAGGCTCTGAGCCATCAGCCCAGAGCCTGATGCGGGGCTCGAACTCACGGACCGCAAGATCGTGACCTGGCTGAAGTCGGACGCTTAACCGACTGCGCCACCCAGGCGCCCCGCACGTACAATTCTTTAAACACTCTTATACAACTTTAAGTCCAAAAGGCTGTCATTCTAGTTTTTCTTTATTTTTAAAGTAGGCTTCAGGCCCAGCACAGAGCCCAACATGGGGATTGAACTCATGACCCTGAGATCAAGACCTGAGCTGAGCTTGTATCAGACGCTTAACCAACTGAACCATCCAGGTGCCCCAAAATGCTGTCATTTTAAACATTACTTGTAGAAATTCTAAAAATAATGTCACGTTTAATAAGGAAACTCTAAAGCACAAATTCTCAGAAACAGTCACTGTCAACCTGTCAATTGTCAATATCAGTATTTATAATTAGTATGGTTTTCATGTCACCTGAGGATGCTGGTAGAGTGATCATGAGATAACCTCATCCAACTGAATATGCAAGGAAACACTCATCAATATTTTATGTATTTTGGGTTTTCACTCTTTATTTATGACAAATATTCTGCATCTGTGATTCTCTCCAGTCAACAGTTCTTTGAAATGTGGCATCGGCCAGTCGGAGAATGGAGTCATCTGACTCACCCTTCCTGTGAATGGGCTCATCGATAGTGAAGGTTTTAAACTGGCTGTTGAACCTGTCACCTTGTCAACTTCAGCCTTATTCATCTAGAGGGATCCGTGGTCCTTGGCACTGATGACACGGTTGCTGGCTGAGCATTTCTGCGGCACATATAAGTCCATTAACTGGCTGGAGTCATTCTGCATGTGGAGGGCGCACCTGGTTCTGCCAGGAGGGAGCCCTGGAAGAACCTGTGCCTGGCCACAGGACCTACCTGGTGCCAGCCACCACAACCAGTGGGAGCAAGGAAAGTCATCAGTATTTTATATAAAGAGAAGACTGCCTGCTAGGGGCTTGGGTTCTAACATTCCCATTCCTATACTCCACAAATGAGCAGAATGACTGAAAAGCTCCCAGTTTCCTAGAGGTAGGGTAAGTCTTTCTAACCCAAGATGTTTAGTTGGGGACTTTCATTGTTTGGGACGATTGGAGTGTCCAGTTGCTCCCAGTAATAATATGTCCAGGGTGGTCAGCTTCTAGATAATTAGTCTGAGCTGATTGTATGCCAGGCTATCTGGTTCATACGGTTTGTTTATTGAATCCAAACAAGTTTTTCAGCTGTTCCTCTGAATTTCTCCTGTATTGGATAAAAATTGTTTTGGGAGTGTGTCTAAGGCTAGCTCTTGCTGAGATAGGGGTGAAGATTTTCACCATCTTCTGATAGAACCTAGATTCCATTGCCTCTGCAATGTCTCTGCCCCGATGAGGGTGGAGAGCAGGCTCTCACCCCCTTTCCTTCTTTCCTCTGGAGGGCTTTTCTGAGTTAAGACTGATATGAAGCAGTGTAGCTAAGTCTGACCCAAGTTTCTGCTATAAACATACTGGATTAGCATCTTTTCTGTGGCAACAGCTGGCAGCAGTTAACCTCTCTGAGTTTCATTTTCCTCACTTGTAAAACAATAGTAGTACTTTCTCACATATTAGTTTCTTTTTTTATGTTTATTTTTGAGAGAGAGAGACACACACAGAGCATGAGTGGGGAAGGGGCAGACAGAGGGAGATACAGAAACTGAAACAGGCTCCAGGCTCTTTCTCACAGTGTTAGTATTAAATGAGTTCATGTATATAAAGCGTTGCACAAAGTAAGTACTCAAAAAATGGTAAACATATAGCATATTTTTAATACATACAGAGTACTCGGAAAATTTAATTACTAAAAAGCAGATTGGGGGCACCTGAGTGGCTCAGTCAGTTAAGCGTCCAACTTCAGCTTAGGTCATGATTTCATGGTTTGTGAGTTCGAGCCCCGCGTCGGGCTCTGTGCTGACAGCTCAAAGCCTGGAGCCTGCTTTGGATTCTGTGTCTCACTTTCTCTCTGCCCCTTCCCTGCTCATGCTCTGTCTCTCTCTGTCTCAAAAATAAATAAAACATTAAAAACATTTTTTAAATAAAAATTTTAAAAAGCAGATTTGATTGTTTGATACACAGAACCTATGTAATATTATTATTTTAAAACATGTTTACCCTAAATCTAATCATTAGAAGTAAGTAGCCTAATCCAGATTACTGGACATTTTCTAGACAACTGGCTTGGCATCTTCAAAAATGTCAATGTCATGAAATCAAAACAAAACAAAAAGACAGGGGATCTCTCCTAGATTACAAGAGACTAAAGATACTTTTGAAAGGCAATGCTTGATCCTTGATTAAATCCTTTATTAAAAAACACAAGGGGTGCCAGTTGGTTAAGCATCTGACTTCAGCTCAGTTCACGATCTCCTGGTTTGTGAGTCTGAGCCCCACATTGGGCTCTGTGCTGACAACTCAGAGCCTGGAGCCTGTTTCAAAATCTGTGTCTCACTCTCTTTGCCCCTCTCCCACTTGCTCGCATGCTCTCTCTCTTTCTCTCTCTCTCTCAAAAATAAACATTAAAGGGGTGCCTGGTGGCTCAGTCTGTTGAACGTCCGACTTCAGCTCTGGTCATGATCTCTCAGTTCGTGAGTTTGAGCCCCATGTCGGGGCTCTGTGCTGCCAGCTCAGGGCCTGGAGCCTGCTTCAGATTGTGTGTCCCCCTCTGTCTCCGCCCCACCCCTGATTGTGCTCTGTCTCAGTCTTTCAAAAATGAATAAACCTAAAAAAAAATTTTTAATAAATAAAAATACACATTAATAAATAAATACATAATAAATAAATAAAAACCCCACAACCCAGGGGCACCTGGCTGGCTCAGTCAGAGGAGCTTGTGACAACTCTTGAGCCTGAGGTCATGAGTTCAAGCCCCACATTGGGTGTAAAGATTACTTAAATAAGTAAAACTTTAAAAAAATTAACAAAAATGGAATTTTAAAATTTAAATTTACACTTAAAATAATTTATTCAACAATTCATGAATCAAGCAGCATCCTATCTAGCAATAGAAAGGAACTCGGAAGGACTGTACAAAGTGGAAGGTTTTTGAAATGCCAAAACAGGGCAGGAAAAAGAAATTATTAGTAAAGAATGCATTGTTTCATGCAAGGTTGCCCTTCTGAAGGGAAGGGAAGGGATCTGTGGATTATCTCACTAGTGCTGAGTAGGTAATTCCATGTCGACCAGTTAAAGGTTACATTCCAGAAAAGCTAAAACTGAAATTAGGTTAGGTATTAAGTTTTGGTTTGCTGACATGTAGCTTAGCACAAATGACTCCATTTTCGGTCTGTTGCTCCTTTTTTAACACCTATTAAGGATATTTTGAGAACAGTTGGAAATATGAATATAAACCATATATTAGATAATATTTTCGTAGCAGTGTTACATTTCTCAGGTGTGATAACAGTATTGTAGTTATATAGGAGAATGTCCTTATTAGAAAATACATGTCTGCAACTTATTTTCAAATGGCTTTTTAAAAGTGTCTGTTTGGGGCGCCTGGGTGGCGCAGTCGGTTAAGCGTCCGACTTCAGCCAGGTCACGATCTCGCGGTCCGTGAGTTCGAGCCCCGCGTCGGCCTCTGGGCTGATGGCTCAGAGCCTGGAGCCTGTTTCCGATTCTGTGTCTCCCTCTCTCTCTGCCCCTCCCCCGTTCATGCTCTCTCTGTGTCCCAAAAATAAATAAACGTTGAAAAAAAAAATTAAAAAATTAAAAAAAAAATTAAAAAAAAATAAAAGTGTCTGTTTATACATGTACGTGTGTGAGAGAAACAAGAACATTACTGTAGGCTTTTTTTCAAAATAAAAAATTGGAAATAAAAAGAGTTTTGCTTGATGACTAAGTAACTAAAGGCAGTATAGTTCTGAGACTGATTTCATCCAGGTTGTAATGAAGTTTGATTAATCTATTTTGTTCCATAAGGTAGATATATCTTCCTTCAACTTTTTAAAAAATAACTCTAGGACTAACATGGGGCTCAAACTCACAACCCCGAGATCAAGAATGGCATGCTCTACCAACTGAGCCAGACACACACCCCTTCTTTCAACTATTTTTTTTATGTTTATTTATTTTTGAAAGAGAGAGAGAGACAGAGTGTGAGCAGGGGAGAGGCAGAGAGAGAGAGAGGGAGACACACAATCTGAAGCAGGGTCCAGGCTCTGCCCTGGCAGCACAGAGCCCCAGGAGGTCCAAACCCACAAACCCAGAGAGAGAGAGATCAGGACCTGAACTGAAGTCGGAAGCTTAGCCAACTGAGCCACCCAGGCACCACTTCAACTATTTTTTGATGCCAAATTTGATTTCTTCCTTCCCTAGACTATGGCAAATTCTTGCTTTTTTTTTTTTTTTTTTTTTTTAAGACTAGGAGCAAGGCAGAGATAGAGAATGAGAATCCCAAGCAGGCTCTGCCCTGGCAGCGCAGAGCCAGGCAGGGATGGATCCCAACCTTGGGATCATGCCCCAAGCCAAATCAAGAGTTAGTAGTTCAACTAACTGAGCCACTCAGACATCCTGCAAATTCTTGCTCTCCTTTTCTTTTTTCTTTCTTTCTTTCTTTCTTTCTTTCTTTCTTTCTTTCTTTCTTTTTTTTTTTTTTTTTTTTTTAAGAAACATCAACTGGTTAATTCCAGGCCCAACCTTTCTACCCCCATACACACATGGCCCCTGGATGGGCACTTCAGAGGCCTTGTGCTGTGCTGTGGCCTGACCTGGTACCAGTCCCTCTCTGGTGATGGCCCAGTTGTAGCTCTTCCGGGAGTCGAACACTTCTTCTACCCACGCCTCCAGATTCTCTCAGGTGATGAAATGTTTTGCCTCCTCCTGCAGCTGCCGCACCTTCTTGATCCTTTGGCTGCTCCCAGGCCTGCGCCTCTCGGCCCACGGGGCCTTCTCCTCCACTTGCCACTGCTCCTGCTCCCGCACCTCCGCCTCCTGCCGCAGTCCCCCTAACCATAGCTCCTGCAGTTGCTGGTTCTCCGCCCGGTTCCAAGCCAGCAGGTTGCTGTAGTCAGCTGCATCCTGCAGCACCTTACCCTCTGCCAGGTTCCCTGCCCAGGCCTCGTACACCTTCTTCCATACCTTGGACATGAACTCCAGCCTGAGGGCGCGCATCGACTGGCGGTACTGCCGTAATGCTCGGTCTGCATGAAGAACTCTACAGAACCCACCTCAGGCGGGGTCGCCACGCCCCCGACCTTGGACTTGGCCCGGTGGGGCGGGGGGGGGGGGGGGGGGGGGGGGGGGGGGGGGGGGGGGGGCAGTATCCTGGCAGGTCTTGCAGCCACGAATGGGCAGCAGCAGTAGAGCCCTCAAATTCTTGCTCTTAATGTTCCCCAATCCTTTAAAATTTTTCCAAAAAGGCAAGTTTTATCAAGTGTTCTTTTTGAAAATTGGATCTAAGTCTGCATTATTTTTTAGTTTTTGTGTGGGTATACATTCGCATGGTCCTAAATTCATAAAGTACAAAAAGGAAAGGAAAAAGTTTCCCTTTTATTCTGTCCTCAGACACACAGTTTCCCTTCTTGGAGACAACCAATGTTACCAGTTTCTTGTCCACCTTACCAAAGCTTTCCTATGTACAAAAGCGAACATGTGTGCAAGTAGATATGAGTGTGTAAATATCTCTCCCTTTTTTACACAGATAATAGCTCCTCAATACACGCTGTCCTTCATTTTGTCTTTTTCACTTAACTGAATATCTTGATAGGTTCAGACCAGTACATAAAGAACTTCCAACAGATATTTTTTTCCTTTTAATTAAACAGTCCACAGGATGAATGTATCATACCGCTATTGATAAACATGTAGGTTGCTCACCACCTACTGCAAACAATGCCAAAATGTTGCACAATTGTAAGTTTATCTGTAGGACAGCTTCCTAGAAAGGGAGCTATTGAGTCAAAGCCTAGTTACATTTGTAATTTTAATAGATACCACCAAACTGTCCTTTAAAATACTATATAGTTGTATTAATCCTACTAGCAATAAACACCTGGTTCCCTAAATTTACTAATGCAGGATATTCCAAACTTTTTGATGGTGTCTCAGGTTTTAATTTGCATTTTCATAGTATGTGTGAGGTTGAGTTTCTTTATATATACTTTAAAGCAATTTTTATCTCCTTTTCTGTGTATTAGGTATTGATAAACTTTGCCCATTTTTTTGAGTTATTTCTCTTTCTCATTGATTTGCAAGACATCTTTAAGCATAAGAGAAAAGAAACTCTTGGTGATAGTGGTGTGCTAAATTTCCCCCTAGTTTGTGGTTTTATTTGACTTTATTTATGATGGGTTTTGCCATTTAGAATTTTAAAGGTATGTAGTCACATGTATTAATATTTTGTTTTATAGCTTTTGAGTTTGTGTATACTTAGATTTTCACCACTATAAGATCTTTGGTTTCTCTTAGACTTTTATGACTTAATACTTTATATCTTTGAGCCAACTGGAAATTTATCCCGACAAAAAGTATGAGATAAGGATACAAATTAATTTTTTTCCAGATGTCTATGGGGTTATTCCGGCACCATTTAATAAACAGATTGTTTCCCCCACTGATTTGGAATGCCTTTTTTATCATATACTAGATTTCTCTATGTATTCCTATCTGAGTGTGGTAGGCAGAATAATAGCCACCACGACCACCACCCCTCCCACAACCAAGATGTCCACATCCTAAAACAGGAATGTTGCCTTAAATGGCCGTAGGGACTTTGCAGAGGTTTTGAAGGATCTTGACATGGGGAGACTATTCTGGATCAGCTGGGTAGGCCCAATGTCATCACAAGGATTTTCTGTAAGAGGAAAGCAGAATGTCAAGAGTCAAAGAAGGAGATGCGATCATGGAAGTAGAGATCAGAATGATTGGTGACTTTAGTGCACACACTGTCTGACAGTACTGCTGGTAAGGTGACTCAAAATGCAGATGCCCCATGTGGTCCCTGGGTGGCTCAGTCAGTTAAGCCTCTGACTTTGGCTCAGGTCATGATCTTATGGCTTGTGAGTTCAAACCCTGCATTGGACCCTGTGCTGAGAGCTTAGTGGCTGGAGCTGCTTTGGATGCTGTGCCTCCCTCTTTCTCTATACCTCCCCTGCTAACGCTCTGTCTCTCAAAATTAAATGTTGAAAAAAAAAGAATGCAGAGGCCTCTAGAACCTGGAGAAGGTAAGGTTTTGTCCTAGGACCTCCAGAAGAGACACAATTCTGCCAAGACCTCAATTGTAGCCTGGTGAAACCCATTTAGGAATTCTGACCTCCATAACTGTAAGATAATACGTTTTCATTATTTTAAGCCACTAAATTTGTGGTAATTTGTTACAGCAGCAATAGGAAACTAAGGCACTGATAAAACTATTCTATTCCATTGACCCATCTTATTGTACAAGTACTTTGTAATTATTGTAGTTTTATAGTATGTTTTAATATCTGGTCAATTCAGGATTTATTATTTCAGGGTTTTCCTGGCTCTTAATGGTTTTTAATTTTATCATATAAACATATGAACTAGCTTGTTCCGTTCCCCAAAAAATCTTGCTGTCATTTTTACTGAGATCATGTTATATTAAAGATCAACTAATGGAAAAGCAGCATCTTTAAGATATTGAGTCTTCCAATAGTATGCTTTTCTGTTTTGCATCCTTCTTTGATATCTTAAAGTTTCCTTTATATAGGATTTTCACTTTTCTTGTTAAACTGATTCCAAGGCATTTTATATTTTTGTTACAATTTTTAAATTACCATCATAAAGTCAAAATAAATTCAAACCGAAAGTTCAAATAATATACAAAAGAATACAGAGGAAGGCAAAGTCATCCAAAATCTTAGTATTGGGCATCCTTCCATATACTAGGTACTCTTGGCCATAAAGAAGAGCAATGGCTATTGGTAAGGCAACCAAAGGTGACTGTCATGAATCTCATTGGGATTTCTATTGGGAATTTGTTGATGTTGGACAATTTTCAACTTTATAATTTCGAGACCTCTCCTCTGAGAAGATCGTTTTAGAGATTTCTCCATATAAGTCCTGAAAATTTCTAAAAGTTTATTCGTAGACATTTATGGGTTTTGTTGCTACTGTGAATGGGATCTTTTTCTTCTATTATATTGTCTAATTAGTTATTAAGACTTATTAAAGGGCTGATCTTTTTACATTTTGTCATTGGTTACACTAATGTACTTTCTTTTGTTTTTTAATATTTAAAAATTTATTTATTCATTTTGAGCAGGGGCGGGGAGGGGGGGAGAGGGGAGAGAGAATCCCAAGAAGGCTCCACACGGTGAGCACAGAGCCCAAAGGGAGCTCAAACTCACAAGCTGTGAGATCCTGACATGAGCCGAAATCAAGAGTCAATTAACCGACTAAGCCACCCAGGCGCCCCTATTATCTTTAATTATTACACCCACTGACACTTCCTGAACAGTAGTAAATAATTGTAGCAATACACAATTTTGTTCTTGATTGATTTATTGATCGATTTTTTTTTTTTTTTTTTTTTTGAGACCTAGAGATAGAGAGCACACCAGCAGGGGAGGGGCAGATGGAGAGGAAGAGAAGAAATCCCAAGCAGGTTCTACACCCTGCATGGAGCATAATGAGGGGCTCAATCTCACTATGGTGAGATCATGATATGAGCCAAAATCAAGAGTTGGACACTTAACCAACTGAGCCATCCAGGTGCCCCACATTGATATTTAAGTAATCTTTACACCCAAAGTGGGGCTTGAACTCACAAGATCAAGAGTCACATCCTCCTCCTCCTGAGCCAGCAAAGGTGTCCCTGTTCTTGATTTTAATCAAAGTATTTCTAACAATTTACCAGTAAGCAGACTATGGTAGCTTGCTTGGGATATCCATGTTTTTTTCCTGATCTTGCTAAGAAAACATTTAATTCCTTTTCATTCATTTTTTTAAATGTTTTATTTTTGAGAGAGAGTGGAAGTGGGGGAGGGCAGAAACAGAGGAAGACACAGAATCCAAAGCATGTTTCAGGCTCTGAGCTGTCAGCACAGAACCTGACACAGGGCTGGAACCCAAATCCACGAACTGTGAGATCATGACCTGAGCTGAAGTCAGTCGCTTAACTGACTGAGTCACCCCAGTGCCCCTCTAATTCCTTTTTACCTTTTCCTCCTCTTAATCAGGAATTTATGTTGAATTTTATTGAATGCTTTTTCAAAATGATGAAATTAACAAAATAAGTTTTCTCCTTGACCTATTAATATGGTCAATTATAATAGATTTCCTAATATTGGATCATCCTTGTACTACTCAATTGGATCACTTGGACATGACAGTGGATTTCCCTTTCTATGCTCCAGGCTGCCTATGCCATGAGGTTATTTTCCTTGAGACAAAAGATTATGTTTCTGATGATTAAATTTTGGTTTTACTAGAGGTTACTTCCTTGAGATTTCAGATAGGTCATTCAGATTGTAATTTAGGATATATCCAAAATTTTTCTTTTCTTTAATTTTTTTTAAAGTTTATTCATTATTGAGAGACAGAGGGAGACAGAGCATGAGCATGGGAAGGACAGAGACAGGGGGAGACAGAATCTGAAGCAGGCTCCAGGCTCTGAACTGTCAGTACAGAGAACGACGTGGGGCTTGAACTCATGAACTGTGAGATCATGACCTGGGCCGAAGTTGGACACTTAACCGACCAAGACACCCAGGAACCCCTATATCCAAAACTTTTTTTTTTTTAATGTTTATTTATTTCTGAGACAGAGAGAGACAGAGCATGAGTGGGGGAGGGGCAGAGAGAGAGGAAGAATCAGAAGCAGGCTCCAGGCTCTGAGCTGTCAGCACAGACCCCAACGCAGGACTCGAACTAACAAACCGTGAGATCATGACCTGAGCCAAAGTTGGTTACTCAACCGACTGAGACACCCAGGCGCCCCTACCCAAAACTTTTCAATCACACATTTATAAATATTCACATGGATTGCTTAAACCGTTAGCAATAAATCTAGCTTTCTTATTTCTAAGTGTGTAGTGGGTTGTCTTGGAAGAAAGAAACAGAAAACTACTCAAACTGGTTTAAGCAGAAGAAATGGAAGGGACATTTATTGGAACGTAGAAGTATCTCATAGTGCTTCTGGGACCCTGAGAAGTTGGAAATATCTGGAAAGCGGTCAGATTTCAGAATTGTTTCTGTCTTACTTTCTCAGTCTCTCAATTTCTTAATCTTTCTACAGATGGGGTTTCTCTGGTTTGACATCCACACAGCCGCAGGAATTGGATTTTAATGAAAGGTCAAATTCACGTATTATTTCATTCAGCCAAGAGGGGCTGTGGGTTTGCAGATGTTCTAAGGAAGATGTGTGAAGAATGAGAGGTAAAGGTGGGTATCTCTGGTATGGAAGGCACTTCACTACTATCTCCAGGTACTATCTGTAATCACATAGTTAGGTTGATTCTATCTCCAGAATGCTTCTTGAGTCTGTCATTGCTCCAACTCAAGCAAGACTTCATCACTTGTCTGAAACATTGCAAGAGCTAACAGTTTTTGCTGTCCTTACTTCCCTAAAATCTCTCCTTCACTGCCACAATGATGAGAGGATTAAATAAAAACTTTATGAACTTTAAAGCACTCCACAAATATAAACTAGTAATGGGGGGGAAAACAGATATAAATAAAGTAGTAGTGGGGGGGGGGGGCCAGGAAGAAAAACAACAACATAGGACTCGTCTGCTCAAAAACTTTAAATGACTTCCTCATCAACTAAAGAATAAAGACCAAAAAGTTCCAGATATGTTCTTAAGTTCCCTCATAACCCGAACTAAACGTTAACTTTCCAGTATCAGCGACTCCACGATACTTTTCTTCCCTCACCAGACAATACTATTCCTTGACCATGTCGTTAATTTCCAGGCCCAAATTGATATCCTTGCTTCTGTCTTTCATCTCCTCTTCTTGGTCCAGGAAACTCCATTCACTCTTTAAAACCAGAATAACAGGTCAATCTTTCCAGTAAACCATGATAAAGTTTATCTTCTCAAAATAAGTGCCTCCTTCCTCTGGAGTCTCGCAAATCTCCAGTAAAATACCAAGGCTTGACTAACATTTCAGCCATTTTTCTTCCTTCGCTAGCTTAGTTTTCCACTTCCACCTGTCCACTCGAGCATCCTCAGCCGCACCACCTCCAGGGGCCTGGAAAACGCCAAGCTCCGGGAATTTGAGTCAGAAGTTCAGAGCAATCTCAAGTGCCTAACGCTCAGGTTTAGATACTTCACAAGCAAATCAAGAATAGCTCTCTGCGGCCAGGCTTCTCCCTAGAGGGGCTGAGGCACTAAAACAGGCGTGTGCCGGCGGTGCATACTGGGAGATGGAGTCTCCGGACAACCCCACTACCTCCTGGGAGTTGTAGTCCTCGGTCTGGTAAAAGAAAAGAAGGGGGCGACTCCCAAACTTTGAGTTAGTTTTCAGAGGTATATGGAAGAGGGAAGTTCATAACATCATGCAAGGTTAAGTTCTCTAGGCTCATCTCTAGGATCGGGAGCAGCGTCCGAAGGGGCTGGAAGGCAGAGCCGAGGAGGGCGGGGAGACGTTACGTTGACGCTGGCGTGACCCAGCCCGAGAATTTGGCGGGATCTCCGAAAGTTGCAGTGCTCCGCGCGCACCTTGGCCTGAAACCGAGGTCTGAGGAGAGCGGAGACGCACCCGGAGGGACGCAGTTGGGAGCTGAGTTTCGCCTGGGTTGTGTGCAGAAGGCCGGAGCAAGGGAGTAGAGAAGTGGGCAGGAAGCGAAGGGGTCTGGAGTCCGTCCCGGCCGGGCGCGGACCGAGCCAGCGGACAGAAGTCGGGGCGCGCAGCCAGTGGGAGCGAGGAGCGCTGCGTACCAGGGTGAGGGTGTTAGGCGCGGACTCGGTTCCTTTTTGCCTCAGGGTAAGTCCCGACGGTAGCCGGCCCCGGGCCTGGCGGGCTCGTGGGGCCAAGTGAGAAAGCGGAGTTGGCGGGGTGGAGCAGGGGCATGCCCGGGCCCAACCCACCGTCAGAGCTTGTTGTGGCGAAAATGGTGGCGGACCCCAGGCTCCAGAGCTGGGAGCGGGGGACCTTTTAGAGGCCTTCGTTTCTAACACCCATTTTATGGGGGGGGGGGGGGCAAGAAAGCCGAGATCCAGAGAGGTGTAGTGATTAAATGTCACAGCTGTTTCTGTCCGGGCCAGCGGTTCCGGATCTCTGGTCAGTCCTCTTTCCATGATACCGTATTTTACTTACAAAGTACCAGCCTCCAGTTTCCAAAAAGGTGTTTTCATTACCTAATGGAAGGCCGTTCACGTGATGCCTAGGGAATGGTCTGTAGTGAGGTTTTTCACCTTGTAAAGTGAAGTGTAACGTGCTTATCGAAGAATGCACAAATCCGAAGTGTACACAGCTCTGTGAATTATTTCAAAAAGCATATACGTGTGTAGTCACCACTCAGGTCAATAGCTAGAATGTTGTCAGCACCCCCAAAGCCTTTCCTGTTACCCCTCTAGTATGTCTCCTTTTCTCTTCAAAGGTAACCACTATATTGACTTTTAATACCATTAACTAAATTTGCCTGTTTGAATTTTTTATGAGTAATGCTGTTTATATTTTTGTGTGTCTGGTTTTCCTCAACATTCTATCGGTTTATATATATGTTTGCATAAGGCAATAGTTCTTTCCTGTTGCTGTATTGAATTCCTTATTCATTCTGCCCATGGTGTACATTTGGGTTGTTTCCAGTTTGTGGCTTTTTATTTTCTTTTCTTTGTCTTTTTATAATTAAAAAAATTAATATTTATTTTACACACACACACACACACACAGAGAGAGAGAGAGAGAGAGAGAGAGAGAGAGAGAGAGAGAGAATCTGAAGCAGGCTCCAGGCTCCTGCTGACAACAGAAAGCCGTAGTAGGGGCTCCAACTCAGGAGCTTTGAGATCATGACCTGAGCGGAAGTCGGATGCCTAACCGATTGAGCCACCCAGGTGCTCCAGTTTTGGGCTGTTTCAATGAGAAAGGCTGCTGAGAACATTTCCTGTGTACATTTTGGTGCATGCATGTATGCTTTTCAGTTGATTAGTACAGAGTATTGAAATTCCTGGTTCATAGCATTTTCTATATTCAGCTTTCACATTTAATGTTAGTTTTCTAAACTTGCACCAATTTACATGCAAACCACTAGTGTAGGAGTGTTTAGTTGTTTCACATACTTGCCAACTCTTGATATTTTCAGTCTATTTAATCTTACCTATTCTCGTGTCATATACTAATATCTCATGGTTTGGATTTTAATTTTCCTGATTATTAATAAGATTAAGCATTAGTTCCTATGTTTATTGGCCATTTGGGTATCTTCTTTCGTGAAGTGCTTGTTCAGATATCTTGTCTTTTTCTATTGGGTTGTCTGTCTTGCTGATTTGAAGTTCTTTATGTATTCTAACGATCAGTTCTTGGTTGTATAGGTGGTAAATATCTTGTCCCCTAAGAATAGTTTGACTTTACAGTTTCTTTTTCTTTTCTTTTTTAGTTTATTTTATTTGAGAGAGAGCACATGCGTATATGCATGTGAGCGAGGGAGGGGGAGAGAGAAAGAGAGAGAATCCTAAACAGGTTCCGTGCTTAATCTCATGGAAGCATGAGATCATGACCTGAGCTGAGATCAAGAGTCCAAAGCTTAACTGACTGAACCACACAGGCATCCCTGACTTTTTTTTTTTTTTTTGGCGTTTATTTATATTGAGACAGAGAGAGTAGGAATGGGGCAGAGAGAGGATTCCAAGAGAATCCCGACACGGGCTTGATCCCCCAAACTGTGAGATTGTGACTTGAGCTGAAATCAAGAGTCTGAAACTTAACTGACTCAGCTACCAGGGGCCCACGACTTTTCATTTTCTTTCTTTCTTTCTTTCTTTCTTTCTTTCTTTCTTTCTTTCTTTCTTTCTTTCTTCCTTTCTTCCTTTCTTTCTTTCTTTCTTTCTTTTGACTTTTCATTTTCTTAATAGTATCTTTTGATAGAGTCTTAAGATTAAATGTCCAGTTTTTCAGCCTTTTCTTTTTTGGCTATTGCTTTATATATCCGGTTTAAGAAATCTTTATCCTGGGGCACCTGGGTGGCTCAGTCAGTTGAGCAACGGACTTAGGATCAGGTCATGATCTCACAGTTTGTGAGTTCAAGCCCCACATCCAGCTCGCTGCTGTCAGCACAAAGCCCACTTCAGATCCTCTGTCCCCCTCCCTTTACCCCTCCCTCACTTTTGCTCTTTCAAAAATAAAAATAAATTTTAAGAAATCCTTATCCCAAAGTCATGAATATATCTGCCTATATTCCAAAAGCTTTGTTTTACCTCTTACATGAAGACCTATAATCAAATTGGAAATTGAGTATGTGTTTTTCTTATTCTGTAAGGCTCTCCCATTAACCCAGCACTGTTTATTGAAAAGTCCATCCTGGGGCACTTGTGTGGCTCAGTCAGTTAAACATTGGACTCTTGTAGCACCTGGGTGGCTCAGTCAGTTAAGCATCCCACTCTTTTTTTGTTGGTTGGTTTTTAATTTTTTTTAATGTTTGTTTATTTTTGAGAGAGAGAGAGAGTGCAAACAGGGGAGGTGCAGAGAGGGAGGGAGACACAGAATCTGAGCTGTCAGCACAGAGCCTGATGTGGGGTTTGAACCAATGAACCATGAGATCATGACCTGAGCCGAAGTCGGATGCTTAACCAACTGAGCCACCCAAGTGCCCCATAAGCATCCCACTCTCGATTTCAGCTCAGGTCCTGATCTCACAGTTGTAAGTCCCACTTTGAGCTCCATGTTGGGCATGTGGCCTGCTTGGGTTTCTCTCTGTCCCTCCCTCTCTTCCCCTCCCCTACTTGTGAGCTCTCTTTCAAAATAAATGAATAAACCTAAAAAAAGGAAAAGACCATCCTTTATTACTCTGCAGTTTCATCTTTTTCATAAATTATGAATGTTTGCATTCAGGTGATTCTGATATTTAGCATTATCATAGACACACATTATGCTGAACCTGCCATCTAAGAGATCTGCACCTGAAATAATCAAGAACAAATGGTCATCTCCGCTGGGGCACCTGGGTGGCTCAGTGGGTTAAGCTTCTGACTTTAGCCCAGGTCATGATCTCATGGTTTGTGTGCTATCAGCACAGAGCCAGGAGCCTGCTTCAAGTTCTGTGTCTCCTCTCTCTGCCCCTCCCCTGCTTGCTCTCTCTCTCTCTCTCTCTCCCCCCCTCCCTCTCCCTCTCTCTCTCTCTCTCTCTCTCTCTGTCTCTCCCTCTCAAAAATAAACATTAAAAAGAATAAATGGTCATCTCAAAAGAAGACATACATATGGCAAACACACATGAAAATGTGCTCAAATGACTAATCAGGGAAATGCAAATCAAAACCACAATGATACAGCATGTCAGAATGGCTGAAATTAAAAACATAAGAGGAACTCATCTGACTCTTGATTTTGGCTTAGGGTATGATCTCACTGTTGGTGGGATTGAGCCCCATTTCTAGCTCTGCACTGACAGTGCAGAGGCTGCTTAGTATTCTCTCTTTCTCTGCCCCCCTCTGCTTGCACTTGCTCTGTCTCTCCCTCTCAAAATAAACTTAAAAAGGAAGAAAAGAAATAGGGGAGCCTGGCAGGCTCAGTCAGGGGAGCATGTAACTTTTGTTCTCACAGTTGTTAATTCGAGCCCCACGTTAGGTGTAGAGATTGCTTAAAAATAAAATCTTAAAAAATAATAGTAACAAGTGTTGGTGAGGATGTGGAGAAAAAGGAACCCTCCTGCCCAGTTGGTAGGAATGTAAATTAGTGCAGATACTGTGGAAAACAGTATAGAGGTTCCTCAAAAATTGAAAATAGAAATACCATATGATTCAGTAATTCCACTACTGGGTATTTACCCAAAGAAAACAAAACAAAAAAAACCCTACTAACTTGAAAAAATATATGCACCCCAATGTTTATTGCAACATTATTTGCAATAGCCAAGATATGGAAGCAACCCACGTGTCCATCCATACATGAATGGATAAAGTGGATGTAGTATGTAGTATGTATATGTGTGTGTGCATGTGTGTGTGTATACACACACACACACACACACAGTGGAATATTACTCAGACTTTAAGATGAACTTCCCATTTGCAGCAATATGGGGGGACCTAAAGGGTACTATGCTGAATGAAATAAGTCCTACAGAGAAAGACAAGTATGCTATGATTTCATATATATGTGGGATCTAAAAAACAAAAGTAAACAAAAAGCAGAAACAGACCCATAAATACAGAGAACAAATTGATGGCTCCCAGAAGGGAGGAGCAGGGATAGGCAAAATGGATGAAGGTGAATGGGAGGTGCAGGCTTCCAGTTATGGAATAAATCACAGGAATAAAAGGTACAGCGTAGGGAATATAGTCAGTGGTATTATAATAGTGTTGTATGGTGTCAGATGGTAGCTATACCTGTGGTGAGCTTAGCATAGTATAGAGTTGTCAGATCACTACGTTGTATACTTGAAACTAATGTGACACTGTATGTTAACTATATTTCAATTTTATTTTATTTTTTTTTTAATTTTTTTTTTTAACGTTTATTTATTTTTGAGATAGAGAGAGACAGAGCATGAAAGGGGGAGAGTCAGAGAGAGGGAGACACAGAATCTGAAACAGGCTCCAGGCTCTGAGCTGTCAGCACAGAGCCCGATGCGGGGCTTGAACTCACTGACCGCGAGATCATGACCTGAGCCGAAGTCGGCCGCTTAACCGACTGAGCCACCCTGGTGCCCCTATATTTCAATTTTAAAAAAAGGAAAAAGAGGGGCACCCGGGTGGCTCAGTCGGTTAAGCGTCCAACTTCAGCTCAGGTTATGATCTCCCACTCCGTGAGTTTGGGCCCCATGTCGGGCTCTGCTGGCAGCTCAGAGCCTGGAGCCTGCTTTAGATTCTGTGTCTCCCTCTCTTTCTGCCCCTCCCCTGTTCATGCTCTGTCTCTCTCTGTCTCAAAAATAAATAAAAACAATAAGTAAATAAATAAATAAATAAATAAATAAATAAAGGAAAAAGAACAAATTGTCATCTTTTGTCCATTCTTGAAGAATGGAGATTTCATATGTGTTATCCTTTGAGTTAAATTAATCCTGATTTAAATTGTCCAGATTGTTTTGGTGTGATTTAAGTTCATTTATTCTTGTGAACATTAAGACTTTTCACTCTTACTAACACCTCTGAAGGATCATGAAAAATTTTTGTTCTTAGTTCTTTTCAACCTGAGCAATCTTAACTCTTTTATCATAATAACCTGACTAGGTATAGGCCTATTGCTCATATGGAAGATTTCAGACTGAGCAGGGTATTTGAATGTTATTTATTCACTTAAGCATTCACTGAAGTCTGGAATGATTAAAATGGTGATATTTAAATTTCAAATTTCATATATTCCTATTAGAAGCAGAATATGTGACTACAAGTTATCCTTGGCTAAGATGGGAAGTATGTCTCTCATTTCAGCCCACTGTCTTATCACTGGCTTATGGATAGTCATTCTGTACCTTCGTTTCACTCCTGTCCCACCACCCCCAATCCCTACTTGCTGGAAGGGAACAATGGAATAAGATTCGGCCCCTACCTTCCTACCTGTGAAGCAGGGGAGCTGGGGATATAGTTGGTCTAGTTAAGCTGTGCATCATTATGAAGCAGACTAGTTCTGGCTCCTCCTAAACTCTTTTGATACAACTAGCTAGGTGGAAGGGAAAGGGTGATGAAATATATGTTCGTTTTCCTGCCGTGGGTAGGTCAGTGATTAGACCAAAAGCCTAACAAATAATTCTTCAGAGATTTATTGCAAAACTAAGTTTACAGTTCTGTACTCTCTGGCCGTCTGTATTTTTCAGTATTGAATGCTGAGTGATGGCTATGCAAATGCAGCTTGAAGCAAATGCAGATACTTCAGTGGAAGAAGAGAGCTTTGGCCCACAACCTGTATCTCGATTAGAGGTATGTGCTTTGTTGCTAATTTTGAGATTATAATGCAGGATTAGTGTCTTCTACCTGTTGGGAGAAATCACAGGTTTTACATAAACCATTGGTTTATTGCCTAAGGCCAAGACCTAAATTGGAGTTTTTAGAAATACTGTCAAGGATCCTGTGGAAAGCTTAACATGGTTGCTAAGCATGTCTGGCCAGATCTTTTTTGTTAAGAATTCTTCTACTTTATCATTTTTCTTTCTCAGAGTTGGGTTGTCAAAACCTAAGGAGTCTATGGGTCCCATGATGGAGTCTCTGTGATGTTTATACTACATATGAAATTGCTATCCAGGGAATTACAGTGGCCTGGGCCAGCTCTGCAGGGAAAAGAGAGGACCATTGTCTCTCCATTGACCTGTATCTGCTGAAGTTACTAGCAAGACAGCTGTCATGATCAGAGAGAAGCACTTGTGGTTATTAAGGTATAAGAGCCAAGCTCCAATTCAGGATTGCACAAGAGCATCAATTACCAGAGCTGCGGCCTTATAGTATTTCTTCCCATTGTGCAGAGGCCCCGGTGTGAGTGCAGCTGACATAGGCTGAAAGAAGTAGGAGGGAAAGCAGAGAAAGCCTTCATTCTTCTCTTTACACATATTCCTGTCATCCCCAGCTAAGCTTCAAGACTCCAAAAGTTAATTTAAATAGGTTTGTGTTAAACATTACAGGGTTCAGAGTCAACTTTTGTTACCATCAGCATCCTTATACCCACACATGGGTTTTGCTTATTGCTTAAATATTAGTAGAGCTTGTTTCTATGGATAGATAATATTCTCTCCCCTCTCTCAAACCTTCCCTGACCTGCAAATACATGCATATTCTGCCATTAACCGATATTGTCTCAGAAGTCATGGTTTTGGTGACTAATAAAACCAAAGCTAACTTTGTAATAAAGGGAGGAAGAGGTGTCTTTGGGTGGTTTGTTTTGAGAAGTGGTATAGGAGTCCCCAACCAAAAGTAATCCCCCCCCCCCTTTTTAATGAATAGAATTTATTGTCAAATTGGCTTACATACTGTTTTTCCCATTTTTAAGGTCAGTTGTTAGATCAGAGCTTTCCTGTCAATCATTTTTTATGTGTGCTTGATGTAGAAAACATTGGGAAACACTGATTTTAAGGTGACCTTTTAGGACCCAGGGTCTTAGGGTTCATTTAGAGTCCCAGTCATAAAAGTTTGAGAGTTGCAGGCTTATTCCCAGTGCCTGGGAGTTACTGGTTTGGTCCCGTTTCATGATGGATACATAGGATACATAGGATAGTGCTAGTTTAAAAATTTCTTTTCAGAATGAAAAGGTTGATAATTTGTTATTAAATACCTGATATGTAGAGCATACTTTTCACAGCTTTTGCATATAATATCACAGTTCTTCAAAATAGCTCTGAAATGGGTAGGGCCAATATCCATATTAGATGAGAGAACTGAAGCTTAAATTTATCCATGGTTTTCACTTGCAGCAATGTGGCATAAATGCCAATGATGTGAAGAAATTGGAAGAAGCTGGATTCCATACTGTGGAGGCTGTTGCCTATGCACCAAAAAAGGAACTAATAAATATTAAGGGGATTAGTGAAGCCAAAGCTGATAAAATTCTGGTGAGTACTGCTTATATGAGGCCTTAGTGGGAATAGTACAAAAGGATATACAGTGAAAGGTGGCAGTGTTCCTCCTTTCATCCCTCATTGTGTCATCCTGGCCCCCTTTTCAGAGGTGACTGCATTAGTTAACTATATATATGCCTCCTTGCATAAATTGGGATTTTCTGTCAAGGAAATCACAATTTCATGGTATGATATAAGTACTGCCAAATTGATAAGTTTGCGTTCCCACCAGCAGTCAGTGGTATGTACCTTATCTTTCTAGAAATTATGATCTCATGCCTTAGAAATATATTCATTAGTTTGTAACCACAAAAAGAGTTTCAAAAAATATTCATTGACATGTTCATGATATAAGAAAGCAGGCTAATAAAATGTCTAAGTGTATATATACATGGTTGATTTGTGTATTTAAAAATGTGTGTATTTATGTATAACACATGCACAGAATAACTACACTAAAATATGTTATTTCTGGATGGTAAGAATGTGAGCAATTTTTATTTTTGCCTCAATTTTCTGAAGTTTCTGCATTTTCCATAATACGCTTGTTTTACTTCCAGATAAAAAACTTTATTTCTGGGGCGCCTGGGTGGCGCAGTCGGTTAAGCGTCTGACTTCAGCCAGGTCACGATCTCGCGGTCCGTGAGTTCGAGCCCCGCATCGGGCTCTGGGCTGATGGCTCAGAGCCTGGAGCCTGTGTGTCTCCCTCTCTCTCTGCCCCTCCCCCGTTCATGCTCTGTCTCTCTCTGTCCCAAAAATAAATAAACGTTGAAAAAAAAAAAAAAAACTTTATTTCTCAAATATTAAAGCCATGTTAATTAGGCTCTAAGCGTGTATAATCTGTTAGTTGACTAATCACAGGCAAGATTCTTTTTTTTTTTTTTTTCTTAAGTTTGTTTTGAGGGAGACAGAGACCGCATGAATGGGGGAGGGGCATCAAGAGAGGGAGATCGAGAATCCCAAGCAGGCTCTGGGCTGCCAGCACAGAACACAGACAAGATTCTTCTATAATGACAAGAGAGTGTGATTTCAAATCATGCTTTTAGTTTTGTTTTCTTTTGTTTTTTAACCTTAATGACATAAAGGTGATTTTACTGGCTTAACAGAAGTGAGGTAGTAACCTAATAATCCCTTATATAGCACTTTAACTTTGAAATCCCATCCCTTTCATATATATTCTCATCTGGCCTTCATAACAACACTGAAAAAGATAGGGCAAGTATTATCTCTGTTTTACAGATGAGGAAACTTAGGCACAGTGGTTCAATTATTTACCCAAGGTCATGCAGGCAATAGCAGACCTAAGACTGGAATCCAGTTATTTTCATCCTATCCTATTCTGATCTTTTCTCATCTCTGTTCAGTGTCTTATAGCTACTATTAATTTTTCTTCATAATTCTCCATGATTACATTTTATTTTATGCATTTATCCTTTGGTATTTATATACATAGTTTGATTAGCTTTACCGTTGAATTTTTTGTTTTGTTTTTTAATGTTTATTCATTTTTGAGAGAGACAGAACATGAGCAGATGAGGGGCAGAGTGAAACAAGGACAGAAGGTTCAAAGCAGGTTCTGCATTGATAGCACAGAGCTGGATGTGGGGCTCAAACTCATGAACTCTTAGATCATGACCTGAGCTGAAGTCAGACACTTAACTGATTGAGCCACCCAGGCACCCCCTACCCTTGAAGTTTTTATAGCATAAAGTAAATATCTATAAAATTGTATTTTCATATTTATTTTGATTACTATTATAGTTTCACAGAAATTTTTCACTGAAAAGATCTTCAAAGGCTAAAGAATCTTCAAGAAAAACCGCATCTTTTGTTATGGGGTAGCTTCAGTGTATGTACTGCTATGTAACTTAGTCAAATGGACAATATCTGAGATTTGTGAGTACTTATCTCATACATTAATATGTACACAACCTGGGGCGCCTGGGTGGCGCAGTCGGTTAAGCGTCCGACTTCAGCCAGGTCACGATCTCACGGTCAGTGAGTTCGAGCCCCGCGTCGGGCTCTGGGCTGATGTCTCAGAGCCTGGAGCCTGTTTCCGATTCTGTGTCTCTCTCTCTGCCCCTCCCCCGTTCATGCTCTGTCTCTCTCTGTCCCAAAAATAAATAAACGTTGAAAAAAAAAAAATTAAAAAAAAAATATGTACACAACCTGATGAATTCTGTTTTACTGGGTATTATACTAAGAGCTTTGAATTTTTTTTTTTTTAACGTTTATTTATTTTTGAGACAGAGAGAGAACATGAACGGAGGAGGGTCAGAGAAAGAAGGAGACACAGAATTTGAAACAGGCTCTAGGCTCTGAGCAGTCAGCACAGAGCCTGACGCGGGGCTCGAACTCACAGACCGTGAGATCATGACCTGAGCCGAAGTTGGACGCTTAACCGACTGAGCCACCCAGGTGCCCCGAGCTTTGAATTTTTAAGCACTGGGAGGAGTGTTAACTTCATTTCTTTAGACCATTCTGTAATAGTAATTCAGCCTGGGCTCAAAAATTATAATCCTTGGGGTGTCTGGGTGGCTCAGTCATTTGCGTTTCCGACTCTTGTTTTCAGCTTAGGTCACAATCTCATGGTTCCTAGGATCAAGCCCCCGCATTGGGCTCTGCACCGGTATCTCAGAGCCTGCTTGGGATTCATTCATCCATCCATCCATCCATCCATCCATCCATCCATTCATCCTCTCTCTCTCTCTCTTTCTCTCCCTCTCTCCCGCTCCTGTGTGCACGTGTACTTTTTCAAAGTAAACGTTAAAAAAATTTGTAATTCTTAATTTAAATCTCTAGAGGAATGATATTGCTATCTATGGAAGTATAAAGTTGTCATTTATTGTATTACTTAAATATGTTTGTTGAATTGGTAACTTAATTGGAAATAAGAGTTCTGAGCCCCTAATACCTTAAAGAGTGTTTATCATACTAAGCCAGTAGGTGTCTCTAAAGTCTATTTGTTGTTTTTTTTCTGGGCATTAATATTTGTGACAGAAAAAATCCTGACAGAATCTTTGATTATGCCTGTCTGACCTTAGTTTTAGAAATCAAATTAATGTTTTGCTTTTGTGAAAACACAAATATAGACCTGTAATAAAGTGAAATAAGATATGCAGAATGATATAGAGATGAGTCTATTTTTCCATCCTTTCTGATTTCAGACATTTTATATTGTGAGCTTCTAGTGGGTAAAGATTAGTTGTGTTATTTGCTTTTAAAGGTTAAAGAAGGGGCGCCTGGGTGGCTTAGTCAGTTAAGCGGCCGACTTCGGCTCAGGTCATGATCTCGCGGTCCGTGAGTTCGAGCCCTGCGTCGGGCTCTGTGCTGACGGCTCAGAACCTGGAGCCTGTTTTGGATTTTGTGTCTCCCTCTCTCTGAACCTCCCCCGTTCATGCTCTGTCTCTCTCTATCTCAAAAATAAATAAACATTAAAAATATATATATATATAAAGGTTAAAGAAGATTTCTTCAGTCACTGTAACTCTTCCCCCCCATTTCTATTCCCCCAAAGTCTTTGAAATTCAGATTTTCACCAAGAATACCTACTATCATAGTGGAGAAAGGAAAATAAAATCCATTTTCAGTATATCTGTCGAAATGGTTGAGAGGGAAAGATTTTGTGAGTGAAAAAATTGATTCAGAAGGTGCAAAATTCTTAGGTGGTCTTTTCCACATTTCAGAGTTTATTTGTAATTGGGTTTTGTTGAACTATGTTCTCTTGGTGTACTATGAACAGTGACAGATTCAGCACAGATATTTTTTGTTACATGTTTTTAAAAATTTTTTTAATGTTTATTTTTGAGAGAGTGTGAGCGGGGGAGGGGGCAGAGAGAGAATGGGAGGCATAGAATCCTTAGCAGGCTACAGGCTCTGAGCTTTTAGCACAGAGCCTGATGTGGGGCTCAAACTCGTGAACCACAATATCATGACCTGAGCTGAAGTCGGATGCTCAACTGACTGAGCCACCCAGGCGCTCCTATATATTTTTATTTGCTATTCTATGTCTCGTGTTCAAGAGTTTGGTAGTTCTTGGCTGTAGATTTAAGGGGGTACCTGGGTGGCTCAGTTGGTTAAGTGTCCAACTCTTGATATCAGTTCAGGTCATGATCTCATGGTTCTTGGGATCAAGCCTCAAGTCAGACTGTGAGCTGACAGCGTGGAACCTGCTTGGGGTTCTCTGTCTGCCTCTCCCCTGTTCGTGCACGTGTGCTCTTGCGCTCTCACACTCTCTCAAAATAAATAAGCTGCTGAAACATTGCAAAAAAAAAAAAAAAAAAGCCTATAGATTTAAGATTTCACCTAGCACATACGAAAGTAAACTTATTATGTAAGTGTGAGAGTAAAAGTTAAGTTCTCCAGATTAGGCATTTGCATGGTTTTTACTTAACATTTCACTATTTACCATTCCGTTCCTGTAGCAGCTCATTGACTAGAGAATGTAGGAGTTAAAATGACAAACAGGGAAAGCATCTCCTGTGTTTTTTCCTTAGTATTTTGTTCTTAAAATTTTTAAGCTTACTGTAATGCTGAAATAATTTATAATGAAAACTCATATACCCACCACCTAGACTCTACCATTAACATTTTAATATATTTGACTTATCACCTGTCTGTTCATTGATCTATCCAGCAATCTGTCCATTTAATAGAAGTTACAGAAAGATCATAGAAAAAAGGAAAGAAGTTATCACAGACATAATTTAAGAAAATTTCCGGGGCACCTGGGTGGCTCAGTTGGTTAATTGCCCAACTTTAGCTCAGGTCATGATTTCATGGCTCGCAAGTTCAAGCCCCGTGTCGGGCTCTGTGCTGACAGCTCAGAGCCTGGAGCCTGCTTCAAATTCTGTGTCTCCCTCTCTTTCTACCCCTCCCTTCCCCTGCTCATACTCTGTCTCTCTCAAAAATAAACAAACATTAAAAAAATTTCCAGAGCTAAAGGGAAGCAGAAGTCTCATATAGTATGACCTCATGGAGTGTCAAGGACCCACACCTAGACATGTGAGTGTGAAATTTCAATATACCAATCATGAAGAGAAGATTCTGAAAGATTTCAGAGGGGAAAAAAAGCAACTCTAAAGGAACAGAAAATCAGAAAGATCACATTTCTTTTCAGAAATCTAGCAGGTAGAAGCTAGTAGAGCAGTGTCTTCAAAGTTCTAAGGGCACATAATTTTAACCTAGAATTCTGTTTGTAGCAGTTTTATTAATTATTCAGGCAGAATAAAACATTTTCAGCAATACAAGAATTCACTTTTTTTTTTTTAAGTTTATCTATTTTGAGAGAGAGAGAGAGAGCATGCATGCAAACAGGAGAGGGGCAGAGAGAGAGAGGGAGCAAGAGAGAATCCCAAGCAGGCTCTGCACTGTCAGTGCAAAGTGGGATATAGGGCTTGGACCCACCAACCGTGAGTGAGATCATGACCTGAGCCGAAATCAAGAGTTAGATGCTTAACCAACTGAGCTAGCCAGGCACCCCAGGAATACAAGAATTCAGAACATTTTTCTCGTATCCACTTTCTTAAGAAGGTACTTGATGATATTCTTTTAACAAAATGAAGGTGGAAAACCAAAGATCTAGGTTAGACTCCAACCTAAGAACTCAGTGAAGGAGTGTCTTTAGACAGTAGTTAGTCTAGAGAGCAAAGACCCCAGTTTGGAAAAGAAAAGGAACTTCAGGCAGAAGGGTTTCAGTAGAACACATGGTAAGATTGAGAGCTCAGAAAATTTGAGAAATGATAAAATCAGAAAATACTAGAGAAAGACATGATTCAGATATAAAAGCAAGGTAAATGGAGCATGATTTTGAAACTGCTGGCGTATAAAACAATTCATTTGAATTTGACAGCAGAAGTCTTTGAGGGACATTGAGCTATTGACACTGGAACTTTAGTATTTCTAGTCCACCGTTTGATTCTGCAGTGAATAAAATTCACAAAGCTGTAATACAGACATTGTAATGAGTTTTCAAGTGAAATAGTATTAGACTTTTTCTTTGTGGAAAGTTTTTAAATTACAAGTTTAATGTCAGTACTTGCTATAAATGTATTCAGATATTTCTTTTTTTTGTAGTTAGACTCACACAGTTTATTTTATTGAATTTAGATTCAAGTTCAACTAATCACTTGTACCTTGACTTGGATTATTTTTCTAGTTGAGTGAGTTTTAATATTTAATAGTTTTTTAAATAGGAATTAGCCTATTTCATTAGTCACGTAATTTGTTGGCATAGAGTTATGATTTTGTAAGCTTGATAGTAATGTTGTCTCTTTCATTCCTGATTTGTGATGAGTCTTTTTATTTCTTTCTTTTTTATTTATTTATTTTTTTAATGTTTATTTTTTTATTTTATTTATTTTTTTTTTTAAAGTTTATTTATTTTTGGGACAGAGAGAGACAGAGCATGAACGGGGGAGGGTCAGAGAGAGAGGGAGACACAGAATCGGAAACAGGCTCCAGGCTCTGAGCCATCAGCCCAGAGCCCGACGCGGGGCTCGAACTCACGGACCGCGAGATTGTGACCTGGCTGAAGTCGGACGCTTAACCGACTGCGCCACCCAGGCGCCCCTAATGTTTATTTTTGAGAGAAAGAGCACAAGCAGGGAAGGGGCAGAGACACACACACACACACACACACACACACACACACACACACACACACACACACAAACACAATCTGAATCAGGCTCCAGCACAGAGACTGATTCAGGGCTCAAATCCATGAACCGTTGTCTCTTTCATTCCTGATTTGTGATGAGTCTTTTTATTTCTTTTTTATTTATTTTTTTAATGTTTATTTTTGAGAGAGAAAGAACACAAGCAGGGAAGGGGCAGACACACACACACACACACACAAACACAATCTGAATCAGGCTCCAGCACAGACTGACTCAGGGCTTGAACCCATGCACTGTGAGATCATGACCTGAGCTGAAGTCAGATTCTCAACCAACCGAGCCACCCCTAGTCTTTTTATTTTTTTCTTGATCTTACTAAAGGTTTATCAGTTTTGCTGATCTTCTCAAAGAACCAAATCCTGGTTTCATTGATTTTCTCTATTATATTTCTATTCTCCTATTAGTTTCTACTCTAATCTTCCTTTCTTCTGCTTGCTTTGTTTAGTGTACTCTTTTTCTGATATCTTTAAGTGGAAGTTAGGTTATTGATTTAAGATCTTTCTTATAATACTGGCATTGATAGTTATAAACTTCCCTTTAAGCTCTGCTTTTACTGCATTCCATAAGTTGTGGTATGCTGTGTCTTCATTTTCATTCACCTGAAAGTATTTTCCGATTTCCCTTGTCATTTCTTCTTTGACTCATTGGTTATTTAGGAGTGTATCATTTAATTTCCATTATTTGTGAATGCATTTATTTTTAAATTTTGGAATTGATAGATGGTTGAAGACTTACCAGTGACTGCAAAATAGGATTTAAATGTTTTCAACCTCAACAGTATAAGAGAAAAGGTACAGGTGACAGAGATGGTAAAGTAGATATGGAGGGAGAAGAGACTGAAGGGCAAATGTTCTCATTTAACAAAGTAGAAAGTTAAGAGAGAAAGTCTGTGGTTGATGGAACAGGAAAGGAGGACTTAAATATATTGTTGGACTTTGTGCCATATTGTCACATTTGTCATTAAGTCAGGCGAAGTACATATATGTTGGTCTGTAATAGTTTTTTGTTTTTTTTATGTATGTGGATGTATTATTTGAATTAGTAATTTCAAAATTAATCTTCTTGGAGTCCCTAAATTAGTTTACCCTTTAGTTGCCAGAAAGATAAAATAATCCTAGAACTAGAACTATTAGTATTTTGATAACTTTTTAAAGAGAAATCATTCTAGAAATGTTATTAGATGTTGTTTCATCCCGCTCTATGTCTGGTTCTTGTTTTATTAATAATAAACATATTTTGTTGATTTGACATTACTTAATTTTCCCAGACTGAGGCAGCCAAGTTAGTTCCAATGGGTTTCACTACTGCAACTGAGTTCCACCAAAGGCGATCAGAGATCATACAGATTACTACTGGCTCCAAAGAACTTGACAAACTACTTCAAGGTATAGTAATCCCTTATCCTCTGTTGTAAACTACAGTTAGCAAAGCATCCAGGTCACAGAACAAAACTATTTGGGTAGAATTCGTGTGTTAGATATGATTAAAAGATAATAGAACTATCCACATTGAAGAAGTAAGACTGCTGTAGGGTGGGACCTGAGTTACACAAAATTGTCTGCCAATTAATTAATTTAGTTTCCATTTAATACCACA
Organism: Leopardus geoffroyi; assembly: GCF_018350155.1. Lineage (NCBI taxonomy): Eukaryota > Metazoa > Chordata > Mammalia > Carnivora > Felidae > Leopardus > Leopardus geoffroyi. Next base: position 62,505,039 of record NC_059337.1, on the reverse strand, counting down.
TTCAGAGGGTAAGCTCCCCCTGCCTAAAGAATTAATTATAACCTACTTTAACACAAGGTTGAAAATCTGATAACTAAAACACTCCATGTTTGAAGACTAGGTTATAGTATCAATCCATGGTAGTACACACTAATATTTAGGACTTTATGGAAAGCTGTAAAGTTTTTTTGAACTTTTGAAAACACTGCTCCCCTAAAAGATTTGTTTCTTAGTGCTTCACCAAATATTTCAACATTTAAAGTTTTCATTTTGGGGGGAGACAAAATAGTATGCAATTAGCAATCACACTCAAATTTGAGTGTTAGCCCTCCCATCTGTACCTCCTCCCAGCATTTACTGGAGGTATTACATGTGCAAATTACTTAATATCTCTATGCCTCAGTTTTATTATCTTCATAATAAGGATAAAAAGACTTCCTACCTTATAGGTTATTGGAATTAAGTGAAATGGTACATATATATGTGTAGCACAATGCTAGATACACAATTAACGATTAGAAAGTACTAGGTGATATTATATCTGTATTTTTTAAGTGACTGCTTATTGACTTGTGATGGTATAGTTCTATATCTCTAGTTAAAGCCACATGTGTGATACAGTTACATAGAGCTGTACACAGATACACAAATGAGATGAGTATGCCTACAGTTGGAGAAATATGACTGTATCACTGACAGCTTTCTGGTATTGATACTGTACTGTAATTATATAAAATGTTACACTGGAGGAGGCTGGGTGAGAATTCATGGGATCTTCCTGTACATTTCTTGGCAATTAAAAAGAAAAAAATATGTTAATGTTTATTTACCTTTGAGAGAGAGAGAAAGAGACAGAGGCATGAGGGGGTAGGGGCAGAGAGAGAGGGAGACACAGAATCTGAAGCAGGTTCCAGGCTCCAAGTTAGCACAGAGCCTGACACAGGGCTCGAACCCGAAACCACACAATCATGACCTGAGCTGAAGTTGGACGCTTAACCGACTGAGCCACCCAGGCGCCCCAGCAATTTTCTATAGATCTAGAAATATTTCAAAATAAAAAATATTTTAAGAGTTACTGATTGTTGAAAAATGGATTTCCAAATTATGTATACATCTTTTTGATGAGCTCCAAGGGCATTTCTATGATTATTGTTTCTGAATGTTTGTATTTTGCTAAAGGATATTTCTTACTTTAGGAGGAATTGAGACTGGATCAATTACAGAGATGTTTGGAGAATTCCGAACTGGGAAGACTCAGATCTGTCATACATTGGCTGTAACATGCCAGGTAAGCTTTTGGGCTCTAACCAAATCAGCAAGAAAAAGTTGATTCTTGTTATTTTCAAGCATCTTTTGGGATGGAAATAAAAGGCACTTTCTCTATCCCTAAGACTAATTAGAAGGTAGACTTCCTATTGCAGAATTCTTCATTGTGCTAATACTTTCAGATTTTTAATTTCAGATACTTTCTTACCATCCATTAGGCCTCCCCAGGCTTCACCTGCCTTCTTCACTAGTCTAGATTTTATGATTGATCATTAAAGTCATTCCTTTACAAATACCCTCAGATTTACATTCCCCATCAGAACAGATGCCAATTTTGGATGAACTCTTCTCAGTCTTCTCTGAGAGCGGTCTTCTGAGTGCTTGTTCCCTAATAGCTAATCATACTGGAGAAAAATCATACCGTAAAGCTGATTGTCTGCATTTTATTCATTTTTTTTTTAGTGTTTTATTTATTTTTGAGAGTGAGCGAGCAAGCACACAAGCAGGGGAGGGGCAAAAGGAGAGAGGGAATCACAGAATCCAAAGCAGGCCTCAGGCTCTGAGCTATCAGCACAGAGCCCAACATGGGGCTCAAACTCACAAACCGTGAAATCATGACCTGATCAAGTCGGACGTTTAACCAACTGAGCCACCCAGGCACCCCAACTCCTCCTGTTTTCTGCTCTACCTCGTACTAAGTATCTTCTCCACTTCTACTTATGCTCTCATTCATAGGAGGATTTGGAAATAGACAGAGATAATTAATTGCCTGAGATCGTATTGTATTGAAAAGGTAGATACAAAAATCAAACCCGACTTTACAAGCCCATGCTCTTAAAACCTTTATAAGAGTAAAAACCTGTACCTGGCTTGTTTTCTGCTGTATTGCTAATGCCTAGTCAGTGCTTTGCACTCAGTAAATACTTGAAGCAATGGAGACAATAGAATAGATGTCCTAAGACATACTCCTTTGTTTGTTTTAAGATTTTATTTTTTAAGAAATCTGTACACCCAACGTGGGGCTCCAACGTACAACCTGAGATCAAGAGTCATCTGCTTTACTGACCAAACCAGTCAGGCACCCCAGCACATACTTACTATAACAGAAATTGTATGGAGGAAGTAGCATAACTTTTTTAGGAAGAGAGAGGGATTACTTCACCCTAAAGTAATCATGGAACACTTTAGAGAGATAAGGGATTGGACCATACTCCTGAAGAATGCTAAATTTGAGTAGGTAAAGAAATTAAAAAGCATTTATCTAGGGAATGGTATGTGCAGAAGTGCAGGAGCACAGGGGCAGGATATATGGAGAAGACAATAAATAAACCCATTTATCTAGCTCAGAGGTCTTACTTGGAAAGTCATAGGAGATAAACCTTAAAAGGACACATCAAGGTACACCTGGCTGGCTCAGTTCGTGCAGCATGTGACTCTTGATCTTGGGGTTGTGAGTTTGAGCCCCACGTTAGGTATGGAGATTACTTAAAAATAAAATCTCTAAGAGAAAAAAGGACAGCTCAAGAACACGTTTTAGAAGGTCTTCGCTGTAATGTAAGGAGTTTACACTCGATTCTGTAAAGAGTGGAGATCATAAAATCTTCCTCAACCGAAAAGAAATAAGTCAGGGGGCTTGGGTGGCTTAGTCCAACTTCAGCTCAGGTCATGATCTCACAGTTCGTGGGTTCAAGTCCCATGTTGGAGTTTGCGCTGTCGGCTTCAGAGGGAGAGTGTTCGCATTCTCTCTCCCAAAAATGAAACGTTAAAAAAATTTTTTTTGAATAACAAGTAATATTTTCAGAAATATGCTGGTAGCAACCTGTTGAGAATTGGAAGGAGAGGCAAAAGCTGAGGATATTTAATGGATGATTATTATAAACATTAGCTGATTGGGTATAAACTAAAATAGTCACATTGAAGAGATACAGGCAGAAGATGTAAAAGGCGGCATTTAATGACTGATGATAAAAAATATATATATCCCTCAGCCCAACAATGTATTAATTTGGTAAACTCTAGAAAGGATTTGGGGGAGAGAGGTAGTTTTTATGGAAAGATTAGTTCAAATTTAGAGAATTGGGTTTGAGGTAATGAGACAACCAAGTAAAATTGTCTAGCAGTATTTAGAGATGGTGTAACTAAGTCCTATGTAGAGAAGTAACATTGAAATCTCTGAAAATGAAAGATCTGAGAAGAGATAAGAAGGATATAGAAGGGACAGTGAACAAATTTGTCACTGTTTTGCAACCTTAAGCAGTGTTTTGAGGAGCCCTTTTTCTTCTTTGGGGTCCTAACATTCCTTGGTTTAAGGGTATGTTGCTGTGAGTAGCTGGCCCAGTGAGTACCCTGGAACCTGGCCCATTACTATGGGTCAACTCTATTAGAATTTTTTGAGGCTAGGAGTGCCTGGGTGGCTCAGTCAGTTAAGTGTCTGACTTCAGCTCAGGTCATGATCTCATGGTTCGGGAGTTGGAGCCCCACGTTGGGCTCTGTGCTGACAGCTCAGAGCCTGGAGCCTGCTTCGCATTCTGTGTCCCCTTCTCTCTCTGCTCCTCCCCCCACTTGCGTTCGTTTTCTCTCTCTCTCTCTCTCTCTCTCTCTCTCTCTCTCTCTCTCTCTCAAAAACAAACATTAAAAAAAAAATGTTAGGGTCGCCTGGGTGGCTCAGTCATTTGAGCGTCCGACTTTGGCTCAGGTCATGATCTTAACGTTTGTGGATTCAAGCCCCGCATTGAGCTCTGTGCTGACAGTTTGGAACCTGGAGCCTGCTTCAGATTCTGTCTCCCTCTCTCTGCCCCTCCCCCACTCATGCTCTGTCTCACTCTCCCTCAAAAATAAATATTAAGAAATTTTTTTTTTTAATTTTTAAGAATTTTTTTAGGCTTTATTACAGTTCTAGGTATTTTGAAGGAAATGGCATTATTTTAATCTAGATAGATTATACTCACTTCTCCCATGGACACAGCTTATCGATGAAGTTCAGGAACAACTCACATGAAATTTGCCTCTTTATAGCAGTATGACAGAGGAGGGTTACTGGTATCTTTCTATTCTAGTGTGAATTCTTACTCTCTCGACAACAGTAGTTCTTGGAACCCATTTATAAATTGTTCTCTTTTGTGTTTTTTTTTCCTCTTGTAAAAAGAGTTTTGAACTGTCCCTCATAATTTATTCAGTATTTAAATAGTTTATCAAAAATGTTAATTATATCAATGTAATGTGCTATGGTTTCAGATGGTATTACAAGCCGTAAAAAAAAAACAACTGATTTTGTGGGGCACCTGGGTGACTCATTTAAGCATCTGACTTCAGGTCAGGTCGTGATCTCACCGTTCCCGAGTTTGAGGCCCGTGTCAGGCTCTGTGCTGACAGCTCGAAGCCTAGAGCCTATTTCAGATTCTGTATCTCCTTCTCTCTGCCCCTCCCTCCCTCTCTTTCTCTCTCTCACTCTCAAATATAAATATTAAAAAAAAAGAAATACTTATTTTGTTAGCACCCTGTGTCTTACATAAGTTCACATTTTAGTAAGACACATATATCTGCAGAGACTAATATTTTCTCAAGTCACCCAACAAAATCTTTATTTTTTTTCATGTTATAGATATGTACTTCATTAGTCACAGCTTCTACGTTGAAATGGTGAATGTCATTTCTTGAGATAGGAAAATACTCTGGTTCTTTGTGAATAAAGGTGTTTGGAACAGTAAGAGGCCCAGCTTGATAGTGCTTGATAGTCTCCTGGTTTTTTTCATCATTTACCTTTTTCCTTTTAATTTTAATTATTTAATTCTCATTTTAATTGCTTCTTTTCCTGATTGCTCTACTGATCTTTTTGTTGCAGACCAAATGTCACTGTATGTCTTATGAGACAGCCAAGTTAGAATTCCACTGTCAGGTATACCTGAGCCATTGTTGTTTCTCCTCATAAAGAATTCTGAGGAGGAGAGATTGGGGGTAGAGGAGAACTTTGAGACTGAGACTTATAAAGAGGGGAGCATTGAGAAGAAGAGTGGTAGTGAGCTATAGAAGCTGTAGCTTACTGCCTGGGTACCATTAGAAAACTGTTAGCAAAAGGGAAATATAGCACCATGATGTGGGTCGTTTGACAGGATATGTTACCTTTTTAAGTAGAAATGGTTTCTGCATGTTGTTTTGACAGAGATTCATGTGGAATATATATTTACAGTATATCTGTAGTGGCTAGGGCAACTACGTACACTTGATCTTAGCCAAAAGGCCGAGAAGCAATTAGGGCAACTACGTATATCACGCTTATGCTCTTCAACTGTGCAAACAGAATCCTATCCTGGGACTATTTATTAAGTAGATTATGCCTGTCAACAATAAACTGAAGCAAAATTCTCAAACATATCCTTTCTATAAAAGTAACTGATGGGGCGCCTGGGTGGCGCAGTCGGTTAAGCATCCGACTTCAGCCAGGTCACGATCTCGCGGTCCGTGAGTTCGAGCCCCGCGTCAGGCTCTGGGCTGATGGCTCAGAGCCTGGAGCCTGTTTCCGATTCTGTGTCTCCCTCTCTCTCTGCCCCTCCCCTGTTCATGCTCTGTCTCTCTCTGTCCCAAAAATAAATAAACGTTGGAAAAAAAAAAAAAGTAACTGAACATTCACAGGTGACTGAACACCTATAGAGCTTTTTTTGTTTTGTTTTGTTTTAAGAGACAAACATGCTAATTCATTAATAACAGAAAGGATTACATTTCACCATCCTGAGACCTGGAACTAGAGGTATAGAGAGGATGTTAGATTACTGTTTGAATCTAAACATTTTCTGCTCTCATTTGTTAAGATTTTCTTAACTTAATTTTCTTTTTTTTTTTTTTAATTTTTTTTTTTTTCAACGTTTATTCATTTTTGGGACAGAGAGAGACAGAGCATGAATGGGGGAGGGGCAGAGAGAGAGGGAGATGCAGAATCGGAAACAGGCTCCAGGCTCTGAGCCATCAGCCCAGAGCCTGATGCGGGGCTCGAACCCACGGACCGCGAGATCGTGACCTGGCTGAAGTCGGACGCCTAACCGACTGCGCCACCCAGGCGCCCCAACTTAATTTTACTTCTTAATAAAATAAAATTCCAGTACATTAGATCTCTATCTAATAATGAAGTTATGTAAAGCTGAGAGCCACAGTTAGATGACAAAAATAAAGAACCCATGTTTGTTCAAAGTACTAGAGATATTTTCAAATTCAGAGAATACAGTTTATCAAAAATTGCAGTTTTGAACGCATATATGCCCTTTGACAGAAAATGTGGCTTCCATGGGGCATCTGGGTGGGTCAGTTGGTGAAGGGTCCATCTTTGGCTCAGGTCATGATGTCACGGTTTGTGAGTTTGAGCCTTGCATCGGGCTCTGTGCTGACTGTTCAGAGCCTGGAGCCTGCTTCAGATTTTCTGTCTCCCTCTTTCTCTGCCCCTCTACTGCTCATGCTCTATCTCTTTCTCTGTCTCAAAAAGAAACATTTAAAAAAAAGTTTTTTTAAATGTGGCTTCCACAATTTTCACATAAAGTCAAGAATAAATGTGCAAAGAGTTTATACCATAGCATTATAAAATGGTGAAAGTTCAGAACAACCTGCATCACTAAATTAGGAAGAAGGGTGAAATTATGTTACTGAGCAGTTATTAAAAATAGCTAACTTGGTGGTGGTGTCCCAGTCCAGTAACACAAGATAACTGCAGTGGCACTGGAGGGCAAGATGGAGGGGACAGAATGGGCTGGAGTGCAGAGCATGCAGTCCATCCCTTTGAAATTGGCTCAATAAACACACTGGGACCTTGTCCACTTTTCTGTCAGTCTGCCTACCTATACCCAGCCACCTGTGGTCTCCCTTCTTCCAAAGAGGTCACATAGCTGAAAAAGAACCTCTTCTCATGCTAGCACTAAAGATAACAAACAGTGAGAAAAATGAGGATCCTCATTCATCTTAATTCCTTAATTTCTTCAGCCCTGAGTCTCAAGATTTTCTCCTCCCCAAAAAACTAAGCCAGCCTTTGCTGTCGTTTTGGCCAGTGATTCCAAACATTTCCTCTGTCGAGACCCTCTTTTGTTGTATACATATCCTTTTCTCCTTCCGTGGATTCTTAGGATTTAAAAGATAACAATCTTTTTCCCCTTTCCAAATTAACAAAGCCTCTGTAACTGAGTGCTAAGGTCAATGCTGTAGGGGTAGACATATCATCAGATTTCAAAGTGCTTTCTGTGTGTCAAGCACTGTGCTAAACACTTTATGTGAGTTATTTAATCTTCAGAACAATCCTATAAGGTGGGTTTTATCTACATTTTACAGAAAAGGAAACAGATTAATATTCTCAAGGTCACATGGTAATGGCAGAACCACATATGAAAAGCCTTTGTATGAAACTGCATAGATTATGATCTGGAAGATTACTTCTGGGAGATGGGAGGGATAAAGAAGAGCTTTTAGTTTTTACTCTACTTATTTCTATATTGTGTGAATTTTTAAATCAAGCATATAGTACTTTCATAATTTTGAAAAGGATTTTCTCAGAAATAGGAAAAAGAAATTTTGATGATACTAGGCCCTTAATGTAAAATGTCCTAAAGGATTTTCCTTAGAATTTAAAGGTGAATTATGGCTCCAAAGTAGATTTCTAGGGTGGAAACTACCCTTCAGCATAATTCACTTAAAATTTGTAAAACTCAAAGGTGTCTGGCATGGGATGGATAGCCCAAAACTGAGATTTCCCTAAGTGGTTCATAAGACTGTTTTCGTTTCTTTCCTTTTTCTTTAAACTCTACTTTCCGGGGCACCTGGGTGGCTCAGTCGGTTAAGTGTCCGACTTCAGCTCAGGTCATGACCATCTCATGGGTCATGAGTTCAAGCCCCACATTGGGCTGTGTGCTGACAGTTCACAGCCTGGAGCCTGCTTCAGATTCTTTGTCCCTCTCTCTGCCCCTTTCCTGCTCATGCTGTCTCTCAAAAATAAATAAATGTTAAAAAAATTTTTTTTTTATTTAAAAAACTCTCCTTTTTTTCCTTTTGTTCATTTTTAACGCCTGTAGGTACTATTGGAATGAGCACCTTTTTTCTTTTTTTCTTTAAACTTACAAGCTAACGTAGTAAATAATCTTTCAAATGTTTGTACTCCGGGCTCCTAGGTGGCTCAGTCATTTAAGCATCCAACTTCGGCTCAGGTCATGATCTCACGGTTCGTGCATCTGAGCCCCACATCAGGCTCTCTGCTAACAACGCAGAGCCTGCTTCAGTTCCTATGTCTCCCTCAATCTTTGTCCCTACCCCATGCTCACTCGCGCGCGCACTCGCGCTCTCTCTCTCTTTCTCTCTCTCTGTCAAAAATTAAAAAAAAAAAACATTAAAAAAAACTTACCTGGGATCTGAAAAAAAAATTTTTTTAATGTTTGTATTCTTGAGAGAATTGTTCAGTCTTTTTTTTTTTTTTTTTTTTTCAACGTTTGTTTATTTTTGGGACAGAGAGAGACAGAGCATGAACAGGGGAGGGGCAGAGAGAGAGGGAGACACAGAATCGGAAACAGGCTCCAGGCTCTGAGCCATCAGCCCAGAGCCTGACGCGGGGCTCGAACTCACGGACCGCGAGATCGTGACCTGGCTGAAGTCGGACGCTTAACCGACTGCGCCACCCAGGCGCCCCGAATTGTTCAGTCTTATATTGGTATGCAGACTTAGAATTTTATCATCTACTTTGAACTGTATTTCCAAGCAATCCAACTCTGGTAGGACTCTGGATTCACTTGGTGTGGGTCACCATGAGCTTCATTATTCCTTGTTTCTACTATTTGTATTTCTCTTAGAAGGGAATGCTTCTTCCCTACTTCTGAGTGTCTCTTTAATGTATTTTTTCCCTTTGCCTAATTGGGGTGAATGGGGAAGTTGATTAGTTATATCAGAAGAAGTACAGTGTTCATTTCCACATTGTTATTTTTGTTCTCTCTAGCTTCCCATTGACCGAGGTGGAGGAGAAGGAAAAGCCATGTACATTGACACAGAAGGTACTTTTAGGCCAGAAAGGCTGCTAGCAGTGGCTGAGAGGTAGGTTACTCGATTAAATAAATCTGGCCTCACCTGTCACTGTAATGATTGCCAGGGTTATTAGTATGTCTGAAGAGTGTCTCTTCTGTGTATTCCAATGTTATGTGTAGTTCAGAAGAATGACCTTCCATAGTAGAGGAAAGTGCTCTTCTTTAAAATCTATGAGTTATTGTCAGACTGGATAAAAAACTACAACTGTATGCTGTCTCCTAGAGAAACACTTTAGATTCAGAGACACATAGGTTGAAAGAAAAAAGATGGTAACATATTGCATACAAACAGTAACCATAAGAGAGCTGGAGTGGCTATACTAATATCAGACAATATAGACTTTAAGACAAAAAATATGTATTACTAGAGACAAAGAAGAACATTGGGAAAATAGAACATTATAAACATATCCATACCTATCCTCAGGCCCCAAAATATGTGAAACAAAAACTGCCGTAATTGAAGAACAAAATAGACAATTTAACCATATTTTGTTGGGGACCAGTATCTTACTTCAAAAGACCTGTAGCTAGCGTCATACTTCATGGTGAAAGTCTGAATGCTTTCTCCTTAAGATTGGAAACAAGGTGAGGATGTCTATTCTCACTACTTATATTCTACTGAAGTGGAATATGCTGAATGTACTGAAGGTCCTTGTCAGTGAAGTCAGGTGAGAAAATGAAATGAAAGGCATCCAGATTGGAATGGAAGATGTAGAACTATCTTTATTCACCAATGACATGCTCCTGTATGTAGAAAATCCTAAGGAATCTACATAGACACAAAACTGCTAGAACTAGATTAGTTCAGCAAGGTTGTAGGATATAGTGTCAGTATGCAGAAATCCATTGTATTTTCATACACAAGCAATGAACAGTTCAAAAATTAAGAACCCAATTTCATCATTCACAGTAGCACTGAATCCATTCACTGTCAAAAAGATCAAAATAGTAATAATTTCAACAGAAGACTACAAAACATCGATGAAAGAAATTGAAGATCTACATAATTAGAGAAACAGTCCATCTTCATGTATTGGAAGACACAGTATTACTAAAGTCTTAATTTTTCCTCCAACTAATCTATGGATTCAGCACAATCCCTACAGAAGTTTTAGGAAACTTTTTTGTAGAAATCAACAAGCTAATTATAAAATTTATATAGAAATGTCTAGGATCCAGAATAGCCAAACCATTCTTGGGGGGGGGAGGTGAAGAGAAAGAACAAAATTGGAGGTCTTGGTCTTCTTTATTTTAAAATTTACTATAAGGCAACAAAAATTAAGACAGTGTGGTACTGGCATAGGACAGACATGTAAATCAGTGAGACAGAACTGAGAATTCAGAAATGAGCTCTTTAATTTATAGTCACTTGATTTTTGATAAAGATGCCAAGACAATTTAATGGTTCCCAAATAAGAGTCTTTTCAGTAAATGGTGCTAATGTTGTTGGGTATCAACATGCAAAAAGATAAATTTAGACCCTTACACCATACATAAAATTGACAAAAATGGATAATAGTCTGATAACTCTTCAAAAAATTAAACAGAATTATAGTATAATTCAGCAGTTCCACTTGTGAGTATATGCTCTAAAGAATTGAAATACGGACTTCGGTACTTGTACACCAGTGTTCATAGCACTAATCACAATAGCCGAAAAGTGGAAACAACCCATTTATTCATCACTAGGTGAATGGATAAACAAAATGTCATATAAACACACAATGGGATATTTTTTAATCTTAAAAAGGAAGGAAATTCTCATACATGATACAACATGGATGAATATTGAAAATATGCTAAGTGAAATAAGCCAGTTACCCAAGGACAAATTATATGATTCCTCCTCTTATATGAGGTACTTAAAGTAGTCAAATTCATAAAGGTAGTAGAACAGTGGTCCCCAGGAGCAGGAGGTGAGGGGAATTAGGAGTTATTATTTAAGGGATACAGTTTTAGTTTGGGATGATAAAAAGTTGTGGAGAGGGATGGTGGTGATGGTTGTACACCATGGAAATGTACTTATTGCCACTGGACTGTACATTTTTAAAAAGGTTGAAATGGTCAATTATATGTCATGTATATGTACTTTATTATTACTATTTTAAGGATGATGGTCCTAAATAAAACTAATACTATAAAACTTAGGACAAAAGGGCAGACAAAAATATTTGTGATCTTGAGGTAGGCAAAGATTTCAAAACAAAATCCATGAAAGAAAAAAATTGATGTTTTTATTTTCATCAAAATTTGAAACTTGTGTGTTTCAAAGAACATTAGTAAGAAAGTACAAAGACAACCCAGAGAATGTCAGAAAATATTTGCAAATCATGTATCTGAAGGGTCTAGTATCCAGACTATACAAAGATCTCTTAAAATCCAACAATAAAAAAACCCAATTAAAAAATGAGCAAACTATTTGTATAGCTGTTTCTCCAAACAAGGTAAATGGCCAAGAAGCACATGAAAAGATGCTCAACGTCATTAGTCAAGGGGAAAAACAAAACAACAATGAGATACCACCACCAGGGTAGCAGTAATAAAAAAGGTAGTAACAATTGTTAGGGAGGATGTAAAGAAACTAGAATCCTAATTGCTGGTAAGAATGTAAAATGGTCCAGTCACTTTGGAAAACAGTGTGGCAGTTAAATATAAAATTACCACATAACCCAGCAGTTTCACTCCGGTTATGTATGTACCCAAGAGATACGAAAACATATCCACATACAGACTTGTATATGGATGTTTATAGTATTGTTATAATAGCCCCAAACTGAAAATAACCCAATTGGCAATCAACTCATGAATGAATTAACAAAATTTGGTTTATGTATACAGTGGAGTACTATTCAACAATAGAAAGGAATGAAGTACCGATGCATGTTATACCATAGATGAACCTCAGAAGACATACTAAATGATAAAAGCTAGGCACATAAGACCACATATTATATAATTTTATTTATATGAAATTTCCAGAAGGAGAAAAATCTGTAGAGACCATAGATAAGTGGTTGCCTGGGCAGGGAGTAGGAACAGGAAATAACTGCATATATACTTGATAGATCTTTTCAGGAAAATGGAAATGTTTTAAGATTAGATAGTGATAATGGGTGTACAACTCTGCAAATTTTATTACTAAAAAGTCATTCAGTTGTACACTTAAAAGCAGGTCAATTTTATGGCATGTAAATTATACCTCACTAAAGTTGGTAACAAATGTCCAAGTTTCTCTGTCCCGTAATACATCTTTCAAATAAACTGTCGAAAGTTTTACTTAATTTCTCTTGTCTAGAGTCAAATGTGATAATTTGGTCCCTACCACACATTTTAATGAAACCTAGTCATTAAATATAATTTAATTGCATGTTTAGACATCAGACTCAAGTTGAAACTTGACTGGCTAAGTTGAAAATAATTTTTTTTTAGCTTTAGAATTATAACGGAATTCTCTTTCACAGTTTACTATTTGAGGGATCCAGGGTATCAAACATAAACCATTGAGGCAAAAAAATCAGTTGGAACCATAATTGCAGCTCTTTGTGTCTGCTTATAAAATCTTTCAAAAAAAGATTCACTCATTTGCAACCTGATCTTAGTTTTATTTTTCTTTTCTTTTTTTTTTAAATGTTTATTTTTGAGAGAGCATAAGTGGCGGAAGGGCAGAGAGAGGGGGATAGAGGATCCAAAGCTTGACAGCAGCAAGCCCAATGTGGGGCTCAAACTCACTAACCACGAGATCATGACCTGAGCCAGAGTCACTCAACCAACTGAGCCACCCAGGCTCCCCTGATCTTCATTTTCTAAAGATGGGTGTACTACACTGTATCTTCCCTCCCAAAGTTATTTTTGTTCTTGTACAGAAGTCACACTTTTAATTTTTTTTTTTTCAACGTTTATTTATTTTTGGGGGGACAGAGAGAGACAGAGCATGAACGGGGGAGGGGCAGAGAGAGAGGGAGACACAGAAACGGAAACAGGCTCCAGGCTCTGAGCCATCAGCCCAGAGCCTGACGCGGGGCTCGAACTCACGGACCGCGAGATCGTGACCTGGCTGAAGTCGGACGCTTAACCGACTGCGCCACCCAGGCACCCCACACACTTTTAATTTTTAAGTACACTGTTTCAGTAGCTGAGTTTTTTGAGTTAGAATTTTGCCCAGTAACATAAATGAGTGCTCAGATAGGATAGATGAGATAGTAAAATGTTGGCTATGAGGACAGGGCTTTGTTTTGGTCACTCACTGTCTACCTAAGCCCTAGAAAAGGGCATTTGGCATTTATTAATGAATGAATTAGTATTTATTAATTAGGGCCATGTTTATGGCTGTTTTGTCAACTAAAGGAAAAATGTTTATTGTACTTTTTTTTTTTTTTAATTTTTTTTTTTTTTCAACGTTTATTTATTTTTGGGACAGAGAGAGACAGAGCATGAACGGGGGAGGGGCAGAGAGAGAGGGAGACACAGAATCGGAAACAGGCTCCAGGCTCTGAGCCATCAGCCCAGAGCCTGACGCGGGGCTCGAACTCACGGACCGCGAGATCGTGACCTGGCTGAAGTCGGATGCTTAACCGACTGCGCCACCCAGGCGCCCCTGTTTATTGTACTTTTTTAAAGGTTTTCTTTTTAAGTAATCTCTACACCCAACATGGGGCTCAAACCCACAACCCCAAGATCAAGAGTTGCAAGCAAGGAAAAATATGTTTAAATAAAAAAGTCTATTTTATCACTTCTACCTATCAGAAAACTTTTTGTAATTGAATTTATGTATATTGCGTTTATATTATAGTTATGAGAAAGTAACAGCACTTCCTTAAGCTAGTACCTAATTTCCCTTCACAACAGAACAACCCTCATTTTAGTTGTTGAAGAATACTGACCCACATCCAGGTTACTATAACTCAGGGCTTCTCCAGAATACAGTCCTCAGTATAGCTGCATTAGCATCACCTGGGCACAGTTCACAGTACAAATCCTCTGACTCCACTCACATTCTACTGAATCAGAAATTGTTAGGGAATCAAAATAGGGTCCAGCAATGTTTTAATAAGCTCTCTAGGTGATCTGGATGCTTGCTAAAGTTTAAAAGCCATGACCATAATTGCTAGCTACAGTGTCACCACCTTTTTTGAAAGTTTTTAAATACTCTCAAAGAATGCCAGAACCCCCTTGAAGCCCATATAGCTGTTTTTCATACTTACGTGTTAAGAATCACCAGAGGTATTTGTTAAATATATAAATTACTGTACCTCTTCCCCCCAAATTGTGATTTATTAAGTCTTGGTTAGGCCCAGGAAATTTTTTTTAAAAGTGTTCCAGGTTATTCTTGAGGAAGTTCTGGAAACACTATGAGAGAGGATACTTATTTTTAGCCAACTTTTTCCATGTTATAGGAATTGAAAATTCCATGTACTGCTTCAGGAATGTAAGCATCGAGATCCCTATAGTGTTTCTTGTGAGTGCTGCTGACAGGCCAGAGTAACTCTTTGTTTTTCTGGTGAACCATCCTTATTCTTATAGCAAAAGATACTTTCCTGATAGATGATATTAATGCTTCTTCAGCAAATCTAGACTTGTGTAGTGCAGTACTTAGGCCTCTTGAATCTTTTTTTCTTACAGCCATGATTTAAATATGGAAAATTTTATCTCCAGTTTAACTGGTCAGGATTCCAAGATAAAACTCTATCCTTATTGCATCTCATTATCTTCATGCTCAGACTTAATAATTCATTATCATCAATCCACTTAATGCCAAAGCTGAACAAGTACTTGTGTTGATAATGACAAAGAATAGCAGGTGAAATGTCCATAAAGTACAAAGATGATGTGGAAAATTCAGTTGGTTAGAGTGAGATGTCCTGATATTGAGGTTTACCTCATTGCAATGCTCTATCCAAGTGCTAGAATATTCCTTTGTTTTTCTGTTCTGTTGGGGAGGAAAAGCCAGAGGAAAACTTTTAAGCTAAATCTCAGAAGAATAGGTTTAATGCAGTGTATGCTTTTGTAAAGATCAGAGTCTCCACATAGACTGCTTCTATAAAAGACTGACAGGATCATAAACATAGAAATTTATGGTTCTCAAAGAATTACAGTGCCTTGATTTTGTTTAAACAGATTCTCTTTTAAACTATGACATAAGCGAGTTGGTGTACTTTTGAACTGTAATGATTTTAGGTGACGTTAATATGAAAATATTACTTGGGTATAGTGGTATGGTTCTCTTTGGGTTATGGATAAAAGCTTTATTCAGTAACATTTATTCAGAATTTACTAGGTATAAAAAATGTGCTAGGTAAGAGAGGCCAAGTTTTTCCCTCAAGAAATTTGTAGTCTAGTAAAAGAATGGTAGGGTGGCTCCTCAAAAGTGCCATATAAAGTCCTAAACCAAATTTTCTAGAAGTGCACAAGAGGGAGAATCACATCTATTTGAGAGGTGCAGGGGGAACCTTTGTAAAAATGCAGGCATTTAGTTGTGTCTTGATAGATGGATAAAATCAAAATATCTTTGAAGAAATGGGTCTCCATTATGGTATATTTAATGAAAATAAAAGTTGTCCTACTCATACCACTTTGAGCATTCAAATCTTAGGGTAGCAGTTAGAGAGGTATAAGAAAAAAAAAGATTATTCTAAGAAAATAGAAGATATCTTACTTGCCTTTTTTTTTTTTAAGTTTGAGAAAGTAAGAGAAAAAGGTCCTCTTATATGCTAATGCAAAAGGAATGGCACCTGGGTGGCTCAGTCAGTTGAGTGTCTGACTCTTGGTTTCAGCTCAGGTCATGATTTCATGATCATAGGATTGAGCCCCAAGTCCAGCTCTGAGCTGTCAGCCTGCTTGGGATTCTCTCTCCACCACTCTCCTGCCCCTCCCCACTCTCATGTGCGCGCGCGCTCGCTCTCTCTCTCTCTCTCTCTCTCTGGAAATAAATAAACTTTAAAAAATGCAAAGGAGGGGCGCCTGGGTGGCGCAGTCGGTTGGGCGTCCGACTTAAGCCAGGTCATGATCTTGCGGTCCGTGAGTTCGAGCCCCGCGTCAGGCTCTGGGCTGATGGCTCAGAGCCTGGAGCCGGTTTCCGATTCTGTGTCTCCCTCTCTCTCTGCCCCTCCCCCATTCATGCTCTGTCTCTCTCTGTCCCCAAAATAAATAAACGTTGAAAAAAAAAAATGCAAAGGAAAAAATCATTATTGAAGCACATGATGAACTAAGGTATCACTTATTTAACCATACTGGATACATGTCTTATAATCTATCTTAACTATAACTGGTTACTAGCAAGAAAAGAATAGAAGAAATGAAATACAGGAGTACCTGGGTGATTTGGTCAGTTAAGTGTCTGACTCTTGATTTTGGCTCAGGTCATGCTCTCACAGTTTGTGAGATAGAGCCCCGGGTCAGGCTCCATGCTGACTGTGGAGCCTGCTTGGGATTCTCTCTCTCCCCCTTTCTTTGTGCCTCCCCTACTCGCTCGCTTACTCGCTCTCTCAAACTTTAAAAAGTGAAAACCTTTATTTAAAAAAACAAAATACACTTCTCTTGAACTTCTTCAAGTTGAGTCTGTTCAGAAGGTTTTATTCCTGTATAACAATAGTTTACATGAATTTAATTGAATGATGATTTGTTTCAGTTCCAATTCTGTCATGTTGCTTTGGTTTTTCCGGGAAACATTTGGAACATTACATTTAGAAATTTCTTATTTTGGCTCAGGAGTCCTCAAAGACTAAATTTGATTTAGTCTGAAGTCCTGCCTGGTAGATCTACTCCTTCTACTTTTAGTAGAAAAGGAATTAATATTCTTTGGTCATAACATTTCTTGCCTAATCATCCAAGTAATTTCTTTGTTAATTTCAAGTCTGCCTGAGTTTTGTGTGCAGTCTAAAAATGTTCTCTATTCTCTTCTAGATATGGTCTCTCCGGCAGTGATGTCCTGGATAATGTAGCATATGCTCGAGGGTTCAACACAGACCACCAGACCCAGCTCCTTTATCAAGCATCAGCCATGATGGTAGAATCTAGGTCTGTGCTCAGTAGAAGACATGGAATATGTTCCAGAGCCCTTACCCTGAATTTTATGTAGGCTATGTGACAGAATTGATAGTAACTTGAATTAGAAAGGGGAGGTGTAAGTTTTAGTTCTACATTCTTGCATTGTGGGTTTAGGTCAAGTCGGTGTTAAAAAATGAAACCACTGGGCACCTGGCTGGCTCAGAGGAGCATGCAACTTTTGATCTCGGGGTCGTGAGTTTGAGCCCCACCTGGAGTGTAGAGATTATTTCCAAAAAAAAAAAAAAGATGAAGCCATAATCCACTTGAACTTACTGGAAATTATACTTTTTACATAGTGCCTCAGACGTGAATACTGTACAAATATTTTAATTAACACATTTATGTACAAATATAACTATGAATATGAAAGTTTAGGGTAGTAAGGAAGGGAGCAGAATCTGACACAGGCTAGAAGTAGGCTTCATAGAGTCCTTGTTTCCTATAGGTATGCACTGTTAATTGTAGACAGTGCCACTGCCCTCTACAGAACTGACTATTCGGGTCGAGGGGAACTTTCAGCCAGGCAGATGCACCTGGCCAGGTTTCTGCGGATGCTTCTGCGACTTGCTGATGAGGTAAGTTGTGGGATAGGGACAGACCATGCCTAAGTTTCAGGGTCCTTGCTGGGAGATCAGAACATCAGTACCTGGTGTCATGAAGATAACAGATAGGAAGAGATATGTATATTAATCATTCTTTACTTTGTGGGGAAAGGGGTGGCAACAGTAGGGTTCTTTGAATATCTGGCCACAAAAAATGACATTTATTGTTTCCCCCATCAGTTTGGTGTAGCAGTGGTGATCACCAACCAGGTGGTAGCCCAAGTGGATGGAGCAGCCATGTTTGCTGCAGATCCTAAAAAACCTATTGGAGGAAATATCATTGCTCATGCCTCAACAACCAGGTAAAGTGATGGGATAAGCGATTTTGTCTTGGGGTGTCATATTAACTGAAGTAAACATGAAGATATAACATTTCCATTAAACCTGGTTAAAGCTTTTGTTGTATAATTAGACACAGGAGCCCTTGCTAAATCTAATTGTCATGCCCTGGTTAGTACAGATGTTTGCTTTTAGTTTACAAAAGAATGAAAAGCCCCCAAATATGAAAGAATGAATATGAAAGATAGGCCTCTTCCTCGTTAGTAAAAAAGTAATTATTTCAAAATGTTAAATTCACTAAGGGGCAGGATAGAAGTTGATTCCTCCAGGTTGTAAATGTCCCTAAGGAATACAGAAAGATCCCCAAAGTCCTAGGAAGTATATATATCTGGAAAAAAAATTCATATCTACCATAAATAGGAAAAAGATTTTAAAATTATAATAACTTTGGTCTGTTTCTTTGGGTCAGACTGTATCTGAGGAAAGGAAGAGGGGAAACCAGAATCTGCAAAATCTACGATTCTCCCTGTCTTCCTGAAGCTGAAGCTATGTTTGCCATCAATGCAGATGGAGTGGGAGATGCCAAAGACTGATTCACTGGGGCTTTTCCTGTGATAAAGCTTAAGTGCTACAGCCTAATGGAGAGGACTGCTCCCTGGGTCTTCTTCACAGGCCTCTTCCTGTTTTCCTGCCAGAAAAAGGCTTCTGGAAAAACACCTATTCTATCAGTTTTCTGATGGTGTAAACAGGAGACAGGTCAGTAGTCACAAACTGATCTGAAATGTTTATTCTGTCTGGAGTTTATTAATGTCTATGTGAATTATTTGGGGGGAAGTAAGGAAGATGTTTGACATCGTGCCTTAGGGTAGACTCAGAACTAACAGATGTTCCCCTGGCCAATCTTTAGTTCCCTTGAAGACAAAAGCTGGTGAGACTGGACTCTTCTCTATCTGAACAATGTTGAAATGCCTGGGTGGCAAAGGAAGTAGGTCTCCTCACTGGTGTGTTTTGTTTTGTTTTGTCAGTAAAACTGTCAGAAGTAGGTTTTTAAGTTAGTTTGCCTGAATTATAGAAGAATTTGTTTTTATTTAAGGGCTACTGAGCAGGCCTACTGGGCTACCAGCCCTTCAACATCTATGTGCTTGTTTTTTTAACTGCTAAGAGTAACTCAAGATAATTCTGGAATCTTAATCATTTCAGAAGCTCTAAGTAGATTTAGTGTGGGGCTACTAATAAAGTAGTTATTTGTGCGGTTTATAGGAGTTATTCTGGTGTAAGCTGAATATTTTGAGAGGGCCTTCAAAATAATTTATTGGCACTAACTGATCAGTTTCTATTGCTTTAAAATTGAGAATTTTAAAGGGAAGTCATACATTCAGATGATTTAGCTTACTAGCCTTCAATGTAATAGATATTACAAGATGAATATCCAATGACTTTCCCATGGCCTTTGTATTAAGCTTTTGTTATAGAGTCCTGATACTTGTCCATACTATTCTACTTGAAGGGTTTGAGATACTTCTCTTCTTCCCCTTCAGACTTCTACTCAGGATGAATTTTAACCAGCTCTTCAAATTTCAAAGGGCCTCTCGGCTAGTATTGGAAAGAGAGGCATAGAAAATCTCTGCCGTTGCCTGTGTTGATCCTACTGTATGTAGGGAAATAGGAAGACACAGTCAATTTAATGCAGCTTTGTTTAAAGAATGGAGTATCTCTCAGGTCTTGTCCTTCATTTCTTTACCACAAAACAAACCTGGGATGGTGTATATATATATAGTAAGCCAGAGTGGCAGATTCTGGAATGGAAGTAAAAGGATTTCAATCTTTTAGGCTTTGTGCTGTTGGCCATAAGAGTCAACTAGTTAGAATAGACCTTGGCCAGCCTTTTTTAGTTGTAACTAAAATTTCCACTGAAAAGAGCTTAAACTATTAGGTGCTATTTGTCTGCAATAGCTTCTGTAGTAGGAAGTAGTTATGGAAATGTCAAGCAAGAAAGGGGAATATAGTCACTTCTAATCAAATTTGGTTTATTTCAAGTTTGTACCAAAATATATTCCAGGCAACTCCTCAGATCATCATTTCACAGTCTCCTGTCTTATGCACTGTGCCCTTCTAAAAGCTGCTGGGATTCTATTCTGGAAGTATTCCAGCCCCTCAGCGCAGGAATATAGTTAGAATTCACATGATAGGGGAGAAGAGGGCAATATTTTGGGGCTGCTATGACCTTTCCTTTTACCATGATAGGGTATGGTTTTAGGACTATATACTTTGGTGTTGAATATTAATCAGTAGAAAAGATTAGAGAGTACAAGTTCTATGTTTTGTTCCCATAGCTCTTTGAAGTTCATCCACTCACAGGCTAAAGGCAGCCTTCAGTGCTAGTCTTGGTTTTTCAAGAATTCACTTAAGAGAACTATAGAAATCCAGGCCTCAAGTACTTCCCCAACTTCAGATTAGATAAAGGATTAGAATAAATTAACCAGTGGGCAAGGAAAGAAATTGGGGAATGGTTATAGATACCAGCCAGGCTCGGGAGTCAGGACCCTCACTTAAGCAGTCTTAGATTCCTGATCTAATAAGCAGGGCAGTCTTCCTCAAGTCATGAAGGCCACTGAAATAGGATTATTCTCTTAAAATTACTTCCAATTCTTCCAAGTCTTTCTGGAAAGCTGAATCCTAAGGAGACAAGAGAATAAAACCAAAACTAGACCAGAACTCGAAAATCTAACATTTCCCCAACCACTGATACCTGAGAAGGGCCCTTTGCTTCCTTTTTACCTACTTTCGCAGGACAACCTATGAAATCTGCCTCCTCCCCTAGGTGAGATATATATAAAAGAACCTATATACAATTTTCTAGGGAAGATTCTTTCCTGAAAAAAGGTCACATGATTCAAGAGCTCTTCAAAGTATTACCTCATTGGTGACATCTGGCAGCTCCAGGGCTAACTTCATCCACTGTCTAGCTTCAGAGTTTTTTCCTAGTTCTCTGTAGCACTGAAAAGATACAACAGTGAAAACCTGGGAGAAATAGCACCAGAACCTGGACTTTCAGGACTTCCCACAAATTTTCATCGATGTTGAAAAAGGCAGGTGAGTTTACCTTGGAAATATATACCCTCCCTGCTTTGGAAAATCCTGGCTGTAGTTCTTCAGCCTAGAAAAGGGAGGAATGGGGTTCAGTAAGGGGATTACCATGTTCAAGTCAGGCTGAGGTTTATTAAATAGAGCTTTCCAGTTCCCAACCCAAAGACTGATCCACTCATCCAGGGAACTCTATTTTTAGAAGCTATCCAAGTGGTTCTGATTTTCCCATAGAAAATTGCCCCCTACCAGAAATCCATCCCTTCCTTCCCGATACCTTTAGGAAGCTCTGGAGGGCATCCTGCACAGTGGCACTGAGAGGGCTTTCGAACAAGGCTGTAGCAGTTTTTCTCTCGAGCCAGCTCAGGTGAGAGACCTGCCACCAAAAGAGCAAGGTGTAAAGAAAAAGTTTTAAGTATCTTTAAGAACATCAAATATTCTGTACTTAAAACATGGTCAGATAGGGCTGGGTCCAGTCACCCATAACACAACCATTCAGAGGAAATGGGTACTTGAGCCAGACCAGGCTACGGCCCCTGCTTGCAGGTTTTCACTGCAAGGATAGCAGTGTCACGGGACACTTAGGGCCTTGATACCAGGCCCCAGAATTTAGCTTACCTGGTAGCACCACCTGCCAAGAAGAAAGTGAGCCATAGGGTTTTCTGGCTGGAGAGCAATGGCTTTGTCCACATGCTCCTGAGGGGAAAAATGTAAATCTAAACTACCATCAGAGTTGCTAAGGGAAGAGCAAGTCGTAGACACTGCAGGAGCACCCTTTGCAAGGAGCTGGGATAGAGCAGGCAATCTGGAATAGAGCAGCACAAGGGAAGGAAGAGAAGCCTTTCCTCACCTTGAAGCTAAAGCCACTCTGGATGCGCCTCTGGATGCTCTCATGCTCAGCCAGCTGACCACAAAGCACTGCATACCTAAGGGGGAAAGTGGCAGCGAGCTCAAGGACAAGGAATGGGCTTCTCATCAACTGCCCTCTACCCCCCTCAAGTAGAGCTGAAAATAGCATTTTTATATGTATAAAACTCTCTTCATAAATCTGTAGTCCCAATTCATATTCTTTAACAAACACCGGTAGGCTCACAATTTTCCAAAGTATGCTAGGTACAAAAAAGTGGGGTCCCACCACAGTAAGCTTCTCCTACTTAACATTTAGGCAGTGTCTCAGTCCAAATCTCCACTAATTTCACCATGTAAGGAATATAGCCATGGCGGGGGCATAAAAACTTAAAAAGTGGATCTAATAATCATCAAAACGTAAGGGACCTAAATACATTGCTTATCATCTCCTGAGCAGACACTAAAAGAAGGTCTACGTTAGCTTTAGAAGTATTTAAGTATGTCCCTGGGAAGCTGTACTCGTGGACAAATTGGGATGGGATACTCTAGGAAATTCTAATGTTAATTTGGGAACCAACAGAAGCTGATGAAGACAGGCTTCAGATTTACATCCTCCCACCCAATCAGGGAACAAAGCCAGCCAGCTTTCCATCTTCAAAACCAAACATCTTACTACCCTATCTCCCCAGCATTGTTTCTAGAAGCACAATTGACATTAAATGAGTGTGTAGAGACCCAAGTTGCCTTTTCATTTATTCACTTAAATATCGGGGGCATCTGTATCAGATACTTCCAGAGGCTCATTTCCATATTTCCTCCCAAACAGCTGTTCTCCAAGAATAAAGTGTAAGGCTATTTTCTATCCTTGGGAGTCCAGGAGCCCCAAGGAAGAACACAGGGAAGTGGCACCAAGGACCTGATCCCTGAGAGGAGCTCTTGCAGAGACTATCTGAGGGCAGAAATATGGAAAGCAAGGGAGAGGTGGGAAGAGAATTTTCACTAAAAACTCTTGAGGTGCTGGAAACAGACCCTAGGACACAAGTTGGATTTGACCCGTGGAAGTTGGCAGAACCTTGCCTGACAAAGACCACAAACAGGGTTGATGTTTTTGTAAGCTGATAAACTAACTCATGCAAGCCAAGCAAAGAAGCCAAAGTCCACCACCAGCCAGGGACTGCAGCTGGGGGAAGGAAGAGCTTGTGCAGGACAAACTACAAACTGTGCCAGCTTCCTTGAAAAGCCAAGAACCCACAAATTTTGTAGCTAGGATAACTCTTAAAAAGCTATGCGTTTCTCTAAGTCCCAACAACAAATCCTATTTCCCCTTGCCTCACTCCCAAGGCACCTTCCAAAAATCGACCCCCCCCTCCCCCCAGGTCCCTGCTCCCTCTCCTGTCTCCTTTGGCAAGCGCCTTTGTGGTCAGGGCAGAGAAATGGCTCTCTTCCACTCTAACTCATGCTAACTCTTCCCACGACCCTGTAGATTATTACCACTGGTGACATTCAGCATTCTCATCCCCCTTCTCCAGAGCAGCCTCTGCCTCTTCTTTTCCTGTAAGACAAAGGTAATCCAGAGTTGACAAGCGTTCCCATGCACACTTCCACAGCAGGGGCTCTGGCAACAATAACTGCTCTAGCTCTTACTAATCCCTATCCTGGCTAGATTTGTTTGAAATAATTTTGAGTTTGAACAGAATGAAAAGCTATAAATAGAGCGAGGTGAAGCAGAAATTATCCCTGAGAAGCTTTCTGTCTCTGTCATCAGCTGCCCAGCTACCTTCTGTTTTGTTTTGTTTTTACAGCATTCACCTGATGTGCTCAAAGCATTTTAAACTTTTTTTTTTTTTTTTTTTTTTAATTGAGAGAGAGGGAGAGAGAGAGCACAAGCTGGGGAGAAGCAGAAAGGGAGACACAGAGTCCGAAGCAGGCTCCAGGCTCTAAGCTGTCAGCACAGAGCCCAACTCAGGGCTAGAATCCACACTGTGAGAGCCAAAGTCAGACACTTAACCAACTGAGCCACCCAGGTGCCCCTCAAAGCATTTTAAATATAAAACAACCCAATGGCAAACTATTCCCAACAGACCTTATCTTAGAGGGTTGTGGACAGGCTTCAAGGTGTCCATGTATTCTCTGGAGTTGTATAAAATTTACCTACAGGTACATTTTATTGAGGAGAGGGCCTACAGCTTTAATCAAATTCTCTAATGGATCTGTGTTCCAAGATTAAACACAGCTCTAGATCAAAACTCCTCACCAGAGCCAAATGGACCAATGTCTGACCAGAGATGACATTCACTTAGTTTTCTAGGCACTAAGACTGATAAAGAAATCAAGGCCTAAACACATGAAGGCTCTTGACAAGGATTTTCTAGGCTAACAAGGAGCCTGGAGCCCTCTAGCTGGAGAACATCATGCCTACAACACTGGAGAAAAGAGCACACTGCAAAATAGGACTTCTTGATTAAAGCCGAGAGGGCTTCAAAGGAAACATGGAGAAAATGGAACAAAAGTAATGGGTTGAGGTGATAGGCTAGCTGATGTGAAATGTTTCTTCATGCTGAAATTATAATTATGGTATAAAGTTGCATATGCAACAAATACATTTTTAAGATGGCTGATGAGAAATAACACCCCTCCCCAATAACCTTTCCTCCACCCCTTTTTAAGACCACTCTTTTTTATTTTGAGAGAGAGGACTTGTATGAGCAGGGGAGGGGCAGAGAGAGGGAGAGAGAGAATCCCAAGCAGCCTCCACACCTTCAGTGCAGAACCCAACATGGGGTTTGAGCCCACGAAACCTGAGATCATGATGTGAGCCAAAATCAAGAGTAGGACACCTGACTGAGCCACCCAGGCACCCTATAACCTCCCCTTTCTAAACAATGACCGGGGCACCTGGGTGGCTCAGTCAGTTAGGCGGCCAACTTCGGCTCAGGTCATGATCTCACGGTCCGTGAGTTCGAGCCCCGCGTCGGGCTCTGTGCTGACAGCTCAGAGCCTGGAGCCTGTTTCAGATTCTGTGTCTCCCTCTCTCTGACCCTCCCCCGTTCATGCTCTGTCTCTCTCTGTCTCAAAAATAAATAAACGTTAAAAAAAATTAAAAAATAAATAAATAAATAAATAAACAATGACCAACTGTGGCCCCATCAGTGGGAGGACATGGTCTCTTAGTGGATTTTTCCCTGCCCACTTCAAAGCACTCTCTTAATAGAAAAATCAGAGCTGAGAGTTTCTTCCTGCCAAGTTAGACATGAGGGTGAAAAGATATCACCTAAGATCCCACACAATGGCCTCCTCCTGGTGGTCCGACTTTTAGAGATAGAACAAAATGAAGAACTTTAGACACATCAAGGATGGTCCTAAAAAAGCCACGATTCTAGAAGCAGGGCCTCCAAAGATGTTCAATCTGTCCTCCAGCAGGAGTAGACTTGTACAGAATTGCTAAGCTCTGCAGACCAGACCAGAGCACTGGCTATGGCTGCTCTAATCACCACTCTGCCTTCACCTTCAGGTTTCATCCTGGCTACTGGTACTAATAAGAGATGATCAATGATCAAAAAGAAAGGTTCTTGTTGATACCAAGAGTCCAGATATTAGCCCAAAAGCTGATCAGAATCCTCACCTGAAATTTAGGAGGGAAAGCAAAAGCTTTTGAGAAGAAGCAAACAGAAATTAAGCACCTTCTGTTAAAACTTGGAGATTTTTCTGAAAATATCAATAAACATTCAACTCAACTGGCCTAGTCTTTCTATATTGACAGAATTCTACAAATGACCTTGAGGTATGTCAGATTCTACATTAGCAAAGACTCGATGTTTGTAAGTGAAGAAGTAGACATGTCCACTTTGGATAGTTCAACTGACTTTAGATAACTGAATAAGACCTAGAAGTCTATTGATGGTGCCTGACTTGGGCTGTATGGCTAGGCAGGACCCATCTTCCCCACAAAGCCAGTCATTTCTCAAAGTCCCAGGATTCTCAGTGATATGACAGGGAAGAGCCCTGAACTTGGCATAATTCAGATGCACCCTACCTCCCAGGATACACACTTTGGTAACAGAGTTGCTAAATTGATCCCAAAGATTCCTAAGCTAGCAGCAGTCTTCCAAACCACTCCTTACAGGCCCTCACCGAACATTCCACTCCTGTTCTTAGAACACATGCTCCACAGGCTCCGTAACAAACCAGATTCCTAAGCAACAGCAAAAAACCCTCTTCAGATTAATAAAGTAGGCTTTGCCCTCTCTTGCAGCTGGGGAGTGAGAACAAAGAATTGCGCTAGTTTGATACAACTATCCCTAAAAACATTTGCACCTGTATTAATCATGATGTGCAGAGAAACAGACTGTGCTGTCTCAAGAAGGAAGAAGCCCATGGGAACCAGAGTTTGTGCTGAGTGAAAGAGGGAGCCACAACTGCCCTGACAGCCTACATCTTCTCTTAGTAGTTCCCCTGAGCCCCAGATGAGCCAGCTATACCCCTAGAATCAGTCACCTTCCCACCAGGAATCTGTCAGCACTTACCATTTAGGGCATATGACTTCTTCTCGCTCACCTCCTCAGTGAGCTCACACATGTCACTGTAGGCCCGGGCCAGACGCCAGAGAAAATCCTGCCGATTTCCATACTGCAGACCAAACAGAGGGATGGATAAGGCCCCTTTTCAGCTGCAGAGAACTGGGGCTCTGGCCTTCTCCCCACGCCCCTTTCAGTTTCCAAGCTAGTGTGTTATAAACTGACATTAGGCCAGCCTTATACACAGTATTTCATCCCCATGTCCTCCCACCTGCACTTAGCTAACTAAGGACGCATTATCTCTAGACAGTAGATTGCACAACCCTTCAGAGTGAGGGCATTCTGGCCTGACACCATGAGGAATAAAGGTCAACTCCAAGATGAAGTGAGGCACAATGAAAGAGAAGTCTTGCTGACACAATGAAAAAGTGAAAATGCCCAAGAAAAGGAAAAATTCTAACTGGGGTATTTATACCTGGGTGAGCATAAATTCTAGCAGTGAACCAGAGAAAGGAACTGTGGTTGAATGACCTATACACTTGTTACAGAAATTTCAAGTAGGGCAGGCAGCTTGGGCTCTGCCTCAAGAGAAATAAAAAGAAAAACTATTCTGGTTCTTTCCACATTTCTCTCTACTGTAAGAGGTAGAGCTCTTTAGCAGTAGTTCTACAGGAGGCAGAGGACTGGGGAGGAAGCTCTAGGGCAGGCGGCACACCTAGGCCCCTGGGGGCAGTGCGTGGCCTACTTGAATAGCACATGCAGCCCTGGGGGGTACATGCAGAACCAGCCATCTCACCCTCCCTTCCCTTCCCAGGTCACCTTTCAGGCTTATCAACTACAGGGGCCTGCTTTCATTCTCGGAGGGTTGGGGGTTAGTAAGGGCAGACGGAGCTGGAGCCTCACCGCCAGCTTGTTGTTGAGCAGCAGCTGGAAACCCTCCCGCTTGCCCTGCTCATTGCCCTGGTGTAACTCATCGGCCTGCTGCAGGAGGGGCAGCACATCCTCCAGGCCAGGGGAGCCTCCAGCCTCCAGGGCTCTGGCTGCTGGGCCTGAAGCCACCTCCACCTCCACCTCCAGGTCCAGAGAATCCTTTCTTCCCATCTTCACAGTCTCACAGCTCACTTCGTCTTCCCCGTCATCACTTTCCCTGTCAGAGTCATGCTCGTAGTCTGACTCAGCGTTGGCCGTTGTATACCTGTGGCAGAGAAATGTAAGTGACAGGGTCAAGGGAGATTTTTTAGCCTCAGAGCCCTAGGGTCTATCCCCACCCACAAACAAGGGCTCTTCATGGCACTGCTGTCCAAAGCCCCAAGTAAAAACCATTTCTATCACTTAAGGGCAGAAATTAGTCCTTGAGAGAAAACTTCCCAGGGGGAACTATGGGCTGGGAAAATGATGCCTCCTGTAGGGAAAGAGTGACCAGCGGGGGACAATGTGGCAGCCAGGGGCTGATGCTGAGCTACCGCCAGGTCAGGCAGATAATCAGAAAAAGCCTAGAAGAGAAGCTGCCTAAAAAGTAATGTACCAAAATACTGCTAGTAGATCTCAGGGTAGAAGAATTAAAGGTAATCTTTTTTGTATTTTTTAATATACAGGACTGCTTTAGTGAGCATATATTCTTATAAGTAAAAAAAGACATACTTAAGATAAAAACTATAATGTAGGTGGAACTGATCTCCTGAGCTAGATTCTCACCAGGCTAAGGGCCTGTCAATCATTTTTGTTTTATCAGCCAAAAGCACCTGCCACAAACAATGTGGTTGGGTGCCAGCCTCTGAGGCCACGGGCAGCCCAAATAGCAACGTTTTCTTTCTCAATTCAAGGTATGCGTCTCTCCTAAGTCAGCAGCCAAACCCAAACCACAATAGGAGTAGCCCTTGGAAACCTTAGGAACTTGCCAGGGATGGGGAAAGGCCACTTTGCAGCTGGAATCAGGAGAGGAGGAAGATCCAAACAGAGCCCCCTGGGAAGGTATCTCTGGGGCCACCGTAAGAAATGCCTCCTAGGAGCCCCCAACCTTGATGCACTCACTGAAGAGGAGGCCAAGTTACTCTTGGCTTCATTAGCAGCTGATTGGGATGTTCTCCCTAACCACCAGCTGACTCAGACAAAAACTGAGAAGGTACGACTTTCAAGGGCTAGAACCGGACACCAGAGCAACCTCCAGACTTGAGTGAAGGCAAAGCAGGTTCTGTCAGAACCAAAAGGTTCCTAAGCACAAGGAGGATCTTAGGGCCATTTAGGGATAAGACTTCCTCCATCCCAGAATGAAAGATAGGGACAGGATACCTGTGGCTGAAGAAGAGATGAGAGGGAGACCTACAAATAAAGACAATACAAGACCACTTAAAGTTGGGCTGAGAGCTGTAGGTCAGAAAGCCAGACAGCAAGGAGTGAAGCTCCATCCAGAAGTACCAAATGACCAACCAGACCTAGTGCCCCATCCATGCTGCTTTATCAAGGAGCTTCCAGACTCATCTAGTGAAGCGTCCCAGGATCAGCTACTACGGGAACTTGTAAGGTATTGAAAACCTAACTTCACCTTGCTGAGTAAATGTGACCCGAGTTCTTTCCCCTCTAGCAATGTGCAGTAAAAACTTCAGAAATTAAAGGGACAAGGAAAAGTGGCATTGGATTTTGCAAACCAACCTGGCTGGTGATGAACAAGACCACACACAGGCAGCCTAGAGAAACTCCCAACCAATTCTTACAGCTTGGACAATAGCCTGCCCCAAATGAGAAAATCAAATCAGAGTCTACTAGTGCCTCTACTCATGCCAGCCAGGCCCAAAGGCAAGATGGGTAAATGGGTTACCTGGGACAAAGAGCTGGAGTCTCATGTTTCCTGTTGCTAGAAGGGGAGACACCACTGCCTGCTGCTGAACCCCCTCCAATTAGGAGTTCTAATGAGGAGTCTCCCAGGGAGGGACCCCTACCCTTACCCCTTTTAGAGCAGAGGCATCTGGATAGTCTCTCCAGAGAGCTCACATGGCTGAAGAAAAGGAGTGGTCAGGAGGGACTTTGTTGCCACCCACGGAGTGAGAGCTGGTGGGTCCTTGTGAGGCAGTGAGGCTGAACAGTGAGGAGGCCTTTTACTGCACCTCAGCCTCGCTTCAGGGAGCTCTGCTCTGCCTCACTAATTTGCAACCTGGCTGGCTGGCATGCAGTGGGTGGGCAGACACTATTGCTCAAGCACAGACGTCAGCCTTGTGAGCTGCCAGGGCTCAGCTACAGGGGCTACGTCTCTACACTGATACCATTTTCTCACGCTTAGACCACCAGTCCAGCCCTTGGAGAAATCAGACAGGGGAGAGGGAGGGAGAGAGAGAGAGAGAGAGAGAGAGAGGGAGAGAGAGAGGGAGGGAGGGAGGGGGGGAGGGAGGGGGGGAGGGAGGGAGGGATGTGCCTTTTGTTTAACATGCCCTGAGGCTTTTGAGGTCTACCAGGGACTGGCAGGGACCTTTGAAAAGTCTCTTTGGAGCTGTGCCCTTGGGTGGAACACACTGTTCCCATACAAGGTAGAGGATCCATGGCTCCCTCGAAGCAAGGAGGCTAGAGCTACCCTACTCCACCCCTTGAGGAGAGCCCCCAAGTCAGTGATCAAGGACTCAGTTACACGCATATCCCCTTCTTCTGACAATTAAGTTTCTTTGACTCCTCCTAAACCCCATTAGAAGGGCTGAGCTAAAACATTCAAAGACAACCAGGCATGGGAGACTAACCGGTGAGGGAGATAAGACCAACCTAAATGAGGTGATAAATGCCCAAGGAGGGGTGGCAATGGGGTTGTAGGCAATCCTTCTTGGCTGGGATGCCTGGGAAGGCTTGCTGGAGGAGCTGGTGTTTTAGGGGAAGCTGCGTTTTGACCAGGAAAGAACTAAAGCTGTGTTTGGTACAATGCTCAGGGAACAAGCTCACGAACCCACATGGCGATTCTGCCTCTGCCACATTCAGTCGATCCCCTGGGAGTTCAAAGTTGCTCCTTTATTTGGAAGAAAAAGGCAATACAGCTTTTAGGGGAGTAGGGCATCAAATATTCTTAGCATTTCATCCTTCAAAGAAGCACTCCTTCCCTGGTCCCGCATGTTCAAAGCTATTGTAGGGTTTATGGTTTCCTCCCAAAACCCCCCCTTGGCCTATATGGCACTGACCATGGCAAAAAGAATTATCCACCACGGCCACTGCCCCAGATAGCAGCAAGCTAAACCAGAGTCTTGCACCGAGGCACCATCAGCTTCTACGTGCCACACGATCAGTCATGGGCTGAGCTTGCTGGAGCTATGAGAAAGCCACCCTTCCTCTTGTCCCATCACAGATGGCTGATGGGCCTGTCCTTCCCTTTATGGCCTTGGGAGCCCCAATGAGCACTCCAAGCAGTGAAGCACCCACAGGCCTCCCTGGTTAAACACGCTGGCTCTCTTCCCAGAAGTTTGTACAACTTCTTAAAATCATCATTAAGAGTCTTGAGTTCTACATCCTGATCTTGGGGAGAGCTGTGACCTCTCCTGTTCTACCCTCTTACAAACATCAGTTTCCCCACCTCCAGTGACCTGCTAAAAATGGGTTGCACAGAGATGCTCCTTAAGTCTCAGGGTCCACTTTGTCCTTCTTTCTTTTCAGTCCAGATGTGTCAAACATGAATTCCATTTTTGCCCCCTCCTCTAACACAGCCTTCTGGAAACAGGCAGAAGTATTAGGTAAATGGAAAGGGGCCACGTCCATGAGCCCTTGACAATACAGATAACAAGGATCAGACAACCCCAACAACAGTAGTCAGAAGTGGAGGACTAAAGCTTGTAGCAAGAGGTGCCCAAGCAATAATCAAATCCAGCACAGATACCCAATGGCAGTAATATCGAAAAAGAGAGTAATAATGTCATTCTTAATTTTCTTAGAAAACCAATGAGGACAGGCAGGAGAATATAATGGCCCAAACAAGAAAATGAGGCTGAAATTTTCTGAGTAAGATGTACTGAACAGATACTACAGCTGTGGATAGTATGGGTAGGTCTTTCCTGGGCAGTGAGCTGTGGCAGCTCTTTAGTCCATGGGAAGAACTCCCAAGGGCTGCATGGAACATTTCTTCCTGAAAAAGCTTTTCTATGCCCCAACCACCAAGCCAGGCCTTAAATCACAGACCCTCTACCCCTGCAGACGAGCCCAGCTGAGCCTGCACTCAGTAGCTGTATAACCTTGGGCAAGGCATCAAAGCTCACTAAGCCTCAAGTCTCCATGCGTGAAACAGGGAGAAGAGCAGCATCTACTTCATAGGATCCCTGTGAGAATTAGGTGAGGAAATGCCTCTAAAGTACTTAGCGTGCTGTCACAGGAAAAATGAACAGTAGTTACTATCATAAGGTGTTTCAGCTAAAGAACACTGCTGAATGGCTGTGTACATGTTTATAACTAAATCAGCCCTTCTGTCCCCACATAAGGCTGGACTATTCTCTGTGCCACTCTTTTCCTTGAGGAGGAAGAAAGGTCAGCCTTGAGATCTCAGGCCACCTAGATGACTGGAGCCAGCAATAGACAAGGGCAGAAGCTGCCAGTGACAGCATTAGGCACAATAAAAATGTTCATTCAGACTCCATCCTTGACACAGAAGTTTGAAAATGGCATTATTGGCTTAAAATCGAAAAGCCCTTAGCCTGACCATGTTTGGAGGCTGTCCACCAGACTCCTGCCTGCTGCCCATATCACAGTAAGGCCTACGGTCAGAAGTGCTAAGCTACCAAGTACTTGGGACAGTCAGCTCCCACCTGTGAAGATGCCAAGGGAGCATGAGCAAGCCTCCTGTGTGGGAACACAGGAGCTCCCAGGAGAGGGGAGCACACCATTGGTGCTTGGAGGGCTCTGTAAACCTGGCCCAGCCACTGAATGCAGGAAATAAAGTCATAACACAATGCTTATAAAGTCCTTGTAATAGGGGCGCCTGGTTGGCTCAATCAGTAGAGCGTGTGACTCTTGATCTCAGGGTTGGGAGTTCAAGCCCTACACTGGGCATGGAGCCTACTTAATTAAAATATTTAGAGGTGCCTGGGTGTCTCAGTTGGTTAAGTGTCCAACTTTTGATTTCAGTGCAGGTCATGATCCTGTGGTTCCTGAGTTCAAGCCCCATGTTGGGCTCTACATTGGGAGCGTGGAGCCTGCTTGATATTCTCTCTCTCCCTCTCTCTCTCTGCCCCTCCCTTGCTCTCAAAATAAATAAACTTAAAAAAAATTATAAAGCCCTATGATAACACAGGAAAATACCCAACTAATGTTACAGGAAAAATAAAAATAAAAAAATAATATGGTAACTGTAAAAAAAAAACCTGCTCAGAGGAAAATAACAGATGCAAGCATCAAGCATTTTTTTTTTTAATTTTTTTTTCAACGTTTATTTATTTTTGGGACAGAGAGAGACAGAGGATGAACGGGGGAGGGGCAGAGAGAGAGGGAGACACAGAATCGGAAACAGGCTCCAGGCTCTGAGCCATCAGTCCAGAGCCTGACGCGGGGCTCGAACTCCCAGACCGCGAGATCGTGACCTGGCTGAAGTCGGACGCTTAACCGACTGCGCCACCCAGGTGCCCCGCAAGCATCAAGCATTGTTAACATTCCACTTGGCTGGGTGACATAAGGTAGATGGTTTTTCTTGTTTAACCTATTCTGTGCTTTATTCATTTATACCCTTACCTTGTTCCAAAAATTATTCACGCAGCTCAGTGTGGATTTTCTATATAAATAATATTTTCGCAAAACGTAATCCAGCTGAAGCCACAACTGCCTCCAGGAGAAAAAAAACTCACCCGCCTTCGCTCTCAGCATCTGTGAACGTGGCTCCTGAGGTGGCTGTGAAGTAGACAGAGCTGGAGCCAGTAGAGTCACTCCTCTCTCGGGCAAAAGGGAATCTCCGCCGCCGAGCCACTCTCTGGCTCTCTTCCATGTGGGATCTGAAAAGCAGGCCCCTTTAGAGAGGGTGCCATCAGGCCCCAGCCTGCCTGTTTTTCCCTTCCCCATGAGGGAAGCTCTTAACTACTGCTGCTCATTAAATGGCCAAGAATGGACAAAATCCTGGGTCTCTACCCTTAGGAGAACAAGAAGGGCAGCTCCCTGGCCCAGCCCCATTGGGCATACCAGGTAAGTCAGAACAAAGCATTTCAGCTGCTCCCACAGACCACCAGGCCCCAAAAGCAGCAAGGAACTTACGGAAGGCAAGGTACCAAGCATACAGCTTCCCTGCCAGTTATGGGAGAAGCTGTAAAACTGGCTTCTTCCTTAGGGACAGGCAGCAAAGGCCAGGACACGGCTCAGCTGAAAAGCTATAGGGGCTGGGAAAAGTTGAGGGGCGGGGGCGAGGTGGGACAGAAGGCCGCATCACTCACCGGACCTCCCCAACAATCTGCCCGGCAAGCCCCTGCAGGCTGCTCCTCAGCTCCTCCACCTCCCGCCGCAGGGCTGCCAGGCTGCTGAGCACAAAGTCCAGGCGGTCCAGCACCTCCTCCTGCCCTTCTCGTGGAAGGCTGGGCAGCACTGCACCATCTCCAGCCTCGCCTGGGACTGCCCGCAAAGGCCTCACTGAAGGAATGACAGCAGACAATGACGCTCATGAGATAGAGTGAGGAAAAGATCTTGGACCTGGAATTCAAGAACACTTGCTTCTCACTGGAGCTCAATTTACAAAAACCCTTGAGGCTCAGACAGTATAGGTTCACAGGTAGGTCCTGGTAACAAGTCTCAAGTGACTATTCAAAGAAAAAAAATTCCAAGATCTCAATCTATAAACAAGAGCCCACTCTGTTCCAAGAACCTTCCACAGCAAGGCAGGTAACATAAAATGCTTGCAAGACTTTAGTACCCAGAAGGCAGGACACCTGCCCTGCCAAAGGAAAACAAAACCCCTTACATGCCTAGCTCTCAAATACCAGGCAGTCGATACTCAACACACAGCAAAACTAAAATTGAACTCAAATTCTGATCTTTCATTTCACAAAGAATAGCAAAGACAACTCTGAGCTCCTCTTCATTTAACACCATCATAGAAGGGCAAAAAAAGGGGCAGTTACTAAGAGCAAAGGTATACTGGGAATACCCCATCCACACCCCATGGGAAAAACACCATTACCAAGCCCTCAATTGAGTTCGGGTAAATTCCAACAATAAATGCTAACATCTGGTAGCTACCTAAGGCAATTGGCCTGGAAAATGTAAAAATACGGAAGAACTAGGAAGGCAGGACCCACAGTCCAGGCAAGCATAAATGTGTTCAAGGACATCTAGTGACAGTGTAGGTCCCCATTACAATACGTACCCAACAGCATTCAAGAGCAAGAGGGGCACCTGGGTGGCTCAGTAGGTTAAGCAACCGACTTCAGCTCAGGTCATGATCTCGCAGTTCATGGGTTCAAGCCCCGCATTAGGCTCTGTGCTGACAGCCTGGAGCCTGTTTCAGATTTCTCTCTCTGCCCCTCCCCCACTTGTGTGCACGTGCTTGCTCGCTCTCTTTCTCTCTCTCAAAATTAAACATTAAAAAATTATTTAAAAAAGCATAGAGCAAGAAAGATTGGGGGGGAGGCGTGAACACACTGGCTTGATAGGAAGAGCATGCGACCTTGATCTCAGGGTGGAGTTTGAGCCCCACCTCAGATGTAGAGATTAAATAAAATTTTAAAAAAGAAAGGTCTCTGGGAACATGCCACTTTCTCCAAACAGCAGAAGAAAAACTGCTAAGAAGTTACAAACAAACCACAAGGGAAAAAAAAGGAAAGACTAGCACACTCACAATACTAGGTAAGCAGCAGCTTATAAAATGCTGGCCAACAGGTGCAATCTAAATTGATAACTCTAGGGGTGCCTGGGAGGCTCAGTTAAGTGTCTGACTCTCAATTTCTGCTCAGGTCACGATCTCACAGTTAGTGAGTTCCAGCCCGCATTGGTCTCGGCGAGGATGGTGTGGAGCCCACTTGTAATTCTCTCTCCCTCCCTCGCTCTGCCCCTTCAACTCTCTCTCAAAATAAATAAATTTTAAAATAAATAAGTTGATAACTCTTTGAAGACTCTTCTAAAACTAACTTTTCCAATCCATCTGGCATTTGGTAATCAGAAAACACCCATTCCCAACTAACATGGGGTGAGAGGATATGAATGTGCCTCTATTACACACACATGACGAGAGCGGCTTGAACCAGCCCTAGATGCTTTGGTCAAATGACTTAAGGTCAAAGTTTTGCAAAACGAAAGCACTACCCATTTCAGCTGTGGCTGGAAGCCAGCCACATTCAGCTTCAATTGCAGTAAATGCACTCCCAGTTCCATGCTGTGGAAGTCCACAGGACCAGGTGACCAGGCCCAGCCCTGCCACTTAACTGCTCTGTGACAACCTCAGTAAAGTTACATAATCTTTTTGAATCTCAATTTTCTCCTAAGAAGGATAAAAAAAAAACCCTGAATAGTCTCTAAGGTCCCTTCAAATTCTAATACATAATTTAATACATAAATCTCAAGACTTAATCCCCATAAGATTAGTTTTCCCTTTTGCCTTCTTTTGGACTTTTTCTCTACTTATTAAACATTTCACCCACCACTAAGCAAGTGCCTTTTATACACACATAGCACGTTGTGGCCTGAACTAAGCCTGAAAGCTAAACAATTTCACAATATACTTTCCTGGAATTATACGAAGAAGAAGAGAAGAGGAAGACTGCTTTCCTTTTCAATAAACTACAAAAAGGTGAAACTCTCACGCACCCCCACTCCGTTGTCCTGCTAAACGGATCCTAGGCCCATTCGTCAACCATGACTGTAGCCTCAGGGGACCGGCTCCTACCTACCCTGGCGTCTGGGCTCTGAGGTCTGTGTGTAGTCCAGGGAGTTAGGTAGGCTCTGGCTGTGGCCGTGGCGCTGGGTCCGTTTCCACCGCTGGCTGTAAAGGGCACACAGGAATCCAAGGCCCGCGGCGGTGCCCAGCAACAGTCCCAACCCGGCCTGGGCGCCGCCCAAGACCCCCAGTCTAGACATGCTTCATCTGCAGCCCACGTGAGCCACTGGAAGCAGGCGGGCAGGGGGAGAGAGATTCGTGAGCGTGGTCCACCCACCCCGAAGGCCGAACCCCTGGAGATATCTCCTTGCCCAGAACCTGAGCTCCCGACTACCCTCATCCCCGTCTGGACCCTAAGGTTTCCGCCAGACTCCTGTGCGGGACTGACGCGCCTCTCACCCAACCTGGATGCAGCCTCCTGTCCAACACAGCCGCAGCCCTGATCTCAGAGTCAGGTTTCTGGGCCTCCAACTCCCTCCCACGACACTGCAGACAACAAACCCGCCGCCCTGGCTGCAAGCTCCGGGCCTCCCCCGCGCCCTCGGAAGGCACCCTGGCTGGCAGCAGATCGACTCAGACCCTTACCCGACCGCTCGAAACCACGGGGACAGCAGCCACGGCCGCGGCCTCTCCCTGTCAATGGCCGTGACGTCATCAAGCGGCGCCAGCAGCCCCACGCGCCTTTAGGAAGGGGCGGAGACCGCCTTTGCTTTTTCCAGGGGGCGGTGCCAGCTGGGAGCGGGAAAGGGGAACTAAAGAGGGAGGTGGAGAGGGAAAGAGCAGAGAGACTTCTGGGTCGGATACTCCAGCAGTACCACATTCTGGCCAGTTGAGGTTCCATTTCCCTCCAGTCACACCAGTTTTCCTGCTGTTCCCGAATGTCTTTCTCTTTGCGTCTATTGTTGCTTCTGCCTGACCCATCATCTATCTGGAAAACACAACCCCCTTCCCGCCTTTCCTTGACGCTCTGTCATAACTCAGACTTTATTTGATTTTGGCTTAATTTGTTCATCCATTCTTAAAAATGTTTATTTATTTATTGCCTGGGGGGTGGGCAGGGAGAGCGGGAGGAGCAGAAAGAGTGTGCAAGAATTCGGGGCAGGCTGGCCCTGTCAGCGCACAGCCCCATGAAGGGTTCGAACCCACAAACCAGACCATGACCTGAGCCAAAATCAAGAGTCCCAAGCTTAACCGACTGAGCTAGCCAATCTCCTCTGTTCATACATTTTTTACTCAAACCATTTACTAAGTACTAGATAGCACCTTTGGCAGTTCAAAATAGACCAGATAAATTGTTGGTTACTCACAAGAGGTCCCTGAGTCATCAGGGGCAGCTTCTCCCTGCTGACACTTAACAATACAATAGATGCAAACCCCAGCACTAAAAAAAAAAATCTTAAACCTTGCGTTGTCTGTAGTACCTTAATCAACAGGGTTATAAACTGTTTTTCCATTTCCAGAATGTAAATGACATTCATTCCTCTAATGATAACATTTTTTAAATCTTTGGGTGAGGCTGAAACTTGAGTTGATCTCTAATTGCTTATATTCGTTCAGATACCATTTCATTTTTAAAAAATCTGTATTCATCAGGATTTCTGTGCCCACTGTGAAAATTAATAAAGGGAAACCTCTACAGTAGACAGAGGATATTAGAAGGGAAGGCTGGAAGTGGAACCATTCCACTTTATGTCAATTACAGGCAGAATTGTCAATTATAGACGCATAACAGAAGAATAGCAACAGAAGAGAATCATCAAATACAGGCTCCAACAGAGAAGGATGTATGATGATTGCATCTCCTACAATAAATCAACTACCCCTGCAACTCAGCCAAAGAGAAACCGTCATCACCTAAACTCTTGTTTCTTTCCAGTGGATTCATGTTCAGAACAACTCCTCCCAACTTCCTCTTTCTTCTCCATAAAATAACATTCCTTTCCTTTGTTGAACTTGCCTATGGTTTTGCTGTAGCTTGCTTGTCATGGATTACAATTCTCTGCTATTCCTGAATAAACCTGTTTTTGCTGGTGAAATAACTGGCAGTTTTGTTTTTTCAGTTTAACACCACCATGGCCTATTGATTTTTATAATCCACTTATATAGGGGCGCCTGGGTGGCTCAGTCGGTTGAGCTTCCGACTTCAGCTTGGGTCATGATCTCACAGTCTGTGAGTTTGAGCCCCGCATCGGGCTCTGTGCTGACAGCTCAGAGCCTGGAGACTGCTTCAGATTCCATGTCTCCCTCTCTCTCTGCCCCTCCCCTGCTCATGCTCTGTCTCAAAAATAAATAAAAACATTAAAAAATTTTATAATCCACTTTTGTGATTTTATGCAACTTCTTGCAATTTAAAAAACTAAAAATACATAGGTCACCAGAGTGGCTCAGTTGGTTAAGCGACCAACTCTTGATTTCAGTTCAGGTCATGATCTCACAATTCGTGAGTACGAGCCCTGCATTGGACTCGGTGCTGTCCATGCGAGGTTCTCTCTCTCTCTGACCCTCCCCTGCTCGTGCTTGAACTCTCTCTCTCAGAATAGACGCTAAAAATTTTTTTCAAAACAAAACTAGAGGACTATGATTCCAGTTTTATCATCAGCATTTCTTGCAAGTTAAAATTTAGTGACAACTGAAATATCTACACCAGCCCTCCTCAAATCCTTGACTAGATATTATATACATATATTTTTGAAGATTTTATTTGTAAGTACACCCAACTTGGGGCTCAAACTCACAACCCCAAGATCTAGAGCCACATGCTCCTCCAGCTGAGCCAGGCAGGCGCCCCTTGACTAGATATTTATTTACCTTTTAATTGTGAGATAGTTTACAAATAAGAGAGTACATTTAATGTATATATACATTATAAAGAACAATTTAAAGGCAACAAGGTTCCCACCCACAGCTTAAGGAGTAGAAATTTACCAATACCTCCTACTCATTTTTTTTTTTTAATTTTTTTTTTCAACGTTTATTTATTTTTGGGACAGAGAGAGACAGAGCATGAACGGGGGAGGGGCAGAGAGAGAGGGAGACACAGAATCGGAAACAGGCTCCAGGCTCTGAGATAGCAGCCCAGAGCCCGACGCGGGGCTGGAACTCACGGACCGCGAGATCGTGACCTGGCTGAAGTCGGACGCTTAACCGACTGTGCCACCCAGGCACACCCCTCCTACTCATTTTTAAGGATTCAGTTCAAATAGTATCTCCTGAAATACACTATAATTGTCTTGGTAGTGAGAAGAGTGTTTTTAATACAATTTTTCTATTATTTTTTCTCACTTTTCTGAGATATGCATGTGTTTCTTTTTTTTTTTTTTAACGTTTTTATTTATTTTTGAGACAGAGAGAGACAGAGCATGAGCAGGGGAGGGGCAGAGAGAGAGGGAGACACAGAATCCAAAGCAGACTCCAGGCTCTGAGCTGTCAGCACAAAGCCCGATGTGGGGCTTGAACTCACGGACTGTGAGATCATGACCTGAGCCGAAGTCGGACGTTCAACCGACTGAGCCACCCAGGTGCCCCTGCATGTGTTTCTTCAGTCATTAAAAAAATGTTAACTTTTGGACAGAATAAAAATTCATTTCCTTTGGGGAATCTTTCCAGCCCACCTCCTTGGTGGACTTCATCTTTTTATTTTTCTTTGCTCCTGAGGTTTTGTTACCTCTATTACACTTGGTTCCATGATTATTTGCTTTCTAGCCTGGCTACCCTACTGGAGTGTTCACTCCTCCAGAATAGGGTTCATGCTCAGTTTATCTCCACATGCCCTGAGCCTAGCACAGCTCCAAAGCAGAAGCCACCCACAGAAGCTGAATGTGGAGGAAGGAAGGAAAGAAGGAATAACCAATATCCAGGCCCTGCCACTTAGACAATGCTTTCATGATGAAAAGCTGAGTTGTGGAAGAACAATTTCTCCTCTTTCTGCAGGAGAGGAAGATCTGCCAGATAAACTGATTGTGGCAAGAGGCGAGGCCAGATGGGCAGACCAAGCAGAGGAATTCATTTCCCCCTGGATATTAAAGATGTTATCATACGGGCATGTGGCTGCCAGAGCAATCAGCAGTGGGGTGGGTGATTCTGGATGGAGCTCTCTATCTTATGTGGCATCTGCAGACCAGTTTTTCAAATGTAATAAAGCCCTGGCAGCCTGAGATTTGCACTGCCTTCCTGTCTTCTCCCAGGCCCAGTCCAGCCTGAGAGAGGACAGCAGAGCAGACCCCAGATTCCTGTCCTCCTCTCTGACCAGAATAGGCAAGCCTCATCTACCTGGCTCTCCCAAGAGAGGCAACATAGCCAAGTGTCTTGGGACTATGGCTCTACTCTCTGTGTCTAACCATTAACATACTTAACACTTACTTAACAAATTATTCTTCCTAGGGGCACCTGGGTGGCTCAGTTGGTCAAGCATCCTAGTTTCGGTTTTGGCTCAGGTCATGATCTCACCGTTTGTGAGTGTGAGCCCCCTGTCAGGCTCTGTGCTGATGGTACAGAAACTGCCTGTGATATTCTCTCTCTCTTTCTCTCTCCCTTCCCCCACCCCAGTTGTGTGCTCTCTCTCCAAAATAAATAAATAAACTTAAAAATTTTTAATATTTTAAATTAAATATTTAATGGCTATAAAAGAATAAATATTGAGGACATATATAACCCTTAGCACCCGGGTCCTAGTGTGAGAAAGAGAACATCACTTCTACCTTATAAGACTCCTACATGGCTGTCCCACCCGATTCCTTTCACTTCTCTCAGAGGTAAACACTGCTCTGAATATTATATTTATCATTCCCTTGTCTTTGCAATTTAATCACATATTTTTATTTATTTATTTATTTATTTTTTTCAGCGTTTATTTATTTTTGGGACAGAGAGAGACAGAGCATGAACGGGGGAGGGGCAGAGAGAGAGAGGGAGACACAGAATCAGAAACAGGCTCCAGGCTCTGAGCCATCAGCCCAGAGCCTGACGCGGGGCTCGAACTCACGGACCGCAAGATCGTGACCTGGCTGAATTCGGACGCTTAACCGACTGCGCCACCCAGGCGCCCCTAATCACATATTTTTAATAGAAGTATAATTTAACCCTATATGTTTTTCATCCCCAGACAATATATTGCTTAGTTTTGCAAGTTTAGAGCTTTAAGTAGAATTAGCATGTGTTTTCCCATGATTTACTTTTTCACTTAGCATTTTTCATTGCTATGCAGTCTCCATTGTATTAATCAACCAGATACTCTACTCTTGATGGGCATAAAAACTGTTGCCATTTTTTTGCTAATTACAAACAGTGCTGTTATAAATATTTTTGCACGTGTATCCTGATGAGTAAGTTTTCTTGAGGTTTATCCAGAAACGGTTTGGCTGGGTCATACAAATGCACAACTTCAACTTTGCTAGATGATGCCAAATTATTTTCCAGGGTGATTGTGTCAATCATAACACTTTGCCATCCCAACAGTAGTGTTTCTGTTAGACCTTTTCGCCAATACTCAGTGTTTACAGATTTATTTATTTAGTAAATCATTAAAGTAGTATCTTATTGGGGCATCTGGGTGGCTCAGTTGGTTGAGCAAAAGCCTGGAGGCTGCTTGGGATTCTGTATCTCCCTCTCTGCCCCTCCCGCACTCGCGCTCTTTCAAAAAAATAAACATTAAAAAAAATAAAGTTATCTTACTGTGGTTTAAAATGTAGCTTGAAGGGCACCTGGGTGGCTCACTCAGTTAAGCATCTGACTCTTTTTTTTTTTTTATGTTTTATTTATTTTTGAGAGAGA
This sequence comes from Leopardus geoffroyi, assembly GCF_018350155.1. Classification (NCBI taxonomy): domain Eukaryota; kingdom Metazoa; phylum Chordata; class Mammalia; order Carnivora; family Felidae; genus Leopardus; species Leopardus geoffroyi. The sequence continues at coordinate 62,462,816 of NC_059337.1, read as the reverse complement.
GAAGGCGAGAGACAGAGAGAGAGCAAGAACAGGGAAGAGGCAGAGAGAAAGGGAGACAGAGAATCTGACGTGGGCTCCGTGCTGACAGCAGAAAGCCTCAACGGGCTTTTACCCACGAACCATAAGATCATGACCTGAGCCGAATTCAGTTGAGCGTCTGACTCTTGATCTCAGCTCAAGTCTTGCTCTCAGGGTTGTGAGTTCAAGCTCTGAGTGGGGTGTGAAGCTTCCTTTAAAAAGAAAATAAATAAATAAAATGTAAGCTGGGATTTCTAATGACATTGAACAACAGGCTATCGGTTTATTAACCACTTCCATTCCTTCTTTTGAAAAGTGCCTATTCAAGTCATTTGCCCAAGTTTTTTTCTATTGATTTATCCTTGATTTGCAGGAGTTCTTTATATATCCTGAGTATTAATCCTTTGTCAGTTTAACAAATCCTTTGTCAGGCATGAGTATCTTATCTCTCCAGCTAAGTTGTTAGTCTTGGAGGTGTAGAATAGTGGGTAGAGAGTACGGAATAATAAATTAGACCAGTAAGTATCCTGTAAGATTACACCTGCCTATTTCCCTTACAGCGAGCTCCACATCTATCAAAGTGCTTGGGAGGCACAGAGCACGCCCTCTAAGTGCCCTTTATAGAGGTGAAGATTGTTCAAAGGCCAGGAAAGGTCACAGGCTGTGTCTGTTTGCTTTGTTTTTTAGAGAACCAATCACAAGACAGATAAAGAATCATGAGTTTTCATATTTTGAAACATCTAGATGAGGTCGTGGACACACCGAAGTGCGCTTGCTGCTCCCTCATTGGTGGCTTGGTGCCAAGGATGTACTTTGTTTTGCCCCAGGTGTTGCCTTGTGATTTTCTGCGCTTGCGCTACATCTTTCCAGCTTCGCGGGAAGCTCTCCAAAGCATGGGCCAGATTCCGTCGGTTTAAATCCCTCCGGGGCTGGCACACAGCCAAGCGCTCAGTTCCTTTACACATTTACCAATGGGGCCACAGAAACGCAAGATTCCGCTGCTGTACTAGGAATTACAGTCAGGGAGGCGGAAATGCGCAGTACACACGAGTATTTTAGCTGCTGCCACCAGCCTCCCACCGCTTTCTCCTGGGCGCGGACGGAGAACGTGTACTGGGGACAGAAAGTGGAGATCCGCTAAAGCCTTTAGAGGTGTGCCTGGGTGGGGTGGGCTGGAGCTTGGGAGGCTTCAACAGGATAGCCAACTGCTCCCAGCTCCGCTTCACAGGGACGGGGGTTGGGGACCAGCAGGACTTTGGAACCTACTACTGGAGGTGTTGCAAGAAAGAGGGCGCATACTCTACACGCACGCTTGGCACCACGGCTCGCTGCAGCCAGCCGAGCCCCGCGGGTCACCCCCTACTCCAGGCCGCGGGTGCGGGAGCGTCCTCCGCAACCCGCACCCCTCCGTCTGCCTGGACCACCCGCAGAAGCAACTTGGCCCTGAGTGCAGGAGGCGGGCCCCGAATCGCCCCGAGCCGGGGCGCGTCACGAGCGCCCGCTTCTGATTGGCCGGCCGCGGCTGTCACGGGCCGGGCGCACTGGGATTGGTGTCGCCCGAGGCCAGAGCTGGAGTAACTGGACTCCGGGCGGCCGCTCGCAGTCCCGGAGCCTGAGGGGCTGGCGTCGGCGCCGAGCCCAAAGCCCTGGGTGGGAGCCTGGCAGGGACGCGCGCACCATGCCCTACTTGCTCATCAGCACCCAGATCCGCATGGTGAGTACCCGCCGCCCGGCGACTTGGACAGAGTTGGGGCCGGGCCCGGGCCGAGGGGGCTGCGACTGCACCTTGGCGCCTCCCTCTGAGGCAGCGCCTGCCAGTGACTGGATCCGGAAGCCGCCCGGGACACGCCCCCTCGGGCGGAGGAGCCGAGGCTGCGGAACCGAGTCAACCCGGAGCGCCGGACTCGGGGAGTCCTGGCCGGCCCGGTGCTTCCAGGGCCGCGAAGGGGGCGGGGTGCGTGCATCCCCGCTGCGGAGGGAACTCCGGGGGCTTGCGGCTCCTGACCTACCTGTCCGCCCGAGGAAGCCAGGAACCCCTGGTCTCATGGTGGAGCAACCACGGCCCTACACAGAGCCGCTCCGCAGGGGTTGGAGGTGGGGGTGGTGGGAGTGCAAATACATGGGGGAAAGAGATTTGAAAAAGAAAAGGACGTGCTGAGGCGCTAAAACACCTCTGTCAAGTGCCTGGCCCTCAGACACTTCCAGAAAGAGCTATCCCTGAGCCCTTAGGAAAGACAGAAGGAGGAGACAGGCCCTGTGGTTAGAGGTGGGAAGACCATTCCGGAGTCAGAGTGATGCCCCTTTTTCTGGGTGCAATTTCGTCGTTCAAGGCAGAGTTGGTGCCTCCAGGAATCCCTTTTTGACTTCAGAATAGTTTGACTGGGCACCTCCGCCTCTTCCCACTTCCCAGTGCCTTGGTGACCCATCAGCGGGTGCACAACTCTCTGGAGGTGAAGACAACAGGAGAGCTCACCGCGTGACAGGAGGGGTCTTGGCCGTGTCCTAGGGCAGTGGCTTGAGAATCAGTTACTTGTGCAGTTGTTAAAATGTGGACTCCTGGGCCCCTCCCCAGAACTCCCCAAATACTAAGCCTGGGGCTTAGGAATTCGGTGCTCTTCAGGTGATTTTTTTTTTTTTTTAATAGAACAGCTTTACTGATGTATAGCATACATATACCACAGAACTCACGAATTTAAAGTGTACAATTCAATGTTTTTTATTTTTAATTTATTATTAAAAAAAAATTTTTTTTTAACATTTATTTATTTTTGGGAGAGAGAGCATGAATGGGGGAGGGTCAGAGAGAGAGGGAGACACAGAATCTGAAACAGGTTCCAGGCTCTGAGCAGTCAGCACAGAGCCCGACACGGGGCTCGAACTCACGGACCGTGAGATCATGACCTGAGCCGAAGTCGGCCACCTAACCGACTGAGCCACCCAGGCGCCCCCAATTCAATGTTTTTTAAAGCATCCTCAAGAGTTAGTTGTGCAGCCATCACCATAATCAATTTTAGAACATTTCCATCACCTTCAAAAAACCTATATCTATACCATGCATGTTAGCCGTCATTCCTCATTTCCCCCCAAATCCCTCAGCCCTAGATAACCATAGGTTACAATTTCTATGGCAATATGTCGTCTTTTGTGTCTGGTTTCTGAAAACTTAGATGTTTTCAAGGTTCTTCCATATTGTAGCATGTATTTGTCTTTATTCTTTTTTTTTTTTTCCAAATAAGATCCAGTGCATGTGTAGCTGTATCATTTTATTTATGCATTCATCTGTGGACAAACATTTAGATTGTTTCCACTTTTTAGTTTTTGCAAATAATGCTATGAACATTCCTGTACAAGTTGTATAGACATGTTTTCATTTCTGTTTTCCAGGTGATTCTGATACACACAGACACGGGTAGTGATGCTTGGCAGGAAGTTGCCAGCAGTTGGGCAATGACCAGCTCAGCTTGGAGGGACTGGGGAGGCCTCACGTGGCCTGGCCTGATCACTGAGGGCCAGTGAGTTTCCTCACCACACTCTCCAGCCTTGACCTGAAACTGGCTCAGGGCCAGCAGGCAGAGGAGGAAGGAGAGAGACCTTCCACCTCTCCCGGGCCGCCAGCCAAGCAGCCACTGTGGCTTACCTTGCAGGAGGTGGGCCCTACCATGGTGGGCGATGAGCACTCAGATCCAGAGCTGATGAGGTATCTGGGGGCCTCAAAGAGAAGCGTCTTGGGAAACAACTTGTAAGTAGTGGCATTCTTCAGGATCTCCCTGCCAGCCCCTAGGCCTGTCCATTTCCTTTAACAAAACGAAGCCCAGGGACGATGCCACCGCCCAGCCTCAGAGGCCGTGCCTGCATCCTGGGGTTCTGTCTTCTATAGGGTCGGTCCCATCTGCAGCTTTACCGCAGCCCCCAGGCTTGCTCTGAAAGCATTCTCACTGGGCCTCCCTTCACAAGGGAGCCCCAGGACCCAGTCCAGCTGGGTGTAGGACTCCATAAGTGGACTGTTCTTTACTCTGCCCTCTCATCTTGGAGCTGGACCACATCAAAGCAAAGATAGGCACAGAAAAGTTTCTCTTGAAGAGCTGGCAGTTAAGAAAGCTGAACTCTAGAAACAGGCAGCAGGCAGCCTGGGTCCTACTTTCAGCTCAGCTGCTGCCTTGGAGCTCGTGAGAAGGGTTGGCAGAATGAGCCTCAGTTCAAAGAGGGGAAAGGGGAGGCAGTCTGGACCCGGGCCCTTGGGTCAGGGTTGGAGGGCTGAAGCCAGCCCCATTCCTTTACCATGAGCCATTTGTCTCGAGATGCCCAGCTTGGGGCTTGAGCCCTTTATCGGATCGACAACCCTCAAAGAAGGGACAGCAAGCATTCTCCGTGCTAGAGAGCAGCACCCAGAGCCACTTTTAGGGGCCAACCTGTTGCTCCAAGACTGCAGGACAGACAGGGCAACAAGAGGGGGCAGAGCCCTGGGGGAGGACCCTGGAGAGAACAGGCCATTCCTCCAGAATAGTGCAGCGGCCCAGGGCACATGGGGCTGTCATCAGACTAACATGGGTTCTAGGATCTCAATAACATTTGGAAAGCTACTGAGCCCTCCAAGTTTTATATTTATAATTATAAAATGGGAATAATAATGGTACCTTCCTTAGGGTATCGGGAAGAAGAAAGAAGATATGCAAGCCAAGTGCTTAGCTGGGGAGGGGGTGGGGAATGTGCACTTAGCCTGGCACCTGGAAGGCACCCAGCAAATGTCAGTCACTACTAGGATTCCTGACAAGGCCTAGTCATCAGCAGATACTAGTTTTACTTGGGGAACCTGTGCTGTATATCCCCTCATGCTGTCCCCTCTTCCCCTTCTCTTCACAGTTGTGAGTACTTTGTTAATGACCCTCCTCGCATAGTCCTGGACAAACTGGAACGCAAGGGCTTCCGTGTGCTGAGCATGACAGGCGTGGGCCAGACGCTGGTGTGGTGCCTGCACAAGGAGTGACCCTTTCACACTGAGGAGCAGACGGCACACCCCTCTTTTGAGCGGCTGCCATGGCCCCCGATCCTGAGTCCCCGTTCACTCACTGCCCGGCCCCTCTCTTCCCAAATTGTCATTTTCCTTAGCCCAGCACCACTGGGCAATGAATGGCCTTTTCTGAAACTTGCCTCAGCCAGTGGGAGAGGGCAGGGCCCCTGCCCTGGTGCTCCCAGCAGCCCCTCCAGCTTTTGGGCCTGAGAGCCCTGGAGGAGGCCATGTTCTGTGGGAGCCACGAGAGCCAGGTTGTCCCCGGCCAGAAACTGGGAGCCCGTGAGGAGCATGGCCCCAGGACTGGGCGGGAGGGTCCTGCGTAGCTAGTCCACGCCAATAAAGGACTGTGATGAGTGGTTGCTCCTCTGTGCTGCTGGCCCACTGACTCTGTGTGGAGCACCTCCCTGGGGGTCTGCCCACTCCTGGGAGGGGAGCCAGGCCTGGGTGGAACCCTCTCAGGCAGAGCCCAGAAACCAGGGCCATGCTTGGGCAAGCCAGCACCCTACGTCCACACAGGCAATAGAGGTAGACTCTTGGAAAAAACAAAAAACAAAAAAACCCAAACTTTATTGGTGCTGTGGAAGACGAGGGCTTTGGAAGGGAGTGGGCTGGAGGCAGGAGGCTATGTGGGCTGCCCCACCTCGTCCTCCTGCTGCATCTGGGCGATCAGCTGTTGCCGCTCAGCGGCCTGGCGCATGCGCATCATGACGAGGCTCTCATAGTCCCTCTCGGACAGCACTGAGCCCTGGCGGACAGAGGGGGACAGGAGATGGTCAGGGCAGCAGGGCACAGCCACACAGAATCTAGACTTGGAGGACTGGGTCTACACAGAGCTAAGGTCTTGAGGCAAGGAGTGAAGATGCCCAGGACTTCTCGGCTGGCTCCCCTCTAAGCAATCTCAAGCAGCTCTCAACCCCCCTCCCCACAGGCCTTCCATCAACAGTCAGCCCTGCTTCAGCTTCTTGGGCTGAATCACTTCTTCATGCTCCAGCCAGGCCCTGTCTCCCCCCATTTCCTCTCTGGCCTTCATGTGACACTCCTTTCCTCTACCCGTGGCTCCTGCTTCTCACAGGTTTGCCGTGAAGGGGTTGTCCCGAGGTGCAGAAATCCACTCCGCTTTGCCAGGTGGAGGCGACAGCACTGCCCCCTCCCAGCTGCCCACCTCCCTGTGGTCTGGCTCCTGTGGGACATGAGAGAAGGGAGCCCTACCCTGGACCCAGCCTCTGTCAGCCCGCCCTAGAAGGAGAGAAACAAGCATGAAGCCGTTTGCCTCTTAGAAATACACACCAGGGCTGCTGGAGGGCAGGGCCCGTGCCTTTTTCTTTTATGATCTTGCCAGCACAGTGCAGGGGATTAAAGAGTGCTATATATCAATAATCAAAAGAATAATAAACAAGCAATCCAATGGGCCAAGGCTGTGGGGTGGGGAGGCAGCTCTACAGGAGACTTGATCCACCAAGCCCACACCCTCATAAGGTCTGCAGTGGGAATTAAATCACTTCTTCCGTCAGTACAGCTGGAGTGGTGTGAAGCGGGAAGCCCACCCCAGTTGGCCAGGAAGTGAGCCGGGCCGGGGGGGGTTGCAAGGCAGAGCACACTGCTAAGCCCTGTTCTTTGGTACACCACTCGAGTTTGCACTCATCGAATTATCCAGGGGGAGAGTTCAGTGGTCACTGACCTGGGGGATAAGAAGGGAGTGGCTGGGGTTAAGATGCCAGGCCTTGGCCAAGTGGTATGAAGTAAAGGGTGTACAGAACCAGGAAGTGTTACTCAGCCCTGATCCCCCTGCTTCTCGGAATAGTGCCAGCCTTGCTGCTTCCAGCCACAGCAGCTTCCAGGAGAGTTGTCCTCCCAGCCAGGCCCACCCACCTAAGGCTGGCCCAGGGTACCGCTGACACTTCAGGGCAGCCCTACGTGGCCTTTCCGCAGAGGAGGGACTGCGAATAAGGCCCAAGAGGCCTGAGGGGAAGGCCTGGAGCATGGCGGGAGAGGAGACAGCAGGACCCTGGCCCTCAACTGCTCTCTCTGGCCCTGAGGCTACCGGAGGAAATCGAGGAAGATGAGGAACCGCCAGACTGGGTGTTAGGCCCAGGAGAGGGCAGTTCTCCCTCCCCAAGGTAATGCTGCACTGCTGAGAAAACTTAAGAGTCACCCTGGCATGCCCTGAGCCCAGCCCTGGGAGGAGCCAGCCCTTTATAGACATGGGGCTGCTTCCCGTTAACACACCCTCTGCCCCACCCCCACCCCCACCCCCCCCATACCTGCAGGCTTGGCTAATGAGGGCCTGTCACCAGGCCGCAGGACTGAGTCACCCACACCAGTGACAGGTCTCTCTTCCTTCCCCAACAACTGTTCCACATGCCTGCCTTTCAATTAACTCCCACCCTCCCTGAGCTCCTCCCTCCCAGACACACGAAGGGGCAGCTGGGGAGCAGGCCCACCAGCTAGGGCCCAGGGCAGTGGGGCTGTGGGGCAAAAGGAGGCAACGTGGTGACACACAAAGCAGGGCTGCCCCCCAAAAGTCCCCAGGGGAATCCTAAGCTTCCCCGTGCCTTGGGGTGTTGGCCGCGGCTGGCCCAATCCCTGCATGCGGATGCCGCAATTACCTAAGAGCATGAAACCCAGCTTCCCACCTGACTGAGTCACCTGAAAACAATAACACGTTCCCCACTGCCACACACCGGCACAAACAGCCAAGCTACTAATCAGAGCCCGGGAGCCGCCGTGGAGAGGCCTGGCCCTGTGCTGCCCTAGAGCCAGGCACAGGGGCCAGGGAGGGAAGGTGAACTCAGGACCACCAGGAGCCAGGCGCTGGGGAAGCAGCACAGGCCACTCTCGCACCACAGAGATCCATCTCTGACACCACAGGCGCTGCCCTCACTCCGGCTCCAGTAAGTGCTGCTTCTTCCTCTTGGGATTTTTTTTTTTTTTTTCCATTACCCTATCAAGTAACCAGGCCACTCCTGTCCCTCTGGGAAACTCCTGTCACCAGGAACTCCTGGTTCTCTACTCTACTGGACGAAAGTGCCCTCTTCCCAGGACCCCTTCCCACCATCCAAGATGCTTCTAGACCACTAGGGCTGTCTCCCTGATTCTTGCCATTCACTGCTCCAGTGGGGACCTAATGCTCCCTGGCAACTCTTGAACTGGGCTGCTGAGGTACGGAGCTTGTCTGTTGGCTCCCCTGGGTGCCATGGAGACCTGGCGGAAAGGCTCCTTCCGCAACGCCTCCTTCTTCAAGCGGCTGAGCCTGGGGCGGCCCAGACGACTCCAGCGACAGGGCAGCGTGCTCAGCCAGGCCAGCACGGCTGGTGGGGATCACGAGGAGTACAGCAACCGAGAGGTCATCCGGGAGCTTCGAGGGAGGCCAGATGGACGGCGCCTGCCTCTGTGGGGGGACGAGCAGCCCCGGGCCACCCTGCTGGCCCCACCCAAGCCTCCTCGCCTGTACCGAGAGAGCTCCAGCTGCCCCAACATCCTGGAGCCCCCTCCTGCCTACACTGCTGCCTACACGGCTACCCTGCCCTCGGCGCTCTCCCTGGCGGGCACCCTCCACCACTACTCTGAAGAGGACCTTTTGGACACTCCCCCCTTCCAGAAGACACCTGCCCCAGACCTGAGTGATCCTTTCTTCTCCTTCAAAGTGGACCTGGGGATTTCACTTCTTGAGGAAGTTCTACAGATGCTGAGGGAGCAATTTCCCAATGAACTTAGCTTCTGAATGGAGTGCATGGAAGGCAGAGGTGGGGTAACTGGAAGAGCTGGAAGCCTGGAGGCCCAGGGAAGGAGGATACAGTTGCAGATTAAGAAAAAGGTAGGGACAGAAATCCAGGATCCTGCCTTCCTTCCGGGTCCTGAACAGTCTTCCAGGTTATCCTGGAGCAGAGGGACAGAGGGACAGAGGCAAGCCGGAGGAAATGTCTTGAGGGGGTACTTGCTGGCGGGAGCCCTGAAGGCAGCTGGCTAAGCTGGGGAAGGGAGGCCATGCCTGTAACCACGGGGACAAGGCAGAGGCCAACAGAGGGGGAGGGGAGCACCAGGGGTGAGTCAGGGAGTGGAGGACTCACACTGAGCAGATCAGATGGATGCCCTGCAGCAGCTCCTCTGAAGCCACTGTTTATAGAGAGATGTTACAGGGAAGGTCTAGGCAAAAGTGGTCTGACCCAGGCCAAAGAGGAAAGTGGGGAGACCTGAGGGAAGAGCCACTAAGGACATGTGGTTGTTCAGATTGAAATGAAGTAAAATTAAAAATTTAGTTCCCTGGTTACACTGGCCACATTTCAAATATCCAGCAGCCACACGTGATTAACGGCTACCACATTGGACAGCGCCAGTTGCATGTAAACATCACTGGAGAAAGTCCTGTTTGACAGCACTGGCAGAGACCAGGGCCCGGAACCACCAGTGCCATGGTGGGGTCGGGGGGAAACATCTGGGGGAGGGAAGGGCTGGCAGAGTGGGAAGAGTGAGGCATATAGAGGTGCAGAGTAGATTCAGGAAAAAGGCCACACAAATCATTTCCAGAAAAGAGACACGAGAGACACACTGCCAACGGAGCTGCCCAGAGCATGCCCTGGTGCCCGAGGAAGGTGTCTGTAGGGAATGCCAGCCAAAGGCACAGACACGGCTTGCAAACGGGTGCTCGGAGAGTTCCCAGAATTACTAGTGATGGGAGCCCTTGGGAAATGTAGCAGAAAGAATGGCAGATTTCCCTCCTTCTTGCCCTGGGAGCACCGGACTGGATCAGAGGATGGACACGAAACTCGTAGCTGTTACCATAAAGAGGCTCAGCTGGTCTCCAGAACTGTCCACAGGATTGGGGAGCTCTGCCTTGCCCAAACCCCCTGATGACGGGGACTGCCGTGCAGGGCTGAGCCCCCTGGGTCAAGGCCATAGGCTCTGCTACTGCCCTGCCCTGTGGCCTGACCAGAAGACTTGAAACCAGAGCCCAAATTGGCTGGGCCATGTGGTTTTGACACTCCAGGCCTTATCAAGCGTGGCAGAGGGGGAGAGGAAGCTTCAACGCACACTGCTTCCATACCCAAACCTGCGGCCCCTCTCTCCCCTCCTCTGTGTAGATGCGCTGAGCTGAAAGGCTCCCCTCCAGACGGAAGATATATGAATAAAGTTCTTTACAACGTGGTCTATGGAGTGTCATCTGGGGCTGTGAAATGCTTAACAGTGGGGAATGAGGTCTCTACAGAAGGGTTCCGCGTTGGGCTCACACCAGTTCCTCTTCCTCCTCTGCCCAGGATCTGGGACGCACTCCTAGGGAGCTTCCCATCCTCACAGCCAGGTAAGGAGCACATAGGAAAGCAGAGGTGGCATGACTGAGGCACGAAGAGCAAAGCCCTTGCGAATCCCTGGGGGCCCCCCCCCCAACCCCCAGAGTGGCCGTGCACACAGCAGCCTGCGGCTCCCGCAGAGACCCAAAGGCCATTTCAGAGATGGGAGAGCTCTGGGCCTGAGAGTTTTCTGTCCCATCAAACTGGGGCGGTATAAAGAGGGCCGGTGTCCGGGTGTCCTCGTGCTGAACAAAAGCCCTCATGGAGCTGTGAGGATGACTAAGCCAGACCCCAGGTGCACATCAGCTGAAATCTGCACTTCACCATGAGGCACGCCCCCAGGGCCAGCAGGGTAGCCAGTGTTATTTCTAAGGAGATACTGCCTCTTGACGGTAGGCAGGCGCCTGTGTGCGGCAGCCACAGACACACCTGGAGACCTGGAGCTGGGGAGGAAGCAGCTGCTCACCTTGCCTGCCCCTTCCTTCCCTTCAGTAGCTGGTAATCTAAGCGCCAAATGCTTCACGCCACAACCAAGCAACCCATGGGCCAGGAAAGCCTCTGTGGGTGATGGTGAGAGGCCCGGCAGGAGACCGGGACGTGGAGAGAATCTAAGAATTCTGTGTGGGGTGGGGCCCTGGCACTCAGAGACAGAAAAGAGTCAGAACAGAACCACAGTCCTGCTTAGGTGGGCAAACCTGCCAATCTCACTGTGCTCCTCGGGAGGAAAGGGCCCTGAGATGAACCCACACGGGAAAAGGTCCCGCAGACCCAGCTAGGGGAGGTTTGGTTCCTTACCTGTGACAGTCCTGGGTGGCTGGGGCCCCCTGCGCCCTGGGGCCGTCCCTCCAACCAGGAAATCTTCAGGGGGTTATCGATCAGTCCCACTTCGTTTTGGACAGCCAGCTCCTGTCAGACAGAGCACCTGGTCCTGGTACCATGGCTCTAATCAGCCATAGAGTGGCTCTCTCTACACCCACACAAAGAACCCACACCAGCACTCTCATCCTCCAGGCAAAACCAAGCAACCTTCACACAATGATGTGCTGAGGTTTTGACCCTCTTCATGGCTGAGTCAGGGGTATGAGCCTTCTAACCGGGGAGTGGGGAAGAGGCAAAGCCTGCCAGGAGGCGTGCCAGCTTCCGCAGGAGGACAGAAGGTAGAGGGTGTGGAGCCAGGCAGCAGGAAATGAAGTCGGTGTATGCTCTCCTTCATCCCCAGAGCATTCTCCTGTCTTACCTTCACTCCCTGTGCCTCTACTCCCAGGAATAGGGGGGCCTCTGGGGAGTCTTGGCTCTGAGCTGGCCCAGAGGTCCCTTGGGAGTATGGACATCTAAGCTCAGAGGGCCCACAGTACCGGGTCCGTACTCTGGAATGGCGGGGCCACCAGTGGCCCCCCAAAGCCTCACATGGCACTCACCGCAGCCTTGACGGTCGCAAACTCCACCACGGCGGTGCCAGCCTTCTTGCTGGAAAGCACCAGGTTGAGCACCTCTCCGTACTGTGAGGACAAGGGGGGCTCGGTAAGCATGGCAAGGAGCAAGACAAGCCTGGGTTGCCCTGAGGCCTGCTGGGGCATTTTTGGCTGGGGGATAATGCTTTGTTGCTAAGTTCCCAGAGAGGGATGAGAGATGGGAAAGAAAGGATATTTTTGCCAGGATGAAGAAGGATAGCAAAGGAACCCTGAGCAAAGGGCTGAGAACTCAGACTGGCAGAGCTGCAAAGCAGCCTCAGGGACCAAAGGTGGAGAAGCGGACGGGGCTTCTGTGCAACCTGCCCACCTCATCTCTCCCCACACACTCAAGACAGCAAGGGCTAGAACTAGGTAGGGAAGGTGAGACCAGGCTGGAGGGCATATGGCAACACAGGTGGCTGGGGAAAGCCTCTAGGCTGCTACATGGTCTGTGAGACAGAAAAAAAAGGCTGCTAGAGATGTTAAGGGAGTTTTGGCCTGGAGATCCAGGGTTTGGGCTGAGATACAGATGGAGACGATGAGAAAGATGGAAGGTGGCAGGGCAGACCTTCTGGAAAAGCTGTAGGAGGACATCTCTGGAGTAGCTGCCTCTCGACTCATCTTCCTTCTTGCACTTCCATTTTAGCTGAAAGGATGGCAGTGGGCATCACCATTAAACTCTGACCTTGGCCTGAACAGTCCCAGCCCCACACCTGAGCTTTACAGTCTGAGCGACACCCTCATGGTCTTCCAGGCACTTGTAATCTAGGGAGCCCCCCATAAAGATGTGTTCCTCTTGAAAACAGACCTGCAGGGTGGCCTGCTCACCCACACAGCCACACGTCCAGACCTATAAGATGCTCTCCTTCCAAGGCTTCTGAGAAGGGCTGCCTGGCAACTGCCAGGGCTAAGAGCAGCCTTGTGTGGCAAGCTCGGAGAGGCCATTCAGATCCCCAGGTAGTGACAGGATGGAAGGAATGGGTAGTTGCGCTGGCTCCCAGAAACCCAGTGTCCCTGCTAGAACCCCCTGAGCCACTGGAAACATCTGTTCTTGCTGACAAGAGGTGGTATGAGGTGGCCCATGGATCCCGCAAGGCTCACCTTTAGCTTGGGGGTTCCTCTGCCTTCAGGATTTTCTGCCTTTCCTAGAAAATTTGGGAAAATTAGCAAGGTAGAATAGGAGGGAACACAAAGTTCTCTAAAGGAGACACAGCCCAGAGTTTGAAGGGCTTGGGAAAGGGCACTCCTGACCAAAGGCATAGCTGGCCCGCCCTGGGGATGAGCCTGGTGGGGAAGGGAGAGGCAATCCCACCCCCATCCTGAGGAGCTGCCCCCTCCAGGGTGGTGCGCCCAGCTGCCTGCTATAGGCCATGATCAGCACTCTGCTAAGGAAGGGCTCTCAACGCCTTGCAGAAGCATGAGGCAGAGGTAAAACCCCACAGTTCTACTGAAACAAAGTATCCAGAGCCTTTCCCCTACTGATCTCCTCCACAGTAGAGCCAGCCCTGCTTAGGACTAAGATAAACAAGGACAGGAGATCTCAGGGTGAGTGAAAAACAAATAGGCCCCAAAGAAGTGGTAGGAAGAAGGAACAGGTGGCGTATGTCTGAGTCAGGTGCCCCTAGGGTTCTGAGCAGCTGGAAGCCTCCACAGCAACTCCACCAAGCAGCCAGCGTGGCCGCTCTGGGCATTTGGAGCTGCCTCAGAGGAGAGGCGGGTGGGGGTGATGGATGCCTACCTCTCAACCTCTGCTCCCGTTCCTGGCGTATCTGCTCCTGGATCAGCCTCTGTTGTTCCTCCAGCTGCCGGGAACCCTCTTCTCGAAGGCGTTCGATCTGCAGAGCGGGGTTGGGGGGAGTGACAATTCTGTGCAGATCCAATTCCAGTTTGGCTCACCTTGTGAAGGTCCCTGGGAGGCTCCACCTGCAAGCTAGGGCTCAGCAACCTGCGGGTTGGACAGATTACCCAGATCCACAGAAGAAGACAGCCACGACAGCCACCTAGGCTCACCCTCCTCCTTCTCCTGCAGATGGCTTTAGGCCAGCATGCCCGGAGGCTCACCTCCTGCTCTAGCGTCCTGGTGCTCCGGCTCTCCTCCTCCTCCTCACTGCCGTGGGCCTGGGCCTGCCGTTCCCGGGCCTCCAGGTCTAGGCACAAGAGTTGAGTGACCCAATGTCTGGTCTAAGCAGTTCTACGTGGCCTCAGCCAACCCAAAGTCTCACACAGAATGAAACCATATAGTACCTCTGCCCCCTCCCTCCATGCCCGTGTGCTCTCAAGTTAATCTTCATTGACAAAAGTAATAGTGTGGAAGAAGTACAGGTTCCAGCTGAGTGGCCGGGGTCTGGAAGAGTTAAATCAGCAGCTCGTGCTGACCAAGCTGGTTCTCTGATCAGTGAACAGGGTGTGGGTGGGTGCTTATGTCAGCAGCCCAGGGCCATGTGGCAGGGATGCCAAGGGTGGAGCCGCTGGCCTGTCCCTGTGGTTTGGCACAACAGCCTGACCTCGACCTTGGCGTTGATGCTTTTTCCACCACAGAGCTCGAGTCCCCACTGCCTCCTACACCTCCTTCTTAGTTCACATTTACCAAGCCTCACTTTGGGCCAGACTATGGCAGTTCTACAGGGATGGCAGATTCTGTGTGAGGACATCACCCATGTCCTGGAGCCCTTCCTGCCTTCCAAGAGAAACCTGCTTGTGGCCCTATGCCAGGCTAGCTGCTGTGACAAACCCTCCTCTCAGGCCTGGGACTCACTGCTTTCTTCTTGGGTACTATACTTACCTAGAATCTCCAGGGTTTTTTGTTTGTTTTTGATAAAAAGATGGATGTACTGAGATGGTATATATGAATATTAAATGTATGGATATCAAATAGGCAAGAAGAAGGGGAGAAAAATCAGGTAAAGACTGCCTACAACAATTTTTTTTTTAATTAAAAAATTTTTTTTGATGTTTATTTATTTTTGAGAGAGAGAAAGAGAGCATAAGTGTGGGAGGGGCAGAGAGAGAGAGTGGGAGACACAGAATCCAAAGCAGGCTCCAGGCTCTGAGCTGTCAGCACAGAGCCCAACACGGGGCTTGAACTCACGAACTGTGAGATCATGACGTGAGGCCAAAGTCAGACATTTAACTGACTGAGCCATCCAGGTGCCCCAGGACTGCTTGGAACAATCTTACTGCAGTGATGAAAATGTTCTAAAATTGATTTACAGGCATAGTTGCACCATTTGGTAAATTTCCTAAAAATCATTGAATTATACACTTGAAAGGGGTAGATGGGGGCACCTGGGTGGCTCAGTGGGTTGGAAGTCTGACTTCAGTTCAGGTCATGATCTCACTGCTCATGAGTTCGAGCCCAGTGTGGGGCTCTGTGCTGACAGCTGGGAGCCTAGAGTCTGCTTCGGATTCTGTGTCTCCCTCTCTCTCTATCCTTTCCCTGCTCATACTGTCTCTCTCTGCCTCTCAAAAAATAAATAAATGCTAAAAAAAAAAAAATTAAAAAAAAATAATGGGTAGATGGTATGATGATGGTATGATATTCAAAACACACCATAATAAAGCTATTAAAAAAAAAATGCCTGGACCTATTTGGATCCTTCTGAGAGGACTCCTCAGAGTGAAAGCTCTGTGCAGAAGTGAGGCTGGGATGAATCAAAATATCCAGGACAGCATCCTGAATAAGAACAAGACTTTACTCATACTGCGTGGGTTTAAATCTCAGATCCAGCAAGTTCTCATCCTTTTGGTGTCTTAGCTTCTTTGTCTATTAAAAAATGGGTTTAGTAATACCCACTTCCTTAGATAATTAAAGGAGGCTGTAAAGCATTGGTCACAATGCTAGCTAGTAGTAAATCTAGTCACTGTTGTCATTCCTAAGAGTATCCTTCAGGACCCACCCCTGACAGCAGGGTTCTGCCTAGAGCTGGAGCCAAAAAGCTCTGAGGTACAGCTCCAGGAAGAAAAGTGAGGGGGCTGCATGAAAATGGCCCAGAGAAACCACAGGCCACCCAGTACCACAAAGTCACCTACCAAGCTTCACTTTCTTTCTTCTCTCATCAAGTTTCTGGGTTCTCTCTGCTGCCTGCTTCTTGGCTTTCCTGACCTTGTCATACGCAGCCTGGCAGGAGAAAGGAACACCGAGGAGCAGTCAGCTGAAGGACAAGCACAGAGTATAGCCATCTTCCCGGACCTGCTATGTAGCCCCGGAGCCGTCGGGAGGCAGCCTGGTGACCAGACCTCCAGGCTGGGGCAGCAGGGCCGGTGCTGCATGGCGGAGTATAGGGGACTGAGGCTCAAGTGCCACAGTGGTCTCTAACCACGGGAGACAGTTCAAATAGAGGAGGATGAGCTTACCCTGGCTGCAGCATCAGTCAGTACCTCCAAGGCCTGAGAAAGCTGGTGGAAGAGCTCAGCTACAAATATGGGTCAAAAAAGAGAGGAGAAAAAGGAAGTCAGGCTTGATATGGTGTGCTCTCTCGAAAAAGCACCTCAAAGAAGCCACACGCTGGCAGGAAGGCCAACATCCACAGATGACGGACCAACCGGGAAGGGTGAGTGTACAGATAAGTGACCAAACTCCCTCCCCTTGCATGCAAAGTGCAGGCCTGGGGCTGTGCACGTCACACTCCACAGCAGTTACTCAGGAGCAGAGACCGGGAGGACGCCATGCCCAGGTGAGCGGGTCTCACCTCCCCACGTGTAGGACAGTCTCACCTGCTCTGGGATTATCTGGATTTTTGTCTGGGTGGCAGGAGAGGGCCTTCTGCCTATATGCCTTCTTCACCTGGAAGAGTCAGAAGACGTGGTTATTCACTCTCTCACCCCAGGTGGGCAAGAAAATCTCACCAAAGCAATAAAGAAATCCAGGGAGTACTCCCCATGGCTAAAAGAAAGGCTGCTGGCCCCCACACTGTTTCTCCTCCACCCGAGGAGATTTGTACTGGATGAGGCGAAGGCCGTGGAGGGAGCCAGCTGCAGCCTTGTAGCAGAGAAGCTGGGCCTACTTTCTACTGAGCACCAGTCTCACCACACAGGATGTAAAAGGGCTCCTGACAGGGGCAGGTTTCTCTACAGCCACCTGGAAATAGGCGCTCACACACTTTCCGTAGGCATGTAAACTGGGGCACCCTTTCTGAAAGAAAATTTAGCCATCAAGTTTTAAAATGTATTTGCCCATGGGGTGCCTGGGTGGCTCAGTCAGTTAAGCTTCCAACTCTTGGTTTCTGCTCAGGTCATGATGTCATGGTTCATGGGTTCAAGCCTTGCAGTGGGTTCCATGCTGGCAGCGCAAAACCTACTTGAGATTCTGTTTCCCTCTCTCTCTGCCCCTTCCCTGCTTGAGTGCTCTCTCTCACACACACACATAAAATAAATAAACATTTAAAAAATAAATAGAGGTGCCTGGGTGGCTCAGTTGGTTGAGTGACTGAGCATCTGACTTTGGCTCAGGTCATGATTTCAGTTTGTGAGTTCAAGCCCCACATCAGGTTCTGTGCAAACTGCGTGGAGGCTGCTTGGGATTCTCTCTCTCCCCAGCCCCTCTGCCCCTCCCCTGCTCGCACTTTCTGTCTCTCTCAAAATAACTAAATAAACTTAAAAAAAAAAAAAGGAATAAAAAATAAATAAACTTAAAAAAATAAAATGTATTTGCCCTTTGATCACTCTTAGGAATTTGGACTTACACAAGTATGCCAAAGCAAATATACAAAGATGTCCACTGCAGCAATGTTTATATTAGCAACCACTGGAACCAACCAAAACCTCCATCAACAGGGAGACCCATTTAAAAAATTATGATAGACAGAAGTCTATACATGCCAACTAGAAAGATCTTCAAGTCCACATCTCAAGAAGAAAAACTGTAACTATGTATGGTGACAGATGTTAACTAGATTTTTTGTGATGATTGTTTTGCAATATATACAAATATCAAATCATTATTTTGTACCCCTGAAACTAAGACAATGTTATATGTCAATGTATCTCAAGAAAAAAAAAAAAAAGATCTTCAAGACTTAGAGCAGTATATAATATGATCACTTTGGTATTCAAAATAAACAAATAATGGGGTACATGGATGGCTCAGTTGGTTAAGTGTCCAACTCTTGATTTCGGCTCAAGTCATGATCTCATGGTTCATGGGTTCAAACACTGCATTGGGCTCTGCACTGACAGTGGGGAGTCTGCTTTGGATTCTCTTTCTCTCTCCCTCACTCTGCCCTACCCTCTCCCCAACCTACATGCGTGTGCACTCTCTCTCTCAAAATAAATAAACTCTAAAAATTAACAGATGAAAGAACTATAAATAGAGATATTTGGACATGTGCATAGCCTTTGAAACTTATGAGGAAAAAAAGTTTCTTATCACATAAAACCTAACAGGGGTTTCCTTTGGAGAGAGGTTAAAGATGGAGGGGGAAGAAACATTTACTTCTTTTTTTTTTTTTAAGTTATTTATTTATTTTTGAGGGAGAGAGAGAATCAGCATAGAGCCTGACACAGGGCTCAATCTCACAAACTAAGATCATGACCGAAGCCGAAATCAAGAGTAGGATGCTTAACCAACTAAGCCACACAGGTGCCCCAACCTCTTTTTTTTTTTTTTTTTTTTTAAAGTAATCTCTATGCCCAACATGGGGCTTGAACTCATAACTTCGAGATCTAGGGTCCCATACTCTTCCGACAGAGCCTGCCAGGTGCCCCCATTTACTTCTCATACTTTTCTGTAGTTCAAATTTTCAAACCTTAAATTGGTCTTATTTTATTATCATTTTTTTATTGTCAGCTTTGTGCAGTGGCGGTATCGTAGCCAATGAGGTTTATCCGAGGCACAATTATTGCTAATTGGAAACTTTTTATTGTCAACAGGGGTTATCTTGGTGGGGAGGTTATGGTCTATCTTTAGTTTTTATCTTGTAGCTCTCTGAATTCAAAAGAAAAAAAGTATTACTTCTAATGTAAGTAAAAATAAACACAGCTACAAGATTCTCTATCATATATTACCCACTAAGCTATTTTAAGGAAAACAGAGCACAAATCCCAGAATCAGCCTCTGTTTCCTGAGGCCCTGTGCTCACTTGTGCTTGCACACCTTACCTGCCATTCAAACCTGCAAGGAGGAGCCTCTGGACCCAGAACTTCTGCAAGCAGCTAAGCAGACTGGCTTTCTAGGCTTCTCAGAGGAAACCAATAAATACTTCTACCCAAAGTTGCTAAATAAGGACCTTCAGAGGCACGCAGCCAGCACCACCAAGGGAGGGCATATGGACAGGTGCCTCACTCTGCTACCACCTCTAGGGCCAAGGAGGGCGGGCAGCCACCTAGCCCAGGACCTCTGGGATGTGCTGCCATCTCCTGGGCTAGGGCCGGCACTACACCTTCACCGCCAGGGTGACCAAGCCCATCAGGCTCTCACAGGGCTCTCCTGGTTCAGCCCAGCAAACAGAATCCACTCCCACCCAGGACAGGCCTTGAGCAGCGAGGGTGTAGATGTGCCTCCCTACATCCCCACCTTCCTAATCGTCCATCTGTGCTCACCTGGCCCACCTGCTTGCCTCAACAACCCAATCGAGCCTTTCACCATTAAAATTTAGAACAGGGGCGCCTGGGTGGCTTAGTTAAGCATCTGGCGGACTCAGGTCATGATCTTTCGGTGTAGGAGTTGGAGCCCCGCGTAGGCTTCTGTGCTCACAGCTCAGAGCCTGGAGCCTGCTTTGGACTCTGTGTCTCCCTCTCTCTCTGCCCCTCCCCTGCTCACACTCTGTCTCTTTCTCTCTCTCAAAAATAAATAAACATTAAAAAAAATTTTTTTTTAATTACAACAAAATCTAGCTGTTTCCACTATTAAAAAATTAATAAGAGGGGATAGTTTTATATACAGTTTTACATTTGAAACACCATCTTTACTCTTTCAGTCCCTTATCATTAGTTTTTTCTCCCTTTCTTTTGCCTCTTCTATTGTACCCCAGCCTCATTTCTTTTTTATTTAAAACTAAGCCTTTATTATGTATTCTTTATGTTTTAGGGTCCTCTGTGTGTTGTTTTTCCTTCAATAAGTAAAACAATACAAAAAATATATAAAGAGAAAGCCAAATATCTAATGTTCTTTCCCCACCTCCCCTGCCCTCTCTTCACAGTTCCAATGTTAACTGGATGCTGGGTAGCCTTTTAAAGCTTCCTCCTTGATTATGCCAACAAATATGAGTCTTCTGGGTTTGGTTTCTGTCTCTCTACCCCTCCTCTCTCTGTCTGAGATGGGTGAAAGGCAGAGGCAGGGAGAAGAGGGTGTCTGTCACCTCAATGTGAAAGCTGCCTGCTCTCAGAATGCACTTCTTCAGGACCAGGATTAGGGGTGTGGCTTACCAATGTCTGGGCATTCTGTCGCAGATGTTCTTTTATATTGTGGGGCTCTTTAAAAGTATTATATGTTCATTTTTGTAAATCTGGAAGAGACAGTAAAAGGGAGAGGCAAGAAGGATCAGTAAGAAAGAAAGATGAAAGAGCATGGGGAAGCCTGGGTGGTAGTGTATTCTTCATTTTCTTTTTTTTTTTTTTTTTTGAGAGAATGCTTTATGGATTTTATTATAAAGGAATGATATTAAGTACTGCTTTGTGTTTTAGAATTCATTTTGGATGTTCTACATCAGAAAACTGGGGGTTTTTACCAAACTGACTTTATAGTCCACGTGCTTGTGAGACCTGAATTGTGTTTAAGTGTTTATTTTAAATGAATCATGTCTCCATTTGTATTTAAGCACTATTCTTTTTTTCACAGCTGAATATTTGCAGTTATGTTTCATGTGGGGCATTCTACTGCAAAACCATAAAAAACAGGACACATAAACAAACAAAAAAAACCCTTATTTTTTTACTTAAATAGGGAAACAAATTGTTCAAACAAAAAATTAATTATGTAATAACAGGAAATTAATCTAATACATTAATTTGCTTCTTCATCAATCCTCTTTCCAGAATGTGTCCCTTTGACAAATATCAACAAGAGTCTCATCAGATTTTTTTTGAAGTAACAGTATAACTAGACCTAGGTTACCTCTCTCCTCATCTGCATGGAGCCCATCTTACCCCCACCCTTCCAGCTCCATATTCCTAACATCTACAACTAAACACAACTGCCTTAATCAAACTGATGTATCCTGGACATCCCACTCTCTCAAGCCCTGGCCTGGCCCTCAATTTCCAAACCATCCTTTAAAGGTATAAGGGGCTGACCATTCTATATTTTATGATCCTATAGGAAAAAGTTAACAGTCTCATGCACTGGCTAGATATTAGCATTATATCAGGCTGGTTATTCATTTCCAAAGAGGGATATCTAATGGTAGGAGGAGAGCTCTCTGAGAGCCCTTCAGTACAGCACTGAATCTATCCCACCTCCTGGGTCCACTGATAGAATATCTAGGAATAAACAGGCTGAGTTGGAGTTGGGGATATAGAGAAAAATCAGGTATTTCTTGGACACTGAAGAGGAAGGACAGTATTTAGCAAGGAAGATGGCTGTGAAAACAATAAGCTACATTATTGTGTGTGATGCCGTTAAAAGTGGTCCATGAGAATGGAAACCCAGAAATAAATCCACAATTACATGGTCAATTAATCTTTGACAAAGGAGGAATGAATATGCAATGGAAAAAGACAATCTCTTCAACAAATGGATAGCCACATGTAAAAGAATGAAATTGGACCACTTTCTTTCACTATACCCAAAAATGACTCAAAATGGATTAAAGACCCAAATGTGAGACCTGAAATCATAAAAATCCTTGAAGGCAATAATTTCTCGGACACTGGCCATAGGAACATTTTTCTAGATATGTCTCTTGAGGCAATGGAAATAAAGCAAAAATAAACTATGGCAACTACATCAAAATAAAAAACTTCTACACAGTGAAGGAAACAATAAAACTAAAAGGCAAACTAGTGAATGGGAGAAGATATTTGCAAATGACATATCCAGTAAAGGGTTAGTATCCAAAATACATAAAGAGCTTCTAAAACTCAACACTCAACAAACAAATATTCCAATTAAAAAATGGGCAGAAGATGGGGTGCCTGTGTGGCTCAGTCAGTTGAGTGTCCAACTTTGGCTCAGGTCATGATCTCAAGGTTTGTGAGTTTGAGGCCCCCCCCCCCCCCCCCCCGCTCCCCCTGTCAGGCTCTGTGGTGACAGCTCATAGCCTGGAGCCTGCTTCAGATTCTGGCTCCCTCTGTCTCTCTGACCCTCCCCTGCTTGTGCTCTGCCTCTCTCTCTCTCAAAAATAAACACTAAAAAAAAAAAAAAAAAAAAAAAAAAGGCAGAAGACACGAACAGACATTTCTCCAAAGAAGACATCCAGATGGTCAACAGACACATGAAAAGATACTCAACATCACTCACCATCAGAGAAATTCAAATCAAAACTACAATGAGCTATTGCCTCACACCTGTCAGAATGGCTAAAATCAAAAACACAAAAAACAGGAGCACCTGGCTGGCTCAGTCTGTAGAGCCTGCAACTCTTTTTTTTTTTTTTTTTTTTTTCAACGTTTATTTATTTTTGGGACAGAGAGAGACAGAGCATGAACGGGGGAGGGGCAGAGAGAGAGGGAGACACAGAATCGGAAACAGGCTCCAGGCTCTGAGCCATCAGCCCAGAGCCTGACGCGGGGCTCGAACTCACGGACCGCGAGATCGTGACCTGGCTGAAGTCGGGTGCTCAACCGACTGCGCCACCCAGGCGCCCCTAGAGCCTGCAACTCTTGATCTCGGGGTCATGAGTCCAAGCCCCACGTTGGGCATGGAACACACTTAAAAAACAAAACAAAAACAAACAAATAAACAAAACCCCAAGAAACAACAAGTGTTGATGAGGATGTGGATAAAAAGGTGGAATGCAAATTGGTGCAGCCATTGGAGTGTCTTCAAAAAAATTAAAAATAGAACAACCCTACAATCTAGGAATCCCACTACTGGGTATTTACCCCCAAAATACAAAAACACTAATTCAAAGGGATACATGCATTCCTATGTTTATTGCAGCATTATCTACACTAGCCAAACTAGGGAAGCAGTTCAAGTATCCATCAACTGATGAAAGGATAAAGATGTCATATATAATATATAATGGAATATTTTCCTGCTGTAAAGAAGAATGAAATCTTGCCATTTGCAACAACAAGGATAGAGCTAGTGAGTATAATGCTGAGTGAAATAAGTCAGTCAGAGAAGACAAATACCATATGATTTCATTCATACATGGGATTTAAGAAACAAAACAAACAAGCAAAGAAAAAAAAATGAGCAAAGGAAAAGAGGAAGACAAAACAAGAAACAAACTCTTAACTATAGAGAACAAACTGATGGTTACCAGAGGGGAGGTAGGTGGGGGGGGGGGGATGGGGAAAATAGGGGAGGGGGATTAAAGAGTACATTTATCATGATGAAATTAAATAAAATAATTTTAAAAAGGGGTGCCTGGGTGGCTCAGTTGATTGAGGATCTGACTCTTGATTTCAGCTCAGGTCATGATCCCAGGGTCATGGGACCAAGCCCCGCATCGGGCTCTGCCCTGAGCATGGAGCCTACTTGGGATTCTCTCGCTCTCTCTCTCTCTCTCTCTCTCTCTCTCTCTTTCTCCCCCTCTACCCCTCTCCCCCCACCCCACACACACTCTCTCTCTCTAAAATAAAGAAAAAAAACTGAAAAAAAAAAAGGAAACACAGAGAAGGGAGTGACTAATTTTAGCTCTGCGAGCTTCTTAGAGAAGGCAATATCTGGGCTGGGTCTGAAAGGTGAGTAGTTCTGTGAGCAGAGAGCTGGAAAGGACATTCAAGACAGAGGGTGTGAAAGAATTCGACTTCTCTTAGAGCCTCAGGACAGCTTACAGGAGAAATATAAGGGTTCTGCTGTGGGGGCATCTGGCTCAGTCAGTAAAGCATGCAACTCTTGATCTTGGAGTTGTGAGTTTGAGCCCCACGTTGGGTGTGGAGATTACTGAAAAATAAAATTTAGCCCTGGGTGGCTCAGTTGGTTGAGTGTATGACTTCAGCTCAGGTCATGATCTCACACTTCATGAGTTCAAGCTCCACATTAGGCTCTGTGCTGACAGCTCAGAGCCTGGAGCCTGCTTCAGATTCTGTGTCTCCCTCTCTCTTGCCCCCTCCCCTGCTCACACTCTGTCTCTCAAAGATGAATAAATGTTAAAAATAAACAAACAAACAAAATTTTTAAAAATTGCTTTAATGAGGTAAAGGTCCTGAGAACAGAAAAGGACATGAAAAAAGAGACATGGTTGCAATAAAGCACAGAAATAAAAATAACTGTTTTTGTCAAAGGATATTTTGGGTTTTAAAAAACTTTAACCAGGGGTGCCTGGCTGGCTCAGTCAGTGGAATATGCAACTCTTGAGCTCCAGGTTGTGGGTTCAAGCCCCACATTAGGTGTAGATTGTTCAAAAATAAAATCTTAAAAGAAAAAAACAAAAACAAAAAACTTCAACCAAAGAAAAGTAATGAAAGAAGAGTAGGAAAAGAACAAATTCATACAAACAGGTTTTAATGCACAGACCTGGGATGAAGAAATGTTGGGGAATGAGAACACACATATAGGCAAAGAAATACCCACTGGGCCAAGAAACAAAGGTTGAAGAATGATAAAGTTACTCAGTTACTGAAAATATAAGAAAGTTATGTGATTCATAGAACAGAGAGTAGAAGGGAAAACTCCACTGTGTGTCTGAGCAGAGCCAGATGTGTTGAGTCTGCTGAGTTCAAGGGTAGTGAACCTCTATCAAGGATGAATGACTGAGGAGGTTTTGCGGATCTCCAAGCCCAAAGAATTTAAACCTCGACATTCTCTAACAGCTATGGAAATATATCATAAAAAGCACAAAAGCAAGATTAATGGAACATATAAGACTGGTCATGAAACAAACACTAATAAATGTAAAAATTCAACATATAGTAAAAAGTATTATTAAGACATATTATACTGAGTGAAGAAAAAGTTAAATCTTCATCTCAAACCATATACCAAAATAACTCCAAATAGATCAAAGCACTAAATAAAACAAAACACTAAATAAAAAAAACAAAAAACAAAACTAAAAGAACCTAAAAGAAAGGAAATGATGAGACTATTAATCTGCCTGTGGGATTGGGAAGAAATTCCTAAGCATTAAAGCAAGGGAAGAAACCACATGCGTGCATGCACAGAATGAATAAATTTACAATGACAAAAATTTAAATGACTCTCAGTTAAAAATCAGAGACAAAATTGATATGGAAATGAAAACTAAGGGAAGTATTTGCATGAAATATGACAGATAACACAATGCTTACTACCTAAAGAACTCATACGAAAAAAAAACAGAATAAACCACAATAGAGAAAAAAACATGAAGAGATAATGCATAGAATAGAAACAGTTAATAACGTGAAAAATATTCATCCTCACACACAAAGATTAAGTCCTTTTCAAAATTCAAAAATGTAAGTCCTATCAATTGACAACAAGTAAAAAAAGGATGGCATTTAATAATGTTCGTGGCTTTGTGGTGAATATGTAAATCGACCTGATGACTCTGGAAAGCAATCTGGCCCTGTATATCAGGAGGCTATAAAAAGTGCAGACCTTTTGATCCAGCAAGCCCTCTACTAAGAGTCTGTCTACAGAAATATTTAGAAATTCATTCAATATTTATAAAAAGTGGTATTCACTTATAGCATTTATATTAGAGAAAGTCAGAAATTGTTTACATTCCAAAACAACAACAGCAGTAGCTGGCACTTATATAATGCTTACTGCGTGGCAAGCTGTGTGTGAAGTGCTTTACATATAATAACTTATTTAGCCCTTAAAACACCCCTATGAAGTAGAAATTATTATAAGCCACATTTTACACATGAGAAAACTATGACATAATGAGGGATAATTATGATACTGAAAATCCATTCAATGAAAAAGCATGCAATTATTATTACAGAGAGTAACTGTTCTATTCCAGCCCAAACACCATAGGAAAAATGTGGCCCCCAGCCCACCTCTGCCACCAAGGACCATAGAGGAAGTCTAGACTTCTCCCCTTGCCACCTGTAACAAACCACCTCAAACCTTCACGAGGTTGATGTCAGAAAAGGCCAAGTGGGGAGCTCACCCTCAGCAGATGAAAATATAAAAATATTCCTGGGGTGCGTGGGTGGCTCAGCTGGTTGAGCATCTGACTTCAGGTCAGGTCATAATCTCACTGCTCATGAGTTCGAGCCCCGTGTTGGGCTCTATGCTGACAGCTCAGAGCCTGGAGCCTGTTTCGGATTCTGTCTCCCTCTCTCTCTGCCCTTCCCCCCATTCACGCTCTGTCTGTCTCTCTCAAAAATAAATAAAAATTTAAAAGTTTTTTGAAGAAAAAAGAAAAATAAAAATATTCCTGAAGGGGCACCTGGGTGGCTCAGTCAGGTGAGCATCCAACTCTTGATTTTGGCTTAAGTCATGATCCCACAGTGCTGGGAATGAGCCCCATGTTGGGCTCTGCACTGGGCATGGAGCCTGCTTGAGATTCTCTCTCCCCCTCCGCCCCTCTCCCTTGCTCACCTGCATACTCTAACTAAAAACCAAAAATAAAATAAAATGTTAGGGGCTACTGGGTGCCTCAGTCAGTTAAGCTTCTGACTCTTGGGTCTCAGCTCAGGTCAAGATCTCACGGTTCATGGGTTCAAGCTGCATGTCAGGCTCTGCACTGGTGGTGTGGAGCCTACTTGTGATTCTCTCTCTCCCTTTCTCTGTACCTCCCCTACTCACTCCCACTCTCCCTAAATAAATAAATAAACATCAAAAAAATAAAAATAAAATGTTAAAAATATATATATATATGAGAGAGATTATAGCTGATATTTACTTTTTATGATGAGCCTGTATTACTTGTCAAATCAAGAAAAACACTGTTTAAAAAACCAGACAGGTCTAAACACTCCAGTCAAAAAACAGAGTGGCCAAATGGATAAAAAACAAGACCCATCTATATGCTACCTGCAAGAGACTCATTTCAGAGGTAAGGACACACACACACACACACACACTGGAAGTAAAAGGATGGAAAAAGATATTCCCTACAAATAGCCAAAAAAAAGCTGAGGTGGCTATACTTATGACAAAATAGACTTTAAGATAAAGATTGTAATAAGAGGCAACGGTCTTTATATAATGCTAAAGGAGTCAATCCATCAAGAGGATATAATATTTGTAAATATACTATACCCAACATAGGAGCATGCATATATATATATACACCTAAAGGGAGAAATAGACAACAATGTAATAATAGTAGGGGACTTTAATACTCCACTTTCATCAATGGTCAAAATAGATCATCCAGACAGAAAATCAATACGGAAATATTAGCCTTAAACTGCACATTAGACCAGAGGAACTTAACAGACGTATGTAGAACATTCCATCCAAAAGCAAGAGAATGTACACTCTTCTCAAGCACACACAGAACATTCTCCAAGACAGATCATATATTAGGCCAAAAATAAGTTTTTTTTTAAAAAATTTATTTATTTATTTTCACACAGAGAAAGAGAGGAAGAGAAAGAGGGCAAGTGGGAGAAGGGCAGAGAGAGAGGGAGACAGAAGGAGAGAGAGAATCCTCCTCACTCAAAGCTCAGAGCCTGACTGCGGGCTTGAACTCCTGAACCATGAGATCATGACCTGAACCAAAATCAAGAGTTGGACGCTTAGTCAATTGAGCTAACCAGGTGCCCCCCAAAATAAGTCTTAATACATTTCAAAAGACTGAAATCATATCAAGTATCTTTTCTGACCACAGTGGTATAAAACTAGAAATCAATTACAGGAAGAAAACTGGAAAACTCACAAATATGAGGAGATTAATCAACCACACTATTGAACAACCAATGGGTAAATGGAGAAATCTAGGAGAAATTAAAAAAACTACCTTGAGATAAATGACAGTAGAAATATAACATATCAAAACTAATGGAATACAGCAAAAGCAGTTCTAAGAAGGAACCTCATAGTGATAAGCACCTACTTTGAGAAACAAGAAACTCTAAAGATTCCACCAAAACTGCTAGACCTAATAAATGAATTCAGTAAAGTTGCAGGACACAAAATCAATATACAAAAATTTGTTGTATTTCTATACTCTAATAATGAACTACCAGAAAGAGAAATTAAGAAAACAATTCCATTTACAATTGCATCAAAAAGAATAAAATGCCTAGGAATAAATTTAACCAAAGAGGTGAAAGACCTGTACACTAAATATAAGACACTGATAAAAGAAAACTGAAGACAACACAAATAAATGGAAAGATATTCTGTGCTTATGGATTAGAAGAATTAATATTATTAAAACGTCTTTACTACCCAAAGCAATCTACAGATTCAGTGCTATCCCTATCAAAATTCCAAAGGCATTTTTCATGGAAATAGAAAAAATAAACCTAAAATTTGTATAGAGTCACAAAAGACCCGAAATAGCCAAAGCAATATTTAAAAGGAAGAACAAAGCTGGAGGCATCACGCTTCCTGATTTCAAACTATACTACAAAGGTATAGTAATCAAAACAGTATGGTATTAGCATAAAAACAGACACATAAATCAATGAAATGGAAAACTAGAGAGCCCACAAATTAACCCACGCATATATGGTAAATGAATTTACAACAGAGGAGCTAAGAATAAATAGTGGGGGAAAAGGCAGTCTCTTCAATAAATGGTGTTGGAAAAACCGTACAGCAACATACAAAAGAATGAAACTGGACTCCTACCTTACACCATACACAAAATATCAACTCAAAATGGATTAAAGACTTAAATGTAAGACCTGAAACCATAAAACTCCTAGAAGAAAACATAGGCAGTAAGTTCCTTGACATCAGTCTTGGTCATGATTTTTTGGATTTGGCACCAAAAGCAAAAATAAATAAGTGGTACTATATCAAACTAAAAATCTTCTACACAGCAAAGGAGACCATCCACAAAATGAAAAGGCAACCTACAGAATGGGAGAAAGTACTGGTAAATCATATATCTGATAAGGGATTAATATTCAAAATATGAAAAAAAAACTCATATAAGTCAATAGCAAAAAACCCCAAGCAATCTGATTTTTTTCATGGGCAGAGGATCTGAAGAGACATCTTTCCAAAGAAGACATACCGATGGCCAAAAGGTAAATAAAAAGGTGCTCAACATCAGCAATCAGGGGAATGCAAATCAAAACCACAATGATAGTACCACAAGATAGCACCTCACACCCGTTAGAATGGCTGTTCTCAAAAAGACTAGAAATAACAAGTGTTGGCAAGGGTGTGGAGAAAAGGGAACCCTCATGCACTGTTGGTAGGAATGTAAATTGGTGCAGCTACTGTGGAAGACAGCATGGAGATTCCTCACAAAATTAAAAATAGAACTATCATATGATATAGCGATCCTGCTTCTAGGTACTTATTCAAAGGAAACAAAACACTAACTGGATAAGATATCTGCACCCCCATGTTCATTGCAGCATTATTTACAATAGCCAAGATATGGAAGCAACCTGATGGATGGACAAAGACGTGCTGGACACACACACACACACACACACACACACACACACACACACACAGGAATATTATTTAGCCATTAAAAAAAGGAAAGTTTGGGGCGCCTGGGTGGCGCAGTCGGTTAAGCGTCCGACTTCAGCCAGGTCACGATCTCGCGGTCCGTGAGTTCGAGCCCCCCGTCGGGCTCTGGGCTGATGGCTCAGAGCCTGGAGCCTGTTTCCGATTCTGTGTCTCCCTCTCTCTCTGCCCCTCCCCCGTTCATGCTCTGTCTCTCTCTGTCCCAAAAATAAATAAACGTTGAAAAAAAAAAAAAAAAAAAAAAAGGAAAGTTTGCCATTTGTGACACATGCATTGACCTTGAGGGCATCATGCTAAGTGAGATGAGTCAGACAGAAAGACAAATACCATATGATCTCATTTATATGTGGAATCTAAAAAAAAATAAAAACAAAAACAAAACTCAAAGATAAAGAGAACAGACTGGTGGTTGCCAGAAGTGGGGGGGGGGGGGAGGGGGGTGAAATACATGAAGGGGGTCAAAAGGTGCAAACTCCCAGTTATAAAATAAGTCATGGGAATGTAATGTATAGTGTGCTCCTAGATTTAATAATACTATATTGTATATTTGAAAGTTACTAAGTAGATCTGAAAAGTTCTTATCACAAGAAAAAAATATGTAACTATGTGTGGTGACAGAATTATGTTAACTAGACTTATTGTGGTGTGCATTTTACAATGTACACAATGTACTGAGTCATTATGTTAATAATACAATGTTATGGGGCACTTGAGTGGTTCAGCTGACTCAGTATCCCCAACTCTTGATTTCAGCATAGGTCATGATTCCAGGGTTGTGGAATGGAGTCCTGCATTGGTGGGCTTGGCACTGAGCATGGAGCCTGCTTGGGATTCTCTCTCTCCCTCTCCCTCTCTCTCTGTCGCTCTCTCCGCCCCCTCTCCCTCTCTCCCGGCCTCTGCCCCTCTTCCCCTCTGACATACTCTCTCTCTCTCTAATAATGATTATACTAAAATCTTATGTCAATTATATCTCAATCTTGAAAAACAGGGATGGTGACCCCTGGGTGGCTCAGTCGGTTAAGCGTCTCTTAGTCTGTGCTGGCAGCGCAGAACCTACTTGGGATCCTCTCTCTCCACCTCTCTCTGCCCCTCCCTTGCTCAGGTGTGCACTCTCTCTCTCTCTCAAAATCAAGGTGCGCCTGGGTGGCACAGTTGGTTAAAGGTCCCACTTCAGCTCAGGTCATGATCTCACTGTCTGCAGGTTCAAGCCCCAAGTTGGGCTCTGTGTTGACAGCTCAGAGCCTACAGCCTGTTAGGAATTCTGTGTCTCCCTCTCTGTCTGCCCCTCCCCCACTCACACTCTGTTTTTCAAAAATAAATAAACATTAAAAAAATTTAAATTCCAAAATCAATAAACTTAAAAAAAAGAATTATTAAAAAAACCCAGAGATATTCAGTTTCCCTCTACTATTCTAAGCTGGAAGACAGCATGGTTCACTGAAAGAGAGAAAGTTTTGGAATCTAACAGATGTATTTTTATTTTATTTTATTTTATTTATTTTAATTTTTTATTTTTTATTAAACAAATTTTTTTTAACATTTATTTATTATTGAGAGACAGAGCGTGAGCATGGGAGGGGCAAAGAGAGGGGAGACACAGAATCTGAAGCAGGCTCCAGGCTCTGAGCTGTCAGCAAAGAGCCAGAAGCAGGACTTGAACTCAGAAACCAAGAGATCAAGATGTGAGCCAAAGTTGGACGCTTAACTGACTGAGCTACCCAGGTGCCCCTATTTATTTTAATTTTTTAAATATTTATTTTGAGAGAGCATGCACGCATGTGCCGAGAGGGAGAGAGAGAATCCCAAGCAGGCTCCATGCTTTCACGGTAGAGCCTGATGCAGGGCTTGATCTCACAACCCTGGGATCATGACCTGAGCCGAAATCAAGAGTTGGACATTCAACCAACTGAGCAATCCAGGCACCCCTATTATTTTTTATTTTAGAGAGAGAGAGAGAGAGAGAGTGCTCGAGTGGGAGAGAGGGGCAGAGGGAGAGAGAGAGAGAGAGAGAGAGAGGGAAAGAAAGAAAGAAAGAAAGAAAGAAAGAAAGAAAGAAAGAAAGAAAGAAAGAAAGAAAGAAAGAAAGAAAGAAAGAAAGAATCTCAAGCAGGCTGTCAGGGTAGAGCCCTAGGTGGGGCCCGATCCCACGACCCTGGGATCATAGCCTGTGCTGAAATCAAGAGATGGACATTCAAACGACTAAGCCACCTTGGCACCCCTAACAGATGTGTTTTTAAATTTTGAATCGTCTGCATACTACCAGCATGACTTTGGACAAATTACTGAATCTCACTCTACCTTAGCTTCTTCAACTACAATGTGAGGAAAGAATCCCCTACACACAGGATAGTTGTGAGGATTAAAGAAAATAATCCATGTGAAGTCCCTGACAAAAACTAGGCACTCAATATAAGTCCCAAACCTCTTGCCTATCCACTTCCAGGAGGGAGGTAAACTGTGTGACACCAGCTGAGGATGATGCCAACCTGACAGCAACTCCAGGGATGGGCATGGGTTCACAGTGGGCCCAGGTCAGCCCAATTAGAATTCTCGAGACAGAGAGGGCTGATTTCAAGTCTGCTGGCTGTAGTTCTAAAATGTAATCCTTGGTTAGCTCCCAGGGGCTCTGAAATACTCTCATTCAAAGAGCAGAGGGAAGGGTAGGGAGCTTGAGATCTTCTAAGAGTGGCCATGAACTAAAACTCAGGTGGCCTAAGAATGCTGGTGAAGTGTGCCTGTCTTGATTAACTAGTTATTACTATTTTTAGCTGTTACACCTGCCGAGGGCAGGGCCCATTCCTGGGTTTTAGCTTGGAAGGCCAGTTTTGTCTTTGAACCAGTTGGCCTGGAGTTTGGTGTTTTGTGCTACAAACTGGATTGCCAGCTTTGTCCAGCCCTCCTGAAGTGACTGCTGCCTAAAGAATTTCTCATCATGTAAACACAACTCTCTTGAAGCAGGCCTTTGAGAAAGCTTCTGGTATCAATATTGTTTACTATGAAATAATGCTGCCTTATTAGCAGCTCAAGAGGCTGGATTCAGGGCAAAAAGATGCAAAATATGTTCTATAACTATGATAAAGTTGGGAAGGAAGAGGGACACTTTCAGAATAGAGAAGTAGAGACCCTATTTGTAATGGTATGGGATAAAGCTAAGGACTGTCTAATCCCAGGCACCGGGGATGGCAGCTCCTCCATGAAACTGAGTCTGCAGGTGCTAGATCAGTCAGGCAGGATTGAAGTTGCCTCAAGAAGTTGCCAAAGGCTACTAGATTGTCTTAACACTTGCAGCTTTCTTTCTTTACCTGTGGATTTCCCCTAAATCCTCTGGTCTCCCTAGCACTTGGCAACATTCATTTGCATTTCCTGAGACTTCACAGAGAGGAGGAGCCAGGTGACAGTAGAGTAGCTTCCCACCCAATGTCCCCTGCACAGACCATGGTTTTTCAGAGGACCAGGCTGTCTCCAAAGCCCAGCCCCGGAAAGACAAAGATCTCAGATGAATAGAAGCTCCATAAGGACTTAAAATTCCAATTTGCCGAGGTGTGGTCTTCCTAACTTGTTACTGCCTCCCCCTTCCCCTTCTCCATCCTAGGACACTACTGGAATTTAGTCTGACTTCCACGTCTCAGGATTGTCATCCAGAACATAAACTACTGAACAGCGTTAACACCTTCAGGCACTACTGAAGGCAAAGAGTCAGGCTTTTCCTGAGCTTCCCTAGGTGGCGAAGATCTTTTTTTTTTTTTTTTTTCAACGTTTATTTATTTTTGGGACAGAGAGAGACAGAGCATGAACGGGGGAGGGGCAGAGAGAGAGGGAGACACAGAATCGGAAACAGGCTCCAGGCTCTGAGCCATCAGCCCAGAGCCCGACGCGGGGCTCGAACTCACGGACCGCGAGATCGTGACCTGGCTGAAGTCGGACGCTTAACCGAATGTGCCACCCAGGCGCCCCGCGAAGATCTTTTTTTAAAAAAAAAATTTTTTTTTTAAATGTTTTATTTATTCTTGAGGGAGAGAGAGACAGAGCATGAGCGGGGACGGGGCACAGAGAGAAGGAGACACAGAATCCGAAGCAGGCTCCAGGCTCTGAGCCATCAGCCCAGAGCCCGACGCAGGGCTCGAACTCATGAACCATGAGATCATGACCTGAGCCGAAGTCGGATGCTCAACCGACTGAGGCGAAGATCTTAAATCTTACTCTTTCTATACTTTTTCTGTCTCTTCCCTAGTCACTCTCTACTAGTCTGTGCCATATGCCAGCACTTCCTTGGAAGTGCTTCTAATCTGCTGTTTCTTTTCTGGTATGGTCTGGAAAAACATATAAACTGTTTTGGTTCTTTTAAAATAACTTTACAATTTTTAAAATTAATTATTTAAAAATGAATTTAACGAATTAATTAAATTTTAATTAAATTAAAAAAATTTAAACCTTATAACTGTTATAATTGTGCCTCAAATGAGAGCCCACAGGTATAGGAAAGTATGGGGGTTCCCCTTACAAATAAAGGGAATGTGCTTTATGGGGCAGGGAGTTTTGCTTATGCCCAGGGCCCAGAACAGTGCTCTGAACAGTGCCTGGCACTTAATCTTAGTAGGTACACAATAAGTACCTATTGAATGAAAGGGGCTCACGTTCACTTGTTCTCAACCAAAACACATTCAGAAAGTCTCAACTATGTCTACTTCAGGCCCAGTGAAGAGTAGAAGTGAGCACTGTCCTGACCCTAGGAGACCTTACCACTATTTCGCAATCTTCCCTTCTACTTGCTAATGCCGTCTCTTGAGAAACCAAGTCTGGAAAAGAGAAAAAATCACTAGGGCAGACCGTCAGAAGAACCATGATGGGAACTAAATGTTATCCCCCAGAGCCCACATCACAGAGGAGAAGGATGAATCATGAATTAGCAGCCACCCAGCCCTTCCTGGAGGCCCCATAACTGGTTCTGCCACTTGTAGCAACCTAAGTCCAGAGCAGGGGAGTGGGTTGGGAAGTGGGTCTCCAACCATCTCCACTGGGCTTTGTGCCAGCCACGCAGCAGGGCCTCTGACAATTCACCTGCCTCCAATTTCACCTCTTGAGGGAAACGGCATCCTGACTCACTCAAAAAAGGCAAGGCGCTAAGGGGTCCCATAAATATAAAACAGTCATCATTAACTTAAAAGAAAGGTGCCCTACAAAGAAGAGATCATTATTTTTTTAAAGGCTGCTGTCCTTATGATAAAACTTGGGACCAAGTAAGTAAGTGGTACAGGTAATTAAGCCCAGTTCTCAAAAGCCAGACTTATAGGTCAGACTCAGATAGACGACAGATAAGGAGACCACTCTGTGTGACAACAGGTACTAAACCTTGCCAGTGAATCAGCTAGAAAACCATTATCAGGCCTGGTTCCAGGAATGGGAACAGTCCATAATCACAGCCCAGGCACTTATTTAATTTCTCCCCAAGCCTGGGGGAGGCAGACATCTCATCCCCACACCAGCTAGAACACCAGAGGTTATGTGACTGCCTCATGTCACCGGCAGAAAGTAAACCACAGAGCTCAGGGTACTTATGCAGAAGCTCCTCTTGCTTGGTCATTTCAATGAAATTGAAAATTGGTCATTTTCATTCCCGACAGCCTCTGGCCCACACTGCAACAGTACTGCAGAGAAATCCCTAAATGCCTGGTCATTACAAAAACCACACAGCTCCTAAGACTCAGTACCAGCAGGTGCCAGCCAGCCCCCAGACCGGTCCCCTCAGCTCAATGTTTCCAGATGTGGGCCTGCTGTTGGTACTGAGACGATACCGGGAGAACTTGGACCTCACACCAACATCTTTCTCAGGTTGCTTGCTAACCATGGCCCAAGGCCCCAGACTCGGTGACCTATACAGCCTGGAACAACTGGGACAGTACACAGAGCTTGACCTGCTTCTCCCCAAATGTTGCCCGTATGCACCCTTTGGATCTGGGTCCTTGGACCATCCTTGAGGTCACTCCTATCCCTCAGGTTCTCACCTCTGGGTCCCCCTCCTTCCTTTACCTCTCTCAGCACCACCTCCTGGGCCTAACCCCAGCGCTACCATTCTTAGCCTACTTTCCCAAACCAGCTACCCCAAGGAGCCCTGTCTACAGCCCACTCCCTCCCTCCCATCCTTACCCTAAGCATCCCTGTATCAGGCTCAGACTCCAAAATCTTTGCCCATCTTCTTGCCTCAGGCAGTAGATTCCCACCCCTCACATCTACCAGATATTTTGAGTCTGACTGCCCCTCACTTCTCCCCCCTGCCTACTGCCACCCTCAACCCCTGCAGACTTGGGTCCCCAGTCCCAAAGCATTCTCTCTGCCCCATCTCCGCCATCTCTCAGGGTACAGAACTTCTCTCTGGGCCTTGGTATTTCCTGCATCTTACTTATTTCCTTTTTTCCTATAACACAGTGGTTTCCTGTAAAAACAAATTTATATTAGTAAAAAGAAGTGAGTCCATTTAAAGAAAAATAATAATAACTAGATAACAGCAGTCAGGAACAGCAAAAATTGGGAAAGCAACTATTCAAATGGAGAACACTTGCTTTTTTGTTTTTTTTGTTATTTTAAGATTTTATTAAAAAAATTTTTTTTTACATGTATTTATTTTTGAGAAACAGAGTGAGACAAAGCGTGTGTGGGGGAGGGACAGAGAGAGAAGGAGACACAGAATCTGAAGCGGGCTCCAGGCTCTGAGCAAGCAGTCAGCACAGAGCCTGATGCAGGGCTTGAACCCATGAACTGTGAGATCATGACCTGGGCCGAAGTTGGACGTTCAACCAACTGAGCCACCCAGGCGCCCCTTAAGATTTTATATTTAAGTAATCTCTACACCCAAAGTGGGGCTAGAACTTACAACCCTGAGATCAAGAGTCACATGCTCTTCTGACTGAGCCAGCCAGGCACCCCTGGATGGAGAATAGTTTGAATGTTGCTTTAGCTGAAATGGAAACTGCACTGTGATAGTTTCAACATACATTTTAATGCACTTCCTCAAGCTGTCTAGATCAGCTTAATACCTGTCGGGTTCACCCAGGTCTGGCAGCTTTACTCAGAGTCAAACCTCTGTCTGTGTCACAGTTGGAGTCATGAGGCTCTCTGGGGCCCACAGACCTGTCTCTTGTTGCCCTAATTGCGCCTGCAGTGTGGGTCATGGAAAAAGCTCTGAAATAAAAGTAGAAAATTCGGGTTTGGGCAAGCACTCTGCATTTATTGGCCACCTTATGTTGGGCAAATCAATTAAACTCTTGAGTCTTAAGTCTTCTCATCTATAAATTGGACCTAATATTCCTTGCCTATCTCATAGGCCTGTCTTGAAGATCACATCAAATGAGATAATTTATGTGAAAGCACTTTGGTGTCATATAAATGTAAGGTATTATCTTAAACGCTAATGAATAACCTGCAGCTTACAAACACAAATGAATCATTGCTTTTGACTTAACAGGCAGCCAAGTAACTTCAAAAATCCAGAGCTCCAGACAATAAAACCCAGGAATGAGTTAACCATCAGAGGGATGCAGATAGGGCTGAGGCCTGGCTCCCAGAGCCACCCAGTGCTAGTCAGGCCCTTGGTGAATGAAGGACAGTCGTCTAGAGAAACCAGACTTGTGCCCAACCTTGAGTCTTCAAGTAAGACACTCTGGGAAAGGCTCCTGTGACAGTGAATTGAATCAGGCACACCTCACATTCAGAAATGGCTCCCAGATGTCCATAAAATCAAGTCCAACCACTATAGCACCTAGAGGTCCAAAGATACCACATTTTTCAGATTCATCTCCTGTCATATCTTCAACATACCCAAGGCAATGTCCCATTCCTTGTCATGCCAGGCACTTTTACTTCTATACCTACATACTCATGCTGTTCCTTGAAGCCCTTCTCTATTCTCTGTCCTCAAAGACATATTCTTCTTAATTCTGGAAGAATGTTGGTGTATCACCTTCTAGAATATAATAGAAATATGGAAGGTTTTTTTTTAAATGTTTATTTATTTATTTTGAGAGAGAGAGAGAGAGCGCGTGAGCAGAGAATCCCAAGCAGGCTCCACACTGACAGTGCAGAATCTGATGTGCGGCTTGATCCCACAACCCTGGGATCATGACCTGAGCCGAAATCAAGAGTCAGATGCTTAACTGACCGAGCTACCCAGGCTCCAGAAATATGGAGTTTAAATAAAGGTATTAGCTAGCATATAGGTAAAATAGGCTTTTCCTTAAAGTAACTTATATGCTATAATATAACCTTCCTTCCTGAAAATGTCAATGTTAAGTGTCTTTGGTAGTTTTCCTGGTAAACAGACGTAAAATTTGAGTCTTGAAAGAGTTAATCAAAATGGATTTTCAAGTACCTGGCTTCATCAAGTAATGCTTGCCAAGATACAATGAGTTACATACCCTACAAAGGGCTTCAAATGAAAGGTGAGGCTGCAATAGACAACAGAGACCTGTGCCAACTGTATAGGAGTGGAAAGAATATTATACTGGGGCTCCAGTCTGGGTCTGATGCTCATTATCTGGGTGGTCTGGAGCAAGTTCCATAAGCTCTCTGGACCTCTATCCTCCTGTCTACAAAATGAAGAGAATCAACAACCATGAAGATCCCTCCTGTGATATATTCTTTTCTCCCCTCAAGGTCTTGCACAAAAACACCTCCTCAGAGAAGTCTTCCCTAATCCTGCCACTCTATGAATCATGCCTTCTTTTTTGTTGTTATTGTTTTGTTTTTGAGAGATGGGGGAGAGGGGCAGAGTGGAGGGAGGCAGAGGATCTGAAGTGGGCCCTGCACTGATAGCAGTGAGACGGCTGTGGGGCTCGAACTCACAAACTGTGAGATCATGACCTGAGCCAAAGTCAGACACTCAACTGACAGAGCCACCCATGTGGCCCTGAATCATGCCTTCTTTATTCCTATAGCATTTTCCTTAAATACTATAAGGAATTTCCTTAAATACTGTAAGTATTTTCCTTAAATACTATATATGGAACCTCTTTCATTTTACCTCAAAATTCATTGTTCACTATACTGTGTGAGCTGGCCGAAAGCAGACTGATGTCTTATTCAGCTCTAAAACCCCACCAGGCCCATATGGTGCCTTGTCCTTGGTGATATACTCTGCTCATCTGTAGATCTGAACTGAACAGTGAACTCTGCTGATCCTCAATTTTGCTCTACCTAATTCCCCACCTCCTTTCTACCTTGACTGCTATGACAATCACTGAGTCAGCACTGGGCCTGTCAGGGCTGGAATGAGTGAGAAGGGCTAAGGAGTAGAGGGCAACCTTAGACGTGAGGTGTGGGAGATGTGTATTTGACATTAGTGCTTACAATGTAAGGAAGGTGGAAGGACAATATTAACAGCAAGAGCTAACATGTAGTCTGCATTCACTCTGTACCAGGCACCATGCTAAATGCTTTACTTGTATCGAGCTTTACTACAATGCTGGCAGGAAGGGACTGCCATCATTCCCATTTTGCAGACAGGGAAGCCAAGGCACACAGAGGTTAAACGTTTGCTCAAGGTCACAAACTAGTTAAGTTATGGAGTCAATGACTTAACAATTACTTTCGAGTCAAAGTCCACTTTCTTAACTATCACTGCTAATAAGTCAAAGGTGATGATAAAAGTGCATTGACAATTCCCAACATTGCTCAATGCTCTGTATTATAATTTTCATCCACTTTTGACCTATGGTAGATGCAATAAACAATAATTCTTGGCCTTATTTGTTAAAGATCAGTTATAAAAACTATTCTTTTCTCTTTCATTTATTGTGAGAGACAGAGAGAGTGTTCACGTGGACGCATGAGTTGGGGAGAAGCAGAGAAATCCACAGTCAGTGCAGAGCCCAACATAGGACTCGAACTCACAAATGGAGATCATGACCTGAGCCAAAAGCAAGAGTCAGATGCTTAACCAACTGAGCCACCCAGGTGCCCCTGAAACTGTTATTTTTTATACAAAGCTACACTCTATAGGAAGTGATGATCTGATTAAAAAAGCATTAACTTCTAGGGGTGCCTGGGTGGCTCAGTCAGTTGAGCACTCACTCTTGATTGCATCTGACTCGATTTTGGCTCAGGTCATGATCTCTCAGTTCATGAGTTCGAGCCCCCAGTAGGGCTCTACACTGACAGTGTTGAGCCTGCTTGGAATTCCTCTCTGCTCTTCCCCTGCTCTTTCTCTCTCTCTCTCTCTCTCTCTCTCTCTCAACAAATAAATAAACATTTTTTTAAAAAAGCATCAACTCTGGGGCGCCTGGGTGGCGCAGTCGGTTAAGCGTCCGACTTCAGCCAGGTCACGATCTCGCGGTCCGTGAGTTCGAGCCCCGCGTCAGGCTCTGGGCTGATGGCTCAGAGCCTGGAGCCTGTTTCCGATTCTGTGTCTTCCTCTCTCTCTGCCCCTCCCCCGTTCATGCTCTGTCTCTCTCTGTCCCAGAAATAAATAAACGTTGAAAAAAAAAATTAAAAAAGCATCAACTCTAGAATTATAAACTTTAACCTCTGCATTCCATAATGATGGGACACACACACAAAGATGGGCCACAGGAGCAAGAGATGGAAAAGGTGGAAAAAGGAAACAGGCAAGATGGGGCAACTCTATAGGGACCACTTTTTTCACATTTGTATCCCTAGCACCAACTCTGAGGCTGACACATGCTAGGCACTTAATAAAAGTTTGTGGAATCAGGGCTGCCTGGGTGACTTGGTTAAGCATCTGACTTTGGCTCAGGTCATGATCTCACAGTTCCTGAGTTTGAGGCTCTCATTGGGTGAGCTCAAGCCCCGCTTCCAGTGACCCGCTTCCCACCCCACCCCACGCCCCGTGTGTGTGTGTGTGTGTGTGTGTGTGTGTGTGTGTGTGTGTGTGTGTGTCTCTGTCTCCCCCTTGTGGGATTTTCTCTCTCTCTCTCTGTTCTCATTCACTTGCATCCTCTCTCTTTCAATTAAAAAAAAAAGTTTGTGGAATCAAATGTTTGTGGGAAATAGTCCTACTCTCCTCTGAAACACACACGGAGAATGGGAAAGGAAACCAAAATGAAACAGGAAGAACACTGTAAAGTTTGATTTAATAAAGGTCCAGTGTGTGCCTGTTCTGGGCAGGGCACTGGGCACACAGTGTGCTGCTTTCAAGAGTCAGGGTGGGGGCTGTGAGCAGAGATATGGGCAATCCTGCCTACTTGGCAAGAGTATAAGTTGGTACTACTTCTCTGAAAGAAAACTGAAAAAGCTTTTAGCGGGGGGCCTGGCTGGTTCAGTTGGTAGAGCATGGAACTCTTGATCTTGGGGTTGTGAGTTCAAGCCCAACGTTGGGTGTACAGATTACTTTTAAAAATTCTGTTAAAAAGCTTTTAGATATATTTACTTTTGGTCTAGTAATTTTACTTTGTCACAAAGTACTACTGTCTAAGAAAATAATAGTGCATATTCATCCAATCACTCAACAAGGATTCACTGAGCACCTATCAAGGGCTAGGCATTATTCTAGGTGCTAGAGACAGCAATAAACAGAGGAAGTCCCTTCCTTCCTGGATTTTTTACATTCTAATGGGGGATAAGCAGATGGGTATAGTAATATAAAATGGCAGTGAGCGTTAGTAGTGAGAAGCACTACTTAGAAATGTATGTAGCAGTGTCAGGGTGTGGAGGTAGCTAATATAAATTGGTGGTCAGGGAAACCCTCCCTGAGGAGGTTATACATGAATAGAAATCTGAGTAAGGGGTGGGAATGAGATATAAAATACACAACTGCCAGAGAAGAATGTTCTAAGCAGAAGGATTAGCAGATATAAAAGCCCTGAAGCAAGAATGTGTTAGGTGAGTTTGAAAAAAATCACCTGAGGCCCATTTCACACCCAGAAGGAAGGTTATTATCCAAAAAAAGAGGAAATAACAAGTGTTGCAAAGGATGTGGAGAAATTGGAACCCTTGTACACTGCTGGTGGGAATGTACGATGGTGTAGCTGCTGCATAAGGCAGTATAACCAAAATATTAAACATAGAGTTATCATATGGTCCAGCAATTCCATTTATGGGTATATATCCAAAAGAACTGAAAGCAGGACTTTAACAGATATATATACACTTGTGTTCATAGTAGCATTATTCACAATAGTCAAAAGGTGGCAATGATCCAAACATCTGTCAACAGATGAATGGATAAACAAAATATGGTAATGTGGCATATACATTCAATGAAATATTATTCAAACTTAAAAAGGGGGGCACCTGGCTGGCTCACTTTGACCTTGGGGTTGTGAATTCAAGTCCCGCACTGGGTATACAAATT
This sequence comes from Leopardus geoffroyi, assembly GCF_018350155.1. Lineage (NCBI taxonomy): Eukaryota > Metazoa > Chordata > Mammalia > Carnivora > Felidae > Leopardus > Leopardus geoffroyi. The sequence goes on along the minus strand of NC_059337.1, from coordinate 62,421,103 downwards.
ACTTTTAAAAAAATAACATCTTAGGGGCACCTGGGTGGCTCAGTAGGTTAAGTGTTCAACTTTGGCTCAGGTCATGATCTTGCAGTCTGTGGGTCCAAGCCCTACATTGGTCTCTCTGCTGTCAGCTTGGAGCCCGCTTTGGATCCTTGGTCTCCCTCTTTCTCTGCCCCTCCCCCGCTTGCTCTCACTCTTTCTCTTTCAAAAATAAATAGAAAACATTTTTTAAAAAAGGGTTAGGGTAGGGGCGCCTGGGTGGCGCAGTTGGTTAAGCGTCTGACTTCAGCCAGGTCACGATCTCGCGGTGAGTTCGAGCCCCGCGTCAGGCTCTGGGCTGATGGCTCAGAGCCTGGAGCCTGTTTCCGATTCTGTGTCTCCCTCTCTCTCTGCCCCTCCCCCGTTCATGCTCTGTCTCTCTCTGTCCCCCAAAAAATAAATAAAAACGTTGGAAAATAAATAAATAAATAAATAAAAAATAAAAATAAAAAAGGGTTAGGGTTAGGGCGCATGGGTGGCTCAGTCGGTTGGACGTCCGACTTTGGCTCGGGTCATGATCTCACAGTTTGTGAGTTCGAGCCCCGTGTCGGGCTCTGTGCTGACAGCTGGGAGCCTGGAGCCTGCTTCGGATTCTGTGGCTCCCTCTCTCTCTGTTCCTCCCCTGCTTGCACCCTCTCTTAAAAATAAATAAAGATTTAAAAAAATTTTTTTTGAAGGGTTACAATGGGGCACCTGGGTGGCTCAGTCAGTTAAGCGTCCAACTTCGGTTCAGGTCATGATCTCACAGTTCATGAGTTCAAGCCCTGCATTGGGCTCAGCTGACAGCTCAGAGCCTGGAGCCTGCTTTGGATTCTGTATCTCCCTCTGTCTCTCTGCCCCTCCCTGGCTTGTGCTCTCTCTCTCTCAAAAATAAATAAATAAACATTTTTAAAAAAGGGTTAAAATGGTAAATTTTATGCTATGCAAAACATAACATAACATAACATAACATAACATAACATAACATAACATAACATAGGATTGAGATGGCAGGAGCTTAGTGAGCAAGGGGAGAATGGCAGGGAACATGAAGGAAAGGCAACAAGAGCCCCAAGGGCCAGGAAAGGCCTTCAGGTATTACTCTATGACTGATGAGAAGCCACTGGGAAGTTGGAGCAGAAGTGCCACAATCTGATCCACATTCTAAAGGCTTACTCTGGCTGCTGTGTGAAGAGGCTCAAGAGGGCAAGAGCAGAACTAGGAAAAAGGCCATAACGCCACTGTAGTCGCCCAGGTTAATTCCTGAGATTATTTCAGATTCTCTTGAGGGCTTGCAAACAGCATGAATTCATGATCTAGTCTTCATTTTGGCAGGCCTTGGGGACTTGCTCCAGCAGAGAGTGAGTGAGTGAGTGGGAGATGGGGGGTGTACGCATGAGCACACATAGGCACGTGCACATGAGCACGTAAGCATCAGGGGCTCAGGGACTGAGCTTGGGTTCTAGCAGGGGACTGAATTTCCAGGGCATGATCCTCTTCCCAGGAACACTTCCACACCAAATCCAGGTCCTTGACTCAAGGCTTTTCTACAAGAAGATTACATAGTCCCCAGCCTATCTCCTCTGAGGCTGGAATGGGAACAAAAATGTCTACCTGGGAATTGCCGAGTCTTTAAATTTCCACCAAAGGCGTGGTTTAGCCCATTTCTGAACCTGTGAGGCTCGCTGCACTAGGAGGTTGACAGAAGGGGTAAGTTCCATGAATAGAAAGGTAGAGCTGAACTTGCCCTAATTCTAGTACGGGTAGGCAAACTTTTTCTGTAAAAGGCCAAAAATTTTAGGAGGCCACATGTGGTCTTTGTCAAACATTCTTTTTTGTTCTGATTTTGGTTTGGCTTGGTTAGTTGGTTGTTTTCATTATAAAATATATATAACTTACAGGGCGCCTGGGTGGCTTAGTTGGTTGAGTGAGCAACTCTTGATTTTGCCTCAGGTTGTGTTCCCAGGGTCCTGGGATTGAGCCCCAAGTCAGGCTCTGCGCTACATGCTCTCTTTCTTTTGGGCACCTGGATGGCTCAGTCGGTTGAGCGTCCAACTCTTGATTTCAGCTCAGCTTATGATTTCATAGTTCCTGAGATCCAGCCCCACACTGGGCTCTGTGCTGACAGCGTGGAGCCTGCTTGGGATTCTCTCTCTCCCTGCCCCTCTCTCTCTCTCTCTCTAAATAAAAATAAATAAACTTAAAATAATAATAATAGTTATAGCCATCATAATGGGTGTAAAGTAGTATCTCATTGTGTTTTTGACTTATATTTACCTTATGATTAGTGGTATTGGACATCTTTTTTTTTCGTTTTTAATGTTTATTTATTTTTGAAGGAGAGAGACACAGAGAGTGAGCAAGGGAGGAGCAGAGAGAGGGAGACACAGAATAGGAGCTGTCAGCACAGAGCCCAATGTGGGACTCGAACTCACAAACCATGAGATCATGACTTGAGCTGAAGTTGGACGCTCAATCGACTGAGCCATCCAGGTGCCCCTGGACAACTTTTCATGTACTTGTTGGCCATTTATATATTTCTTTGGAGAAATATCTATTCAAGTCCTTTGCCCATTTTTTAACGTTTGATTTTTTGCTGTTGAGTTGTTTGGTTTTTTTTACAATCCTTTAAATATGTAAAAACCATTCTTAGCTCATGGCCTATTACAAAATTTGTAGTTGAGGCCATTTGACCCCTGAAGCCAGAGTTTGCCCAGCTCTCTCATTTTACATTTGAGGAAAGTCAGCCCCGAAGAGAGACAGTGACTGTCTCAAGGTTCATGATTCTCAAGTCAAGTTGTAGTGGTCTCTATAGCCACTACCTCATTCATTCAACAAATATTTATCGAGAGAGCCTCTTCTCTGTCAGTCACAGAAGGGGCTGCTACAGAAGTGAATGAACCAGATCCACTCCTCAGAGCTAGGAGTACAGAGGGGCCTAAGGCACGAAACAAATAATCACACAAATAAATATGTAATTATGAACTGAAATAAGTGCTAGAAAGGAGGAAAGCCAACTGTTATGAAAGAGAATAATAGACAAGGCCTCTCTAAGGATATGCCATTTAAGTTGAGTTCTGGAGGATAAATAAAAGTGACCTAGGTTAGGGGCACCTGGGTGGCTCAGTCGGTTAAGCGTCCAGCTTGATTTAGGCTCAGCTCATGGTCTCATATTTCATGGGTTCAGGCCCTGTGTGGGGCTCTGCACTGATGTGAGGAGACCGCTTGGGATTCTTTCCCTCCCTCTCTCTGCCCTTCCCCTGCTCACACTCTGTCTCTGTCTCTCTCCAAAACAAACAAACAAACAAACAAACAAACATTTATAAAATCTAAAAAAAAAATTTATAATATGCAATCAGGGGAGGAAAAGAGAGAGAGGGAGACACAGAATCCGAAGCAGGCTCCAGGCTCTGAGCTGTCAGCACATAGGCCAACCCGAGGCTCGAACCCACAAACCATGAGATCATGACCTGAGCCAAAGTCGGACATTTAACCCCCAAAAATGTTTTTTAAGTAACCCAGGTTAACAGAAGTGGCAGAGGAGTATTCCTGGCAGAAGGAAATACACGCATGAAGGGTTAAGAAATTATATTGAGTATATTATTAAAAGTGCAATAGGGCTCTTATCAAGATCATTCCATTTTCTGTGAAAAGAATGGAATGTCAGTGTACAACAGGTCAAAATGCAATAGATTGAAAGTAAAAAGACAAATTGGAAGACTACTATAATTGTTCAGATGGAAGTTCAGATGGGCTGGACTGGCAGCAGTGGAAACAAAGATAAGTGAACAGTTTTGAGAATTATTTGGGAGGGTAACTCATTAGCACCCGGTGATGGACTAGATGGCAGAAGTGAGAAGATGAGGTATCAACAACAACTCCAGGGGCACCTGACTGGCTCAGTCAGTGGAGAATGCGACTCTTGACCTCAGGGTCATGAGTTTGAGCCCCACGTTGGGCAAAGAATGACTCCAGGTTCCTAGTTCAAGTGGATGGATGGTAGTGCCATTTACCATGAGAGAGAAGTGCAAGGAAGGAAAAGGTTTGGAGACAGAAGGTCCAGAATTCAATTTTAGATGTAGTAAGATTTAGGCCCCCGTGAAGCATCCAAATGGAGAACTCAAACCAGCAGATGGATATACAGATATACACAGAAAAGTGGTCTGAAGGAAAGTTAAAATTGGTGTTGGTATGGGCTGAGCTGTATGGTGCTGGACAAGGGCCAAAGTGACACAGTGGAAGGAACACTGACCTGGTCCAGGCGTCAGGGAATCTAGATTCCAGTTCCAATTCTGTCACTAACCACCCTCTCTGAGCTTCAGTTTCACCATCATTAATACAAGGAGATTGGCCTAGATCATGGCTTCTTTAGTCTTTTTTGGGGTAAGAATTAACTCCTCTCCTCAAAAATGAATACACAGTATTATACATGATTTCAGGGTTTACTCCATTCGTGTCACCTTTCTTTTTTTTCAACGTTTATTTTATTTTTGGGACAGAGAGAGACAGAGTATGAACGGGGGTGGGGCAGAGAGAGAGGGAGACACAGAATCGGAAACAGGCTCCAGGCTCTGAGCCATCAGCCCAGAGCCCGACGCGGGGCTCGAACTCACGGACCGCGAGATCGTGACCTGGCTGAAGTCGGACGCTTAACCGACTGCGCCACCCAGGCGCCCCTCGTGTCACCTTTCTATGGACACCAAAGGAACAACTCCTAGACTATATGACCAGACAACCAAAGTTTAGAAGGCCTTTTTTCCTACATGCTTTATATATGTATATATATTATATACATACATATATATGTATATAATATACATATATATAATATACATATATAATATATATATATATATATATATATATATATATATATATATATATATAAAGGTCTTCCAGGCACTGTTAGAAAATATGACAGGCACTGAACCAAGGAAAGAGGGAACATCAGGGCCTAGGTCTCCCTGGCTCTCTACCAAAAAGTATCCATCACCATGAAACTAGTGTCTCCAAAGTTTCAAGTCTACTTTTCACAGTTTATCTAATTTTACTCTTTCTTCTTGGCCTATGCTCCAGACAAAGTGGACTCCCCTTTCTTGGAATATCCTTCCTTCCTCTCCACGCATCCAAACTGCCTGTTCTTCAAGGCTTCAAATGACTTATCTATTTTCCCCACCCCTTCTCCCAAACGAGAAACCACCTCAGCCTACTATGAAAATCCACAGTACTTTGTCTGTATCCCTCTTAAGGAATTTACCATGTTCTTCCTTATATTATAGTTGTGCCTCCCCTATTAAAAGATAGGAACAGCATCTTTTATCCTGTATAAAGAGCCTTCTCACATATCCCTTATCTCATCTGGGTGAAAAATGGATCCTATCCATACTGACCCAATCAGACATTGGTCTCTTGCTAGACAATAGCCTCACCTGACCCCTTTAAATGGCATCTCATCCATCTACATCCAGCTCTGAGCAATACACACATCAGCGGCTACCCAAATGCCTTCCTCAGAAGTTCTCAACTTCAGGGTTCCAACATACTGGCTGGGTTTGGTGTAAAATGTCCAAAGTAATTTCTCACTATTAATGAAGTACCAATTAAATAATTTACAAATGTAGAGCACTCAGAATAGAGTCCAGCCCACAGTAAGCACTATATAGGTGTTGGGCATTATTAACACTGAAATTTTAGGATTTATGAGATGGGTGTAGCGGATGCTTTTGGTGCTCTGTACACACCCACGGCCCACTTCTGATTTCAGTGGCAGCTGCGGGAGACAGTGATGTGCAGGCTGATAGCATCTCTCCTCCAGAACCCTGTAGGTCTCCTTGCTTTTCTGCCCCAGAGCCTCCTCTTGTCACAAGCTCACTCAAGCCATGAGCTAGACAGCCAGGAAGTACAGGGACATTCGCAGGCATTAACTTTCATCTGATGAATTATCTGCTTCCCCTTCCTACATTGTTACAACCTCTACCATTATCCAGGGGAAGATAACAAAACTCCTAATTACAGCTTGATCGGTTAATATCCCACTCCCTGGCACCTTTATTAACACTTTCCCGTGGAACTTAATTTAAGGCCATCTGCCTTTACTCTTCTGATCTTCCGTCTCTGAGCCCATTAGCACGTTTTCAGAGGGCAACAATGGGCTGGGGTGGAAAAAAGAAATGACAAAGTCATAGGTCACACTGCCAAGAAAGATGAAAAGGGAGTGGAGAAACCTTGAGACTCGGCCTTTTTTCCCGCCCTAGGCTCTAAGCGGAGTTAAATCGGCCTTCATAGGTGTGACTATGTAGTACCTCAAGCCACCGACACGGCAGAAGCGGACTCAGGGGCTGACACTGCGCAGGCGCAGGGCGGGGACTAGGGTTTCCTCTCAGTTCACTCAACTACTTCTCTTCTACACAAGGGCCTCCCTGCGCAAGGAGCCTTTCTTCTGTGCACCCCAATTCCTCGTGAGGCCCTCAGACCGGCCAGGAAACGTCTGGCAAACCACCTTCTAAGGTCGTCGGGCCGCCCCTCACTCCGCGCCCAGGGCCCGGCCGAACCTGGAAAGCGGGTGCCAGCTGCTGGCGAGGCGCCAAGACAGGAAGGGCCGCCAGGCCTGGTCGGATTCGGCCCTTCTCACCACCGTCCTCACCTCTTTGTCCGCTGCTTTCTCCTCGATACCTAGCAGGGCGTACAGGTCCATCTGTAAGAGCTCCTTGGTCACCGCCATGGTTCCAATCCTGACTGGATTCGTACTACAACTCCCAAGAGTCTAAGCGTGCGTAGGGATTCCCAGGGACTGTCGTCGCCAGCGAGTTGAATGGCGCTTAGCCCCCTGGGAAATGTCGTGTTCTGGATCAGGCTTGACTGTCTATGAGGGAAGCGAGCAAGTGAATGAACTACGCCTCCCAGCAGCCCCCGCGCCTTCCGCAACCGCTTCCCGGTTGATGTAGGCGATCGCGATTCTCCCGCCGGAGGCCGCAGCTAGCCAGCGCGGGAGGGTGTAGGGGTGGGAGCGGGGGCGGGGCTTAGTGAAGGTCCGAAGGTGTGTGGGACCCGCAAGCGTGATCTCAGCTCTGCGGACCTTGCGGCACTGCGCCGGCCACCAGAATGGAGAGTAGGTGCTACGGCTGCGCTGTCAAGTTTACCCTCTTCAAAAAGGAGGCGAGTCTTCTCCCCGCGGGCTAGAAGGTCAGGGAGGACGCGGAGTGGAGGAAAAGCCCTGGACTTGAAGTCCGTAGACTTGGTTTTACGGCCCCTTTCCAGCTGTGTTGGTTTTGTTGAAGTCCCTGAACTTCAGTTTCCATTTCTGTGAAATGGGGCTAACTCTCCCTCGCTTTCGGGGTTAGCATGAGGGTCCAGAGAGGTGCTGGAGGTGAAAGTGCCCTGTAACTATACAGCACGCTCCTATCTTTTCTAGAAAGGTAGGCTTTTCTGTCCACTAAGTGAAGGATACAGCTGGTTCCTTCCCTCCACTTTGCTCCTCCGCAGCCCAGTCTTGGTTAATGCCCTGTGACCACTCTCTGTCACACCATGTCCTTTGCTCTGAAACCTTCACCATCATGCAGCCTGCCCTTCCCAGGTTTCTTGAGTTAGATTACTGCCCTTCCTCCTGCTCCCAAGGCACCGTGGCAAAGTCTTTTGTCCTCTGCACAAGGCCCCAAATTCTTCTGGTAAACTGTAGGCTTCCTCTGATCACTTGTGACCAGGAGATAGGAACCAGATTGGATGAATGAATAACTATGGAGGCAGATCCGTGTAGCACTTAGAAACCTGGGTTTTGGAACCCGGGTGGTCAGGGTTCAAATTTGACCTCTGCAGTCTTATTCATGGAATTACCTTGGTTTGGGCAAGTCATGTAACCTCTCTGACCCCATCTAAGATAGGAATAATAATGGTGGTCATCATGATTAAGTAGAGTAGTGTGTATAAATTGTGAGGATTAAATCACATGATGAATGTTAAATGCTGAGCTTAGTGCCTGGCACACAGTAAGTGCTTAATAAATGGAGGCTATTGTTATCCCTGAAGCCAAGCCACCCTCCATCTCTAATAGAGCACAGAAGACAGGGGCTCTGCACTCTCTGGTTCTCCTTTGTTGAAGAGCCCGTGACCTGCAGCATGAGGTTTTGCCTATTTGTTTTCTATACCCCAGTGCCATTGAATTGAAGTCAGGATAGAAAGCATGGGAATTTTACGTAAAGCTCTACTTGATTTGAATAAAAGACTGGAGACTGAGGAATCGCTTTACCCTCCACCCCTCTCTCTCCCCAGGCCCTAGGGGCCCCATTTCTCATCCTCCTCCCCGTAGCTGGTCAAAACTTCAATGTCTTCTCTGTGTGTGTGCTTGGAGAGTCCCAGGGAGGAGACTGCAGGGGCGGGTGAGAGATGGATCCCCCTACTTCATGTTTCTTGTAGTACGGCTGTAAGAATTGTGGCCGGGCCTTCTGTTCTGGCTGCCTTAGCTTCAGTGCAGTGGTGCCCCGGATTGGGAATACCCAACAGAAGGTCTGCAAGGAGTGCCACGAAGTCCTGACCAGGTGAGAAGCTGACATGGGCAAGGGTTTAGCCAAGCATGGTACCAGGTAGCTGGCCAGCCCACACAGCTTTGTGCTCTGTGGCTAGAGGTCAGCTCAGGAAGTGTTTGGGGGAGAGGTACTGACTGGCAGATAAGGGGACTTCTGATGCCAGATTTCTTCTCTATAGAGGATCGTCTCCTGTCAATGCCTCCAAGTGGTCACCACCTCAGAACTATAAGAAGTAAGTGCTAAAGGGACAGAGACAAATAGGGGTGGGGAAAAGACAAAGGAGCCATTGAGTAGGACTCTCTTCCCAGCCTCTAGATCAAATGAGCACAGGGTCAGGAGAATATCATCTCTCAGCCTCCTGACTGCCTTCTTGGGCTCACAAAGCAGCTCATCAGCCTCTCCCCAGAAACGGTTCTTGGTAGATCTTGCCCTCTAAGCCAGACCCTCTGTTTGGTCAGCTGGATTGGGCTACAGAGAGATATGAATGAGAACCACAGACTATTGTCTATTGGAGGCCTCCCTGGATGCCTAGAAATGATTTGAATGGGAAACGGTGAGTGGGTGCCTTCACCCCTCCCTTCTACATTCTTCAAGAACCTTATCTCATACCCTGCCAGGCGTGTGGCAGCCTTGGAAGCCAAGCAGAAGCCCAGCACTCCCCAGAGCCGGGGACTCACCCAACAAGACCAAGTCATCGCTGAGCGCCTAGCACGGCTCCGCCAGCAAAACAAGCCCAGTGAGTGGGGGCACACAGGGTGATCTAAAACATACCATCCAGACTTCCTGGGACTAGGATTCCTCTGGATCTTACAAGGCTTTCCCATTCCAATTTCAGAGTCAGTGGCCTCACAGGCAGAGATAGAAGCCAGGCTAGCTGCACTGAGGAAGGAAACCCAGGGTTCCATCCCTTCCACCCAAGAGATGGAGGCACGGCTTGCTGCACTGCAGGGCAGAGTTCCGCCATCTCAGACCTCCCAGGTGGTGAGTGCTCAGGGGTCAGGGGTCCTAGGACAAGGACCTAGATACATGTATGCCTATGTACTTTGCAGGAGTTGGCAAAACCTCCCACCCTCACCTCTTGATTCTCAGGCCTGCTGCCAGGCCAAGGATCCAGGGACAAGCAGCAGGATGGGGTGGGGCAGGAAAGAGTAGCCAGATCTACTCGATTATGTGAGCCCTGGATTAGTCAGTCCCCTTTCCAAGAGCTTTGGAAACTCTTCAGCATCCACCCGTAATCTAGACTGTGCTGAGCCTTACAGTGTTGCTTCCCCTCTACCCTACTCTTCACTGAAGTTCCCTCCTGTGAACAGGCACATCAGCCACCAGACACAAGGACCCAGGCCCAGCAGGCGCAGGATCTGCTGACACAGCTGGCAGCAGAGGTGGCTATTGATGAGAGCTGGGAACGAGGAGACGCAGGTAACTTCTCCACCTGGATCCCCCAGGGACCTGCTCCCCGCCTCACCCCCCCCCCCCCCCGGCCGGCTCTTTCCCCAAGTAGGAAGGTCTCTGCTACCCACCCTCTGGGATGCAAATATGAATCAGAGAACAATCAACATTATAAGCTTTAGATGGGTTTACCCCAACAGGAGCCAGTGTATTACTAGTGGATAAGTGTGTAGGCTTTAGAATCAGACAGCGATTTCTAATTTTTTTTTTTTAATTTGAGAGAGAGAGCGAGCACGTGAGTTGGGGAGAGCAGCTGAGGGGGAGAGAGAGAGAGAGAGAGAGAGAGAGAGAGAGAGAATCTTAAGCAGGCTCCACACTCAGCCTGGAGCCCAACACAGGGCTCAATCCCATGACCCTGGGATCATGATCTGAATAGAAATCAAGAGTTGGATGTTCAATGGACTGAGCCACCCAGGTGCTCCCAGACAGCAATTTCTTATTCTACCACTTAAACTAGCTATGTGACCCTGGGAAAGTTACTTAACCGAAGTCTCACTTTCCTCATCTGTAAAATGGAGGTATGATAGAACCCACCTCACGGAGAAGTTACGAGAAGTAAATGAGATTAATAAACGCTTAAGACCCTGCTGGGTTCATAGTAAGCGTTCAGTGAATGTTCATTGCAATGATGATGATGATGATAAGGATAAGGAAGTGGCTGTTTAGATTTAATTAAAATGAAATTTAAAATTCAGTTCCTCAGTGGTACCAGTCACATTTCAAGTGCTATTAAACTATAGTCTTACACAAATACAGACCATGATATGGAGCGCTTCCATTATCATAAAAAATTCTATTGGACAGTGCTGTTCAAATGCTTCAGAGCAATGGTTCTCAATTGGGGATGATTTTTCCATCCGGGGCCCATATGGCAACGTCTGGAGACTCTCAGACTCAGATTCTCACAACTTAGAAGGTACCACTGGCATCTAGTGAGCAGAGGCTAGGGATGCTGCTAAACATCATACAGTGCACAGGGCAGCCCCTACCACAAAGAATTATCCTGTCCAAAATATCAAAAGAACCAAGACTGAGAAGCCCTGCTTCAGAGACATAATCTCATTGAATACCCTCCGTAATCTTATACATACTATTATTATCCATATTTTATAAATGAGGAAACTGAAGCCTGGTGAGCTTAAGGAAATTGACCAAGGTCACACGTATTAAGTGACAGAGCTGGGACTTGAACCCAAAGCTGTCTCATTTTGAACCTCTTGGTCTGAAATGCTTATCTAAAGGGGACCATGTCAGAGCCACAGCCACTCTGGTACAATTCTTCCTGCCTAGTGCCTTACAAGATCTCAGCTTCTCTCGTGTCCTCTCTGTGCTGCTCCCTGGAAGTATTAATTCCAGCCTGTAAAGCAGAGAGACTGGCTGAGGCTTAGCTTCCCTATACCCTCACCTTTTGGCACAGTGATGGTCATACCATGGGACACCTACCCTAAGGGCAACATGTAAAAATATCAGGAGTGGGGATAGATGTAATTGAAAAAAGCATGTCTAAGATTACTAGTATTTTACATTTGGAAAAATGTAGGAAAGACTCATTTTATTTGTAATATAAACCACAGGAGCTAATGCTAACAAAAAGCTGATAATTTATGTTTTTTAAAGAAAGTTGAGAAATAGCCACAGAGATCTTGGAATGTCTCTGCCTCCCTAACTGCATCACTCCTTCCAGCTGCCCCTATCCAGAATGACCTCAACCAAGGTGGCCCAGGGGGCCAGAGCACTAATTCCAAGGGACAGGCCACCTGGTCCCTGGAAGAGGAGAAGAGCAGGCTGCTGGCTGAGGCAGCAGTCGAGCTGCGGGAGGAGAACACGAGGCAGGAGAGGATCCTGGCCCTCGCCAAGCGCCTGGCCATGCTGCGGGGACAGGACCCCGATAAAGGTAGAGACTGGGAAACACCAGCTCACTTCTGTCCATTGGGAAGGCCCTCCATTCCCAACCCCAGGCCAAGCTCTACAAAACGGCTATATTCCCTGGCACACTGAGTCAGGTGCTGGGATTGCTATGTCCAGAGGTCTATTGAGCTCTGCCCAGAGCCATGAGGAAGGTACTGGGGCAAAGGAATAGGTACGGAATAAATAGCAGCCGTCAGGGGCCCAGGGACCCTCAGTCCCTTCAGGGACTGCAAATCCTTCTGTTCCTGTCCCCCAGGGTGGGGGAGGGAGGGGCAGGATCTGATGTGATTGTTGACAACAGAGGCTGCCTAGCTCTGGAAGAAGTGCCCGTGGAAAGCAAACCAGCTCCTGCGGGCAAAATTACAGCTACTCAAGAGAACTGTCTCAACCTCACTCCTCCTCTGCTCCTGTCATTCCCTTTCAAGTGACCCTCCAGGACTATCACCTCCCAGACAGTGATGATGATGAGGATGAGGAGACAGCCATCCAGAGAGTCCTGCAGCAGGTGGGCCCTGCCTTACCCACCTGACCTGTCTCTGCCTCACTGCCCCACCACCCACTTGGCCCAGTTCACCCTGCCTCTACTCTCTCACTAAATGGCCACTCTGCAGCTCCTGTTCTACCTGGCATTCTACTGTCCCTATGACCCGGACCTGCCTACTGGCCCCTTGAGATGGGGTATCAGCAGCCATAGGCAATAGATCAAGGGAGATGGGTTGAGAAGCTAAGGCCACAGAACACAGAAATACTCGTGGGGCAGGGGGGCAGAGTCTAGGCCTGGAACAGGAAGCTGAACCTCTTCGCCCTGTCCACAGCTCACTGAAGAAGCTGCCTTGGATGAGGCAAGTGGCTTGAACATCCCCGTGGAGCCAGCTCTCAGAGCCCGGGCCCAGTCCTGTAGGGCAGAGTCCCAGGTGAGAAAAACCCCAGGCCACTGCCACGCCTTCCTCCCTCCCTGGCCAACTGCTCCTGCAGCAGTGTTCCTACACACCTCCCTTCCCCCACTCCTCTTTGCTCCTAGAAGGCGCAGGCCAAGGCCCCCAGGCAGGAGGCAGAGGAAGAGGAGCTCCCCTGGTGCTGCATCTGCAATGAGGATGCCACCCTGCGCTGCGCCGGCTGCGATGGAGACCTCTACTGTGCCCGCTGCTTCCGGTGAGTGCAGATAGAATGTTCTGTGTGGCTGGGAGAAATTGCGGGTCCTCTCTGATCCCTGACTTGTCTCTCTTTGCTCCACAGGGAAGGCCATGATGCCTTTGAACTTAAAGAGCACCAGACGTCTGCCTACTGCCCCCGGCACATAGGCCGAGAACACTGAGGAAACCAGGGAGGCAATCCCATGGGCAGTCGTGCAGGCTGGTGCACAGGTCAGGCTAGATTGCTCATGGACATGCCCCTTCCTGAGCCTCAGTGTCCCTGGAAGGAGGAAAGATTCTCCATTCAGGATGATAACTGGGGGAGCCAGAGGAAAGGCAGAAGTCAGAGCCCTCCAACAGCCAAGCGTGGACTGGGAGTAAGACACGGTGGGGAAAAGACAAGACTGAACCTAAGGGTGATGAGCCTTGGAACTTGCTCAAGGGCCCAGGGCCCTCCCCTGGCACTTAATGGATCTAATAAAGAATGCTGATTCCTTGAGCCCAGCATGTCTTACCTCTAGAACCCTGTGGGCTCTGAGCCTGGGCCCCTGGAGAGGTGGCAAGAGCAAGACCTCCACTAGAAGTCCAGTCCTGTGGAGTGAGGAAAAAGGTCGGGCTATCCTACAGGCTTCTCCAAGGAGGAACAGTCCCATCCACCCTGGAACCTCATATGCAGTAGGCATGGATATTCACTCAACTGATCTGAACTATGTGTCCTGCTCTGGGCAACCCATTGTAGCCCGCAGGCCCCACCATCTTAGATTCCTCAGCCTCCCTAGCACTCAGACAGTGCTTGCACAAACAGTGGATGCATGCCCTGCTTCCTGTCTTACTCCCAAAGGATGCCACCTCTCCAGGCTCCTGTCCCAACCTGCCTGCCATTCAGACCTAGTGTCTGTTTCCAGCCACACCTTCCTGAGCTGACTCCTGGAGTCTCCACCTGTACCCTTTACACGCCTCTACTTAGCTCCTGCCTTTTCTCTTTCTGCTGCTGGCTGGAGCCAGCTCATGTTAGTTCTCAGCCTGATGCCTCCTGAATCATTTAGGGAGAGAGGAGGGTTAGCTATCCCTGATTTCTGCAGACCCAACTAGGTTTTCCCTGTTACCTCCCCTATGGGATTCAGAACTAGTCTTTGCCACTTAGGCTCCTGTTGGTGATGCAGGATGCTGTGTGTCCTAGTCTGGTGCCCTCTGCTTGGCCTCTGGGCCTTGCTATATCATGAGCTCTAAAGTAGAACTGTGACCTTCACCTTTGAATTCTCAAGGCCTATCTAGACGGATGGATGGATAGATGGATGGGTGAATGAAGTATGGATCTGGTGACTCAGGATGCTAGCCTTCTGGTATATCACTTCACCCTCCCCTCCCCTAACCCTCAGGACAGATATGCTCCACACTCCATTCAGCTGGGGCTCCCAAAGGTTTTATCCACTTGGCTGCCAAGGAAAGTACCGGGCAACAGCCATGAATGGCTTCCAGAAAGCCTAGCTAACAGGAACCAGCTGTGGCTACACATACACAAGAGGTATCCAAATGTCCCTTCTCATCTTCCACATTCCTTGTCTTTGTCCCAGGGGACCATTTCCCTCTCAGCCCAGGATTCTGAGGTTCAGGGCAGGCCTGGCAGTGCTAAGGCTGCTGAAGGTAGTCTCCCAAGGCTTATTTCTGAGGCCGACTGAGTCTCCGGAGTTTCTTGAGTTGACTGAGCAGCTCAGAGATAAAAGACTGAAAGAGAAACAGGGATGAGATCAAGGAAAGGGGTCACGCCCACCCACCACAATGCTCTTCTTAATCTCCCCGGACCCCATGTCTCCAGAGCTGGGGAAGGTGAGAAGGACCTAGCGCTAAGCCTTCCTCTCAAATACTCCTCTTCATTAGCTGCCTCCCCTCTAGGTCCCGCTTACCCCCAGAGCAGCAGAGCATCCCTTACCTCTGTGGGGCGGGGGCAGTTTTGGAGAAGAGCCTGGTGGAAAAGAACAAAGAGTGAGTCCCTGAGCCACAGAACTTTCCCACAAGCCTCCACTCAGCTTCCCAGGAATCCTCTCCTCTGAACTCGTTCTCCCCATGCCACTCAAGGAGGCAAAACCTGAGTTCCTGGGCTCCTCCCTCTCTAAGCTCAGCTTCCATTCCCCAACCCCAGGCCCACATTCTACCTCCAAGTGAGTCTTCTGTTCCTCTGTGGATAGTTCCATGAGAGCTTCCAGGTCAATCTCAGGCTCAGGAGGAGTTGGTTGACCCTGTTTGGGAATCACATGGGGCTCAGAGGGGCCTGGCTAGCTGGTGCTGGAGTGAAAGTTACTGTCGGGCTCACCCATCTCCTACCCTACTTCCATGTTCAGTCTGTCTCCTCACCTTACTCAGACCACATGTTCATTCTGCCATTCAATACTTACTGAATACCTACTATCTTCTATCTGAAACAGGGCTAGGGTTCTTTAAAAAGAGTGCCTGTTCGGGACACCTGGGTAGCTCAGTAGGTTGAGCATCCAACTTCGGCTCAGGTCATGATTACACGGCTCACGAGTTTGAGCCCCACGTCGGGCTCTGTGCCGACAGCTCAGAGCCTAGAGCCTGCTTCAGATTCTGTCTCTCCCCATCTCCCTCTGCCCCTACCGTGCTCACGTGCTGTCTCACTCAAATATAAATAAACATTTTTAAAAATTAAAAAAAAATAAAAAGAGTGCCCGTTTAATTTCAAAGGTGTATGCATGTTGTTGGTAAGGATCTAAAATGGTACAGCTGCTTTGGAAAACAGTTTTGCAGTTCTTTTTTATTTGTTTGTTTTGAGAGAAAGAGGCAGGGGCAGAGGGAGAGGAGCTAGAAAATCTTTTTTTTTTTTAATTAAAAAAAATTTTTTTTTAATTTTTGAGAGAGAGACAGAGCATGAGCTGGGAAGGGTCAGAGAGAGAGGGAGACACAGAATCCGAAGCAAGCTTCAGCCTCCAAGCTGTCAGCACAGAGCCCGACATGGGGCTTGAACCCATGGACCGCAAAATCATAACCTGAGCTGAAGTCGGATGCTCAACCAACTGAGCCACCCAGGCACCCCAAGGAGCTAGAAAATCAAGCAGGACACCCACAACTGTGAGATCATGACCTGAGTTGAAATCAAGAGTCGGATATTTAACCAACTGAGCCACCCAGGCTCCCCTGCAGTTCTTTAAAATGTTAAATATAGAGTTGTCACCTGACCCAGCAATCCTACTCCTAGGTCTACTCCCAAGAGAAATGAAAACATGTCGACACAAAAGTTTGCATGAATGTTCATAGCAGTATTATTCATAATAGCCAAAAGGTAAAATAATACATATCTCCATCAACTGATGAAGGGATAAATAAAATATAATGTAGCTATACAATATTGCTCAACAATAAAAGGAACACAGCATTGATTCAGACTACAACATGGATGAACCTTGAAAACATTATGCTAGTGAAAGAAACCAGTTACAAAAGGCCACATATTATGATTCAACTTGTGTGAAATGTCCAGAATAGATAAATCCATAGAGACACAAAGTAGATTAGTGGTTGCCTAGGGCTGGGAGTGGTGGTGGTAAGGAATGAGGTATGACTGCTAATTGGCACAGGGTTTCTTTCTGGGGTGATAAAATGTCCTAAAATTAAGTTGTGGTTGTATAACCCCAAAGATACTTAAAACTATTGGAAGTATACACTGCAAGTGAGTGATTGTATGGTAATGTGAATCATATCTTAATAAAGCTGTCTTTAAAAGTTATCACAGTCAGGGGCACCTGGGTGGCTCAGTCGATTGAGTGTGTGACACTTGATTTCAGCTCAGGTCATGGTCTCATGGTTCATGGGTTCGAGCCCTACTTGGCATTCTCTCTCCCTCTCTCTCTCTCTCTGCCCCTCCCCTGCTGACACATGCATGTGTGCTCTCTCTCTCAAAATAAATAAACTTAAAAAAACAAAAGTCAGTGAAATAATTCAAACAATACAGAGTTTATAAAATTGAAAATGAAAGAAGCTCAAGGGAATGAGAAGACAAGCTACAGACTGGGAGAAAATATTTGCAAAGGATGTATCTGATAAAGGACTATTGTCCAAAATAGACAAAGAACTCTTGAAACTCAAAAGTAAGAAAGGAACAACCCAACTGAAAAATCGGAAAAGATATGAACAGATACCTCACCAAAGAATATATGCAAATGGCAAATAGGATATGAGATGTTCAACATAATATGTGAGTAGGAAATTGCAAATTAAGACAACAGTGAGATACACTACATACCTATCAAATTGGCAAAAAATCCAAAATGCTGACAACACAATGCTGATGAGGATATGGAACAAGGGGAACCTTCATTCATTGCTGGTAAGAATGCTAAATAGTACAGCCACTTGGGAAGACATTTTGGCAGTTTCTTACAAAACTAAACACACTTTTACCATATGATCCAGTGATCAAGCTCCTTAGTATTTACCCAAGTGAGCTGGAAACATATCCATATAAAAACCTGCATAAAGATGTTTATAGCAACTTTATTCATAACTGCCAAAATTTGAAAGCAACCAATACATCCTTCAATAGGTAAATGGATAAATCAACAGCACACCCAGCTGATGGAATTATCATTCAGCACTAAAAGAAATGAGCTTCAAGCCATGAAAAGACTAAATGAACTGCAAACACATGGAATAAGTGAAAGAAGCCAATCTGAATTTGGCCAAACATATTGTATGATTCCAACTATACAACATTCTGGGAAATGCAAAACTATGGAGACAGTAAAAAGATCAGTTGGAATAATGGGGAAAGTGGGATATATAGGTGCAGCACAGAAGATTTTTAGGACAGAGAAAATACTCTGTATGATACTATAACAGTGGCTACATGTCATCACACATTCATCCAAACCCTTAGAATGTACAATACCAAGAATGAACCCTAATACAAGCTATGGACTTTGGGTCATTATAATGTGTCAATGTAGGCTCATCAACCATAACATTGCACTGCTCTAGTTAGGGAATGATAATGGGGGAGGCTATGCATGCGTGGGGACAGGGGGAACATGAGAACTCTCTGTTCAGTCTTCCTGTGAACCTAAAACTGCTTTAAAAATTAAATCTAGGGGCACCTGGGTGGTTCAGTCAATTAAGCGTCTTGACTTCAGCTCAGGTCATGATCCCGCAGTTCATGAGTTCTAGCCCTGCATTGGGCTCTGTGCTGACAGCTCAGAGCCTGGAGCCTGCTTCAGATTCTATGTTTCCCTCTCTCCCCCTTCATACTCTGTCTCTCTCTCTCAAAAATAAATAAACATATTTATTTTATGTCTATTTTAATAAGTCTATTAAAAAAAAAGAGATGTGGGACGCCTGGGTGGCTTAGTTGGTTAGGTGTCTGACTTCAGCTAAGGTCATGATCTTACGGCTTGTGAGTTAGAGCCCCGTGTCAGGCTCTGTGGTGACAGTTCAGACAGAGCCTGGATCCTACTTTGGATTCTGTTTCTCCATCTCTCTCTGCCCCTTCCTTGCTCATGGTCTGTCTCTCTCCCTCAAAAATAAATAAATATTAAAGAGAGAGAGAGAGATGTGAACTCAATGGCCAAGGTTTAATAAACTTGTGATTTTTTACTGCTTTATCAAGGACTTTTTTTTTAAATATGAAATTTATTGTCAAATTGGTTTCCATACAACACCCAGTGCTCATCCCAACAGGACTTTCTTAAGTGAAAGTGGCATGGTGATAAAGAACATGACTCCTAGCACAGGTTGGTGCCACTTTTTTTTTAAAGTCTGTTTGTTTGTTTGTTTATTACTCTCTACACCCAACACGGGGCTCGAATTCATGACCCCAAGATCAAGAGTTGCATGCTCCACCAACTGAGCCATCCAGGTGCCCGTGGTGCCACTTTCTTGATTCACACTGAGAGTCACCATTGTTTTTGCATTATCAGTACAAACGTCAACATAGTGAAAAAGGCAAATGACATCTCAATATTACTATGAACATAACCAGGAACCCTCTGAAAGGGTCTTGGAAACCCCCAGGGTCACCAGAATACACTTCAACTGCTGCCTCATTCATTTTTTTACTGGGTTCAGTTTTTTCTTACTGATTTAAGAAGTCTTTTTTTTTTTTTTTCAACTAGATTAGCCCTCACGTTCATTCTACATATGATGGAAATTTGTGTGTGAGGAAGGGATTGGGGAAATATATGTGTTTACATATAGCTAAATGTTTATATGTAGCTAAATGTAACTAATCGTCTTTTCCAGTTTGGGGGTTTAATTTTTTTTTAATTTTATTTTAGAGAGAATGCAAGCAGGGAAGAGGGGCAGAGCGAGAGAGAGAATCTCAAGCAGGCTCCACACTTAGCACGGAGTCCAAGGTGGAGCTTGATCCCATGACCCTGGGATCATGACCTTACCTGAAGTCAAGAGTGGGACACTTAACCAACTGAGCCACCCAGGCACCCCTTCAGTTTGGGTTTTGCCATTTCTTCTCCTTCTCCTTCTTCTAATGCTTAGCAAGTTCTTCTCATATGGATTTGAATAAATATTTGATATTCACTTTTACATTTTCTAGAGGTTTGATAATTTCACCTTTTCCTTTTGATTATTTAATCCTTTTTGACATTGTTTATTTATTGATTTTTGAGAAAGAGAGAGACAGAGACAGAGAGAAACAGAAAGACAGCAAGCAGGGAAGAGGCAGAGAGAGGAGAAGAGAGACAGAATTCCAAGCAGGCTCCATGCTGTTAGTGCAGAGCCTGATGCAGGGCTCAAGCCCACAAGCTGTAAGATCATGATGTAAGCCAAAAATGAGAGTTGAACACTCAACCGATTGAGCCACCCAGGCACCCCTGATTATTTAATACTTCAAGATCTATTTACTCAACAAATACATGTTCAGTGACTACTGTTATTAACCTGGCACTATGAACTTGGGAGCTTCAGTGAACAAAACAAAAATCTTGTCCTCAAAGAGCCCACATATTAGAGGCAGTCAAGAAGACAAATAGATACATATATAATAAGTACTTAAGCTGTATAATTTGTTTAACATTATTTGCGGGACTTTTTAGATGATGGAAATGTTCCATATCTTGATTGGGGTAGTAGTGGTTACATATGAAAAAGTGCATCCCAATGTACACGTCGAATTTTATTCTGTCAGTTATACCTCAGTGAAGTTGATATATATATTTTTTTAGGTTAAGAAAAAGGAAAAAGAAGCCTCACCTGCCCTCTCCTTCCTCCAACTGCCAACAGGTAACCACTGTTAACAGTTTTAGTCCTCCCATGCCTTTTTATTTATTTATTTATTTATTTATTTATTAAAAAAAATTTTTTTTAACGTTTTATTTTCTTATTTTTGAGACAGGGAGAGACAGAGCATGAACAGGGAGGGTCAGAGAGAGGGAGACACAGAATCCGAAACAGGCTCCAGGCTCTGAGCTGTCAGCACAGAGCCCGACGCGGGGCTCAAACTCACAGACCACGAGATCATGACCTGAGCCGAAGTCGGCCGCTTAACCGACTGAGCCACCCAGGTGCCCCTATTATTTATTGTTTTAATGTTTATTTATTTATTTCGAGAGACAGAGAGAGAGAGAGACCATGAGTGGGGAAGGGGCAGAGAGAGAGAGAGAGAGGGAGAGAGAGAGAGAGAGAGAGAGAGAGAAAGAACCCAAAGTAGGCCCGGTGCTCAGTGCAGAGCCCAATGTGGGGCTCCATCTCACAAACCATGAGATCATGACCTGAGCTGAAATCAAGAGTCGGATGCTCAACTGACTGAGCCACCCAGGTACCCCTCCATGCCTTTTAAAAAATAAATAATGCTAGGGTTCTAAGTTAGCTCTTTCACCCTAAGCTCTAGGCTTTCCTTTTTGCTTGCTTGGTTTCTAGCTCATCTGGTTCATCCTTCATTCATTTAATGCATATTTGTTGAGGGCATGCTATGCACCAAGTATTGTGATAAGTGCTGGGGCCATAACAGCAAGACAGACAGACATAACCCTGCCCTTGAAAAGCTTATAGTCTCCTGAAGGATATAGACAAGTGAAATGGCAGTTATAATACAGAGCGATAAGCACTCTGATGAGATACTTTGAGAACACAATGGAAAGGGAACATAACCAAGCCTGGGATTTAAGAAGGCTTCCTGGAGGAAGTGACCTCTAATCTGAGAACTGAAGGCTGAGTGGGAGTTAACCAGATATTTATTCTTAGTAACAGGGACTGAACTTATTCTCCCAAAATAAGTAACCAGAAAACTAGGGGTGCCTGGGTGGCTCAGTTGTTAAGCGTCTGGCTCTTGTTTTCCGCTCAGGTTGTGATCTCATAGTCGTGGGTTCAAGTCCCACAATGGGCTCTGTGCTGACAGCACTGAGCCTACTTGGGATTCTGTCTTCCTCTCTCTGCCCCTCCCCGACTCGTGTTGTCTCTCTGTGTCAAGAATAAACATTTTTTTTTTTAAAGTAACTAGAAAACTAGAATATATATGAACAATGTTTTCAATCATTGGACAAAGGTTGCTCAGGACTACCTAAGAGAGAAGGGAAACAGATGAGACAAACTCTGTAATTGCCCTGTATTTCTTCCTAGAGGCAATTTCCAGACCACAGAGCAGAGAGGGAGGTCCCAAGGAGAGCACAGTGGTCTTGCGAAATTGATAGGACAGAGATCAGAGTTCAGGGTTGAGGTGGCTGGGAGTTGCTAGACAAAGTTCTGGAGAGGAGGATGTTATGAAAAGAGACCTCCAGAAATCTGCATAAAGGTTCTCTTGAGTCTTTGCTGAACACAAGACGCACATTCATAGGATAAAGCCTCACAAGCCCAGGTACTATGAGGCACCAAAGGCACAGAGATGAACAGTTCCCAGACCTCACACAGGACTGGGAGACAAATCAAGTTCCATCCAGTCAGAGTGGACAGTCATCACTGATCATTTAGGCATTCAGTAGAGACCTCAGAAGGGCCATACTTGACTGGGGGTTAATTTATTCTCTAGATTAAAGGATACTCTAGACTCAATGTAGCTTAAAAATAAGCTTCAGAAGGATCAAACTGAGCCACAAGTAACTAAACTGCCTATTAAAACAAGCCCCAATGCTTTAAAGGAAGAAAAAAACATCCAGTCAGTCAGTAACATGAAACTCATAAAATGTCCAGTATCCAGTCAAAAAAAATCACTAGTCATACCAGAAGCAGGAAATATGACCTATAACCAGGAGAAATATCAGTTAATAGAAGTAGACACACACACATGACAGAATTAGCAGATGAAGAAACCATGAACATACTAATGAGAAAAATGAAATCTATGAGAAAAAAAAAAACAAATGTGGAGCATCCAGAGATGAAAAATACAGTATTTTAAATGAAAAACTTACTGGATGAATGGAGGTAATGGCATATTTGACGTTGCCAAAGTAAAGATCAGTTGAACTTGAGGATACAGAGACAGAAACTAGCCAAAATGAAACACAGAAAGAAAAAAACCTGGGGGGGGGGGCAGGAAGAAGACAAAAGAGTCTTGGTGATCTTGGTATGATATCAAGTGGTCTAACACATGTGCATTTGGAATTCCAGAAGGTGGAGAGTGGGGCAGAATAGTAAAACTGCATTCCAACTATTAGAATTCTACCTCTAAAAAAAGTATTAGTTTGACTCCCAAAAACCTTTTCATATCAATTATGATATTAATTACACGTATTTTGGATATAAGGTATGTATATGTTACTGAGAGTCAGATTACCATTGCAGTCCGGAGCTGAGAATATGGGCTGATATCATAATCCAAATATTCTTTCCTTAAAGTATTTTTTGAATTCTCAGAAATGAGTGGATATATCAAACAACCCCTTCTGAGATGAACAAGTATGGTAAAACTGTGAGTCGATATTGCATGAAGTGGTTTCCTGCCAGACGCTGCCTGATCTGACTCCTTTCTCGCTTTCACTCCATGTTCCATCCCTGTACTCCTGATCTCTCTGCCATGGGAACCCGCAACGAAGTAAGTCTCAGGGATGAGCTAACAAGTGTTTGTTTCACATATTTGTTAGCGATACTTTTTTAAAGTTGGAAATCTAATAGATTGTTTCTTAAAATGTCACCAAATCAGAAGGGCTGCCTGCATCAAAATGCCAGTTGCCACCAGGAAAAGATAGTGTCATAGAAGCTATAGGGAAGGAATGTTTCTTTTTGGAGGGGGCGTGGGGAAGAACGTTTCAAAACTCTAGAGTGGTCAACAGTATCCCCTGCTGATGTGTACATTAGATTTGGCCCCAAGGCAGTGATTGGTGACCTTGGCAAGAGCTCCCAATAGAATGGTGGGAACAGAAGCCAGGTTTCAGTGGTTTGAATAGTGAAAGGAAGGGGAAAGGTAAGTAAAGGATGTGAGTGTGGGGGCACACGGGTGGCTCAGTCAGTTAGGCATCTGACTCTTGATCTTGGCTCAGGTCATGATCTCACAGTTTCTGAGTCCAAGCCCCAAGTCTGGCTCTGTGCTGACAGCACGAAGCCCACTTGGGATTCTCTCTCTCTCCCTCTCTGCCCCTTCCAGGCTTGTGTGCTCACTTTCTCTCCCTCTCTCTCAAAATAAATAAATAAACATTTTAAAGAAAGGATGTGAGTGTGGACAAACTTTTAAGAAGTCTTGTCGTAAAAGAGACATGGAATCATGGGTGGGATCGGGGGGGGCATATTGTTGGGCAAGTCTCCTTAAATTTTTGTAATGTTTATTTATTTTTCAGAGAAAGCGGGGGGGGGGGGGGGGGGGGAGGAGCAGAGAAAGAGGACGACACAGAATTTGAAGCAGGCTCTAGGCCCCTAGATGTCAGCACAGAGCCCAACATGGGGCTTGAACCCACAAACTGCAAGATCATGACCTGAGCCAAAGTCCGTAACCAACTGAGCCACCCAGATGCCCCAAGAGTCTCCTTAAAATAGAACAAACTCATGAGTGTTTACATCCTTCCTTAGAAGCCAAATCCACACTCCACCTCTGGACAATAGGAGCTCTAGGGCCCCAAGTCTGTTTGTTTTGTTGAACCCAGACTTGGTTCCTCTGACGACAACAGAGCTGGTGCATACCCAGTGAGATGAGACGGGGCCCTCCAACAAGGTAAGGTTGGAACCCATTAAACCAAACTAAACAAGTAGTGATGCATCCCTGGAATAATTCCCAGCAGTTCTATCCAAGGTGGGCATGTCGAGGAGAGCCTGGTGGGTGGAGACAGACTCTATATGGGTAGAAGTGGGGCAAGGTAAGCCTGAACACCGTTGCCTCCATCTCTGCCTAAGATGACCAGCCACCTGGGGCTTCCCCAGGCACTTGGATGCTTCCTGCTGAAAAGTGCTGGGATTGTGAGAGGAACTGCCACCTGGCACCTTTGGACAATTGTCATGGCAACTGCAGGCCAGGTATTTTATTTCGGTCATTGCCTGGGAGTGGTCCTCCCACGTATCCTGCTTTCAAATGTGATGAGCTCATTATTGTACAGCTTTCCCCCCTGCACTGATCTTACAAAAGCAGGTTCTTTGTCTAGTGTCTTTCTCCAGTGCCTGGAAAAATTTGCTCTGAGGTGTCTGAAATATGAGACTTTTTGTGCAAATGTACCACAATCTGAAAGTGAAACTGTTCCAGAGAGGGAGGGTGCCAGCAGGATAGAAGGGCAGTAGAGGTGTTCTCCAAGGGCAAAGCAGACGCAGGCCAAGAACATGTGCCTCTCCTGCTCACAGTTCCAGGGCATCTCCCTACACTGAACAAGTGAGCCCAGAATGCCGCAGGGGACATGGTCGACACCTGGGCCAAACTGATACATGACCCAGTGAGCTTCACAAGACAGCCTGGGCCACATGCATCATTCTCCTCCACCCCCAATCACAGGGCCACTGACACAGCCCTTACCCGGAAGAATGACAAGCCCCTTGCTGCCCCAGAAACAAAAGATAGGAGCTGAGTCAAGAAGCAGAAGAAGAAAGGACCATGGTATGTGGACAAGACTCCTGATCTCTGGCTTGGTGCAGTGGTTCTCAGCCAGTCACATGCTAGAATTAACTGTGGGGCTTATTAAAAGACCAGTGCCTGGACCCCACCCTAGTAGATTTAAAGTCAGTTGAGGCACAGTCAGGTCATCCGGTTTTTTGTGAAGTACTTCAGGGCTGGAGAACCACTAAGCTGCCCGAGTAAGCGCCCAGGCTCTGCAGGCAGAGCTCCAGCTGCAGCTCCTGGTCTCCTGGTTTCCTAGTTGTATGACCTTGGACTTGTTACTCAACATCTTTAGGCTTCCATTTCCTTCAAGGTAAAAACATAGCTACCGAAGGGGGTTGTGGGGAGGGCCGAATGGGGTAACGCATGTCAAGTGCTGGGTGCAGTGCCTAACACAGAGTTAAGTGTTCAGAATGCTACCCTTGTTGCTGAAGCAGCAGTTGTGATTACTCTAGGATCCCGATTTTTAGTTATCTCAGGAGGAGGGTGCCACTTCTCATGACAAGAGAAAGCCATCCTTTTCACAGGGTGGAGTTGAGGGGAGTCCATCAGAGCCAGGGCCAAGGACTTATTCTAGTCCATTGCTGTCTGTTCTGAGAGGATGGAAATGTTCTATATGTGTGCTGACAGTGTGGTAACCATGAGCCACATGGGGCTACTGGGCACTTGAAATGTGGCTAGTGTGACTGAGGAAATGAACCTTTAATTTTATTTAATTTTTATTAATTGAAAGGCAAATAGCTACACATAGCTATAGTCCTGGACAATGTAGCCCTTGACACGTATGTGTGTTCGGGATGAGAGTAAGTCAAGACATGAAGTAAATAAAAATCGCTCTTGTATCTCATTTGAGCTTCACAAAAGTCCTACAAAGGAGCTATGACAGGCGTTGATAGGCTCATCTTGTGGATTAGGAAACTAAGTCTCAGGGATGTGAAAAGACCTGGCTCAGATTTTGAAGAAAGTTAGAGGTGGAGCCCAGACCAGAGGCAGGTAGGTTTCTGGACTGCAAATCCACGTTCACTTGTTGGGAGCAGCTTTCTCTCACATTGGCCCTCCGGCTCCTCCTGAGGTCTCCCAACAGGCTCTCTCCCAGGCCCCTGGTGGCCTCCCACCCTGCTGGTAGCACTCACCTGGAAGAGCTCCTGAATCTGCGCGTCCACCCACAGCTCCATCTCCAGCCAGCGCTGGAGCTGCCCCCGGTCATACTTCACCGTCAGCCGGCTGGGTCTCCGGGACCTGGGTACTTTGGAGAAGTCGGGGTGGGACTTTGACTCTGAGTCCGTGGATGACGTCCTCCTCCTCCCAGAAGTCCACTGGACCTTCTTACTTGGGTTCTCCCCATCAGGGCTGGGAGATGTGCAGGAAGTAGGGCTTGAAGACAGCATGGAAGGATTGGCGTGAGCAACAACCTGGGGAAAAACGGCCAGTCAGAGCAAGGGTGTCAGGGAAGTGAGGAGACGGAGAACAGAGGGAGAGGCCAGCAGGGAAGAAAGGAAGAAAGAGGAGGGAGGGCCAAGTCTCCGGGAGGGGTGGAGGGTCAAAGATCAACAGGACTTTCTCTGGTGCTGGGAATGCCAATCTTCTGGCTCTTAGCTGCCAGTGAGTGGCACTCCCGAGCTGTGCCCCAGCCCTCCTCTTGTGCAGCTGCCGTAGCCCAAAGTGATATAAATTTCAGATAAGCAAAGGTCAAGAGGGTGCCAATCCTCAGGAGGAAGAAGGGATCCTTGGGTCCTGAGGGGTGCAGGGCTCTGATTCAGTGCTCTATGGCTAGTTCTGGAACAGGACCCGAATCACACTCACCAGAGAGCACTCAGCATCTCATCTTCCTGGGACTAGATCCACCTGGGCCCTGAGGAGCTGGAGTCAGATGGATCCTGCAGGAGCAGGGTCCCAGGCAGGTAGGAGGTCCTGCTCAGAGTGTGGCACTGGTAGGGGCAGAGTCTCACCGCAGATAGTTACGAGGGATGGTTATTTCTGGCCCTCTTAGGGTCAGTACCCTCTTGTGTCTGGGTGTGTCTGAATGTGAGCTGCATTATGAAATATGTAGGGGAAGGGGTGCTCCTCTGTCAGCCTGGCCCTGTGCTTGCAAAGGTAAATTTATCAAGCTTCTCTCCCATGCCCGTTCCCCAGAGGCAACTGCTTAGGAAGCCATATTTTCATCACATGACCCTCCCCTGACTCAAGTCCTTCCTGACACAGAGGAAACCCAAAGACCTGCCTCCTCCAGGTGTCAAGACTAACAGTTTTAAACACACAGTACCTGCATTCTAAAGGAAGGGTATGTTTGTTCGTTTAGTCTTTTGCAACCAAAATATTCTAAAATTTTAGAAAAGTTACAGAAGAACACTGTAATTTTTTTAAAAGATGAACAGCTCAGAAGGACAAACAAATGAAAAATGAAAGTTTCTCTCCTCTCCCCAGTTCTACTCCCCAGAAGCAATCCCATCGACAGCTTCTGTTTTTTTTTTTTTTTTTTCAACGTTTATTTATTTTTGGGACAGAGAGACAGAGCATGAACGGGGGAGGGGCAGAGAGAGAAGGAGACACAGAATCGGAAACAGGCTCCAGGCTCTGAGCCATCAGCCCAGAGCCCGACGCGGGGCTCGAACTCACGGACCGCGAGATCGTGACCTGGCTGAAGTCGGACGCTTAACCGACTGCGCCACCCAGGCGCCCCTACAGCTTCTGTTTTTAATTCTCCTGTAATCACCATTATCCCTTTGTGTAATGTCATATATTTGTCCATTTTAGATAGCATCTCTTGTCTCCTCAATATGAATGATGGGTGATTCATCATCCCAGTTTATTTTCCACATTCCAATTTTTGTTATATGTATATTTTTCTTTCTTTTTAATTTTGAGATTTTTTTCATTTGAAGGTAAATCTTAATGCTATTAAATTTACAAATATGCTAATTTAAATGCCCAAGTATTTATCTAAAACACACATTGCAAACATACAAATATCTATTCTCTCCACATGTCAGAGTCCATTCATTTCATGGTTTGGAAATGCGGAGAATAGATTCCCTTAAACTGCAAGTCACCAGGTGTTTCTTCACAGTTAACGTTAGCAAAATTCATTCAAAATAGTAATTAACAATGACCTTCTTCTTTACTTATTAACTCTCAACCAAACACCTTCAAAACTGTATTTTGTTAAAATTTCTGTACTAAAACATAGAAAAACTGAACTACACAAATATTGAAAAGTTAAAAATTCCTTAATTTTTATTCCTGGGATTACTACCCAATTTACAGGGCAATATACCTCAGGTAAGGAAAAGAAAAAGAAAAAGCTACAACAGAAGACCTCAGAAATGTACATGTAATTGACACTACATTGCAATCATCAATAGCTGCACTTTTTGCCAACTGTGGCTATGACAGTCCTGAACACGAAGGGGTTCCTGTTTAAGCTGCAGGAACTTTTCTGATTATGGAGCATCTTTCCTTCTGTGGCAGATTTTTGCAGTTCCTCTAATGTACTGGGGACGACTGTCTCAAAGTAACCTGTCAGCTTTCCTGACAACAACTCGCTCGCTCTCCTGCTAAGAACTGTAGCCCTCTTCTTCTGAAAATTTTTAGACCCTCCTGCTACCATATCCACCACTTCCACCACCAGATCCATAACCACCACCATAGGGACTGCCCGAGCTTCTTCCACCAAAACTGCCCCCTTTCATGGGTCCTCAGCTTGGTTGCTGTTGTCCACTGTAATTTCCAAAGTCATTATAGTTCCCACGACCACCATAGTTACCACCTCCAAAATTTCCTCCTTCATTGTAACCATCATATCCTCCACCACCACCACCATACCCACCGCCTTGGTTTCCATATCCTGGTCCACCACCACCATAGCCTCCTCTGCTACTATAACCAGGACCACCACCACAGTTGCCACCATCACCTCCAAATCCATTGTATCCACCATCACCTCCTCCATATCTACCTCTGCGGCCACCACCTCCACCGTAGCCTCCTCTTCCACCAAACTTTCCTCCACGACCCATAAAGTTGCCAGATCCACCCCCACGACCTCTTTGTGATCCAGCAGACTGCATTTCTTGTTTGGAAAGGGCCTTTTCCACTTCACAATTATGCCCATTAATAGTGATGGTATTTCTGAACAATTTTATCAACTGTATCATGATCATCAAAAGTTACAAAAGCAAATCCTCTCTTTTTTCCACTCTGCCTGTCCTCCACAACTTCTATGGTTTCTATCTTGCCATACTTTTCAAAGCAGTCTCTCAAATTGTATTCTTCTGTATCTTCTTTAATACCACCGACGAAATTTTTCTTCATAGTTAGATGGGCACCAGGCTTTGCAGAATCCTCTCCAGAAACAGCTCTCTTTGGTTCCACTACACGTCCATCACCCTTGTGTGGTCGAGCACACATGGCTGCATCCACCTCTTCCACGCAAGAGTAAGTCACAAAACCAAACCCCCTGGAACGTTTTGTTTGGGGGTCTCTCATCACCACACAATCTGTAAGTGTGTACCATTTTTCAAAACGTTTTCATAAACTATCATCTGTAGTTTCAAAGCTCAAACCACCAATAAACAGTTTTCTCAACTCCTCTTGTTCCTTTAGATCATGGCCCTCCTCCTGGCGGTGGCAGCAACAGCCGGAGTCGGGCTGGGGGCAACTGGGTGGCAGTTTTACCTCCATCCTGAGACCAGACTCGTCTCTTCCAACTCGAGTTCAACACAGGATCTTGTTTATATATTTCTTTTTAGGTCTCACAGTAGTTGCCTTTACAATGTTGAGTTTCTGTTTCCAGGGTATCGATTTCAACCACCATACACTGCGTAAAGAGAGCTATAGATAAAGGCCAATAGATGAGTCTTTAATGATGAAAAACTTTGGGGCTCTAAGATGACAGATTGGGGGAGGTATGTGAGGGCTGGAGCCCAGGAAAATAGCCTGAAAAAGCCCAGACTTTAGAGGAAGACTGCCAGATGTGAGTTCAAACTCCGTTTTTTGCCCTGCATTGGTTTTATAACCCTCACATTTCACAACCTCTTTGAGTCTATTTTCTCATCTGCAACATGGGGCTTTGGGGGAGGAATAAATGAGTTGATAGATGTAAACATGATGTCCAAAACAGAGTCCCTTCTTAGTAAACATCCATTCCCTTCCTTTGCCTTGTCACTCTCCCTGCCTTCCTGGTGAGGCTCCAGGCTTCACGTCTGCCAAAGGGTGGCCCAGGGATTTCTCCACAGTGGCTTCCCTCCTGAGCCTCTTTGGAAGAGGGTGGAAATGAGTGGTAGGGAGGCCTCTAATATGCACCCTGTAGACTCAGCTGTTACTTTGATGACCTGTTACACATAACAATGGCAAGCATTATTATGATAGTTCCTCCATCCTATCTTCCTGAAGAGTTTGGGAGCCCTTTCAGGAAAAGGAACCAGATCAGAAGACTCAATGAGTTTTGTTCATTAACCTAGTCACTTAATAACAAAGATTTTATGAGCTCATCTAGCAGGCCAAGTGTTATGCTCAGTACTGGAGATTGGTGATCCAAAGAAACACAGTCCCTGCCTTCATGGAACTTAACAGTTTAGTGTAAAAATAAACAAATATTTATCAACTAATCAAATGTAAAGTTGCAACTGTATTTAGTTATCTGGAAAAGAAGGTAAAAGGTGCTATATTGAGGGTGTGACCTAGCAAGTGGTAGCATTTTGAACTGAGTTCTTAAGGATGAATAGGAATTAACTAGGCACAGGGACCAGCAGGAATGGATCTGGCAGAAGGCAGGGCAAATGCAAAGGTTCTGTGGCAGGAGGGAGATGTTGAGTACAAGGACTAAAAGGCCAGTGGGGCTAGAACAGAGAGAGGAGGGAGGAAATCGTGAGTCATGAGGCAGAGTGGGTAGAGGTATCTACACAGGGCTCTGTAATCCACATTAAGGAATTTTGTCTCTATCCTAAGAGTACTGGAAGTCACAACAAAATCTTATGTAATGGTGGTGGGGTAGGCTGACATATTCAAATTTAAATTTCCAAAAGACGGAGAATCAGAGAGTGCAAAAAGCCTGAAGGAGATCAGTTAGGAGGCCACTGCTGTAGGGCTTAACTGGAGGAGGTAGTGTTGTTGGTAGTGAAAAGGGTATAAAGGGACAGATTGGAAAGCTATTTAGGGGATCCTAGTTAATAGAACTTGGTGATGGATTGGGGACACAAAATATGCAAACTTCATAGACACCTACACTGCGACACAGACAGGTTCATGCATGGAGCCTCTGTGAGCCTATTTCCTCATCTGTAAACTGGAGGTTGTGGAGATTTTGCAAGAGCATGCGGCATGACTCCTGTGAGGCTCAATGGCACACAAATGAGTTATGCCCATTATTTATGTGTAAGGCTCCTTACTGACATTCTTCCATTTTTGCATTCACACACAGCTCACTGCCCTATGAGCATCACCATTCATCAATTAGTTTGCCTGAGATAAGGGAATCATGCCCCAAGATAACATGGAAAGAAAAAACCACAAGGACAGCAGGGCCACATCAGGGTGGGTAAACAAAGAGGGTGCTGCCCTGGGCAGAGGTGAGGGTGTCTGCCTTGCTCCCCTGGCCTGCCCTAAATCCAGTGGGGGGTATAAAATGGGCAACAGGAAGATATCATCAGAACTATGCTCTTCTTGGGGCTCCTGGGTAGCTCAGTCAGTTAAGCAGCTGACTTGGTTTTGGCTCAGGTCACGATTTCATGGTTCCTAGGATTGAGCCCTATGTTGGGCTATGTGTTGAGAGAACGGAGAATGCTTGGGATTCTGTCTCTCCCCCTCTCTCTGCCTCTCCCCCACACTCACTCTCCGCCTCCTCAAAATAAATAAACTTAAAAAACAAAAAGAACTAGGCTGTTTTTAAATGTCTCTTCTCTTCCTCCTCTTATTAAACATTTTTATTTATAGGGGGACCTGGCTGCTTAGTCAGTATAACACATGACTCTTGATCTCGGGGTCATGAATTCGAGTCCCATGCTGGGTGTAGACATTACTTAACTAAAAAAAAAAAAAAAATTTATTATGGAAGAAAAACATGTTCATTTTAGAAAAGTTTCTAAATTCTCTTTTCTTTTCTTTTTT
The DNA here is from genome assembly GCF_018350155.1 of Leopardus geoffroyi. NCBI lineage: Eukaryota > Metazoa > Chordata > Mammalia > Carnivora > Felidae > Leopardus > Leopardus geoffroyi. The sequence continues at coordinate 62,389,013 of NC_059337.1, read as the reverse complement.
TTAGATTTTATTTTTAAATAATCTCTACACCTAACATGGGGCTCAAACTCACAACCCTGAGATTGAGAGTCGCATGGTCCTCTGACTGAGTCAGCCAAGTGCCCCAACATTTCCAAATTTTCTAAAACATTAAAAATTCCTCACAATCCCACCACATAAAACCATGACTGCTAACTTCTGGCAAACTTTGAAAGTTTGACATTCTGGCAAACTTCTTCTAGTCTTTTTTCTGTGCATATGTAACATAGTTAAGAAAATGCTAATATACAATATACAATTATTTGGGAAACTTTAAAAACTATTATTATTATTCAAGAAATATGTTTAAAGATGACATGTTCATTGTAGAAAATTTTTAAATATAGATAAAGAAGAGAAGTATAAATGATCTGTTTGCTATGTTTATTTTTCCTTTTTCATAGAGCTTTGCTTGTTTTGGATTTCCATGAAATTAGATCATTTTGTAACATATGCAAGCCATTTTATAATTTTATATCTTTTGAATACTTATTAAGTAGTTTTAAATTTTTTTTTTTTAACATTTATTTATTTTTGAGACAGAGAGAGACAGAGCATGAACAGGGGAGGGGCAGAGAGAGAGGGAGACACAGAATCTGAAACAGGCTCCAGGCTCTGAGCTGTCAGCACAGAGCCCGACGCAGGGCTCGAACTCACAGACCGTGAGATCATGACCTGAACCGAAGTCGGACGCTTAACCGATCGAGCCACCCAGGCGCCCCCTTATTAAGTAGTTTTGTACATATCTTTTTTTAAATCTGCAGAGTTTTTCAAAATTTGGGCCATAAAAAAAATTGTAGATGACGACTCAAAGTAAGAAATTCATTTAATATCATAATGCATACATATATAAACATGAAATGAAATTTTTCTTTTTATTATTTTTTAAATTTACATCCACGTTAGTTAACATATAGTGTAATAATGATTTCAGGAATAGAATTTAGTGATTCATCACTTACAAATAACACTCCATGCTCATCCCCACAAGTGTCCTCCTTAATGCTACTTGCCTATTTAGCCCATCCCCCCACTCACAACCCCTCCAGCAATCCTCTGTTCGTTCTCTGTATTTAAGAGTCTCTTATGGTTTGTCCCCCTCCCTGTTTTTATATTATTGCTTCCCTTCCCTTTATGTTCATCTGTTTTGTATCTTAAGTTCCACATGAGTGAAGTCATATGATATTTGTCTTTCTCTGCCTGATTTATTTCATTTAGCGTAATACCCACTAGTTCCATCCACATAGTTGTAAATGGCAAAATTTCATTCTTTTTGATTGCCGAGTAATACTCCCTTGTATATATATGCCACATCTTCTTTATCCATTCATCCATCAATGGACATTTGGGCTCTTTCCATACTTTGGCTACCACTGATTGTGCTGCTATAAACATTGGGGTGCATGTGCCCCATCAAAACAGCATTCTTTGGATTCTTTGTATTCTTTGGATAAGTACCTAGTAGTGCAATTGCTGGGTCATAGGGTAGTTTTATTTTAAATTTTTGAGGAACTGCCATACTGTTTTCCAGAGTGGCTGCACCAGTTTGCATTCCCACCAACGATGCAAAAGAGATCCTCTTTCTCCACATCCTCACCAACATCTGTTGTTGCCTGAGTTGTTAATGTTAGCCATTCTGACAGGCATAAGGTGGTATCTCCTTGTGGTTCTGATTTGTATTTCCCTGATGGTGAGCGATGGTGAGCATTTTTTCATGTGCCTGTTAGCCATCTGGATGTCTTCTTTGGAGAAGTGTCTATTCATGTCTTCTGCCCATTTCTTCACTGGACGATTTGTTTTTAGGGTGTTGAGTTTGATAAGTTCTTGATAGATTTTGGATACTAACCCTTTATCTGATATTTCATGTGCAAATATCTTCTCCCATTCTGTAGGTTGTCTTTTAGTTTTGTTGATTGTTTCCTGCACTGTGAAGAAGATTTTTATGTTGATTAGGTCCCAATAGTTCATTTTTGCTTTTGTTTCCCTTCCCTCTGGAGACATGTCAAGTAAGAAGTTGCCGCAGCTGAGGTCAGGGAGGTTGTTGCCTGTTTTCTCCTCTAGGATTTTTGATGGCTTCCTGTCTTCGGTTTAGGTCTTTTGTCCATTTTGAGTTTATTTTTGTGTATGTTGTAAGAAAGTGGTCCAGGTTCATTCTTCTGCAGGTCACTGTCCAGTTTTCCCAACACCATTTGCTGAAGAGACTGTCTTTTTTCCATTGGATATTCTTTCCTGCTTTGTCAAAGATTAGTTGGCCATACATTTGTGGGTCCATTTCTGGATTTTCTATTCTGTTCTATTGAACTATGTGTCTGTTTTTGTGCCAGTACAATACTGTCTTGATGATTACAGCTTTGTAATAGAGCTTGAAGTTCGGCATTATGATGCCTCCAGCTTTGGTTTTCTTTTTCAGGATTGCTTTGACTATTCAAGGTCTTTTCCAGTTCCATGCAAATTTTAGGATTCTTTGTTCTAGCTCTGTGAAGAATTCTGGTGTTATTTTGATAGGGATTGCTGAAATGAAAATTTTCTTATGAAGAGAAACTTACCTTTATTTTGATATTTTTAACTCTATTTCATTTTATTTTTTCAAATGCTAACAGCAAGTCAGTTTGTTTTCAAGACTCACTAATGGATTCCAACCTCTTCTATTAGCAACAATTCCATGATACAGTTACTCAATCCCCTATCATTAGATATATGGATTGCTACCAGTTTTTTTGCCATTATAAATAGTACTGTTCTGAACATCCCTGTAACTATTCCTTTGTTAGCATTCCATGATTTTTCTTTTCCCTTAAGAGAAATTTCTAGAGGTGGGGCTACAAGGGTGTGTAAAATTTTAGGGGAGTTTGACATTTATGGTCATATTAGCTCTCTAAAAAGTTGTACCAAAGAAACTGTTTATAGTTTGATATCCTATTTTTTTCAGTTAACGAATTCGTTAGTCATATAAAGCTGCATAACAAATTATCCCAAAATTTTACAGCTTAAAACATTAAGTATTTATTTTATTTTTTATTTTTTTTAATGTTTTTTTATTTATTTTTGAGGCAGAGAGAGACAGAGCATGAACGGGGGAGGGTCAGAGGGAGAGGGAGCCACAGAATCTGAAACAGGCTCCAGGCTCTGAGCCGTCAGCACAGAGCCTGACGCGGGGCTCGAACTCACGGACCGTGAGATCATGACCTGAGCTGAAGTCGGACGCTCAACCGACTGAGCCACCCAGGCACCCCAAAACATTAAGTATTTATTATATCACTGTTTCAGCAGGCGGCTTGGCTGGCTCCTCTGGGTAAGGGATTCTCAGAAGGCTGCAAGTCAGGTGCTGGCAAGGGCTGTTGCACAGAGACATTAATCCCTTGCCACAAGGACCTCTCTAGAGGACTCCTTGCCACATGGCAGCTACCTTCCGCTAGAGCCAGGGCATGAGAGGAAGGGGGTAGGCAAGCAAGGTAGAAGTCACAGTCTTTTTGTACCCTAATCTAGGAAGTGACATGCCATGACTTTTGCTGTTTTCTATTCATCAGAAGTCAGTTACTAGGCCCAGCCACCCTCAAGGGGAAAAGATGACACAGGGCATGAAAACCAGAAGGGCTAGACAACTGGTGGCAATTTAGAAGTCACACTGGAATACCATGTGGGCATTTTTGCATCAGTATAATTCTTTTTAAATGCCCCTTTAAGAGGCGCCTGGGTGGCTCAGTCGGTTAAGCATCTGACTCCGGCTCAGGTCATGATCTCACGGTTTGTGAGTTCGAGCCCTGCGTCAGGCTCTGTGCTGACAGCTCAGAGCCTGGAGCCTGCTTTGGATTCTGTGTCTACCTCTCTCTCTGCACACCCACCCCACCAGCTTGCGCTCTGTCTCTATCTCTCAGAAATGAATAAACATTAAAAAAAATTAAAATGCCTCTTCAAGGCTATAGTAATACCCAAGAAGATCTGTCTCCCTTAAATAAAGATTGAACCAATCACAGTGGCCTCACCCTGAAAAGTATTGCATTACTTTCCCCAAAATTCCTTACCAAAAATTATTGGTTCTACATTATCAGGAGAATTCATGGGCTTTGACTTAGATAATTAAAATGGAAATTTATTTCCAAAATTTATTGTTTATGCGTTCCTGGGTTTCGTCACCAAAAATAAATACAATACAATACAATACAATACAATACAATACAATACAATAAAATGTATTGTTTATGATCACTAAATAATTAAAACTAAAATTTACTCTGTAAATATATTATCCTTCCATCTCAGTTATTATTGCCACATAACAAACCACCCCAAAATACAAAGACGTAAAACAAATACAGCCATTTATTTACTCCCAGTTCTGCATCTTGGGCAGGGCTTGGCAGGGGCAGCCAGTCTCTGAGGGGCAGCTGGACTGAGGTTAAGGATAGAAGATGGCTTCACACAGCTACTCACCTGGGGTGGCTTCAAGATAGCTGTACTCCTCTCTCTCTTCCTTCATTGTCTCACATCCTCCAGGGGCTTGCTCTCTTCAGGTAGCCTCTCGCTCCTGCAGGGGAGTCAAGCTTCTTTGTGTCACAACTGGTTCTAAGAGGGAAAAATGCAAGCCATGTGGCTACAGCCCAGAAGTCACAGGGTACCACTTCTGCATGTCCTGTTGGTCAAAGCAAGTTACAGATTCAAAGGGAAGGGAACACAGATGCCATCTCTTGGTGGGAGGAGCAGTGTGCATATACGGGAAGGTGAAGTAGGGTCTACCACCTTTGCTGGCCATCATTGTAGACGACCCACCACACCTACTGATAGAAACCACCAGATCATCATCTGAGACAAGGTAGTCAGTGTTCCTTTTCTAGCAGTGGTGTTAAGGACTGAATATTCTCACCAAAGCACCCAATCCTAAGAGTAATGGTTGGTACCGGTGATATGACACATAAGAATGAAGTCAGTAGCATAAACCCAGGCCTACTCTTCTCCAAGCTCACAGAGGGAGGGTGAGCCACATGGTCTAACAAAAGAGCTAACTTACCCAGACAGCTCCTCTTGGGCCTGCAATAAACAATTAGAAAACCATATCATCTGGAAATGCTTTGCAGGAAGGCATGGCAGAATCATGGAAAGGGCACAAGGCTGGCAGTCAGGAGACCTTAAGTCTGCATGTGGCCCTCTGCTACACATTAGCTCTGTGTCTCTGAACAAATCAAGGACAAGTCTCTGAGTTCAGTTTCCTATATGTAAGGGGAACACCCTTAGCTAAGCCCCTCAACAGGTTTAACACTCTTTGCTTCTCTACAAAGTGTACTTTATGAATCCATCCAGGGGACAGCTGGCTCTGTGCACAGTGCCAGAGAGGCTATGGGGAGCGGGGGGGGGGGGGGGGGGGAGGCGCGGTCACTAAGGGTCTAAACAGGTAAAGGGCAGATGAAGGCAAGGCTGGAGGAGACAACCTCACGCAGCGTGCAAGGTGGCCTGGAGTTCATCTGGAAGCTGGCACAGAGCTCAGAGCAAGGACAGCAATGGCAGTAGACAGAAGGGATAGGTGTGACCCAATACCAGAGAGAATGTCAGTACCCAGGAGCCAGCTAGATGTTTGCAGGGAAAGCCCAAGGAAAGGCAGAGGGCAAAGATAACTCCAAAGTGGCAGGGACAATGAGACCAGGAGAGAAAGGGGAGAGAAGAGCAATTTGGCGCTAAATATGACGAATGTGGAGACTGTCAGGATATATTTCTGGTCTTCATTGTGGAAACTCACTAAAGGGAACTTGGAAGATAACTTAAAAACTAGAAAGAAGAAAATGTTACCCCATATTCCCGCCATTCAAATGCCATTGCTTTCACCACTTGGGTGGACTATCTTAGTCTTTTTTCCTCTCATGTGTAGCTTTTCTTCTCAGTATGTAGGAAGCAGTATAAAGTAGTACAAAAAGTGTAGTTTTTGATGGCAGAGAGACTTGGAATAAAATTCTAGCTCTGTTACTTTTGGGCACTCATGGTATCAAATGTTTTATCTGCAGTAACTCATTTAATCTTCATAATAACCTCTGAGGCCCCACTTCATACACAAGGAGACCAAGGCACAGAGAGGCTAAATAACTTGCCAAAGGCCACACAGATAGTAAGTGGCAGGTGAGAGTTAAACCCAGAAGCCTGAGTCTAAAGTCCACATACTTAAGCCCTATCCAGCCCTGCCTCCCACTCTTCACTGTGAGCTCAAGGGAGTTAGTGAACTTCTCTGCAAAGTGGAAACTATTCTCAGAGTAGCTGTGAGCATTAGCAATTATGTCAAGTTGTGCCAGCATCTTAACTAAAGGGGGCTGCCCACCACTTGAAAATGAGTTTTTATTTCTAGCAAGCTAAATCTGTGGGCAGGGTAGAAGGTCCAGCTGAAGTTAGAGTTGCAAGTGTAGTAAAGCCCAGGGTTTAGGCGCTAAAACAATGGAATTGGTCTGCCTAGACTCTGATCCTCCCTCTGCTACCTGCTACATTACCTGTCTGAGCCTGTCTGTTCACCTGTAAAATGGGGATAAAAATAGTACCTACTTTCTTGGTTTGTTTTCAGTATATAGGGCAACCTGTGGGAAGTACTTAAAAACAGCATTTGGGCATTGTGAGTGCTTGATAAATACAGATTTTTGTAATGGTGTAGATGGATGTAATGATAAATCTATGGTTATGTCATGTCACTATAAAGTCATAGTCTCCTGTGTTAGTATTCTTATATGTATAAGGTATTGGGGGAGGCAGAAATCTGCTCACGACAAAACCCTTTCTCCCCAGTAACTGCACAATCTTTTGCTGCATTCTCAGCATAACATCATTGTCCTGTGTCCACCAGTGTGCGAGGGGCAATGAGAAAAAAAGCAGGAAATCCAGAGGAGGGGGACAGACCCACCCCTAACACTCATAATGTAACACAGACCCCAGATTCCCACCCTAACACTCATAATGTAGGCAGCTGAGGAGTGTTGCAGGTCATCCAGGAAAATGATCAAAGGGTGGCTACAGGACCTAGTAGGTAAAGCTGCTCTAGATGAGAAATTAGGAAGAACGTCTCACTGGGCGGGATTTGTTAGATCATCATGAAAAGGTGTGGAATCTCTTTTTGGGGAGAGCATTAACAAGGCCAATCTTGCTCTGTAAGAATGGTCTTTAAGAGGAGTTCTTCACTCGTGGTTTCAAGGAACCCACAGATCTGTGAAGGTCATTATCTCAATTACTTTGGTGAGCTGGAGCTTCTAGCTTCCAAGGATGGCATTCTACTGGAAGAGGACGACCAGCTCTTGACCAGGAGCACCCTCTTAGTGGGAGAGAAGAGGGAACCTGTACTCCAGGGAAGGAGAAGGCAGACCAATGAGAGCTAACAGGGACTCAGCTCTGACAGAGACCTGAATGTAAACCTCAGTACAAGGAAGGGCCTCAAACAAAATGGAACCACTGCAGGTCTAGCAGGGAAACCTGGAAGGAGGAAATCGCCTCAACTGCTCACTCTGGCAGAAAGGAGGGCTTCCCGGAGCTGGCAAGGGCGGTGACGCTGGAGCAGGCATCCGGGATTCCAGTTACCAAAGGTGCAGCCCCACAGCTTCTGGGATCTCTTCCCGCCACGAGATGAAAATGATTTCCCGAGGGCTGACGACGGCGGCAAGATCGTTTGCCGTTGGCGTCGGGCTTTGCCCCATTTCTCCTCCCCCAGCTCCTTCTCAAGCGCCTCAGGCCAGGAGCTGGGAATGCTGGCCCCGACCGGAAAGGGAGGCGGGAGTGCTGGACCCCCGAATGGACGACTCTGCTGCGGCGTCCAGGCCAGAGAACCGGCTGCACTTCTGGGGTGCGGGGCCCTGCCGTGAGGCTGGCCTCGGCGGAGCCTACGTAGAGCAGCGTCGAGGGGCGCCGCCCGGGGCCGGGCCCCAGAGACGGTGCCGGGAGCAGTCCGTGGGGAAGGGGTCCGGAGACATGGGGTGGCGGTGGCGGAGCGCGGCGGGGCAGGGCGGGCAGGTGGCGGCGCAACGGCAGTAGGCGGGGCCGGCGGCGCTGGGGTTAATGTCCGCCCCGCCCCGGCCGCACTGACTCAGTTTCACCAGAAACCCGGGGAGGAAGTGGCCGAGCCTCAGCGCACCCGGCACCGGGGCGGAAGCGGGGGCCCGAGCCGCGCAGGAAGCCGGGACCGGAACCTCGGCAGGGGCAGCCCCACCCCACTCACCTGCGCAGGTAACCCGGGCCCCGGAGCGCGAGGCGGGGACGGAGCGGGCTCGGAGCATGTGTGGCCCTTTGTTCTGCGCTGCTGCGTGTGCCCGGGTACGTGAGCTCCTTAGCCGTCCATCTGGGGGTCCGAGAGCGGCCGGGTCACCAGAGTGGGAGTGGGAGGGCTGGGCCCGCGTACCCTTCCTCACTCCCGGGGCCTGGGGTGCTCCCCAGCCCTCTTCTCGACTTCCTCTTGGCCTGCCCGCCTCCCTGGAAGTCTCCGGCTGATCCGGTGTGTCTCCTCCTCCGTCTCCTCCCCTCTCTCAGGTCTCAAGCACCCTCGGAGCCCAGAGGGCCGCACAGTGAAGGTGACCCCCGTGGGGAGGAGGGCAACGGCCCCGGGAAGGATGATGGCCCGTGCTCGCCTCTCCCAGGCCAGTGCCCCAGCAGTCACCGTGTGGCTCCTGTGCGCCCTCGATCTTTTGGGCACCGAGGCCGGGCCGCCGCCCGCGCCCCCCGGCGTGCCCGCGGGAGGCGCCTGCCTGGACCGCTTTACCGCCGGGGTGCCTGCCTTCGTGCTCGACACCGAGGCCTCGGTCGGCAACGGGGCCACCTTCCTGGGCTCCCCGACCGTGCGCCGCGGCTGGGACTGCGTGCGCGCCTGCTGCACCACCCAGAACTGCAACCTGGCGCTGGTGGAGCTGCAGCCCGACGGCGGGGAGGACGCCATTGCCGCTTGCTTCCTAATGAACTGCCTCTACGAGCAGAACTTCGTGTGCAAGTTCGCACCCAGGGAGGGCTTCATCAACTACCTCACGCGGGAGGTTTACCGCTCCTACCGCGAGCTTCGGACCCAGGGCTTTGGAGGTAAGTACGAGGGGACCCGGTTGGATGGATGTGGGGAGACTCAGAAAAGGCACTGGTAATGGAGTCCTGGGGGAGGCGAGCATCAGAAAGGAGTGAGGAGGACAGTCCCATTCAGCCCTGACTCCTCCTTAGAAGTGGGCAGTATAAACAGTAAACACGGGACAGGCTACTAGAGTGGGGAGGGGTGACATCCTAAAATCCAGACTCTAGCTCCCTAATTCAGGATGTTGAGTGGGCTGGTGCTCTGGGAAGTGTGTTTGGGAGAGAGAAGGCAGCTCCTCCGGATTCCCGGATTCCCGATTGCTGGCCCTCATATGCTAAGTCAGGGAGTGAGTCGTCTGGAGGCCACCTGGTGACTAGCTAGACACCCCTGGCCAAGCACTGTGCTAGGTGCCTTGAGGCCCTGTCAAGTGAGCCCGGGGAAGGATAGTCTGCTTCTCTGCTGCTGGGCTTGGGACTGGTTAGCATCTCTCTGCACCCCCTCTTCCCACCTATTGGCCTTTTGGTGGTATGGGGACAACTCCAAGACCCCAGATGCTTAAGAACAAGCCCAGTCTGAGGTTGACCCAAAAGAGGAAGGGGTGGTGTTGTGGGCACAGTAGCCAGAGGCTCTGGGTGGGGGTGAGCAGGGTTGCTGAGTGAGTCAGCCCACTGGTATGTATACCTGGTAGGGGAGGGATGTCAGCTGTCCAGGCAGGTGTGTGTGTACGCGGGTGAGCCAGGCAGGGCTCTCCCAGCTTAGGATGTGATAGCCAAGCTACAAGGTCTGCTCACCTTGTTTACTTCCAGGGATAAGGGCAAAGTGGGGGCTCCTCCTCCTCCTTGCTGGGACTGAGCAGTCAGCTGGGGTTGGGGCCCCTCCAGAGACCTTCGTTCCCCATTTTCTCTGTCTGATGTTCTGGCCAGGTGGGGCTCCAGGGCAGGGATGGGTCACAACTGATAACCTCTGTTAGCACTTTATAGTTTACTGATTGCTGTGCCACTTAGACTCTGACTTAGGCCTCATGATAACCACTTCTGAAAAGGGTGCTATTAGTTGTCATCCCACTTTTTAGATTAGGAAACCGACTCCCATGTTAAATAATTTGCCCAGCATTGAGGAGGGCACCTGTTGGGATGAGCACTGGGTGTTGTATGGAAACCAATTTGACAATAAATTAATAATAATAATAATAATAATAATAATAATAATAATAATAATAATTTGCCCAGGATAGCACTGCCCATAAATCGGAGACGTGGGACTCAATCCAGGCAGGATCTCCAAAAGTCCTATGCTGGTTTTCACACAAGGCCACGTTTTTGGTAGAAACCTAGCACTCTGACCCATGATAGCCCAGCAGATAGTAGAACCAGAGACTGGGAGCTCAGGGGCCAGGACTGGGCTGGTACTCAATCTGGGGGTGGTCTCAGTTCTGGAAAGAGGAAAAGGGACTTTCCAGCTTTTTCCTGGGCCAAACTCTCTCTCACGTTAGGGACCCACTCTTCTCCCCATCCTTCTTCCAGTAGCTCTCTTGGGTCTCTGAGGAGAGGTGGGATGGGGATTCTGGGTGGGGGAGGGGGGAGAGTAGGCACCATCTCTGGGGCAGGCTGGGCCACCTGAGTCCCACTGGGCCAGGGCCTGAGCCTGTTCCACAAGGAAGTAGCAGAGAGTGTAGGTGGTGATGACTCTAATTGACCTGAGCTTCTTGTGCCTTCCTGATCTGACAGAGAGTCCATGGGAGTTCTGCTCCAGGGCCAGCACCTGAAACTCTGGGGTCTGGTCGGGGAGATGAGGTGGATGGGGCCACAGGGTCTTGCCACCAGCCTTCCTCATTTGGAAATGCCCCTACCCTGGCTGGCTTGTTTGGCACAACACAGGGTGGAGTGGGAATTTCCTGGGTTATTTAGGGAGCTGGGTAGGGCGTGAACTGAGTGCGAGCTCCAGGCCATTTTAAGGGTGCTGCAGTGCTTTGGGGGTTGGGGGGAGCTGTTTGGTATCAAGGAGTCTGTTCTCAGCTGAGCCTGGCTAGAGGTTGGAGATGGGAAAGAGCAGGATAAAGTTATCTTGGAGGCTAGGGTGGACCAAGGCAGGCAAGGTGGGCACCTAGGTGTTCAGGGCATTTAAACCTTTGATTCATTTGATTCATTCATTGGGTTTAGAAATCAGGGTGCGTTGGCTTGTTCCCCTTTCCCTGTTTGTGGCCAATCTAGTCTAGATTCTTGTGGCCTCCCGAATACCCTGCTCCTTCCTTCTCTCCCCTTACTTGCCCTCCCCCTCTTTCTGTTGGAAGAGTGGCTTAGGAGGTGGAGTCTGTTTCCTGGCGATGTCCTGAGGCCTGGCAGCTGGGGAAGGGCTTCCTTTATTGCCACTCTGGCCCTTTGCTCTCTTGAGGGTGGGAAGTAGGGAGTGGTAGGGTGGGGCATCTGCCCCTTGCTCCTGGGGCCTGGGGCTGGGTGGATGTTGCTGGTTTGGCCCAAGGTGCATCACTCTGCTGTCCACTTCCACCCTGGGGGCTGGTGGGGCTAGCCTATCTGCCAGGTAGGTAGACTCCCAAGTAGTCTTGTCTTCGGCTGATTACTTTCTGAAAAATGCAAGGAGAGAGGCATGGGCGCCCCCCAGTTCACTGCCCCCATGGCTTTGTCTCTCAGAGGTCACCTCAGGACCTGCCCCTATTGGACCCTCTACTGAATGCCAGCCAAGCCCCCTGGGTACAGTTCGTCCCAGACAGGCACTTTTCTTTCCTGCTCTTCTGGTTTTATTTCCTCTCAACCCCTGCAACCCAGGTCCTCCTTTTCTCGTCCTTCTAGGCCTCTGCATCTGCATCTGACATGTTTGTGGACGCTCTCTCCTCCCATCCCTTTGCTGTTACTGTGTGTCCTGGTCTTCGCCCCGTTGGGTGTCACCTCCCCTCTGCGAGTCCCCCAGTGGCTCGCTTTCTCTGCCTCATCAAAGAGGAATCTCTGTGACTCAGCCTCCTACCAGCTGCTCTTATCTCTTACCTTCTCTTCTTCCTTTCAACTCACTTACGCTTGACATAACCTTCTGTAGAGCCTCAGTGGAGGACAGTTTGGCAATGTCCATCAAAACTGTAAATGGGGGCGCCTGGCTGGCCCAGTCGGGGGATCATGCAACTCTTGATATCGGTGTTGAGTTCAGGCTCCACATTGGGTGAAGAGATTACTTAAATAAATAAATAAATACATACATACATACATACATACATACATACATACATACTAAAAAAAAAAACTAAAAAATACAAACTTGTAAATGCACATAATCCTCAACACAGTTCCACTTGTAGGAATTCATCTTGTGGCTATACTTATATGTGTGTAAACCCACTTACCAGCCAGTTACTCGTTGTAGCATTGTTTATAATAGCAAAGAATTGGAAACAATCTCAATGTCTGTCAACACATCCTATAATTGTATGTGGCAGTGCTGTTTTAATAATAATAGTAATAATAATAATAATAATAATAATAATAAGCCCTGAGGCAATATGGTTTGGTTTTTAGTAGGGAAGGAAGAAGAAAAGAAAGAATCTAAGTCAAGAGGAGACTGGTGTACTGGTTAAATAAGTTGTAAGTTATGATGCATTCACATGAGTACTGTGCAACCAAGAAAGGGGGAAACTCCATGTTGCTATGGAAGGATTTCCAAAATACATTGTGAGAAAAACAGGAAGAAGAACTTGCATTCTTATAAATTCAATACTGTCTCTTGATAGTCACACAACCGCACATATAAAATAGAATGGTTGCCTCTAGTGAGAGGACCCTGGGAGGTTAAGGGGAAAAGGTTAAGAAAGGACAAGACTTAATACTACTCTTTTGTACTTGTTTCGGGGGGGGGGGGGGGGCAGTAGTAAGGTTTTTGGTTTTATTTATTTTTAACTTTTTTTCTTCTTTTTTTAATTTTCAGAGAGAGATAGAGAGTGGGGAGGGGCAGAGAGAGAGAGAGGGAGACAGAGAATCCCAAGCAGGCTCCACGCCATCAGCTTGGAGCCCAACGTGGAGCTCAAACTCATGAGCCATGAGATCATGGCCTGAGCTGAGGTCAGACACTTAACCAGTTGAGCCACCTAGGTGCCTCAAGATTTTATTTAAAGAAAAAAATTAAAAAAAAATAAAAATTAAAAAAATTTTTTAATGTCTATTTATTTTTGAGAGAGACAGAGTATGAGCAGGAGAGGGGCAGAGAGAGGGAGACACAGAATGGGAAGCAGACTCCAGGCTCCGAGCTGTCAGCACAGAGCCCGACGCGGGGCTTGAACTCACGGAACGCGGGATCATGACCTGAGCCGAAGTCGGCTGCTTAACCGACTGAGCCACCCAGGTGCCCCTCAAGATTTTATTTTTTAAGTAATCTCTACACCCAACCAAACTTACAACCCCGGAATCAAGTCTCATGCTCCACCAACTGAGCCATACAGGTGCCCCAACTCTTGTACTTTTTGAATTTTATATAATATATATGTATTACCTAAGTTAAAAACAACCCTAAGATAATGAAAAGCAATCAAAATCACTCCTCTAAGTAGGTGAGTGGACTGCAGCATGGTGTTTTATAAAGATCATGAGCTATGGAGTCAGATAGACCAGAGTTCAGATCCCTGCTCTGCTGTTCAGAAAATGAGTGACCCTGGGCAGGTTATTTAACCTCTCTAATGTCAATTTTTTCATCTGGAGAGGGGCAAGAATGCAGCTGTGGTAGGATGGTTCGGAAGGTAGGTGATGGAGATTCGTGGTCAGTAAACTTTCTGTAAAGGTTCAAATAGGAAATATTTTACACTTTGTGGCCCATATAGTCTCTGTTCCAGCTGCTCAGCTCTCCTGTTGTAAGGTGAAAGCAGCTGTCAACAATATGTAAATGAGTAGATGAAGCCGTATTCCAATTTATGAACACAAAAATTTGAATTTTAGGTACTTTGCTGTGTCACAAAATAAACTATTGGCAGCTTTGTTAATAAAGACAACTCCATACCTGTCTCCAGCTCTGGCCTGTCAGAAGTCCCCACGCACACTTCCACTACCTGCTGGTTACTTCCTAAGTGGTCTTCCCTGCTCAAGTTCAACTTCTCTATAATTGAACTCTAGGTTCCCTCTAGATCTGGTTTCCCTTTTCTCTGTGCCCTACTCTTCTCAGTTCCCAATGCCTGTCAGACACAGAAAGCTTCTCACATCCTCCCTTCCATTCCTTTAGCTACCCCTTTAATTCAGACGACTCCCTTCATGTATTCTGAACTGTGGCTCTGATCCACTCACCGGCCTCCTCTCTCCTTAGATGTTATTCCAAACAGAGGGATAGATAGCTGCTGCCCTGTGCTCAGGAGTGCCCCTGCTGCCTGGGCCCTTGGCCCCTCCCTATAGACTCCTGAACCTCGATCATACATCTAGGAGGTCAATGTCTGGTGCAGCTGTGGTGTCTAGAACTCTGTGCCACTGCTCATGGCCATGTCTGTCCCCTTCCTGTACCACTAGTTGTTAAATATTTAAATATATTTCTGCTGTGTCCACATGCTCTGGCCCTGCATTGAGGGCCCTTTATGGTCTGTCTCACCCAGGCTGGTCTCTTCAATGTCTGCCAGACTGGCCTTGCAAATTCCCAACTCCTTGCTTTGGATCATGTTTCCTGCTGTTATCAACAACACCGCACACTTCTCTACAACCAACCAAATAAAAACAAAAACAAAAGAATTAAAAAATCCTTTCTCACAGTGCCTGGGTGGCTCAGTCAGTTAAGTATCTGACTTCAGCTAAGGTCATGATCTCGTGGTTCATGAGTTCGAGCCCTGCGTCGGGCTCTCTGCTGTCAGCACAGAGCCTGCTTCGGATCCTCTGTCCCCCCCTTCCCTCCCCCCCCCACCCCCTCACTGCTCAGCCTATCTCTGTCTCTCTCAAAACTAAATAAACATTAAAAAATAATAAAATTGGGGCGCCTGGGTGGCGCAGTCGGTTAAGCGTCCGACTTCAGCCAGGTCACGATCTCGCTGTCCGTGAGTTCGAGCCCCGCGTCGGGCTCTGGGCTGATGGCTCAGAGCCTGGAGCCTGTTTCCGATTCTGTGTCTCCCTCTCTCTCTGCCCCTCCCCCGTTCATGCTCTGTCTCTCTCTGTCCCAAAAATAAATAAACGTTGAAAAAAAAAAAAAATTTAAAAAAAATAAATAAATAAAATAATAAAATTGGGGCACCTGGGTGGCTCAGTCAGTTAAGCATCTGACTTCGGCTCAGGTCATGATCTCACAGTTGATGAGTTCGAGCCCCATGTTGGGCTGTCCACTGTCAGCGCAGAGCCTGCTTCAGATCCTCTGCCTCACTCTCTTTCTCAAAAATAAACTTTTAAAATAATAATAATAATAAAATTATATATAAAAATTATATATAAAAAATAATATTAAAATTTTTAAAAAGGTTAAAAAAAAAAAGTCCTTTCTCCCTTCTCAAGAAAGCCTTCCCTATTTCTCTGACTTGCTGTGACCTCTCCCTTCTCTGTATGCCCACTTCCTTGTCTTGCACACACACCACATATTGCTTCATCTTGTTGGGTGTCTTCTCCCAAGTTGCTTCCTGGCGTTGGGTCTTATCTGCCTGGAACCCCCTCCAACGCAGTGTGTAATTTCCTATGGCTGCCGAAACAAATTACTACAAACTGGGTGATTCAAAACAACAGAAATTTACTGTCTTACAGTTCTGGAGGCCAAAAGTCCAAAATCCAGGTGTTGCCAGGGCCATACTCCCTCTGAAGACCCTCAGGGAGAATCCTTCCTTGCCCTTTCCAGCTCCTGGTGGCGCCAGGCAGTCCTTGGCTTGGGACTACATCACACTCCAGTTTCTGCCTGTCTTCACTTGGCCTTCCTTCTTTCTGTTTTCTCCTCTTCTGTCTTTTATAAAGACAATATATCATTGGATGGGGCCTACCCAGCTAATCCAGAATGATCTCATATGAAGATGCTTAGCTTCATTACTTCTGCTAACACTCTTTTTCCAGTTAAGGTCACATTCAAAAATTCTGGAGATTAAACACAACCCTATTTTCTGGGTCTACCCATTCAACCTACCACAGACAGGAATTCTGCTTTGTGCTTATTTCTCTCCAGTCCCTAACTTGAGACCGGAGGAAGCCTCAGGCACAGGCATTGTCAGGTTGAGGGAGGGTGTGATTCCCTCAAGACCCCTTATAATGGGAGGCAGAGTCTGTCTGAGGTGGCAGAGGCACCCTCCTCCTGTGGCTACATACTCTAGGACACCAAGTCTTGCCACGTTGCTGCCCAGGGGCTCTGTGCTTACGGTTCTACCAGGATGGGCTTCTCAGCAGCAATCCAGACCAGCAGAATGAGGGGTAATAGTGTTAATTACACATTTACTTATTTGGCTTTTCAAAAATATTGTTACTTTGATTTTTTTAAGCAATTAGCACAAGTACTTGCGTATTATAGAAAATGGGGGAGGGGACACCTGAGTGGCTCAGCCAATTAAGTGTCTGACTCTTGATCTCAGCATCCTGAGTCCAAGCCCCATGTTGGGCTCTGCACTGGGTATGAAGCCTACTTAAAATAAAATAAAATAAATAGGGGCACCAGGGTGGCTCAGTCAGTTAAGAGTCCGACTCTTGATTTCGACTCAGGTCATGAGCCCGAGTCATGGTTCATGGGATGAAGCCCCACTTCAGGCTCTTGCACTGACAGCAAGGAGTCTGCTTGGGATGCTCTCTGCCCCTCCCCCATGCGTGTGCGCGCACTCTCACTGTCTCTCCAAATAAGTAAACTTAAATACATAAAAAGAAAATGAGAATAAGCTCCTCTCCTATACATATTTTTCCCCTAAATGGGATCAAATGATACATGCTGTTCAGTACTTTTCTTCAAAAGTAGGTTTTACAACATTAAAAATATCTTCAGTGTAACAAAGACTATCTAGAGAGCAAGATGATGATTTAGTTGTGAGCTCTTGCCTGTACCCCATGCAGGCTGCTGAGTCCTAGGTTGGTTTAGGTGTGGCCCGTATTGCTCCCCACTTCAGGAGAGCTCTGGCCCATTCAGTGAGAATTGATCTTACCTTACCTTCCCCTTCAGGGTCCCGGATCCCCAAGACCTGGGCAGGCATAGACTTGAAGGTGCAGCCCCAGGAACCGCTGGTGCTGAAGGGTGTGGAGAACACAGATTGGTCCCTACTGCAGGGTGACACAGATGTCAGAATAGAGGTGAGACATGAGGCTGGCTCCCTGACCCCCACCTCAGCTCTCCAGGGTTCCCTTTCCAGGACCATTGTCCAGCCTGAGGTTCCAGATGGTTGGAGTGGATAGAAGCTGAGGATACATTTAATACCAAGTTCCTCTGCTCTCCCTATGGAGGTGGGGGTGTGGCTGGGAGGACTGGGACAGCTGAGGGACATCGGGGGGGTCCCAGCTTGATGGCTACTCCTGTGTATAGAAGAATGAGACGGACCAGGTGAAGCTGTGGGGACTCAAGGAAGGCACCTACCTGTTCCAGCTGACAGTGGCCGACTCAGACCAGCCAGAGAGCACGGCCAATGTCACAGTTACTGTGTTGTCTGCCAAGCAGACAGAAGGTAAGGGAGGGGACAGGGAGGCAGTACCTGGAGCCGGCCCCCTCTGATGATGGGGCCCCACAGGGCCCCCTCACAAGCTTTCCTCCCCTCCCCCAGAATATTGCCTTGCATCCAACAAGGTGGGCCGCTGCCGCGGTTCCTTCCCCCGCTGGTACTACGACCCCACGGAACAGATTTGCAAGAGTTTCATTTATGGAGGTTGCTTGGGCAATAAGAACAACTACCTTCGGGAAGAAGAGTGCAAGCTAGCCTGCCGGGATGTGCAAGGTGGGCCTTTACCAGGTAGCTTGGGGACCCTGACTTTCCCCCAGGGTATGTGGTCTCTCCATTGTCAGGACAGTGGGCTTGGGAGTCCT
Organism: Leopardus geoffroyi; assembly: GCF_018350155.1. Taxonomy (NCBI): domain Eukaryota; kingdom Metazoa; phylum Chordata; class Mammalia; order Carnivora; family Felidae; genus Leopardus; species Leopardus geoffroyi. The sequence continues at coordinate 62,371,066 of NC_059337.1, read as the reverse complement.
GCATTCCCAGCCCCCACCCCCCTACCCCCAATCAGCTCATCCCTGCTGGGACCTGGCCCTGACTCCTCTCACTTGTCTGTTTTCTCTCTCCCAGGCCCCTCAATGGACAGGCACCGTCCAGGTGGGCTTTGCTCCTTTCTCTCTTCCCCTCACCCCTGCCAGGTCATGTCTTTGCCCCTGTCTGAGCTCCTTTGCCCAACCCATTCCTGCCCTCGTAGGATATGGAAGGACCACAGGCACGCCACCCACTACAACCCAGCACCCTATCAGGAACTCCCCAGTTTGTGTGTAGGAGTGTTCGGGTGGGGGGTGCTAGAAGGGGAGCAGGGGACATGTCATAATGCTCTGCTGGGGTAGAGAAGGCCAGGTAGATGATGGATTCTGGTACTTGGTGACCTCTGCTGGAGCCTGACCTCACCCTCAACACCATCCCGCCCCATCCAGTGTGCTCTGGCACCTGTCACCCCACCGAGTTCCGCTGCAGCAATGGCTGCTGCATCAACCGCTTCCTGGAGTGTGACGACACTCCCGACTGCCCCGACGCCTCTGATGAGGCCACCTGTGAAAAATGTGAGGCCTGGGAGAGGGAGGGGCGGTGGGCAACCGAAGGGGAGGGCCTGGCCATTCATCCTGCACCCCTGCAAGACCCTTGTTTGGCCTGGGCCTCTGATCTTTCATCTTTGCAGACACCAGTGGCTTCGAGGAGCTCCAGAACATCCATTTCCCCAGTGACAAAGGTGAGGTCCTCCTCAGGTACCCTGGGTCAGGAGAGAGGCTGGCACTGCCATCCTTATTCACCCCTCCAGGATGCCAAAGGGGCCTGCTGTGTGTGCCAGGTTGCGGGTAGAAACCTGGTGGGCTCCTAGGCTCTCTTCGGCCTCATGCTTCCCATGCATCAGTCCTCCTCTTACCACCATGCCCGTATATCACTGAGGTGTTATTTACTTACCACTTTTCCTATAAATCAAATACATTTCTAACTTAATGTGTTAAAGGAAGTTTCACATCAGTAGCGTACATGGGAAGCCACTGTTACGTGCTACAGATTGATATTAACTATTACAATAACTATAATAAGACAACATTAATTAATTTCCACTAGACATTTGCCTGCCAGGGTCAGACCCTGAGCCTTCTTTGTTAAAAAGATAGACCATCCAGTGCTGGAGAGAAAACCGAGATCTTGATACAATTGGAAAAGCTGAAAGAAAATTGAAAAAAACGGTTACATGAGTCCATGTGGGGTATTTCTGTGCCTGAGACTGTTGTCCAGGATATGTGTGTTTCTGGGGCCCTGGAGGCCCTCACTGACTCTCAGCCTTCCTCAGCATGAGGTTGGTCAGGAGGTGGAGCCTGGTGGATGGTGACAGGGTGGCCCCCCATGGACTCACTCATCCTTTGGCCCATTCCTTACCCCCCAGGGCACTGCGTGGACCTGCCAGACACAGGCCTCTGCCTGGAGAACATCCCACGCTGGTACTACAACCCCTTAAGTGAACGCTGTGCCCGCTTCACCTATGGTGGTTGTTATGGCAACAAGAACAATTTTGAGGAGGAGCAGCAATGTCTCGAGTCCTGTCGTGGCATCTCCAGTGAGCTGGGCAGTGGGGGAGGGGACGGAAGATGGGGAGGGGAAAGGCTGAGCTAGAGCACTCAGCGCATCAGCAGAGTGTTGGAATGGGGGTGGGGGAGGATGGCAGTGGGCCGTCTGGGGCACCGAGGAGCAACTGAGTCTCAGAGCCTTTAGTACTGATTTGTCTCTCTCCTCATTATTTTGTAGAGAAGGATGTTTTTGATCTGCAGCAGGAAAACCCCATTCCTAATGTAGGTAAGCCCCATCTGCCCTCTCACCAATGAGTAGGTATCATCTCAAGGATCAACTCCATGTGATCGCCCAAACCTGTGTTCAGAAGGATCCTGAGGTTGGCTCAAGGGACGGAGAGCTACAGTCAGTAGTGATACCTGCCATGGGCAGAGGAGGGAGGCACCGGAAAGCGCGTGTCCTATGTTTGCGGTCAGAGTCCCAGGCCTTTCCTTGAGCTCCTAATGGAGCCCAGCTGCTCGTACGCTGGAGGTCTTTCCACACCTGGCATCCATTTGACTTGGTCCCCTCTGCACAGAGTGGGAGGTTGGGCATCAGAGCTGAGCAGGCCCCGGGAGCTCCTCCATTAGGCCTCTTTTTCCCCCCAGGCTCCGTGGAGGTGGCCATTGCAGTATTCCTGGCCACCTGCATCGTGGTGGTGGTCACCATACTGGGTTACTGCTTCTTCAAGAACCAGAGAAAGGGCTTCCACAGACACCTCCACCACCACCACCACTGCCACCCCCAACCCCCTACCCCTGCCAGCTCCACAGTCTCGACCACAGAGGACACGGAGCACCTGGTCTATAACCACACAACCCGGCCCCTCTGAGCCTGGGGCTACCTTGGCCTTTCACTCTAGAACTCTCACAGACGCTTTCCAGCTCTCACCTGGCCCTGCTTCCTTTTTGCCAAGATGGAAGCCTGAGCTGGGGAAGACTTTGGGGCCAGACCGCTCTAGCCTGTTTCCCAGGCCCACTCCTGAGGCCAGGCTCCAGCCCCTCTGGGATATGTCTCAGCTAAGCTTAGGCCTCTGGTTCCTGAGAAAGCTCCAGGGCCTGGGAGGAGCAGAAAACCTTTGAACCCAGAGTCCCACACACAGATGGACCTGTCTGCCTGGGATCTCAAAGAAGTTGAAGTTTTGTTTCCTGTTCAAAGCTGCAATGTCAGAAGCTGGAGGTCCCAGCCCTGCCCTTCAGACCTGGCCCTGCCACTACGCACAGTTGAGGGCTGGGGGTAGGACCTCCCTGTATATTTTGTGCTGTATAGAGTTCCTTTTTGTTTATTTAATGCCATGGGGATGGGTGAGAGGAGTGGGAAGGGGCTGCCTCTTCCCTGCCCCCAAGAGTGCACCCTGCAGAGCCTGATGCTCTGTATCCTCCCCACATGCCCCAGGGCTCTCAGGCATCACACCCCACCCATCCCCCTGCCCTCCACAGGCCCCAGTCCACCCACAGTGTAATAAAATAGTTGGTTCTGTGAGGCTGCTACCTCTGCTCTGTGGGCCAGGAGGACAGGGCTGCTGGGGGGAGATGGGACTGCCCCGTACAACCGGTTCAGGCTTTGGCCACCCTGTTCAGCAGGTTTCCCCACCCTTCCCGAAACTGCCCCAGCCCCTGAGGGTGGAAAGAACTGCCAAGTTTGACCACCAGAGGGGAGGGGTGAGAGGCTGTGCAAGAAGGGGGCCCAGGGAAGCTGCGGTGCTGCTGTGTAGCATTATTTCTTCCTGGTTTGAGCCTGTCAACAAGCCTGCTCAGTGGCTGGGGCAGATCCTAACTGCGGTGTATAGTGGAGGACCCAGGGGAGGGAGGGAGCAAAGGTTTGAACCCTGGTTCTTCTCCCTGTTCCCTCTGGTGTGGGGGCCCAGGTCACCCATCTCTCCTGCTCACCCACAGAAGCTTTGGCTTCTTTGCAGGAGTATAGCTGCTCCCCAAGCTCTGAGTTCCTGCCCAGGAGCCTTTAGTTGAGGCATCCCACTCCAGCTCACACCCCTCCACTTGTGTCAGCCAACTTTTGTTTGGTGCAAAAAAAAAAAAAAAAAAAAAAAAATCCTTTAATTCATCTTTTTTAGGTTTATTTGAAAGAAAGAGAACTTGTGTATGTGAGTGGGGGAGGGGCAGAGAACAAGGAAGAGAAAGAATCCCAAGCAGGCTCTGTGCTGTCAGTGCAGAGCCAGAGAGGGGGTTCAATCTCATGAACTGTGAGATCATGACCTGAGCCAAAACCACAAGTCAGATGCTCAACCAGCTGGGCCACCCAGGCACCCCCTTTAATTCATTTCTTCAACAAATTACATACTGAGCTTCTGTGTGCCAGGTACCGCCAATCTGATATTTGTCAAGATAAGCACATAGGAAGCACCTATGTATCTCAAGTCATTGCCTCAGCACACAGCCCTGTGATGAAGGTACTATTATCCCCGGTTTACAGGAAGCTGATTCAGCAAAGCTGAGTTCCCAGGGTCCTGGAGCTGGTACTGGAGGGCCAGATTCAAACCCTAACATGAATGTGGCTCCTGAGTCTAGTGTTACCAAAGAGATACTTTTAGATTGTAATAATTACTACACAGGAAAATAACACAGGAATGTGAGAGGTTGTAGGCTACCTTTAAATGATTGAGGGTGAATGTACATACTTGACTCATACAAGTGTCCAGCTCAATTGATTTCCATCACTGCACACACCCAGAAGGCAAGACCCAGATCAAGAAGCAGAACCTTCCTAGCATCCTTTTGATGGCTAACTCTCACACTTCTGTGTTTTTGTACCTGTTGTGCTCAGCCTGGACCACATCCTCCTTTCTCATCTTTCAGCCTAATCCTTACTCCCCAAATGCTCCCGCACACATCCAGGGAGGGGAGAAAACGCCCTGGCATCTGCTAACAGAACCCTGAGCATGGAGTGCCCCTTTCGCCTTTCTGTTTACTTAGCTGTCTTCCCTCTGGGTTGTGAGCTCCTGGAGACAACAGATGGTATCGTAATCTTCTCTGGGTCTCCATCACCCCACATCCCCTCCATGACCTTAGTAAATGGTAATGGATAGATGACAGGGGCGAGGCTTGCTACTGTGCTTTGGCTGATCCCATTTCATAGGCCATTCGTCCATCCTTCGAGCCTCTAAATGGATTTGGCCCTTCTAGTCCCCCTAGCACTGGGGACAACCCCCATTATCTCTTGGATCTCCGAAGCACTTCCAAAGCTGAGGTGATTAATGACTCATTAAATGCTGTATCCCAATGCCTAGAACAGTGATCAACCCTTATAAATGCTTATAAGTGTTGGACAGAAAGGAACGTCCTCCTCTGAGGGAGGGATGGAGATGAAGTGAGAAAATGCTAAGCAAAGCGCCATCCCCAGTAAGATCTGGGATGGAGGGAGGAGTCAGCCAGGTCAGCTACGGTGCTGGGAGGAAGGATTGCACAGGGGCCGCTAGGGGGCACTTTCACCACCCAGCTGGTACTGGGTTTCACTGCAAAGGTTTGAGAAAAGGGTACTCAGTCCCAGGCAGGTGGCAGGTGTGAAGCAATGAAAGCAGAGACACAGTCCCTGCTCTTTTGGAGCTAACACTGTAGAGTGCCGGCAGAAGGAATGCAAATACTGTTAAAAAAAAAAATTGGTCCCTAAGCTGCTTGTGACTTTCCCGGCCATCCTCACCCAAGTGACTCCCTTTCTTAGAACTTTCACACCTCCATTCCTTTGTACAGGCAGTAGTATCTACCTCAAATGCCTCTTTGCCCCCAGGAAACCTCTACACACCCTGTGATGAAGCTCAAAAAGCCTTCCTTGTTTCTTCAGCCAAAGCCCATCGCTGTTCTTTCGGCTGCACACACATGGCCCATGGTAGTGTATGCCTGCCCTCATCTGGAGGAGGCTCCTCAGGGCAGGGATGGGGATGGTTTTTCTTTTTTCTTTTTTTCTTTTTTTAAATTTATTTAAGTAATCTCTACACCTAATATGGGTCTCGAACCCACGACCGTGAGATCAAGAATTGCATCCTCCTTGGACTGAGCCAGCCAGGCACCCTGGGGATGGGGTCTTATTTATCTTGTATTCCCCATGCCAGGCCCTGCTTGTGGATACAAGGTGTCCAACAAATGGCTGTTGAATAAAGCAGAGGTTGGTCAGGCCGTGGAAATCAAGAGGGAGGTTGAGAAATGGCTTCATGGAGGAGGTAAAAAAAGAGATGAGCAGGTGGCTGTGGGTGTTCCAGGCATAACAAAGTCCTAGCGAGTAAAAACCAGGCAGTGAAGATCACGGGTCTTGTTTTCATTGGGGATCAACAAGTTGCTCAGTTTGGCTGAAGCACTGAGAGGGAAAGCCGGGAACTTGGTGGGTAGAGACTACATTGATGAACACATCGGTGAAGACAGATTTGAGCAGGGGAAGGAGCAATTCAGACTCCGCTTTAAAGAATGGTTAGGTAAACAGGCCATATCACTGGAGGTTGGACCACAGGAGAGGGAAAGAGGGAGGAAGCCACACTAAGTAAATTGGGGCAACCTGTGTAAAGGATGGTAGTAGATGTGCAGTAAAGTCTAGTCAAAAAGTTGCATGCCGGCAGGGCACGTTGGTGTCTCAGTCACTTGAGCATCCGACTTCGGCTCAGGCCATGGTCTTGTTGGTGGTGAGTTTGAGTCCCGTGTCAGGTTTTGGGCTGACAGCTCAGAGCCTGGAGCCTGCTTCAGATCCTGTGTCTTCCTCTCTCTCTGCCCCCTCTACCACTCGCTCTCTCTCTCAAAAATAAATAAACATTAAAAAAAAAAAAAAAAAAGTTGCACGCTGGCAGCCAACCATGCTTTGACACAGTGGTTTAATTTTTTTGATTATTTACTAACATTTAAAAAAAAATCCACTTTTCTAGCTTTTGGGGAAAGCGTGGGAGACTGGCAATCTGGGACCCACATTCCTGCAGCAATCCAGGCACTGAGTTTGGGTCCTCATGAGCTGGGCAGGTACTAGTCCATCCAGAGCCCCCACCCAGGCTGCCGCTCCAGGCAGTCAACCTTGGGACCCCCATCATCTTGTCCCTTATAACCCAACCTCTCTTCCCATATTGGGAAGTTTTCTCCAAAACCTATTGGGCCCAACAATTCAAATAAACACTGACAAAAACTGGGTTTTCTCCCAAACTCAACCCTGCCCACTTAAACAAACAGCCCTGAATGAGGAGTGTTTTTCTCTATTGCACAAGACCACTCCCTTCCCCACCCAACCCCTAGACTAAAGCCTGGGAAGGCACTTTTCAAGTCCCCTTGGGAGGGGTTGTTGTCAATAACACCACCTGATAGCCCCAAATCCAGAAGGCCAGCTTCAGTGGGGTGGAGGAGAGGTGGCCCAAACTCTCCCACGGGTTCTCCCAGAGTGCCTGCCTTTTTTTCCCCCAAACTGTAGTGGCTCCTGAGGGGGAATTCTATCAGGGGAGCCTGGAGCCAGGAGGACCAAGAAAATAAACCAGGAAAGAAGTGGAGAAGCTCCTCGTTGTGGGGTTAAAAAAGAAAAAGAAAAAGAAAAAAAGGCTATATGTTTAAAACACCAAAACAGGGTGGCTCAGTCGGTTAAGCGTCCGACTCTTAACTTCGGCTCAGGTCATGATCTCGTGATTCATGAGTTCGAGTCCCATGTGGGGCTCAGTGCTGATAGCTCGGAGTCTGGAGCCTGCTTCAGATTCTGTGTCTCCCTCTCTGCCCCTCCCCTGCTTGTACTCTCTTTCTCAAAATAAATAAAAAAAAATACAAGAACCTCAAAATTGGAAAAGGATATTTACCCAAATGTTCCATTGTTATCTCTCTAGTTTTCTTTTGTCAGCCTGCATTCTCTAAATTTTCTACAATAAATGTCTATTGCTTTTGTAATAAGAAAAAGTTAATCTTTTGAAAAAGTATTCAGATATATTCCAGGAAGAAACAAATCATCAGACCATGCAGCTCTGTGCCGGGGAGGGAAAAGACGAGGGAGCGTCTGAGATCTGGGGAAAGGGGAAGCTGGAAGGCTCAGTACCTGGAGTGTGCAGAGGAAGAATCGGGGTCAGCGGAGCCTTCAGGTTTTCTGTCCTGGGAGCCGGGGTGGGTGGCAGCGTCACTGGCAGAAACACGGCCCAGCGGGAGGGGCAGCGTTGAGAGAACCGGGCCCCAGGTACCAGCTGGAGACTGGTTTCACTGATTTTATTGTTGATTACTTAGTTTTTGTTTGCTTATGCCTTGCCTTCCTGAGGAAGAATTTAAAGGCAGCTTAAAAGGATCTATAAAGTATGAGATAATATGAGTATAAAGTAGGAAGAAGGCAAGAAAGAGCAAGAAGGAACGTTAAAAAAAGCCAGGAGCAAGGCAAAAACATATGAGTTTTGTAGTCTTTGGGCCAGTCAGCACTGCATTTTCCCGCTGCAGGTGCATCCTGGTGAGGCCCTAACACTCTAGCGGTGAGGTTCTGGGCTTGGTGGAGAGGGTCCAGTGCCTGGATTTGGAAGTAGGCTGGGTAAGGGGAAATGGAGGAGTGGGAGATGGCTGGGAGAGAGAAACTCTGGACCTTGAGACAGAACCTCTTCTTGGAGGGAGAAGACCCAAAGGAGGAGTGCTTGGAGGGGTGGCAGGAGGCCTGGAAGAGAGCAGTTCAAAAGTGAAGAGTTTCAAAGCCTGCTGGGGTCAGGAAGGAGCCAGCTAAGGAGAAGAGCCAGGTGGAAACCTGGTGAAGGCGGGGAGTGGAGTTGTGGGTGGAGGCAGTTGCAGGTGTCGTGGGGGAGGGGACAAGGGCCAGCACCCTTTCCACGGACAGCTGTGGGTGGAGGAGAGGCCTGTGCTAGGTTTTAAGCATTCTCCCAAATGATCCCTTTTGTAACCAATTTAGGACTTGGGTTAACCAGGCTGACTCTCAAAGAGAGGGTTAACCTGTGGCTCTCAAAGAGAGGTACATCACAGCCTATGAAAAGTAAAGGACCAGATGACAAGGTCCTTTCTATCCCCAAATCATGATGTTGGCCTCTGGTTACAGACCTGAGATCCCTGAGTGCAGAGCTGAGGGAGGCTGTCAAACTGTTGAGGCCCAGAGAGGGGCAGTGACCAGCCCAAGGTTAAACAGCCAGTAGTTGGGGACAGAGCTAGGCCAGTGTTCCTGAGCCCCAAACTTTTTGCTCTGACATCATCTTCTCTAGAAGACTAGACTCCTGGCTTTGGTTTTGGTCCTTTCTCTGGAAGTGGGACAAAAGAGCCAGGTGCCAGGCCAAGAAGCTGTCAGGGCTGGTCCCAAGCCCCAGAATGCTGGGAACCCAAAGTCCACACCCATGTAAACACAGGCCGGCACTGATACCTCTTACTTGGCTCTCAATAGCTTCCTCTAAATCAGTTCCCCGCTATTATCTTGCTTATCCCTGCAGGTCCCCTGGGAGCCAGGGAGGGGCAGAAAGTATAAGCCCCACTTCCCAACTGAGAGAAACTCAGACAAGGAGGAAGGCGGTAATTTGCCCAAAGTCACCCAGCAAGTCAGGGATGGAGCTGAAACAGGGGGGCCCCATGGAGATGGGGTGGTTAGCATAGCACATGGTCTATTGGGCAGTGGTGCTCCAGGAATGAAATATCCCCTGTCTCACCAGGACAGTGATCTCACTGTGCCCAGAGGGAGACCCCTGGGGACAGGCTCTGCTTGCTCCCCAACTGGTGCAGGGTACTGGAGAGGGGGAGCATATGGGCAGAGGCAGCAGAACATGGCCACAGGTCTGAGGGAGGAAGCCATCATGGATCAGGTGTCCCTGGATGGGGTCTGTGCTGCCTGATTTTCTGCCAGCTTCAAGGGGGCCCAAGGGAACCTATCTGCCCCCACTTGGCCCAAAGGCTCCCCTGCTGCCCTTCACTGCCAAGGGGCCAGCGAGTCATCTGGACACCTGGAGAGAGAGGCAGATTGGTACAGGTGAGGGTCAAGGAGGCCATATTGCTGGTACAATGACTGGCTCTGTCTTCCAAAGGGGTTACAAGTAGGGTGAACATAGGACAGGTATTTTTTTGTAATATTTTATTTATTTTTGGGAGAGAGAGTATGAGCGGGGCAGGGACAGAGATAGAGGGGGACAGAGAATCCGAAGAAGGCTCTGTGCTGACAGCAGCGAGCCTGATGTGGGGTTCGAAGCCACAAACCACAAATGAGATCATGACCTGAGCCAAAGTCGGATGCTCAACCGACTGAGCCACCCAGGTGCCCCAAGGATGGGTATTAATATAGGTCCTATTCAATCTTAAAAATATCCTGAATCAGGGCGCCTGGGTGGCTCAGTCGGTTGAGCATCCGACTTCAGCTCAGGTCATGATCTCGTGGTTTACAAGTTCAGGCCCTCCATCGGACTCTCTGCTAACAGCTCAGAGCCTGGAGCCTGCTTCAGATTCTCTCTGCCCCTCCTCCACTTGTGCTCTCTCTTTCTCTCTCTCAAAAGTAAGTAAAAACATTTAAAAATTAAAAAAATATATCCTGAATCTGACAATGAATTTCACGGTCATCCCAGTTGTGGGACAAATCCTCTGTTCAGTGGAGAAAGCCTTGAAAATGTTCCACTAGGAGGGCAGTCCTAGTTCAGTGCCGACATCTCTCCCCACAACTCACCTCCAGCCCTGTCTCTCTCTGCCCCACTCCTCAGCCTAGAAAAACCAAATCTGTCCCATGACTCCCAGCCCTGCCCTCTAAGAGAATCACTTCTAGGCAGCAGAAACCTAGAGCTCTGGGTGGCTCACCAGAAAGAGACCTGGTCCCAGAGTCAGGAAACTCACATCCGAAGCCCAGCTTGGCCTACACCTTGTTCAGGGGACTCTGTGCTTCGGTCTTTTCATCTAAAAATTGGAGCTGATGAGAGCCGCCAGGCCTATCCTGAAGTTCAGGTGTAAGAACAGAAGGCGATAAGGCCGCCTCATCGCTGCTGCAATCAGGGGCAGAAAGCAGTGATTCCCTGGGACAGCCAGTGCTGCCCAGGCCCAGGAAGTCACTCCCTGCTGTTGTCACAGGGTGACTAATGTGGCCCCTCGGCTGGCTGAGTCCTGCTCACCCCGGAGGATCTGGCGCAGGCCCAAGGAGGGAGCTGACGGTGCAGCCCCGTGGGAGCTGGGTTCCTGGCAGCCAGGTACGATGGGCAGGTCTGACCTGTGAGAGCCGCGGTTACCGCCTGGGGCCTGGGCTGGTTGCAAAAGGGGCTGGTTCTCCTGACGCAGTCTGCTCTCGGTCTCGCTCACTCTCCCAAGCTGGTTCCCAGGAGAATGGGGAGCTCAGGGAGGGTGCGTCATGCCCGCCCTGGGCACCACTCTGCTCCCAGGGGGAAAGCAAGCAAGACACCCCTCCTTCGGGTGCACACACAATCACACGCAGAACAAGGATGCCTATGGAGAGAGACCCCACTCACAGATCCACACAGAACTGGGCCCAGGCACACATGAACACATAGACACTAGGCCCAACCTACATGTGCACACACAGGCGCAGAGATCAACATACACACCCAGACACACACATAGATTTGTGTATAATACACACTCATCTAGGGGCAGACCTCATGTAGGTACACAGACATACACATGCAGGGCTGTACACATCTTGCCTAAAGACCGACACTACATTTACAGACATAGATACACAGACTTGCACATATATGGCATTATTCTGAGTTTTGCACAAAGACAATACCCACTTTAAATATGCACGAACAAAAACAGGGACACACAGAAATGTACGTGAACACAAATACATAATATACATGCAGCTTGTCATCATTTAGTATTTATTGAACACCCACAATCATGCTAGTCATGCTCCAACAAAAAGAGCAACCCCCCCACCACCACCCGAGTCATACATACACAGAAACCCAAGCTCTCTCATAAGAGTCACTTGGGATTATATGAGATCCAGTCTCCAAACCAAAAATGAACTTTTTTTCTGTAAATGGTCCCCAACCCATGGTGGAAAAAATAATCAAATGTCGATGTAGTATCATTTATAATAGAAAAAAAAATTAGGGGCTCCTGGGTGGCTCAGTCAGTTAAGCGTCTGACTTCGGCCTAGGTCATGATCTCATGATTTGTGAGTTCTAGCCCTGCTTCGGGCTCTGTGCTGACAGCTCAGAGCCTAGAGCCTGCTTCGGATTCTGTCTCCCTCTCCCCCTGCTCGTGCTCTGTCTCTCTCTGTCTTTCAAAAATAAATAAATGTTAAAAAAAAAAATTAAAGGAAACCTAAGTGCTCCCAAATCGGGATCTAGTCGAAGAAAGTATGGTCAGGGTGAAACAGTAAGCAAATATACAAATATGGGTACAGCCTCTGGTCAGAGTTTATAACATGAAAAACACCGTTAAAATTCTATATATTGGAGCACCTGGCTGGCTCAGTTGGTAGAGCATGCAACTCTTGGTCTTGGGGCTGTGAGTTCCAGGCCCACATTGGGTATATATTTTTTAAGTATTAGAAAGTATTTTTACTCTTTTTTAAATATATATATTTTTAAGTAATCTCTACACCCAACATGGGACTCAAACTCACAATTCCGAAATCAAGAGTCACATGTTCTACCAACTAAGCCAGCCAAGCACCCCTATTTTTTAAATTTTTTTAATGTTTACTCATTTTTGAGAGACAGAGTGAGTGGGGGAGGGGCAGAGATAGAGGGAGACATAGAATCCAAAGAAGGCTCTGAGCTGTCAACAGAGACTCCTATATGGGGCTCGAACTCACGGGCTATGAGATCATGACCTGAGCTGAAGTTGGATGCTTAACCAACTGAGCCGCTCAGGTGCTTCTATTCTTTTATTTTTTATTTATTTTTTTTTTTTTTAATTTTTTTTTTCAACGTTTTATTTTTTATTTTTGGGACAGAGAGAGAGACAGAGCATGAACGGGGGAGGGGCAGAGAGAGAGGGAGACACAGAATCGGAAACAGGCTCCAGGCTCTGAGCCATCAGCCCAGAGCCCGACGCGGGGCTCGAACTCACGGACCGCGAGATCGTGACCTGGCTGAAGTCGGACGCTTAACCGACTGCGCCACCCAGGCGCCCCTACTTCTATTCTTTTAAATAAGCTCTACCCCCAGTGTGAAGCTTGAACTCACGACTCCGAGACCAAGAGCTTCATCCTCTGCTCCACTGACTGAGCCAGTCAGGCACCCCTGTTAAATTTTTAAATGAAAAAAAAAAAAAAAAAAAAACCCAAAATACAAAATTGTATATACAGCATGACCAGAAAATAAGTATTTCAAAAATATGCACAGAAGAATAGGCTGGAAGGAAGTACATCAAAATGTTACTACTGATGATCTTTAGGAATTAAGAATATTACTAAAGGGGCGCCTGGGTGGCGCAGTTGGTTAAGCGTCCGACTTCAGCCAGGTCACGATCTCGCGGTCCGTGAGTTCGAGCCCCGCGTCAGGCTCTGGGCTGATGGCTCAGAGCCTGGAGCCTGTTTCCGATTCTGTGTCTCCCTCTCTCTGACCCTCCCCCGTTCATGCTCTGTCTCTCTCTGTCCCAAAAATAAATCAACGTTGAAAAAAAAAAAAAGAATATTACTAAAGTTTTAATCTTCTAGTTCTTAGGATTTTCTAATTTTCCTATGAGTATTTATTATGGGAAAATAAACATTTAAAAATCAGCTAAGGGTTGGTTACGTAGACATTAAAAATAATTTACATTTGGGGCACCTGGATGGCTCAGTCGGTTAGGCATCTGACTCTTGGTTTCAGCTCAGGTCATGATCTCATGGTTCATGGGTCTGAGCCATGCATCAGTCTCTGTGCTGACAGCACAGAACCTGCTAGGGATTCTCTGTCTCCCTCTCTCTCTGCCCCTTGCCTCACACTGTCTCTGGCTTTCTCAAAATAAATAAACTTAAAAAAAAAAAAAAAAACAACTTACATCCATAAGGCCATGGAAAAATGTAGATGTAAGAAACACACAATTTTATCTGATTAATATAATTAATACTTTTAAATTTAGATTCAAGACTGGAAAGAGAGAGGAAAAGGGCAAAGGAAAGAGATAAAAATAGATATTATAGAGAGAAACAGAAGCAGAGTGATTGGTGGGTTTGGAACCAGAGGTAAATCCCACCCGTCCTGCATGGGGTTGGTCCCTGCGTCTCTGAGGGCCTTTCCAGCAAGCCTTTGCTCTTAGGCCTACCTCCAGGCTTCAGTAACACATATCTGGAGCTGAACTTGAACCTCAGAGTCCCTTCCATGGCTCACTGGTTGGCTTTTTATCATAAGCACTTAAGGGCCAGCAGCAAACATTGCCTGAGTCCAAGACCCCATGGGAGCACAGAGGCATGAAGAGGACTTTCTATTTCGCTGGGAAGATGCAGCCTGAGTAAGTAACCAAATTCAGAGTGCCCTTGAAATGCCAAGATAGCAGTGCAGACACTAATACAAGTAAGAGACACTTCCTGGAAAAGGGGAGTATTGGATGGTCAGAAGAGAAACAGGACACAGGGTGGTGAGGGGTGGGGTGGGCGTACTTTGCAAACTAAAGGATTTGGCAAAAGCAAAGACTTGGGCATCAGAAGTAAAAAAATAATTGGGGATCAGGGAATGGGATCACTGGGACCAGCTGGCCTGGTCCAGGTTGGTGTCAGATTTGAAAAGGCCTTGAATGCTAAATGAGGGCCTGGGAGTTCACTGCAGGCAACGAGGGCTGGTAACAGTCCTGAGTCAGAGAGCTGCCAAAGTGAAGGCAGCAACACTGGAGGACCTAGATGGAGAGCAGCAGTGGCAGGGATGGAGAGGGCAAGGCTGACAGAGGTGCCGACCAGGCTCAGTGACCCAGCAGAAGAGACATAGTGCCATGGATGTGCTGGTACCATCAGAGAGTTAGGGAAGAAGCTGGAGGTGGGGGGGCCCCCCGAGATCACCTGATTAGACTTACTCCCCCATTTCATGGCACCTCTGAGTCCCCTTGGAGCAGTTTGAAAACCTTTATTCCAGAATCCTGAGTATTTTTTTTTTAAGTAGACTCATTGGCCAACATGGACTTGAACTCACAATGCTAAGATTGACGATCACATGCTCTACTGAATGAGCCAGCCAGGCATCCCCAGAATCCCGAGTCCTTCATGTTGCAAATGAGGACTTTGAGGCACACAGAAGGGAAATGATTTGCTTAAGGTCATGGTTGATGTCACAACCTGAACTTGAACCCAGGCCTCTGCCCTAGAGGGATGTGAGTTAGGCTGGGTTGAGGTAACAGAGGCTGTTTAGTTGGGGTGTGAGAGCCCTCAGAACCTGGCTGCAATAGTACAGCCCCAGCACCTCTACCTGAGGGGCAAGGGGACAAGGGTAGATGGGATGGCTGGAGCTCTTGGGGATGGGCCCTGGTGGGACAGGAGCTGGATAGTCTTGGCTAAAACTAAATTGGGAGATTATCTAAGATTTCACTTGGCTAGGATTTCTGTCCCTCAGCCCTGCTCTTTACACAGGCAGCTGTTACTTCCTGCAGAGGGAGCTGGGCTGGGACAAGGGTGCACACTCACCTAGCCCAGCAGTTGCTTAGCAGGTGTGCCTTAGAAATACCTCTCCATAGGAATAACACTTACCCATGTATGGAACTCTAGTTTGCACTTGAGGTATTACCTTTTCTCTCCAGGGCTCACTTTCTTTGTGGGTAAAGAAAGTGTGTGTTTCCCCCCAAGGTACCCTTTAAAGTTTCTTCTAGCTCCAATTCCAGGGAATCTTCTCTGGATCCCTGCTCCTCTCCAAGTCATCACCCAATAAACCCTCACTCCCCAGGATTTCTGGGTCTAAACTGCTATTTAAATTACTGAAAACACGCACCTTGACCTTTAGTCGGTCCTTATGTGGACTTTGAGTGCCAAGACTGAAGACTAGGTCCAACCAACTTGACCCAGAAGTTTGGCCAGTGGTTGAGGTTTAGGCTGTATGGAGTTATGTCATTCTCAGGCTCTGAGCCAAGTGGCCCCCTACCCCGAGACCCTGTGGACAGTTAGAAGGATCAGAGCAGGAAGGTTAGAGGGCCTAGCACTGCCCAGAGCCCCAGTGATGAGCGAGGTGCTCTAGAAAGGAGGGGGAGAGGGGAGGGGCACTACCCGCCTGGTGAGGTCATGGGAAAGCAGCTCTGGCGCTGACACCTGGGGAAACCCGTTCCTAGGCTGCTTCCCACGCTAGCTCTCCTGGGAACCAGCTAAGCTCCAAGTGGGGAGCCCCAGACCTGTCCCACCCCCCCCCCAGTCCAGTTCCCATCACACTGTCTCATCTAGTGCAGCCCCACCTCTCAGTCTAGCCTCAGTCCTTCAGTACCCAACCTATCTATCCTGGCTATTGGGTCCTGAAGAGGACTCTGAGAGAGCAATGGGCAGACAGCTCCAGGAAATGACACAGAGACAGCAGCTTCAGAAACTTAAGGCTTTATTTGCAGACTCTGTACTGCTCTCTACCTTCTAGGCTGTGGCCTTGGAGGAAGGGGCGACCCCAGCCCCTTCTTCCTTCAGGCTTTAGTTTGCAGCTCCTCCCCCTCCTCTTGCTGGGCCTTGCCTCTCACTTCCTGCCCTGCTCCTGGCCCAGCCAGTTTGGGCAGTGCCTAGGGAGCCCTGAGTCCCAGTTCTTCCCAGGGACCAGCCCCGCCCACCGTGGCCCTGGGGCCTGAGGGCAGCCCAGGTGTCAGCCTTGCTCCTCAGCTGCCCCACTTCTCTGCTCTCCTTGCTCTTCCTCCTTCCAAGCTTAGCCCTCTGACCTGCCTCCTCACCAGCCTCCCTTCAGCTCCAAGGCTCCAAGGCCTCACTTTCTGCTCCCTTTCAATCTCTCATTGACCTCTGTGTTATCCAGTCCATCCCAAACGGCTCTCTAAGTTCTCCACCCTCCTGCTCTTGCCAGGCTCTTCCTCACCCCTGTGCCAAGGAAGGGGTGGGGACCTCCACAAGGGGTCCTAATTCAGCCAGGCTGACCTGAGGTCTCCTGGTAAGAAACTGGGAACTGGATCCCAAACTGCTTAGCGGTGGATGACACTGCTAGGACCACCCCACGAAAATCAAAGTGCTGGGATTTCTCTGTGATCTTTGACCACAGAAATCCAACTCAGAGCCTTGCCTCCTCCAGGCCCTGGGCCCACCCTTGCATATTACAGTGGGCAATTAGAGGCCTGTGTCCTCACAGTGTTCAGGTGGAACTAAGTCCCATGAGGTGGTCTGGCCCTGCCAGTATCCCCCTCAAAGGCCCCAGTACCCCAGTTTCCAGAAGTCTGTGGTCTTATGCCTATTACTCCCTAGCTGCTGTGGCTGTTCAAACAAAGCAGAAGAACTTCTTCCATCGGCAGCGAGAGAGGGTTCGCACACCTTTGGCGTTCAATTTCTTCTCCAGCCGGGCTTTGTGTTCAATGGCACTGAGAATAGCTGAGTCAAACACCTCCTTCAAGTTCTTCTGCGTCAAGGCAGAGCACTCAAGGTAGCAGGAGGCCCGGATCTTCTCCGCTAGACCCTGAGCCTGGGGTTGGGGCACTGGGCCCTCCCGGCCCCCCTGGTCCAGCTGAATCAATACATTGACATCGTCCCTCAGGTCGGCCTGGGTGCCTACCAGCAGCACAGGAGCTTGGGGGTTGTGAGTGCGGATCTCGGGCAGCCATTTCTCTGTGATGTTCTGGAAAGAGCTGGGCTGCACTACGCTGAAGCAGGCCAGGAAGACATCAGTATCCGGGTAGCAAAGGGAGCGAAGGCGGTCAAAATCTTCCTAGGATGGTAAGGCCAGATCATTAGTAGGATTATTCCCTGCCGCAGGGAACAGGAATCTGCTCGTCACCTGAGGTTGCTGACCTGAGACTCCAAAGGCCCAAAACCATCTCCATTTCTTATCCACCCTCCAGCCCACCTTCTCCCAGACCATTAGAGGCCGCGCCCAACTTCTCACCTGTCCCGCTGTGTCCCAGAGCTCAATGCGCACCGGGGCTCCATCCACCAGGACTTGCACTGCAGGGTCAGGGCGGGAGACAGCGAGTCAGGAAGAGCATCTTGGGCCCTAACAGACCTCACCAGCGCCACCTCGGGGCCTGCTTCCGTCCCCCTCCCGTGGCGCTTCCTTGCCCTCCAGTCCCCGCGCCTGCCGCAGCCCCTGGATGCACAACCCCACCCCCAGCCACGCGGCCGCCGGGGCCGTTGAACGTACCAGAGAAGGTGTCCAGCGCTGTGGGCCGGTAGCGCGCGGGGTACCCATTGCAGGTGTAGCTGACGATGAGGCTGCTCTTGCCCACGGCGCCGTCGCCCACCAGCACGCACTTGATGCCCAGCTCCGGGGACGCGCTGCCCCGCCGCGGGGGAGGGGTCGGGGCCCGGAGCGGGGACGACTCGGCCTCGCTCAGCTCCCGCGGGGGCATGGCCCGCTCCGGGGACAGCCCGGGACCAGGCTCCGCTGCGCTCCGGGAAGCAGGTTCTGCAGGGTGCCTCGGAGTCCGCCAAAGCCCGGCGCGCCGGCCAGCCGCTAACCCAGGGTATATGTGGGGGCTCCGCCCACCTCATCTGCATGTCCCGTGCGGCCCGGGACTCCGCCCACCCGCCAAACCCTGTCGGGGCCTCCCGGGGCAACGCACCCCATGAGGTCCGGCGGTCGAACACCACAGGAAGGAACAGAGCCAGGCCGAAAACTGGCGCTCAGAGAATCACGCAGGTACAAGGACAAAGAATCGCCAACATGAGGCAGATCTAGGTATCTTGGCAGAGAAAAATATCCAGGATTTATTGTTAGGAAGAAGAAGCGAGTTGCGGAACACACAATACAGCATGTTCAAATTAAACCTTTGTTCAGATTAAAACAAAAACCTAGATATATGTTTGCACGAGTATAAAAGTCTGGATAATAATTTTCTTATTAAAGAATGATTTTTAAAAATATACAGATCATGGGAGTGCCTGGCTGGTTCAGTCAGTAGAGCATGAGACTGTTAATCTCGGAGTTGTAAATTCTAGCTCCACATTCCATGTAGAGATTACTTAAAAAAATCTTTAAAACACACACACACACACACACACACACACACACACACACACAGATGATAAAAAGCCAGAAGATAAACTCAAGCATGAACACACCAGGTGGGAACTTACCACACTCCCAGGGAAAAACTTGCTCTTGATTGGGTTTGAAGACAGGCTTTAAACACCTTCACTATGCTCTGCTAAAGGAATTCAGGGTGCTGGAGAAGCTAGCTGGGGAGGATCTCCAAGGACAATTCAACATTTGAATATTTTCTAAATCTCCAAAGTGCCTAATACTATCTTCATCATCATCATCATCATCATCAAAAAAGTACATAGTAATTACTTATATGCTGATGCTGTTCTGGGCCACCCACTGTCCTTACCCCAGAAGGAGTTTACAGATTGAGACAAGATAATCCCAGGTGGTTCTAGGAAGGTCACCAAGAGAGCTAATTTTATCTCTTTGTTGCAGCCACACAAGTGACACAAGGCCCCAAATCCTTTCTTTGAATTCCAAGGCAATCTTTCATCTCAGCCTGTGTGCAAAGATCATTGAAAACACCTCATTCGTGAATTGCTGCAGGGAGAGTGTTGGGAAGGGAGGGGGCAGTGAATATTAAAGACACGAGATAATCCTGTTTCTTAAATAGTTGGTAGTATAAAAATCCATAAATCCAAACCTCTAAAATTCTTGAAAAAAAGTCTCAGGATCCCTGAAGATTTTTATTTTTCCTTCCTTCCTTTTTTCCTTCCTTCCTGGCTCCCTTCCTTCCTAGCTTTTTTCCTTCCTCCCTTGTCAAAAGTTGAGGACAGGGGCACCTGGGTGGCTCAGCTGAACATCCTATCCTTGATTTTGGCTCAGGTATAATCTCATGGTTCCTGGGATTGAGCCCCACATCGGGCTCTTCGCTGACAGTGTGGAGCCTGCTTGGGATTCTCTCTCTCCCTTTCTGCCACTCTCACGTGAGCACTCTCTCTCTCTCTCAAAATAAACAAACTTGAAAAAAAAAGTTAAGGACAACAGTGAGAAAGTTGCTGACTTAACTATTAAAATCTTGACTGTGGTTCGGGGTACCTGGGTGGCATAGTGGTTAGGCATCCAACTTTGGCTCAGGTCATGATCTCACGGTTGGTGGGCTCAAGCCCTGAATTGGGCTCTGTGCTGACAGCTCAGAGCCTGGAGCCTGCTTCAGAGTCTGTGTCTCCCTCTCTCTGCCCCCCACCCCTCCCCCCTCCCACTCTGCCTCTCTTTGTCTCTCAAAAAAAAAAAAAAAAAAAAAAGGTAAAAAAAATCTTGACTCTGTGGGAAATGGTAGGATCCTCCCCAATTTCCACTTATATATCCCACTTATATCCACTTATATCCCACTTATATATCCACTTATATATCCCCTTATATATATTAAAAAACTGGGGATGCTAATAATCCCTAATTATAGCACCAAAGACTTCTCAGACACATCCACATAAGTTTATTCATCTAGCAAGTGAAAGAGGCCCCACAATTTTGTCTTGCCATCACAACCCCAAGGAAGTCCAAAAGCTGCTCCTTTTTTTCTCTCCTGGAAAGGGAGGCAAGAATGAGGATTTGAAAAGATATGTACATCAGGAGATCTGTCCTAGTATTCCTAGTTCTTCAGCTCATTAGCTGTGTGACTCTTAAAATATTACTTGATCCATCTCGGAGTTATAAAATGACAGGTGAAGTGTGTTTATTTCTCAAAGCACTTCTGGTGCTAGCAATCTGTTGATTCAAAGAACCAGGTGTCGGGGACAAAATTACTACACATAGAGGCTCTTCTTCACAGAAGGTCTTATCCTTTTACCCAAGTTTTAATAACAATTTCATTATAGCTGTAAATTTGATGGTAATCCTGTTTAATCCTTTCTGCAGATAGGAAGGAGATATATAAATAATACACAAATGGGGGGAGGTGTCTGTCTGGCATGGAGAAAAGCCCTGACTTGGCCTGCGACAGGCCCCAAGGGTGGGGACACTTTCTGACCTAGGTCCCTCTGTCTGAGCTGGTTTAGGGACAGTCTTGCCAGCAAGAGGGGGAGGGTGGAGACAACCCTGAGAGCTGGTGAGTCACCTGTTTCTCAGCTAAGGACTTGCAATTGTAGCTGCTACTGCTGGGAAAGTCCCCTCCTAATGGTGGGTTGTGTCTTTTTCCTGTCCACCTGACAGATCATCTGTCCCAACTTCCAGCCAGACACATATTTGCTAAGATTAAAACTTGGCTCTAACATTGGGTTGCTTGGGTAGCAGAGTCGGTTAGGCGTCTGACTTTCGCAGGGGTCATGAGCTCAGGGTACGTGGATTCATTGGTTCAAGCCCCATGTCAGGCTCTCTGCTATCAGCGCCAACTCTGCTTCAAATCCTCTGTCCCTCTCTCTCTGCCCCTTCCCTGCTCCCTCTTCCTCTCTCTCTCTCAAAAATAAATAAACGTTAAAAAAAAAAAACTTGGGGTGCCTGAGTGGCTCAGTCAGTTAAGCGTCCAACTTTGGCTTAGGTCATGATTTTGTAGTTCGTGGGTTCCAGCCCGGAGCTGGGCTCTGTGCTGACAGCTCAGAGCCTGGAGCCTGTTTTGGATTCTGTGTCTTCCTCTCTCCCTGTCCCTCCCCTGTTTGTGCTCTGTCTGTCTGTCTCTCTCTCTCAAAAATAAGCATTAAAAAACAAAAAACAAAACAAAACAAAAAAAACTTGGCCCTAACATTATCTTTGGAGAAATGATTGATTTGAGGCCTGGGGCAGGAAATATACAAGATGAGCCTGGAGCTCTGTGGTACAGAAAGTAAGGAAATCCTAAACAAACAAAACAACAGGAAGATGGAGGTACATCAAATGGACACAGAGCCAATTGAAAGAGCTTCAAAAGGGCAAATCTGGGACGATTTAAACAACAAAATAAAGGAGTATTAGATTATAACCCAAAGTATAAAGTAAATATCCACAAGTCTATTCTGATATAAATAAATGATTGCATACATAAATAAATGGACAATAATAGACAAATCTCCTGTGGAGAATTCCAAAAAATGTACGTAGATACTCAAACCTTGAGGAGGAACATACCCCTCCACTCCTTAAGTGTGAGCTATGCATAGTGACTTCCTTCCAAAGAAGACAGTAAGTATGAAAAAAGGTGGGGGTGGGGGGAGGGAAGAGTAACTTTACAGTGGAGAATCCGGACAAACACTCCCTCAACCAGGTGATCAAGATTAAGATCCACATTGATAAGTCAAGTTGATTGTATGTACCCTTGATATGATGTAATGAGAACAGCATTTTTCCTCTGTGGTCTTCCCTACAAGAACCCCCAGTCTAATCATGGGGAAAACATCCATAAAGTTCCACCTGGGACACATTCTACAAATTGCCTGTCCAGTACTCCTCCAAACTGTCAAGGGCATCAGGAACAAGGAAAATCTGAAAAACTGCCACAGTCAAGAGGAGCCTAAGGAGAATGGCAACTGAATGTAACATGGTTGGAGTTCCAGAATTTGGCTGGATGGGGTTCTGAAACTGAAAGAGGACATTAGGGAAAAACTAAGAAATTCTGAATAAGATGTGAATGTAGTTAATAATAATGTATCTTTAAAAAACATTTTTTTAATGTTTATTTTTGAGAGAGATAAAGTGTGAGCGGAGGAGGGGCAGAGAGTGAGGGAGACACAGAATCCAAAGCAGGCTCCAGGCTCTGAGCTGTCAGCACAGAGCCTGATGTGGGGCTGGAACCCATAAGACATGAGATCATGAGCTGAGCCGAAGTCGGACGCTCAACCGACTGAGCCACCCAGGCGCCCCAATAATAATGTATCAATGCTGGTTCATTAATTGTGACAAATGTACCTTGTATGTAAGATGTTCATAATGGGGGAACCTAGGTTGGAGGTATATGGAAACTATCTTCTCAATTTTTCTGTAAATTTAAACTGTTCTAAAATTTAAAAAAGAAAAGAAAACACCCCAAAGCTGAAACATGGCCCTGACATTGAGTCATGGCGGTAATAACATTTTGTTTCCAAAATGTCCAACACAATTGTATGCGGCTTTAGACTTGTAAAAGTCCTTTCATTTTCCTGTCTCATAGGAAGCCAAGTAAGCCTACCCAGGAAGAGGGTAAGTATACTGGGGCCCAGAGGAGCTAGGGGACTCGCCCAACATTAAAGAAGCTAGTGGGCTCCTGGGTGGCTCAGTCAATTAGGTGGCCTACTTCAGCTCAGGTCACTATCTCGCCATTTGTGAGTTTGGGCCCCACCTCATGCTCTTTGCTGTCAGTGCAGAGCCCGCTTCAGATCCTGTCTCCCTCCCTCTGCCCCTCCCCCACTCATGTTCTCTTGCCCTCTCTCTGTCTCTCTCTCTCTGTCAAAAATAAATTAAAAAAAAAAAAAAGAAACTTGATTCTGGAAAAAAAACAAAACAAAACTAAAAACTAAAGAAGCCAGTAAGTGTTGGACACGTCACAGGTTTGTCCTCAGGTGTGGTCAAGTTCTTAAGCATTTCTGTTATTTCCTTACCTTATTTAAAATTACTGGGGTGCCTGGGTGGCTCAGTCGGTTAAGCATCTGACTTTGGCTCAGGTCATGATCTCACAGTCTGTGAGTTCTCAGAGCCTGGAACCTGCTTCAGATTCTGTCTTCCTCTCTCTGCCCCTCCCCCACTCACGTTCTGTCTCTCTCTCTCAAAAAATAGATAAATATTTAAAAAAATTTTAAATTACTGCATACACTGGGACCTCTATAGCAGAACCTCAATAAGAATAAACCAAAATAAATCTATCCCTACCCTACCATCATGATTTTCCTACTGCTGAAAAAGGGGTTAACAACAACAAAAAATACACTGGTTGTGGGGTAGCATTTGCTCAACCAGGTTAGCGTTCAGGCTCTTTGTGAGAGAAACACACCTCATGCAGTCCTCCATTTCTGTGGCACACTCTTCTCCAAGGTCCCCATGTCAGGCCTGCCCCGCGGAAGAAGCCGAGGAAAAGAATTGTATATTTAACACTCGATTTCTTTGTCAATCATACCTCAGTAGAGCTGGGAAAAACACCATTTATTTACCAAAATATTACTGCTGCTGCTGCTACTGCTGCTACTACAATAAGTAGACTGCACACTACCTGAGCTTTCCAGTTAATCAGGTTACTGGTTTCTCTCCTTGGTGTGCTTGTGTCCCGGGAAGGAGCTGGTGGCGAACTCAGCAGCCTGGGCTGAACTGGCCTCATGGCGTACCCTGGAACCAGATCTTGCTAGCCAAGCCTCCAGACCAACCCTATCTATGTTGTCCATGTCATCTGTGTCCCAAGGCTCAGGCTGCCTCCAGAGCTTCCTCCTGCCCTGCATCCTCCCCTTAACTCAGCCTTAGCTCCTGCTTCTCCTTGTCTTTCCACAAACTCTCCACCTAGCTAATCTCAACTGCTACTGCCCCCCACTCAAACCTCTCTTTCCTGCCCAGACCTTGCACTCAAGCCCTGGCCGGTATTTTTTTTTTTTTTTTAAGTTTATTGATTTATTTTGAGAGAGACAGAGACAGTGCAAGTGGGGGAGGGGCAGAGAGAGGGAAAGAGAGAGAATCCCAAGCAGGCTCTGCACTGTCAGTGCAGAAGCGGATATGGGGCTCAAACCCACGAACAGTGAGATCATGACCTGGGTGGGAACCAAGAGTTGGACACTTAGCTGACTGAGCCCCCGAGATGCCCCACTGGCCAGTATTTTTAAAGGCCTGCAGGAGTTGACACCTAAAAAGTTCATCTAAAAAGACTCCCCTCTTGGGGCATCTGGATGGCTCAGCTGGAAAAGCATGAGTCTCTTGATTGCAGGGTCATGAGTGTTCGAGCCCAAGTTAGGTGTAGAGATAATTGAGAAAAAAAAAAAAAGAACAAAAAAAAAAACCTTAAAAAAAATGTAAATGGACTCCCCTCCTAACTTTCTTATTTCTGACAATGGCAGCATGATTCTCTCAAGCTAATGAATTAGGAGTGGAACTAAATGGTCTCCAAACCTCACAATGCACTTAGACTTCTTTCTCTCCTTCATCTTTAGTCCTTAGTCTTTTCTTTGCAGCACTGGACTCCCCTCTTCCTCCTGGCATCCTTTTTGCCACAATAATCACCTCCTGCTTGCCTTCCGTCTTGGCTTTGTTCATTTCTAGTGTACCCAAGCTTCCTAAGACAACAAATTTACTCTGTCATTCTCCTACTCAAATCTACAATGAGTCCCTGTTAATCACTGGATAGTGTCTGAGGCTCGACCTGGCATCCCACATCCTCCAGTTAGAGTATACCCCCAACCCCCAACAAATGATCCTTAAAAGAATTTTCATTGACATGGGGAAATGTTGAAAGATAAAATAAATGACACAGAATTATATAAACTGTTTTAGCCCAATTATTAAAAAAAAAAAGTATACAGTTATAATAGAAGGGAGTCCTGGGGTGCCTGGGTGGCTCAGTCAGTTGAGCATCTAACTCTTGATTTCGGCTCAGGTCAAGCCCCACGTTGGGCTCTACACTGAGCATGAAACACTTAAGATTCTCTCTCTTTCTCTCTGCCCCTCTCCTTGTTCTCTATCTCTCTCTCTCTCTTAAATAAATAAATAAATAAATAGAAAAAATTTTTTAAAGAGAGTACTATATGAAGGGTGTATGTTAAACTATGGAGTCATTACCACTAGGTGAGAAGCTTATTTTGCCTGGCATATAACAATCACCAAGCACATATTAGCCATTAATAATATTATGTTGCTTATCATCATCTGCTCCTTTTTCTGCAATGAACATGTTACTTTTGCACAGAAATAGTTATTGAAATTTAAAATATATATTTATTGTGTATTTAGGGAAAAAAAGAGGAAATGTACCAACAAGTAAACAATGATTACCTCTGAATGGCAGGATGATGAATAGTCTGTTCCCTTCATTCATTCATTCCATAAGGTTCTTTGAGAACCCACTGTGGGCCAGGCACTGTGAAAAGTGCTGAGTGCACAGCAGTGATCAAAACAGGGCTTCTTTGTTTCCCCACTTTGCTCTACCCTACACTAACTTTTCCCTTCCCTGAAGCCATTGTCTGTTTCACTAATTTTGAGAACACTCCATGTTTCCTCTGTGCCTATCTCACACTTCAAGCACCTAGAAGACAGGGAAGTACTTATACAATGTCTGGCTCCTACTGCCCCAGCCCAGTGGCACCCCACTTACCTACTTGCGGAATTAATAAATGGATGGTGAGGCACGGCTTGCCAAATGATAAAAAGACTGATGGGCAGCACCACCTTCCTTCCCTGGGGCCACAGCACTTGTCCAAATGGCTGAGCCCCAGGCACAGCCAAATCCTTGGTTTCTTCTCCCCAAAGATTGGCTCCACTGCCCAAAGCCTCTTCTTGAACTGAAGCTGAGGTCTGATATCAATGAGGTCTACTCACGTTGCTGTGGTTAACCCTAGAGCCCTAAAGGATGTGTTCTCCTTTGATGATGATGATGATGATGATAATGATGAACATCAGCAACTTTGCAAAGCTTATATAAACTAACATTTTACACACTTGTAAATGGGGATATTTAAATTATTTAACAACTGCTATGGTCTCAGAAAGATGCTAATCCTTGTGCTATAGTAGCTTCTTAGAAGACTTGGTTATGCCTGACATTAACCCCTTAGTGGCTGGATCCTGGACAGGAGTGACAGGGTGGGGCACACTCAGGGAAGTGGGTATCTTAACAACTGGTGTGCTCATACTAGTGTGTACCTGTTGAACTTCATGGGTCTGTTTGGATTTGGAATGAGTGTAAACCAAGCAAAAGGGGCTTGGAAACAGCTTGAAGAAACAGCAGGAATTAGTCTCAGGGGATAAAGAGCGTGGTCCATTTTGGAACTAAAACTAGCTTAGCCTGGCTAGGGAGGAGACTGATGAGCAATGAACTGGCAAGGGAAGCAGGAGCCCAATCAGGTCGCACCAGAGCTGCTCTTGTCCTTCGGATTTATTTCAAGGAGGAGCAGCTAGGCCTAGAATGACCAGGACTGAGGGGGGTCTTGGAGTGCAGAACTTTGAGTGCTAAAATTGAGAAGGTCAGTCACCCCAACTGGATCCGTTCTTGCTCCTGTTGGCCCTTGAGCATGCTCTTCAGAAAGACCACAATGCCTGAAACTAGAAACAGAGCAGGCTTTTCCAGACCAACATGAAATCAGCATTTACTATTTTGTGAAAGTACTAATATGAAAGGTATGGGGTTTTGTTCACATTTAAATTTGTATAGGGGCTCCTGGGTAGCTCAGTTGGTTAAGTGTCTGACTTCAGCTCAGGTCATGATCTCACAGTTCGTGAGTTCGAGCCCCGCGTTGGGTTCTGTACTGACAGCTCAGAGCCTGGAGCCTGCTTCAAATTCTATGTCTCTCTCTTTCTCTGCCCCTCCCCTGCTTGTGCTCTCTCTCTCAAAAAAAATGAATAAACGTTAAAAATTTTTAAAAAATAAATTCATATAATGCTTGTATTTGCAAATCAAATTTCTTTCCCCTCTTTTATCTCAAATTACAGTTTTGTCAACAAGAGACAAATTTACTCGATGGTCAAGAGCATGGACTCTGGGCCACAGTGCCTGGATTAGTACCCAGGTTGTGTTACTTACTAGCTGTTGTCTTCTCTGGGCATCAGTTTCCTGTCTGTAAAATGGGATTCGAATAGTACCTAACTCACAGAATGTTGTGGGGATTAAATGAATTGTGGAGAATACTTAGAATAGTGCCCATAGAGAGTGCTCTGCAAGGGTGCTCTATTATTATAATTATCTTCTCCCTGGGTATGGCAATTTTTTCAGATGAAGTCATGGCCCTGCCTGAGAATGAACAATACAGATTTGTCAGGTCAGGTAAGGTTCGTAATTTTATCTTCTGTGACCCAGATAGGGAACACAAAAAGAAATTAGCCTTTATTAAAGTCATCATCCTAATATACTGGTATTGTTATTACTTTTATTTTACACATGAGGAAATTGAGTCTCCATAGAGGTGAAGTGACTTGCCCAAGGCCTCAAGGCTAAGAGAAATCCAGATCTGTGGAGCCCTGGTCTGCGCTCCAACACCACCCTCTTTTCAGTCCTCCCCTTAAGAATTATGGGCTACAGAGGGGGCACCTGGTGGCTCAGTTGATTGAGCATCCAACTTTGGCTCAGGTCATGGTCTCATGGCTTTGTGGGTTTGAGCCCTGCATCAGGCTCTGTGCTAACAGCACAGAGCCTGCTTCGGATTCTCTTCTCCCTCTCTCTCTGACCCTCCCCCACTTGCACTCTCTCAAAAATAAATAAACATTAAAAAAAAAATTTTTTTTAAAGAATTGTGGGCTACAGGAGCATGTGGGTGGCTCAGTTGGTTGAGCATCTGACTCTTAGTTTCAGCTCAGGTCATGATCTCAGGGTTGTGGGATCAAGCCCCAAGTCGGGCTCCATGCTGAGCATGGAGCTTGAGATTCATGTTTTTGAACATTATATTGTTATACTTTTTGTTACTGTAAGGCTTTACATTGTTTTCTTTCTAATGAAGTTATCATTACAATTATCATTCAACTGATCAAAACATAAATATATTATACAATTTGATAAAAATAATTACACATAAAAAGTAAAATTACATTAGGAATACATCTCTTGATGAGATGCATAGGGCTTTTTTTGTTTTTGTTTTCAATTACTTCATGTATTTGTAGATAGAATGCTTGAATGAGACAAAGTTCAGCATCAGTTATCTTCCTACATTTTTTTGGTTTGTGTTGATGTGACAAAAACTTGTTCACATAAATGTTAGATGGGAACGGAAGGAGGTTTGAAATAGCAATGTCACTTGATTATGTGACCACTTTCCAAATTAAATGCCAAAAATGTTAATGATTTTTGTTTTCAATCAAGCTAAAACCTGATTAGGTTCTCAAGTTATATTCAGATTAAAGAACTAGAAACCATTTGATGTGCAAAGGATTTGTTACCTGTTCTTTGTAGGTATACCAACAATAATTCCACAGGTCTCTTTGCTGGGCTACCAGCAACGATTTTAACGCCCTGAAGGAAGCACCATAATGTGAAGGGTTTTGGTTTTTATCGTCCCAGTGGGTGAGTAGTGTGTTCTTCTTTGCAAAAGAGAAGCAGGGAAGTGGTGTCTGGGTGGCTCCGTCTGTTGGGCCTCTGACTTCGGCTCAGGTCATGATCTCACCTCTCGTGGGTTTGAGTCCCACTTCGGGCTCTGTACTGACAGCTCAGAGCCTGGAGCCTGCTTTGGATTCTGTGTCTCCCTCTCTCCCTGACCTTTCCAGCTCGCACTCCATCTCTGTCTCAAAAATTAATCAATGTTAAAAAAATTAAAGAAAAAAAAGAAAAAAGAGGATCAAGGGAGGTGGAAGAGAACCTATCTCTTCTTCCCAGGTACCTCCTTCTGCTCATCACTTTTAGGAAAGAGATGAGGGAAGCTGAAGACACTGAAGCTCTGTGTTTCTTGGGGAGAGTCATTCATACCTCTAAGGACTTGTGAACCCCAGTTTGAGAACCAATGACCTGATGATGCTTCCATTTCCCACCTAGATAAATGGAACGAATGTCTCTATTCCCTCCCCTCCAATGTCTTCTCTGGGACCACTGAACCTATAATCCTAGACGGTGGCAGGAAAGAAAGAAGGCAGGTTGGATCCATATATTCCTTGGGTGGGGCTTTCAGATTCACTCGGTGAAAGAAGGGGATGGCAGTAGCAGGGATGGGAGAAGGCTTTTTGAAAATTGGGACCATTCAGGTAGGTTTGGAAACATCTGGAAGGGAACCATATAGGAAGGAGAAGAGATTTACAATCTCTTGTAAAGGGTTGAGAAGAGATGTTCTGCATTAGCTAGGACCTTTTTTTAAAAAAAATTTAATTACTTATTTAAGAAAATTTTAATGTTTATTTGTTTATTTTGAGAAAGAGTACAAGCAAGGGAGGGGCAGAGAGAGAGGGAGGAGAGAGAGAATATCCCAAGCTGGATCCATGCTGCCAGTGCAGAGCCCAAAGCAGGACTTGAACTCACAAACCCGTGAGATCATGCCCTGAGCTGAAACCAAGAGTGAGAGCTTAACCAACTGAGCCACCCAGGTGCCTGGGGCCTTTTTGTTTTTTTAAATGTTTCTTTATTTACTTTGAGAGAGAGAGAGAGAATGCAGATGAAGGCCAGTGGGAGGAGGGG
The DNA here is from genome assembly GCF_018350155.1 of Leopardus geoffroyi. Lineage (NCBI taxonomy): Eukaryota > Metazoa > Chordata > Mammalia > Carnivora > Felidae > Leopardus > Leopardus geoffroyi. The sequence goes on along the minus strand of NC_059337.1, from coordinate 62,341,366 downwards.
CAGAGAGAAAGGGAGAGAGGGAATCCCAAACAGGGTCCTTGCTATCAGCACGAGTCCAAGGAGGGACTCACAACTGTGAGATCGTGACCTGAGCCAAAATCAAGAGTCAGATGCTTTATCTACTGAGCCACCCAGGCACCCCAGCTAGGGCATTTTTGCCTTCAACATATTTTAACAATGTGCCAGGCCACACCCTAGGAGAAGGTGTATATGACACCTGTCCCTGGCCTTGGGGAAGTTATAGAGAGTCACCCCCCAGAAGGGGAGGGGGAGGCAGGTGGGGGAGAGGTGAGAAGTGGAGGAGGGAGAGGAGGAAGAAGAGAGAAAGGGAAAGTGGAGAGGAGGAAGCGAAGGGCAACAGGGAGAGAAGGGCCTGGAGAGGAGAGGGATAGAGAGAGAGACTACCAGACAATTGTAATGCAGGATGATCATAACGTGGGCAATCAGTACAGGAGGCTGGAGGAGCACCTAGGAGGGGCCCTGATCCTGACAAGGGCGGGGGGGGGGGGGAATATCAGCAGATCCCTTTCCAGAGGGCTCAAACCCCAAGAACAGATACTCAAATGTCTGCAGAGGTCTAGTACATTCTGGGAACAACCCTAGATCAGCACATCTGGAGCACTGAGAGATGAGTAGACAGACTAGATGGAGTTTAACTGAGGATGAGAAAGAACTCACGGGTTTCCTTAATAAATCTTATGGCTCTGTTTTAACATGTATACACAGGGGGCATCTGGATGGCTCTGTAGGTTAAGTGTCTGACTTCAGTTCAGGTCAAGATGTCACGGTTTGTGAGTTCTAGTCCCACATCGGGCTCTTCTCACTGACAGAGAAGAGCCTGCTTGGGATTCTCTCTCTCCTTCTCTCTCTGCCCCTCCCCAGCTCATGCTTATGCTCTCTCTTTCTCTCAAAATAAATAAATAAACATTTAAAATAAAATATAAAATAAAATGTATAGATAAGGGCACTTGGGTGTCTTAGTTGGTTGAGCATCCAACTTTGGCTCGGGTCATGATTTTACTGTTAATGAGTTCAAGCCCGACATTGGGCTCTCTGCTGTCATTGCAGAGCCTGCTTCTGATCCTCTGTCCTCCTCTCTCTCTGTCCCTCCCCTGCCTGTGCTCTCTCTCTCTCTCTCTCTCTTAAAAATAAACAAACATTAAACAAATTGAAAATAAATAAATAAAATGAATACATATATTATGATGATTAAAATAAAAATTAAATTTAAAGACAAATTCCTAAATCTCTCATGCAGATGAATTCCAAATGACTTATACTTCACCTTCAAGGAAGCATAAGCCCCAGTACCTTAAGTGTGGGCTCTGTGTAGCGACTTCCTTCCAAAGAAGACAGTATTGAATGATGAGGAGGAAGAGTAACTTTACAGTGGAGAAATCTGACAAGCGCTAACTCAGCCAGGTGTCCAAGATCAACATCAACAGTGATGAGTCATGCTGATGGTATATACCCTTGATATGATGTGATGATAATGGTACTTTACCTCCCCTAAGCTCATAACCCCAATCTAATTACAAAAAAAAAGATCTCAGACAAATTCCAATAGAAAGCATCCTACAAAATACCTGCTTAGTACTCCTCAAATTGTCAAGGTCATCAAAAACAAGTTAAGTCTAAGGGTACCTGGCAGGCTCTGGTACCATGCTGGGCGTGGAGCCTACTTAAAATGAAAAAATAAAATAAAATAAAATAAAATAAAATAAAATAAAATAAAATAAAATAAAATAAAATAAAATAAAAACATTAAAAAACCAAGGGAAATCTGAAAAACTGCCATAGTCAAGAGGTGCCTAGGGAGACATTACAATTAAATGTAAGGTGTTATCCTGGATGTAATTCTGGAACAGAAAGAGGACAGTAGGTAAAAATCTGAATAAAGTATGGACTATAGTTAATAATTATGTATCAGTATTGGGGCACCTGGATGGCTCAGTCGGTTGAGCGTCCGACTTCAGCTCAGGTCATGATCTCACACTCCGTGAGTTCAAGCCCCGCATCAGGCTCTGTGCTGACAGCTCAGAGCCTAGAGCCCGCTTCAGATTCTGTGTCTCCCCCTCTCTCTGCCCCTCCCCTGCTCATGCTCTGTCTCTCTCTGTCTCAAAAATAAATAAAAACATTAAATAATTTTTAATAAAAAATAATTATGTATCTTTATTGATTTCCTAATGTTAACAAATATGCCATATTAATGTAAGATATTCGTAGTAAGGGAAACTGGATTTGAAGTAGAGGGAAACCCTCTGCTATCTTCTTACTTTTTCCATCAATGTAAAACTTCTAAAAAAGAATGTGTATTTAAAAAAAAACAAATTTGGAGTGGCTGGCTGGCTCAGTCGGAAGAGCATGTGACACTTGATCTCAGGGTTATGAGTTCAAATCCCACATTGGGTGTAGAGATTACTAAAAAAAATTAATAAACAAACTTAAAAAAAATCAAATTGGGGTGCCTGGGTGGCTCAGTCGGTTAAGCATCTGACTTCGGCTCAGGTCATAATCTCACAGCTCATGAGTTCGAGCCCCACACCAGGCTCTGTGCTGACAGCTCAGAGCCTGGAGCCTGCTTCAGATTCTGTGTCTCTCTCTCTCTCTCTGGCCCTCCCCTGCTCATGCTCTGTCTCTCTCTCTTTCTCTCTCTCTCTCAAAAATAAATAAACATTTAAAAATTTCTTTAAAAATTACTCACTTAAGTCAGTTATATCACTCTTTTTGGTTTGGATCTTCATTCATTCAATAATTACTACTAATAGTTAACTTGTATTGAGCATTTTCTTGGTATAGGCACAGTGCTGAGTGATTTGCATAATATCCTATAATCACAATGCCATAAGGTAGATTTTTCTCATTTTACAAATGTAGAAACCAAAGCATGAGAAAGGTCATCCATGCAATTGTTTAATGAATATTTATTAGTAAGTTATGACTGCCTCATGATTCTGGGCCTCTTCAAGTGAATGCCCTGCAGGGGCCGCATGTGCAACTGTCCAGATGTAGCTCAATCATGTGACCTCTGCCACACCTCCATCCAGCTCTTCCTCCTCCTGGACAGTGGTGACACTGCACCACTGGCCAGGTTTCCCCAGAAGCTGTCTTGCACCCTTCCTTCATCCCCAGATGTTAGTGACATCTAACTTGTCACTAAGTCCAGTGGGCTCTTCCTCAAAAATGTCTCCCCAGTCTACTCTCACTCTAGGCTGGGCCCTCACCAGCCTGCTTCTGCCTCAGGTCTCATTCTTCTGATGTGGACTACACCCAAGCCACCACCCATTTTTCTAGAACCCACATCAGATGATCTCATCTCCAACCAAAGCCTTCTGATGGCCCTTTCAATAGCTTTCATAATCTGGCCACAACTGGTCCCATTTCCTGCACTGCCCTACTCCCTGATGCTCTAGCTCCCCAGCCCTCCAAACTTGACAATGTTTGCAGGCCTGTTCTCTTGGTTTTCTTGACATCTGCCTAATGCCTACTCGTTTTAGCCCTTGGAAATCATGTATGCACTTCAGGTCTTAGCTCAAATTCACCTGCTTTCATACACTATTCCTCTCTCTCCCTGGCCCAGCAGTCAGCCCTTACGTATCTTATGGCAACTAGCACACAGATTGTGAGGGGTAGGAGCTGGTGGATCTGTATCCCCAGTTGTGAGTTCCCTAAGACATTTTAGTATTCCTGTACTCAGGTTTGTTTGGGTTATTCTCTATAATCAGCTTCTGTTATATCTAAGCAAAATGCCCACGCTTCTTAGTTAATGGCCAGTAAATGGCCAGGACAAGAAACGCCATAGCAGTTCCGATGGGGAAGTTGGGGTCCAGGGAGGCTTCATGGAGTAGGTGGACTTGAGAGCGGCTGTCAGATAAAAGCCACATTTTTAGTTTCCTGAGCATATTCCCTTTGTTGGACATTATGCTATGCTATAGCAATGAGCTTTCCCCAGATCACCTCATTTACTTTTCGACACAGACCTACTAGGTAAGTATTATTATAACTACAGCATTTCTGTAGATGAGGAAACTGAAACTAAGTGCATCACCTGCGCACAGGGTCCATCTAATGAGTGATTGGGCAGGAATAAGAATGCTGGTCTTGCTCTTACTCCAAAGTTCAACATAAGGTGGGAGAATGAATACTGCTGTCATCAACTCAACAGGGAGTGTGTACTGAGTCTGTAGTAAGCAAAGCCCACTTAGGCCCACCCTATACATACTGGAGAGCAGTGAAACTCAGGAGGGAGGCTTTGGGGACGGTGAGGAGGTGGCTGTATGGACTCTGTGTCCTTGACACATCCCTCCTATGCTGGCTGGCTCCATGCAAGGGGGTCATTTCCTCTGCACAGTCCTGTCCTGGGGAATCAGCTATACCCTCTTCCCTTTAGCTTGCATTGGAGAAATGGACAGTGTGGTGGTTAGCTCCTCAGCATCTGCTCTTACTTGAATACTGCCTCCTGGTTTCCCCATTTCCTACCCACATGAATCCTGGACAAATTGCTTCACCATTCTGAATGTCAGTTTCTGCTTTTGCAATGCGGGAGAAAGAGCAGTGCCTGCTGCATAGCATTAGGGGAAGGGTAAAATGAAATAACATTGACTGTTATGATCTTAGGGTAGCGCTTGGCACATTGTTGATACTCAGTAAGTGTGCCTTTTATTATTTATTATCTGACCTTTGGCTGGACCTATTTGTATTTCCCTAATGCATTCGGCAGGTGATGTGGGATGGAGCCTTACGCACCGAGCAGGGCTTCTCCCGAGCCAGGCTCACTTTCCCCAGGGCGGTAACCTCTTGTCCGCGCCTCAGCTCTGGCACTTTCCCTCCTCGGACCTAGCCAGAAGGGCAGTGCCCCTGGCTGGGAGAGCGGCATCGCTCCTGTAGGTTCTAGGCGGGAAAAGCGGGACTTAGGAGCCACAGAAAGTTATTTCGGAAGGCGTAATTTGTCGCCCCTTCCTGGGCGGGGTCCACTCAGGTCCAGAAAGCACTCGGTGGAAGCTGGTGAGGGTTCAGTTCTGTGCACCTGGCAGGGAAGTTCGGAGAGTAGCGTGACCACGCAATAAACGCTTCAAACCTGGACGCTTTCGAGAGTAAAAGGGGCGCTTTTAGTCATTTCACGCAGGCTACCCGCTAAAGCCAGGATAGTGGTGACCCCGGCCAATAGCCTTCCACTTTAACAAGATACAGTCCTTGTGCCCCAGAAGGGAACAGAATCCGTCTGGATGGGCTAGGCGGGTGGAAGAGGGAAACTGAATTGGAGCCGCACTCTTAGCCTCGAAGTTCGGTCGCTTTGGACTCCCCACCTGCCTTCAAGGTCACCTGTCCCGCGTTCTTGCCAGGCGTTGCAGGTATTTGCTCCTCTGTGCTCCCACAGCGTTGTGGCCATGTGTCTGGGTAAGCCTCACGAGCGCTGAAACTTTTTGTCCATTTTGATCTCTGTAGTGCCCCCAAAAGCCTGGAAAAGTGCCTGGCAGAGAGTGTGCGCTCACTTGTGGAATGAGTGAGCTTCTGAACAAATCCATCCATCGCTTTTCTAGCATTAATTATCTGTTTACTGGTCCATTGCCCCTGCTGGTTTATGACCTTCAAGGACGGTATCCTACTTATCTCTGTGACTCCAGCACCTAGCCCAAGTCTAAGCACAAAGTAAGTGCTCAACACTATTCTGAATGGAAGCAGTCCGGCACCCCTTAGCTGTGCTTGGTCTTTTCTTCCGCCCCTTTTGTCTCTCCCCACACCGAAGAGCCTTTACGGAGTCGCTTAGAGGCAGGTTAGGTAGCACTTGGCGTCCGTCGGCCAGGTCACCAGCTCTGTCACTTCCTGAAAGCTGGTGGTCCCCTAAATGTAGAAGAGAGGCTAGGACTGCTTGCCTATGTCTTGTGAAGGTAGGATCAAGAGAGCGATTCGATTGAAGAACGGGAGGTTCTCCTGAGGGCCTAGGATAGCAGCCTGTTTGGAGAGGTCGGAGCGAGAGCTGGACACGGAGGCTGAGACCGTCTGAGAGAGGAATGCCTGGGCAAAAAAGGAACTGAGGAATGGCTCCGAGCCTGGGGCTGGAATGAGCTGCGCGGATGGTGAAGGGCCTAAAAGCACTGGGTTTGCCTCCTTGTGTCAAAATTCAGAACTGCAGCAGGGTCCTGGAGGGGAGCGCCTGTATTCAGCAGCGCCAGCTCACCGCCTAGCTGGACTGCAGCTGTGACGCGTCTATGGCTCCGCCCCAAACCGAAAGCTGCCACAGCACTTCCGGCTCCCTCCCTCAAGAGTGGCCTGGGCCAGGGCCCTGTCCCTGTCCCGCCCCCCGCCTTGGCCCCGCCTTGGCCCCGCCTTGGCCCCGGCAGCCCTCGCTGCGCCTCCCAGTGGCGGGTCGGGATAAGTTCCTACGCAAGCAACCGCGGGTTTCTGAGAGCCCGGAAGTTACGTTATAGGCGCGCGTCCCGGGGGCGGGAGTCAGCTGAGCAGCTGGGGCGAGGCTGGGATCTTCTAGGATCTGCAAAAGGAAACCAGTGATCTTTTGGGGGTGGGAGCGGGGTGCAGGACTGCAACAGATTCAAGGGAGAGGGCTCCGAAGTCTTCTCGCTCATTATAAGGCGAGAGCGAGAAAATCCTCAGGATCTTAAAGAGGAGAAGGGGGCGGCGGATTGCAGGATCTGTCAGAGACTTGTCGAGGCTGCGGAGACGCAGTTTCCAATCTAAGGCGACGGGGATCTCTGGGGGGAGCGCTGTTGGAATCCCTGGGCCCGGAACGGAGGGCCCAGAGGCACCATGGCGTCCATCCTGGATGAATACGAGGACTCCCTGTCCCGCTCAGCCGTCTTTCAGCCCGGCTGCCCCAGCGTGGGCATCCCCCACTCGGGTAAGGGAGGGGAGGGAGCCGCTCACACTATCCGCACACCTGGCACCTGCGGGGGAGGAACGGGGAGAGTAGCTCCAAGGGTCCGGTTCACCGCCTGGACATACAGTCCAGACCTAGGCCCTTGATTCTCCTCAGGCTCTCTTGGCCCCCAGCTGGTGGATGGTCGAAGTTTAAAAGAGCAGCAAGAGCAGTCTCGTGATCTAGGCCCTGCCACTCGGGTTCTACAAGGAAAGTGGGACCCACATAAGGAAGTGACTTGCTTACAGGGCCCCGGTTGAGAGAAGTGAGAATAGGCTCCAGGCTTCAGCCAGAGCCTGTGTTTTGCCTACCAGGCCCTTTCTGGAGGTGGGAGGAAGAGAGTGGGCAAAGAAAATGGTGGAAGGGGAATGTTGTAGGGGTAGGAGGGCTGGTCCTAGAGGGAACTTTTTCACTGAACAGGGAAAAATGAAGTTATTTTAGGCCTTTGCTAGATCTGGGTGCAGGCTGGCCTTGAGGGGAAATTTTTGTGGAAAGTAGGACAGAGTTGGCAGAGGGGTCTGAAGTGCTAGGTATGCATTGGTAAAGAAATGAGAATAAAGGCTAGAGAAAGAAGCTACAGCTTGATTGGGACTGTTCCCCAGGGCTTCCTCTGCCTTCATTCCTCTGGAGACTCACTCAGAGCATTACTGCATGGGTAGGGAGGAGGGGAGAGAGTGGATCTAGACTACTTTAGTTGAGCTGAGATTGCTAGGCCCGAGATTGATAAGGGAGAATGCCCAACCCTTTCTACTGAGACGGGTACATGAGGGTGCAACAGCATTATAAGGGTTCAAAGAACCCACCCCTCACAGCTGTCAGAAGGAGCCCAGAGCCCTCATTTGGAGATGATTAGCAAACTACTTGATATGTTGATAGCAAACTTTTAACTGAGGGCTTGGGGTAGGAGTATGTTGGGAAGGTGGAGAGGAAAACAATTTTTTTTGTGGCCTCTCCTTGTTCTTCCTCCATCTCTTCCATAGCTCACCTTTAATTCCCTCCTTTCCTGTAGGGTATGTGAATGCCCAGCTGGAGAAGGAAGTGCCCATCTTCACAAAGCAGCGCATTGACTTTACCCCTTCTGAGCGTATCACCAGTCTTGTTGTCTCCTGCAATCAGCTCTGCATGAGCCTGGGCAAGGATACACTGCTCCGGTAAGTGAGGGCTCGAAAGACTTAGTAGGGAGTGGATTAGTGGTATTTGGGGACTATTAACTGACTGAGGCATTTCTTTCATTCTGGGCAGGTGAAACTACAGTAGATTTGGAATTTTCAGGAAATATCCATTACCAAAGAACTAATGTAGTATAGTAGTTAAAATCAGGTAGATCTGGATCAGAGCTCAGCTCTCCTATGTACCAGCCAGGGAATGTTGAACAAGTCACCCAGTCTCTCTAACCGTGTCCCGTCATCTGTTAAAGATAGTTCTAACCCACAAGTTAGTCACATTGATCAGGGGAACTGTCTAGAGTCCTGAAGTAAATCCACTATAAATGGAAATAATATATCTCAATAAAATTAGAAATAAACACATACATACATACATAAGTGGGAATACTATATAACAAGGGTGTCAGAAAAAAATGCTTATCTAGAATAACCATCTGGAATAAAACAGCTAAGGATCTGTATCACAAAAATAAATTCTAGGTGGGATAATTATTTAAATATGAAAAACAAACTGAATATCGAAAGAATATGTAATAAATGTCTGTGTTCTTGGGCAGAAGGGAGACCTTCTTACTCAAGCTAGAAAGGACAGGTATATTTGACTACATAGTAATGACAAAATAAAAACAAAAAAGCCTTTGAGGGGTGCTTGGCTGGCTCAGTTGGTAGAGCATGTGACTCTTGATCTTGGAATCGTGAGTTTGAGCCCCACATTGGGTGTGGGGATTACTCAAAATAATAATAAAGAAAAAAAGCATTTGAATCTGGTCATGACCAAAGATGGTGGGAAAATGATGTGTTTCCACATATGACTAAGGATTTACATCCCTATTCTTTAAAAAGCCCTTACAAATTAATAAGAAAAAGACACTTAAGTAGAAAGGGGAGGGCAAAGAATATAAACAAGCAGTTTACAGAAGAGGAACTCTACATTGCCAGTAAACACCTAAAAATATTTTCAACCTTTGGGAAATAAAGGTAAGGTACCGTTTTCTTTAACCTATCAGATTGACAAAAATTAAAAATAGTAATAGATTGTGCTGGTGAAGACACACAGAAATGGACTCTCACGCGCTGCTGGTGAGAGTATAACTTGCCACTGTCTTTTGGAAAAGTGTTCTGGAAATGCCTGTTAAAGTTTAAAATGTCTATAAGTTGGACCCAACAATCCCACTTTGGAGAATACGTAATCTTAGAAAGAAAAGTACCGCTTTGCAAGGGTGTAGATACAAGGATGTTGACTGCAGAGTTATTTATGGTCGGAAAAACTGGACCCAAACTGAATGCCCATCAACAGGAAAATGATGATAAAATTATGGTTGAGCCATGAAGGGGAAAATTATGCAGTTATTGAAACAATGAGTTAGATAGAGCTGTATCTGTTGATACTGTGGAATGTTCATGAAATATCATTAAGTGAGAAAAGCAAGTTAAAAATTTATATATATACACACGTATGTACACAACATGAAGTGATTTTTGTAAAAATATAAAGACAGTGACAAAACAAGTCTATGTTGTAAGGATGGAGAAAGACCTTAAAATCAGTTTTGTCTATGGAGAGTGATGGGTTTAAGAAGAAAACTGTTAACTCTTTATACATCTTTGCTTTGATTCTTTTTTTTATCTAAATTTTTTTTTTCAACGTTTATTTATTTTTGGGACAGAGAGAGACAGAGCATGAACGGGGGAGGGGCAGAGAGAGAGGGAGACGCAGAATCGGAAACAGGCTCCAGGCTCTGAGCCATCAGCCCAGAGCCTGACGCGGGGCTCGAACTCACGGACCGCGAGATCGTGACCTGGCTGAAGTCGGACGCTTAACCGACTGCGCCACCCAGGCGCCCCTGTTTGCTTTGATTCTTTAGTTAAAAATGGGTATATAATTTGAAAATGGTTTTAAATTTTTTTTTCAACGTTTATTTATTTATTTTTGGGACAGAGAGAGACAGAGCATGAACGGGGGAGGGGCAGAGAGAGAGGGAGACACAGAATCGGAAACAGGCTCCAGGCTCTGAGCCATCAGCCCAGAGCCTGACGCGGGGCTCGAACTCACGGACCGCAAGATCGTGACCTGGCTGAAGTCAGACGCTTAACCGACTGCGCCACCCAGGCGCCCCTGAAAATGGTTTTAATAAGGGAAGTATAATTTAAACAGGAGCACCCCTCAGGGTTATTGTGAAGATTGAGATATACTTGGTTAAGGTCTTGGCGTGGTGCTTGGTATATAGAAAGTACTCAGTAACCATTAGCTAGTATTTGTTCTTTTTTTTACCCCAGCAATCTGGGATACCCCTGCATTGTCTTCCCAGATGCACTGTAGATCTTCTGAGCAGAGGGAAAAGACTTCTATTTAGTGACTTCTCAAAATGAGGTAGGGGAATTCTCAGAGCTGAAGGTTCTTAAGTAGGATCCTGTGTGTATTTCAGAGTTCCCTTGAGATTGTGTGCAGAATTTTATATGTGTGTATAGATTTCAGGGAAGAGAGCCTGTGGCTTTCATCAGATTATAAAGAGGTCTGTGATTCCAAAAAAGGATCTGCCCTTCTCTGGAGTGATGCTGTGACTCTTGTCCTGACAGCATTGACTTGGGCAAGGCCAACGAACCCAACCATGTGGAGCTGGGACGCAAGGATGATGCCAGAGTTCACAAGATGTTTCTGGACCACACTGGTAACTGGTGGTGGAGGTCTGAGATTGGTGGGGCGGGGGGCGGGGAGACTGGTTGAGCGGAGGGTAAGTCATTGCCTGGGTGGATGGGATCTGAGAGTGGTGGGGATAAGGAGGAGGCTGAGGGTGGGAATGGCAGCATTCTGTAGAGTGCCATACTCTTCCCCACTCCAGGCTGTCACCTGCTGATTGCTCTGAGCAGCACTGAGGTCCTCTATGTGAACCGTAATGGACAGAAGGTACGGCCACTGGCACGCTGGAAAGGACAGCTGGTGGAGAGTGTGGGCTGGAACAAGGCACTGGGCACCGAGAGCAGCACAGGCCCCATCCTGGTCGGCACTGCCCAAGGCCATATCTTCGAAGCAGAGCTCTCAGCCAGCGAGGGTGGACTTTTCGGCCCTGCCCCAGATCTTTACTTCCGTCCATTGTACGTACTAAATGAAGAAGGAGGTCCAGCGCCTGTATGCTCCCTTGAGGCTGAGCGGGGTCCCGATGGGCGCGGCTTTGTTATCGCCACAACTCGGCAGCGCCTCTTTCAGTTCATAGGTCGAGCAGCAGAGGGAACTGAGGCCCAGGGCTTCTCAGGGCTTTTCGCTGCCTACGCTGACCACCCACCCCCATTCCGTGAGTTCCCCAGCAGTCTGGGCTACAGTGAGTTGGCGTTCTATACCCCCAAGTTGCGCTCTGCCCCTCGGGCCTTCGCCTGGATGATGGGGGATGGCGTGTTGTATGGAGCATTGGACTGTGGGCGCCCCGATTCCCTGCTGAGTGAGGAGCGAGTCTGGGAGTACCCAGAGGGTGTAGGTCCTGGGGCCAGCCCACCTCTGGCTGTCGTCTTGACCCAGTTCCACTTCCTGCTGCTGTTGGCGGACCGGGTGGAGGCAGTGTGCACGCTGACAGGGCAGGTGGTGCTGCGGGATCACTTCCTGGAGAAGTTTGGGCCGCTGAAGCACATGGTGAAGGACTCCTCCACGGGCCACCTGTGGGCCTACACTGAGCGGGCCGTCTTCCGCTACCATGTGCAGCGGGAGGCCCGGGATGTGTGGCGCACCTACCTGGACATGAACCGCTTTGACCTGGCCAAAGAGTATTGTCGAGAGCGGCCTGACTGCCTGGACACAGTCCTGGCCCGGGAGGCTGATTACTGCTTTCGCCAGCGTCGTTACCTGGAGAGTGCCCGCTGCTACGCCCTGACCCAGAGCTACTTTGAGGAGATTGCCCTCAAGTTCTTGGAGGCCCGACAGGAGGAGGCTCTGGCCGAGTTCCTGCAGCGAAAATTGGCCAGTTTGAAGCCAGCCGAGCGTACCCAGGCCACACTGCTTACCACCTGGCTGACGGAGCTTTACTTGAGCCGGCTCGGGGCTCTGCAGGGTGATCCTGAGGCCCTGAACTTCTACCGGGAAACACGGGAGCGCTTCCGGGCCTTCCTCAGCAGCCCCCGCCACAAGGAGTGGCTCTTTGCCAGCCGGGCCTCCATCCATGAACTGCTTGCCAGCCATGGAGACACAGAACACATGGTGTACTTTGCCGTGATCATGCAGGACTATGAGCGAGTGGTGGCATACCACTGCCAGCACGAGGCCTACGAGGAAGCCCTGGCCGTGCTTGCTCGCCACCGTGACCCTCAGCTTTTCTATAAGTTCTCACCGATCCTCATTCGCCACATCCCCCGCCAGCTGGTGGATGCTTGGATCGAGCTGGGCAGCCGGCTAGATGCCCGGCAGCTCATTCCTGCCCTGGTGAATTATAGCCAGGGTGGCGAGGCCCAGCAGGTGAGCCAGGCCATCCGCTACATGGAGTTCTGCGTGAATGAGCTGGGCGAGACTGAGCAGGCCATTCATAACTACCTGCTGTCGCTGTATGCCCGAGGCCAGCCCGCCTCACTGCTGGCCTACCTCGAGCAGGCCGGGGCCAGCCCGCACCGTGTGCATTATGACCTCAAGTATGCGCTGCGGCTCTGTGCTGAGCACGGCCACCACCGTGCTTGTGTCCATGTCTACAAGGTCCTAGAACTGTATGAGGAGGCTGTGGACCTGGCCCTGCAGGTGAGCCAATGCGTTTTGACCCCATTCAGTAGAAGGACCTGGAGAGCAGTTGCTTTAGATGCTGAGGGTTTGGAATGGGGGGCTGTGGCTAGAGGGTGCTGGCATTTCTTGCAGAGAGGTACTTTAGTGTAGAGGTTAAGAATGTTGACTCTAAGGTCAGGGTTTGAAGTCTGGTTCTGCCACTTAGTAAGCTGTGTGACCTCAGGCTGATTTCTGACCCTGTTTTTGCCTCAGAGGATTCGGCCACAAATGGTAATGGTACTTAGCTCCTAGAGTTGATTAAAGTAGTGTGTATGAAAAGCACTCGGAACAGTGCCTCCTCTACAGTAAGTTCTACATTCATGCTAGCTATTGCGTTACAGCCACGACTGCAGAAGGGGAAGGTGCCGAGTTACACTTCTCAATCCTGAGTCATCACTTGCCTTAGGATCACACGAAGTGCTATTTAAGATACAAATTCCCGGGTCTGAACCCAGGACTTACTGAATCAGAAAGTCTGAGGTGAGACCCAAAAAATTTGTATTAAAAAAAAATTTTTTTTTAAGATCATTTCTTTATTTTGAGAGAGAGCGAGAGTGAGCAGGGGAGGGGCAGAGAGGGAAAAAGAGAATCCCAAGCAGGTTCCGTGCTGTCAGCTCAAAGCCCGACACAGGGCTCAGTCCCACGTACTGTGAGATCATGACCTGAGCCGAGATCAAGAGTCGGACGCTTCACTGACTGAGCCACCCGGGTGCCCCCCAAAAATCTGTATTTTGAATATACTCCAGGGTGATTTTTAAATTTGCTAAAATCAAAGCCCCAACTGTCGTAATTAGCTTTTACAAAGCTGTGACAGGGACATACCCATTACTGAGACAGGTTTCTGTCCTGGCCTCCAGAAGCCCTCACCTTGCTTGCTCCCGGAATGCTGGGAATCCTGCCTTGGGGCCTCTCCTCGGGCCCAGCTTCTCCTGGGGCACCTGTCTCTCCCGTAATCTGTATCGTAGAGGGCAGGGGGCTTGACCTTAACACTCGTGGTCTCCCCACAGGTGGATGTGGACCTAGCCAAACAGTGTGCTGACTTGCCTGAGGAAGACGAGGAACTGCGCAAGAAACTGTGGCTGAAGATTGCACGACACGTAGTGCAGGAGGAGGAAGATGTGCAGACGGCCATGGCCTGCCTGGCCAGCTGCCCCTTGCTCAAGATTGAGGACGTGCTGCCCTTCTTTCCTGACTTCGTCACCATCGACCACTTCAAGGAGGCGATCTGCAGCTCGCTCAAGGCCTACAACCACCACATCCAGGAGCTGCAGCGGGAGATGGAAGAGGCCACAGCCAGCGCCCAGCGCATCCGGCGAGATCTGCAGGAGCTGCGGGGCCGCTACGGCACAGTGGAGCCCCAGGACAAATGCGCTACCTGCGACTTCCCCCTGCTCAACCGCCCTTTTTACCTTTTCCTCTGTGGCCACATGTTCCACGCTGACTGCTTGCTGCAGGCTGTGCGGCCTGGCCTGCCAGCCTACAAGCAGGCCCGGCTCGAGGAGCTGCAGCGAAAGTTGGGGGCTGCTCCAGCCCCTGCCAAGGGCTCTGCCCGCGCAAAGGAGGCCGAGGGTGGGGCTGCCACTGGGGGGCCCAGTCGGGAACAGCTCAAGGCTGACCTAGATGAACTGGTGGCCGCTGAGTGTGTGTACTGTGGGGAGCTGATGATCCGCTCTATTGACCGGCCCTTCATCGACCCCCAGCGCTATGAGGAGGAGCACCTCAGTTGGCTGTAGGAGGATGTTGTGCTGGGTGGGCAGGCCGTCGGGGGCACGTGCCCCTTCTTGGGAAGGCTACACCCTGGTCTGCGCTCCGCCATCTGGAGACTCGCCCCATTGTTGGGAAGAGTGGAATTATAGCTGTCACCGAGAGGTATCATCTCCTGCTATCCGGTTCTTCAGAGCGGCCTTAGGGCCACTGTTATGCCAGGCCATCTGCCTGCCTCCCAACAGGGGGCCTTAGCCTGGAGAAGTCAGAATTCTGACCCCATCACCCTCTCCCCTCTAACGGTCCTGTTTTCCTTTTTACTCCCCACAGACATCCTGTTCACCTTCTAGAGCGAGAGTACCATCCTCCCTTTTCACTGCGTGGCTCTTCCCCTTCAGAGGAAGGCCTCTCCTGTGTCTGCCCCTAGGTCCCAGAGAGAAAAGGCAGCCCCTCCAAGTCCTGGGCATGGAGGGTGGGGAAAGGTGGTGCTGGTGGTGGGCGTGTCTTGTGTACACTTTCTAGGGCTCTGGTGTGTGGGCGTGCCCTGGGGGACAGGGCCTCATGGAAGACAGTGGGAGATGATGATGGAGTGGGGAACATTAAACTGCCTGCGCTGTGCTGGTGGTCCTGGAGTTGATGGCTTTGTTGATGCTGGCCTGAGTGGCACGTGAGTGATCTCCAGGGGCATAGGAGGCCACAGGGATGCTGCTGGGACCCTGAACACTTTCCAGCCTTGGACCTCGCTTCTTCACCTGGTGATGTGACTGATTTTGACATATTTTCTGTCTGTTCGCTTCCTTGTCCCTCTGCTCCATCCTCTCCTTCTCCAGGCTCCAACTGGGAATGGTGGCCCACCATCCTCAGACCAAGCACTGTTCTTCCCTTTGGCCAGCAGGTGGTACTGCTCCCCACAGAATCCTTCACACGGGCAGCTGAGGGCACTAATTTCTTGTCCCTTTCTCCACTAGTGCTTCCTCAGTCTGTTCCTTTCTAGTATGTTCTGGGAATCTGCACTGCCTCACCATGAATCTAAGCCCTCATTCTTCCTCCCTTCACTAGCCCTTATACATGCGAGATTTTGCTTGCCCTTCTCTTTGCCAACCTGGATCCTTGCATTCCCGGCTTCTGCCAGCTTTGATACTGCCCTACCACTGTCTGGTATTTGACCATAATGTTCAGATCCAGTGTGGAGGTAGGACTGCCCCTGCCACCATCCATGGCATTTGGCAGATAGATTTTTTTTCCTCATCTAACTTCTGTGACCCGCCCTCCCCCTCTGGACTACATACACTCTTAGTTGTGGCTACCCTAAGGAGTCTGGATCAGGGCCTTCCCGTGACATCAGCGAGCACCCTTTGCCCTGTGGACTGGGGTTCACAGTCCACTGCTCAGCTCTATAGGTGTGGTCCATCAGCTGCTCAGACTGAAACAAAATAACAAGTGTGTCTTCCTGGAATCAGGCTGGGGTCAAGCCACCTGGCTGGTGACTACATGCTTTTCTCTCTCCTGCCACCTAACCCTTTCCAAGACTTTTATCTCCTGCAGTCCTGGTGGAGTCTTGCCCTGCCAAGTCCCCTCAACCACTAGAACAACCCTGTCTCCTCATGGCCTCTGCCAACGGACAGGCTAGAAGCTGACCGTCTCTGATGAGTCTCAGACTCTCCGTCTTCTCCCAAAAGCAAGAGGGAGCAAATAGGGAGGGGTTGGTAATCCCTGGGTGGGCAGAGAGCATCCTAATCCTGTTCCCTCTGTTCGAAGATTTGGCGGCTCTTGCTCCCTTCCTCTCCCCATGTGGCCTACCATTTCCCACTGTCAGTGAATATTAGGTCTAAATTTTGACCTGCCACTTGCATGGTCACTTGCTTACTTAGAACAGCTCGGGTCTTCTGTCTCTGCACATAATGGGTGCCTAATACATGTTAGTTAAACAAACACTGCCCTATTGCTCCCTCTTCCCAGTGGACTTGGCTAAGACAGCCTGGGATGCCCCTGCCCCCTTCTGTCTTCTGAGCCTGCCCATCTGGTCCTAGGCTGCTTCCTCTTTCCTGGAAAAAAAGGCCACAGGCTTCCCTGGCACTGACAGAATGGGGTTCCGTTGAGTCAGGGCAACGGGAAGCTACAGCCCTTAGATCCCTGGAAACCAAGCAAGGCCTGGAGTGGAGGGGAGAGAGGAGGCCCTCAGGGCCTTGGCCCTAAGCCTGGGGAGGGCCAGAAGGGGGTGGAGAGGGGGAGCAGCTGCGTGGGCAGGGGCCAAGATGAATGAGCTGCTCCTGGAGCTGTCACTGGAAATAGGAGGAGTGGCCACAGGCAGTGACGCTGAGATCAGGGCAGGAGGCCTGTAAACAAGGAAGCCACCTGGGGGAGACTCAGGGCGGTCACTGGTCCTGGGGAGCAGGTGCTTCCTGAGGCCCGCCCTTGAGAGGGCCCTGGGGGGCTGCCTGGCCAAGTCGTCAGCTGGCACGAGGGGGCGCTGTCGACTGGCTTCCTGAAACCACCAGCTCCTTTCCACAGCTCCATGGGGAGTGGCTGTCGGAGGGTGTGACAGCCTAGCGTCTGAGGCCTGGCTTTCCCACCGGACAGCCCTCCCTTCTCCTGTCCCCAGTGCAGACTGGCCAAGAGCACCAGCCTGGAAGGGAGGGCACAGGGCTCCAGGCCTGGCCAGCATGGGTGTGAGCTTATTCCCCCAGGACCACCAAGTCTTGAATTCCCCCTTCTCCCACCCCAGGGCTCAGGTTGCAGGCTGGGCCCTCATCAACCCCGTTGGATGGGAGGGGGCTTGGAGGCCACCAGACTCCAGGCTGCCCTTGGCGCTGCCCCCCTGGCGCCAGGGAAACAAAAGGTTAGGGGGCCCAGAGGGAGTTATCTGGCCCCACCACCACCAGGGGAGGGGGAGGGGGCCAAGAGGGGCATACCTCCTTCCCACTCCCCCAGCTCTGCAGATTCTTCGAGACACTTTCACAGGCGGAAATTCCCAGAGGTCAGAGGAGGGAAACGGTTAATTCCTTTTATTCAATGGGTCCCCCCTACACGCCTCCCCCCAGCTTCCTCCCTCCACTTCCCGCCCCCCCCTGTGTGAACAGGAAGTGGAGAGGAAAAGGCTCCAAGCAGAGCAGCTGGGAGCAGGAGGCAGGGAGTGGGCGGCAGGCTTGGTGCCAGCCCTGCCCCTCATGGTTGCTTGCTGGAGGGCCAGAGCCACTGTGGCCTGGGAAAGAACCTGCAGCCCTGCTGGTGAGTGGCAGCAGAGCCGGGAAACAGCCTAGCTTGGAGCCCCCTTCTCTCAACATGCTCCTAGGGCAGAGGCTACTGCCAGGAGGGTCCAAGGCATCCTCTGTCCAAGACCCAGCTGCCCTTGCCACTGCAGCCCCACCCCCACCGCAGGCTGGGCATCCTGAGGCTGGCAGGCATCTCTTTAGGCAGCCGCCAGTCCTGGCACTGGCTCCAGCCACTCAGCCCCTTGGCCCTGCCAGTTCTTTGAAGCTCATGCAGTGCTTCCTGTTTGGGGCAGGCGATGCCAGAGCCCCTCCCCCACCATTGTTCTGTAGAGACCATAGGTCCATCTGTTGCCCCATGGTGGGGCCCCTAGGCAGTGCCACACGGGAGCAGCACCACAAAGGACCCTGCTGGCAGCTTTGATTATGTGGAGTGAGGCTGGGCCCCGCAGCAGGTTGAGGGTGAATGGTGGTCAGAGGCAGTCCTGGGGTGGGCAGTGGGATAGATGGAGGATGTGAGGCGGTTCTATTTAGGGGGCAGCCAGAGCCCTCAGCTTTCTCCCCCACCTGGAGTACAGAGATGATGATATTCAGGGAGCTATACCTGCTGATGCCACCAGGAGACAGACACCATTCTTATGCCCAGTTTCCAAAAGGGAAACTGAGGCAGAGGGGCAAACTTTGGTCTCAGAAGGCCGATAAAGGGGACACAAAGTAGGGTTCTTCTCTTAAGGGGATTAGTGCTTCTCGATGAATGCCCTCTGATTGGGTGCTTTCCTCTCCTTGAGCTGCTTTACCTTTTCTCAGCTTTCGCCTTGAAATAGCTCTTGAGCTGAGTAGTCAGGAACCATGAGGTCACCGGGAGGTTAGGGTGGCCCTAGGTTGGTGACCAGCAACCGGTGTCCACTGAGAACAAGCCCAGGCAGGCCCAGCAGAAGAAGAGAAAGGGGCATTGGTCTGTGGCCCCGGGAAAATGGGTGCTGCTCTTGGCTCCCAGTCTGCCTTGGCCAAAAGTGTGTTTGTGTTTCCCAGGTGTGGAGGCAGGTGCTGTGTATCCCTGCAACTCACCTCCTCTGCCTGATCTCACAGCTCTGACTTCAACCTGCTTCCTCCCACAGGGCTAGAAGCCCAGACATGGTCTACCCTACTTCCCTTACCAGATCCTCTGGCTTCCCGCCAGCTGAGGACCTGGACGACCTAGACCATGCCTCCTGGAAGGTGAGAGCTGCAGAGACCTCAGATGCTCCTGTTCAAATAAAAGTCTTCATGGATGTCCTGAAATTGATATGCTATGTTTCCTTGGTAGAAGCTGGGCTGGGAAGCCCACACCTCTATTTACTGTCCTTTCCCCCCCACCCACCCCAATCTCTATGGGGTGCCAGGATGCTGAGGAACCCAGTTTGAAAACCCTTGAGGTGCCAATCCCACCTCCTGATTTTACAGATGCTGAATGTAAGAGGAGAAATTGGTGGCTGATGTGAGGCTCCAACCAGCATCTTGTCTCTTCTCCATGAGATTCAGCATCAGTCAACAGTGACCCTGTGCCCATCGGGAGCCAATGTGCTTCCAGGCTTTGCTATGTTCACTCTCCATCTCCAGCCAAAGCGCGTTGAGCTGAGGGACAGGAGGGTGATCTGGAAAGAGCCAAGTGTAAGTCTCTGTTCTGCCATTTAACAGCTGTCAGTTTAATCATGCCCTCAGAACTTCAATTTCTTCACTGTAAAATGCGAATAAATATAACAGAACTTGGGGGCGCCTGGGTGACTCAGTCAGTGAAGCATCGACTCTTGATTTTGGTTCAGGTCATGATCTCACGGTAGGTGAGTCTGAACCCTGAATTGGCCTCTGGGCTGGCAGTGTGGGGCCTGCTTGGGATTCTCCCTCTCTCTCTGCCTCTCTCCTGCTCAAGCTCTTTCTCTCTCTCTCTCTCAAAATAAATAAACAAACATTAAACAATATATATATGTAACAGCACTTGGGGGAGTGTAGCTGAAACAAGAACAGGGCGCCAGTGCTGCACACCTGCAGGGTTAGCCCAGGACCGGCCCCCGAGCGATTCCTGTTGCCTTGTTTCTCTTCCACTTCATTCTGTGCCTCATTCCTCTGGAGCTGGGACCCTGTAAGCCCTATCTTGGCTCTTTCCTCAAAAAACCCCTCTGATCTTCTCTTCAGGAATCCGAGTGGAATTGGAAGAAAGAGGCTTGCTTCAGAAGGCTTTTCTGGTTTCTTAAAAGATGGCAGATCTGGGAAAGAGGTTCAGGATGAGTGTGAGAAAGGAATATAGGCGTATAGAATATGGCGTCTGTGGTGGGACAGGAGGGCTGCCTTCGGGGATGGGGTCCTGGTTTCCTGGAGGAGAGAGGACACTACTGTCACTCCAGGGGACAGATAGGATAGGCTGAGGGGGCTGGGCCAGGCGTGGCTCCTCTGCCAGCCTGCCCTCATGGTCCAGCCCAGGGCTTGCACAACAGCCTGGCTGGCTGGCGGGCTGGCACTCCCCTGGGAACCTCAGGAAGTCCCCCTTGTCCCCCCCTTGACCTTTGACCCCTTGGGCCTGCTGTAGGCCAGAATTCCAGGCAGCTGTCCTCTCTTTTACCTTCTGTTCCTGGCCATTTCCCTTTAAGGCTGGAACTCAGAGATACCCCAAACCCCCACCTTACAGCTCACCCTTTCACATGCTGTCTGGTACAGACCAGCTAGACCCTCCCTACGTGAGCAATGGGGACCCTGAGCCATAAGCCAGCAGGACCCTTGGAGTCTGGCTACCTGAAGGGCCCAAGTCTTATAGGAGAGTGCCCCCACGAGTACTCCTCAACTCCAGACATCCTCCCAGGCATCTTGTTGAACTCCATCCCTGTCCCAAAACTCAGTGGGCCAAGCCAAGAACAGCAGACAGAGCCTCCTCTCTCCCGCCATCCTCTGTGCAAAGTTGAAAGGATCCTTGATACTGTTCCACACCAAACCATGCGGCACCTCACGGCAACGGCACTCAGTTTCACAATCAAATAATTCCCTTTGGTTTTCTAGTGGAATTTTTGCTTTTATTTTTTAGGGTTTCTTGGCCTTTTTTTTTTTTTTTTTTTTTTTTAAGCAATCAGTCTAAATTTGTCATCACACATCCCCCATTTCCGCCTCTAAGGGCCTCCTTTTCATCCCCTAGAATCTGGAAACCATATGTGTGGGCAGAAACCCCCCAGCATCCCCCACGGCACCCTGGCCCAGCCTGGCCTTCACAGGGGCAGCCTGTCAGCTGGGGAAGAGTCTACACTCCAGGCTGGGGCTGGAAAGGGAGTTTCTCTTTGGACCTTCCCAGCTCAAGCCATGGAGAAGCCGTGTGGTCTAGTGGTTAGGGCTGGAACACATCAGTTCTGTCCCCAGCAATCTCTTTGACTAACGCCAGAAGCCTGGGAAAGTCCCCTTGGCATCCAAGGGACTCAGTTTCCCCATCGGCTGAGGGACTCAGAGTGTTACGGGCTAGCTCATCTCCTAACTGCTTTGGTAAAAAGAGCTTTTGATCTAAAATTTTTGCTCTGTCACTTGTAAGCTCTGTGACCTTGACAGATGGTTTAATATTTCTGAACTTCAATTTCCTCATCTATAAATTAGACACTATTGTTGTACCTACCTTCTGGTTGTTACTAGGGTTAAATAAGAAAACGTGTTCTATAGAGCCTAATTTCAGGCATGCTTTGAAAGCTCAATAAACATTAGTTGTTGTTGATAATAAGTAGAAATACATAATGAGGTGGGAATGTGTTCTCAGAGGGTACAGCTCTAAGGTCCAGCCTGTTTGCCCCTGCCTCTCCTGCTCAGACTGCCCTGTCTGGACCTTCTTTGGGCCTCCCGGGACTCTAGAAGGGGAAGGGATGCGTTAGCAATGCTAGTGGATCAGGCCTGAGGGAGGCCCTACTGCTCCGTCTGGGTCTCCATGGCGACCCCAGCCCCTCCCCTCCTTCCTTCCTCAGGAGCTTTCTGTTTACAGTAAACAGCTGCCCTAGCTCAGCCCCAGCTGATCCTGCACGGGGCCAGCCAGACCCTCTCCGAACTGGGGACAGGCTGGATGTGAAGGTCCGGGCACAGTGTCCTGGGCTCCATGCGGCCTTGAACAACTTCTGTTTTGCCACCCAGACTGGAGGGGAGGAAGAAGGGGAGGGGAAAGGCCTGTTACCTCAGACCACAGCCAGGACCTTAGAGACAAGGAGCAATGGAGTGTAATTAAGGAGAACCAGGCCAAGAGAGCCTAGTAGAGAGATCTCTGGCTTGGCCTTAGACTGACCTGGGTTCAAATCCTGGCCTGGATGTGCTCATTGTGTGACCTCAGTCTGGTCATTTAACTTCTAGAAGCTTCACTCAGTTTATTGATTTGTAAAATGGAGATGATAACGCCTTCCTCAGAAGATCAGACATGCCGCTAGCCTGCAGTGGTTGTGGCTGGATTTCTTTTTTTTTTCAACGTTTATTTATTTTTGGGACAGAGAGAGACAGAGCATGAACGGGGGAGGGGCAGAGAGAGAGGGAGACACAGAATCGGAAACAGGCTCCAGGCTCTGAGCCATCAGCCCAGAGCCTGACGCGGGGCTCGAACTCACGGACCGCGAGATCGTGACCTGGCTGAAGTCAGACGCTTAACCGACTGCGCCACCCAGGCGCCCCTGGATTTCTTATTTCACCCCTCAGATACTGTCCTGCTCAGGGACTTTGCGTGAGTCCCAACCTATTTCTCCACCTGGCACGTCTCAATCACACAAGATACAAGCATGTGTAGGGTGCACAAAGCATATACATCTGGGGACACAGCAAACATATACAAGCCAAGGAATGAAATGACACTCGCAAGTGTCTGAGGCACAGGAGAATCTCCATAAAGGTGGGGTTAGAGTCTAGTTCTTTCTTTCCTTTTTTTTTTTTTTTTTTAAACTATTTATTTTTTAATAACCTCTACACCCAACTTTGGGTTTAAACTTGCAACCCAGAGATCAAGAGTTGCACACTCCACCGATGGAGCCAGCCAGGCACCCCAATCTAGTTTCTTAAGCCCATATCTGGGTCTGAGTGAGCCAACGTTGGAGCTGGGACATTGTTCCACCATCACCAGGTCATCACAAGTGTCTACCTGTCCCTCCACTCAGCCTCCAGGATTGCACCCACCCACCATGCCCAGCTGACTACTGTGCAGGAAAACAGGGGATGCTGCTAGGGTATGGCTCCCTATTCCTAAGGGACAAGCTTTCAGGGAAGGATGTCTGGGATGTGAGGCTTCTGTCCCCTAGCTCCTGAGGGGCTCACATTGCCTCCTTCGACTACAGCATCCTTGGAAGTACCGGCCAGTTAGGGGAGACTTAACGGGTGAGATTGAGACCTGTCATTCCCCTTACCACCAGAACCAGGGCGGGCTGGGGTTGGGCAGGGGCATTCATCAGTTTGAGTCATTCCCCACAGGCCCATGAGTAAGTGCGGATCTGGATATTCAGCATCCCCTCCCCAGCAAGATGCCTGTCGGGGTCTTCCAAGGTTGGGTTCCTGTTGGTCCCAGGTGCAGCCCTGGGGTTCTGTCCTGGGCTCCACTCCTCAGAAGCTGGAGGCTTGTGGGCTTAGCTGACTTTGCTGCCCCTACGCCCACCTGCCAACAAGCAGGCCTAACTCTGGAGTTTCTGTCCTCACCCTGGTCTGGGCTGCATGAGCAAGGAGAGGAGCCCCCAGTACTAAAGTCAGCCCCGTGGACAGGGCTGGAAATCCCCCACTTCTTACCTTGGCTGGTTGAGGAAACAGCCTCCCGGCAAAAGGCTGCCTCCCGCCAGGGACTTTTCTCCTGGGGGTGACACAGCACACAGAGCAGTTACAGGGACCCCAGGCACACTTCAACCAGCCCCGGGGGGTGAGGGGAGTATCACACAGGACCACTCTTTCCCTTGCAGAAAGCATGGTAGCGAAAAGCTGCCCCTAGAGCCCTATAGGGGTTTAGGCTGGCCTGGAAGGGTGGGCAGGGAAAGGGAGGCCACAGGGTGGCCAGGAAGGTGCACACTGCTGGTGGCATCCGGTAATCTGACTGAGCCCAAGCAATTCTGTATCCAGAGCTCCCCAGCCCCTCCCCCACAGCTCCCTTTCCTCATCCAGTACCCAATCTGAAACGGGCTTCTGATAGGATATGAAGCCTTCACAGGGCTTTGGCCTCCCATGGTAGTGGTTTCCAAACTGTTTTATGAATATTTCTGTATAAATTATACACTCTTGTCAAAACACATATGAAATATTAATAAAGTTCGATTTATTTTTTGTTTTTATTTTTTAAAGTTTCTTTTTGAGAGAGTGAGGGAGAGAGTAGTACGTGCAATGTGAGGATAAGCAGGGAAGAGCAGAAAGAAAAGGAGAGAGAATCCTAAGCAGGCTCCACTGTCAGGGGCGGAGCCTGGAACTCACAAACCCTGAGATCATGACCTGAGCCAAAACCAAGAGTCGGATGCTTAATGCACTAAGCCTTCCAGGAGCCCCCAATTTATTTTTTAGATAAAAGATACGTTTTGGTAGACATCTTCCTACTTCCTCCCCCCTCTGGACGGATGGCCTTGCCCACTCCTGCACTCAGCCCACTGCAGAGCCCATCAAACTGACTGATAGATGAAAGCAGGACGGCCTCTTTTGGAGCAGACTGTCCCACCTTGCAGGAGGGTACAGGTCATGGGGGGCAGCTCATTTTCTTAATACTTTGGAAATCACAAACAACTGAGTAACCCACATCTGAGGCTCTTTTATTTGTTGTTAACTTGAAAAGAATCTTGGTTGTCTTCAAGTAAGGCTCTTTTGGCACCATGGTAGTCATGTTTCAGCTCCCTACCCCAGAGGCCCAGCTAGCCTGTCCCTAGGGCCACAGCACCCCATTGCAGAAAGTGAGCATTTGTCAAGGAAGAATGCATAGGCCTGTGTATGTGTGTGTTTCATGTTTGTGCGCACGCGTGCATGCACATCCGGGGTGTGCCCATCCAAAAGAGCCTGTTCAGGGACAGCCTCTGTTTTCTGGTCTGCTGACTGTTGGGGCTTCATGCAGGTCACACAGGCACTGAGACACCTGCCATTAACCCTCCTGACCTGAGTCATAAGAACTTCTGATACTGAATCATATGCTTTATCTCATCTCATCTGCATTCTCACAACATAACCATTTAGACAGGTGAGGGGGGTATCAATCGGTCCCTGATGGAGGGGAGGAGCCCAAGGTGCAGGGAGGAAAGGGAATTGCCCAAAGTCCACACAGTTTGACAGAGCTGGGTCTCCTGTGTGTTCCCACTCCTCCCAGGTTGTCTCTCTTCGAGTCCTGCCCCCTGCACCTGGGGTAGCCTGCTGTTCTCTGTTCCCTAGAGAGAAGACGAGCCCAGGACCCTCTCCCTGGCCTCAGAAATGAGGCCCAGCCATGAGTCAACCCTCTTAGCATGGACTAGGCACCCCACAGGCAGGGGATCAGGGTCTGACTTTTCTGCCAAGGCCAGAGTTGCCCCCTGCTCCAAGGAGCCTGGCAGGCTCTGAGGCCAGGGCTTCCTCCTTCATTTAAGACTTCAGCCCCGTAAGCATGGCAGAAGGGGAGGGTGAGGGGAGGGCTCAACCTCCAACCCCCCTCCCCCCTCCCTGACAGCTGTAATCTGCTTGGGAAAATCTCTCTCTCTCTCTCTCTTTTTTTTTTTTTTTTTCCGCACAGGAAAAAATATTAGTTGTCCCGATAACAAGGAAAACAAAATCCAGCGCAGGGCATCAGAGACTTCCTGAGGCGGGAAACAATGTCCAGGGAGTTCAGTGGAGAAGCCCGAGCTGGGAGGCTGAGGGGGAGCTGAGAGAGGACACTGGTCCAGGCCTATCCGGCCAGCGGGGGAGGGGGATGACAGATCGAGGAACTTGGAAAAAAGATTTCCCCCCCAAAACCTTGAAGTCTGGCCCGTTGAGCTATATCCGGGAAATGATTCAAGAGCGCGCACGTCCCAAACGGGATCAGGCCCCATCAGCGCAGGTGCTCGGAGTCTACCTCTCTTCCCTCCTTGTCCCCAGTCTATTCTCCCTGGTGCTGTCCTGGGCCTGGGGAACTCGAGGGGTAAGCAGGTGGGTCCCTGCTTGGGGGCCTGGAGAGGCTATGGGCACCCCACAGACACCCTTCCCCCCCCAGGCTTCTCACCTTATCTGCCCCAAGGTTGCTTCCCAGGGTAACTTTCCACTGGGGTCGGGGGTCCAAGAAGGGGAGGACTTCTCCAACGGCTCCACCCCCAAGCCTAAAGGACTCTGTTGCCCACTTCCCAGGGCACTTGGGTTGTTTGGTCCAGTGGGTGTGGCCTCTGAGCACAAGGGGCTCTGGGGAGAGGCAAATGAGGCCGTTTAAAGCAGGGCTCTGTGCTCCCTGTGAGAGGTGGTTTTCAACCCTAGAGGCGATGCACATGGGTCATTTAGGGAGCTTTTAGAAAATACCAGTGCCTCCTAGGCCTCATTTCTGAACGAGCATATCAAAATCTCTAGGGCGCTGCTCAGGGGATTCTTGTGTGTAGTCAGGGCTGAGAACCCCTGTTCCATGACCCTGTGACCCTTTGGTCACTTGCTAGCTTGTCCCCTTCACCTCTGCCATCAGCACTGGCCCCTTGGTTCCAGACTGAAGCTCCTCAGAAATTATCACCTAGCTGATGGCCTCCAGAGGTGCCTGCCAAGTTCCCTGACCAGCTGGAGGCCAGCTGCCTAACCCAATAGGAGGTTCTGGGTTACCGCTGCCCCTTCCCTCTGCTCCTTCTCTTCCCCCTTGGGCAATGATGCCTGGAGCCTTTGTTCTCAGCCAACAGCAGCGTGACCAGAAACCTACCCACAGCTTAATTACAGCCCCATTCACTGGCCGTAGGCTGGCTACCTTCCCCACTCAACCTGCCGACTTGACTCTGAGTCTCGTGCTCAGCATCCCCCACTCCACATAGCCTGCAGCCCAGGCAACTCCTCCCCACATCTCAGGGTCAGAGCCAGCTTTATTCTTAGGAAGGCCAGAGGTTCCTTCCTCCATATGCCCTCAGTCCTTGCTCTGCACAAAGCCTAGGGCTCTCCTGGCGGTCTGGGCTGTGAGCACAGGAGCTGTAATGATCAACAAGGGCTGGGGGCCTTGCCAGGGCACTGCTGTTGTGCCCTGCCAAATACTGGGCTTACATGGTAAACCCTTTGAAGTGAGAGACCATTCCTGGTTCATTTTTGATTGTTCATAAACATGTACCAATCACCTAAGTGCTAGGTCTATGGGGAGATATACACCTGGAGAGAGCCACAGTCCCTCCTCTCAAAGGCCCTTCTCAAGACAAGGAAGAACTGGGGTGACTGGCTGGCTCAGTCAACAGAGCATGTGACTCTTTTTTCTGAAGCAGAAACTTTTTTTTAATGTTTATTTTTGAGACAGAGAGAGAGAGAGAGAGAGGGAGAGAGAGAGAATGAGCGGGAGGAGGGGCAGAGAGAGGGAGACAGAGGACCTGAAAGCAGGATCTGCACTGACAGCAGAGAGCCCAATGTGGCTCAAACTCACTCAAACTGTGAGATCATGACCTGAGCCGAAACAGACACTTAACCCACTGAGTCACCCAGGGGCCCCAAGAATGTAACTCCTGATCTCAGAGTTGTGAGTTCAAGCTCCATGCTGGGCTCAGAAATTACTTTAAAAAAAAGAGAGGGACTGGGGCACCTAAGTGGCTCAGTTGGTTAAGCATCCGACTTCGGCTCGGGTCATGATCTCATGGTTTGTGAGTTTGAGCCCCGCATGGGGCCCTGTGCTGACAGCTTGGAGCCTGGAGCCTGCTTCCGATTCTGTGTCTCCCTCTCTCTCTGCCCCTTCCCCACTTGCACTCTGTCTCTCTCTGTCTCTCTCAAAACTAAATAAACATTAAAAAAAACTAAAAGAGAGAGAGAGAGAAGGAGGGAGATAGAGAAGGACTGTAATGAGCTATCACAATGAGTTCTCTGAAACTGGCTTAGGAACACCCTATCAGTATAGTGTAGGGAGTATAGCAACTACTTCATAAATGTTTGTTGAATGAATATCTGTTCCTGAAAAGGAGCATAGTATGTCCTTTCCCTAGCTGTACAAATAAAGGGAGATATCTCAGGGGTCAGGGACAGTGTGAGGCTCCATTGTATCAGATGGCGCGGGGAAGGGATAAAATGAGCCAGGGCGTGCAGCCTGGCTCAAGAGAACTCCCTAGGTCCCTTTGTGCTCCTGGCCAGGCTTTTACCAACTAAGGGGGCTTGGAAGTTCCCAGGGTCTGTCCAGAGGGACTGTGGGTTACCATCCCCTCTGCCCAAGTGGTCTTGCCCACCTGGAGAATCACCAGAGATGCTGAGAGACAGGACCACAGAACAGGCTTTTCCCTTCTCCTAAGGGGGCCTTCTTGGCCCGGGATTCCCAGGAGTCTCCCTTTTCCCCATGGAGGAGCCCAACCCAGCTCCCAGCCCCCACCACAGCGTTTTCCAAACAGGTGGAGGATGCTATGGACAAGTGGCCACCTGGCTGCTGGAAAGGGGAAGCCCCACCTGCCCCTGGGGCTTCCATCTCCCCAGGGGAAACAGTTAGCTGAGAAGCCACTGCCTGCTCCCCAGAAGCTTAGGCTCTGACCCTTGGCCTGGGCAGTGGGCAGCAGGCTTCAGGAGCTTGGGGTGAGGGGGCTTAGAAGGGAGGGGCTCCAATCCCAGCTGCCTAGCTCTGGGTACTAACAGGCCATGCCGGGGGCAGCCGAGATTGAGGGGGGGCACCACCACCTGCTTTTCCTTGTTTTGTTTTCAGGGCACTAATTACTGTGCTGAGCTCCGAGCTGCCTAATGAGGCCGTTTGGATTTCCTGTTGTTCTGGCTTCCCAAGACCCTTAAAGGGCCAGCATCGCACTAGGCGCGTGCCCGGGTGGGACACCGACCATTCCAGTGAGGGTGAACACAGAGGGGCTATCTCTAGGCTCAGCCTGAAAGCCAAGGGCAGTGACAAGGGGATGGTCTGATACTTCCTGGCTACTCACACGCTTCATGGGGACTTGCTCAGAAGTGCCTGCACCGGAAGCAGGAGCTTCAGAACTGTATAGCTTGGCCAGACCATGCATGGGGTAGGGTGGGAGGGGGAGGCAAGGAGGCCAGGGCTGAGGAGGAAAGGCTGGTGATGTCACCAGTGCCCAGACTGTGAGAACCACTGCAGAACTAGGCAGGAGGGAAACGCCATGACGTCCTGTCCACCCGCCCCCCCGCAACTACAAAATAAACACTTGTTGTCTGAGCAGCCAGCGCCACTTCCGAAGGGGCAGGCTAACCAGGCTAGTGGCCCAGAAATGGGCCCGAGCCCAGCTTTGAGCAAAGGCCTTTGGGCCAAGTTGGATGCACAAAGGCCTGCAGGTCAGGCTGCCCCTAACTCAGCCCCTCCATGGCACACCACGCAATAGGGCTTACAGGATGCATTAGTACCTTCTGCACCTTAGGGCTCACCTTTGCACATGGAGGAGCTGAGCGTGGCTGGAGGTGCCAGGGAGCCCCCTTCCATGCTTGCCACAGGCTGCAGATGGAATGGCAAGGCAAGTAGGGGAGTACCCATCTGCCTCAGCCTCCCTCAGATCTGAGGCACAGCCTCAGCCCTAAGGCCTGTCCCATGTGCCCCTCAGGCTGTCCCAGACGGTGGATCCTCTGGGTCCCAGGAGCCCTGGCCTGCAGCACCCTCCCCCACAGACAGGGTGACGACATTGTTGTTCTTATACGGGGCCTTCCGCCTGGAGTTCCGGCTCCGCTAAATGGTGGGAATGAGGGTCCCAGGGACAAAGCCAGCCTGGTTCCCGCAGCCACCTCAGAATGGACGGAATCCCCATTGTGTGCGGGCGCCCTGTGCCCGCCCTCCCCTTGCCCGCGCCGGACATGCCAACAAACAGCTCATTGAGCCCGGGGGAGGGGCCCGGGGACAACAATGTCCCCCAGCGGGCCAGGGCAGTGAGCTCAGCTGGGGGTGGGGGCTGCCATGGAGGCCGGAGGGCGATGATCTCAGCTTGGGGAGGGACGGCCCTTGCGACAAGCTGACCTGAGCCTGGCCTCTCCGGTGAGGCTGAGAAGGGCTGACCAGGGCTGGCCTCACCCTGGCTGCCCCACCCCTGGGCCGAGCTGGGAACTGACCGGGGCTTCTCACGCTTAAACTGCTCCAGCCCAGGGCGCCAAGCAGGCACGGCAGGGGGCTCACAGGACACAGCAGAGCCACCCCAGATCCAAGAGACTGGTGGACTCTCCCTGTGGCAGTGTCTTTCCTCCTCAGGGAGGCCCAGCCCAGAGTCCTCCCACACCACCAGCCCACAACGACCACAGCAGGACTTTTGAGTCAATAAGTGGATGTACTTTCTATAACTAGAACTATCTAAAGAGCAGGATCAGCCTGGGAGGGGGTGAGGATCCTATCCCTGAAGACACTCAACCTCTTGGCTACAGAATATGGGGTTGGTCTAGATGTCATTGAGAGCTCACCTCACCCTGAGCCTCTTGAGACACCTATGGATTTCCTTCGTGGGATCCAGGCCTGATCCAACCCTTTCTCCTCTTCCAGGCAAGTCTGGGCAGAGCCTCAAGGCTCTGAGAGAAAAAGGAGGAAGGGGGAAGGACTTTCAGGGAAAGTGGCATGGCCAGAGTGGCCCCCACCCTCAGTACCAGAGCCGGGGAGCCCTGGTACTGGTCATGTTTGCAGGGCTCTATCTGGATGGAAAGTGAGGGCTGTGAGGAGAACGCAGATGCTGGTAAGAAAAGTGTGGGGTCTATCCCAGCAGGTCATCAGGGGTCTGGCATTCTCAGGTATCCAGTCACCTCAGGGGCAGGACCCTGGCATCAGTGCACCCCTGACTACCAGCCAGAGGTGCAGATAGTCTCCTAGCTGCCTCTAACCTTCCCTTCGTACCTCCCTGCTCTAGACCACCTTGCATGCCACTGCCAGGTGGTGGCTGACCGCCCTCCTCTGCTCAAGAACCCACAGGCTCCCTAGTGCCCCTCAGTCAAGTCTAAATTTGTCTGCTAGGTTTCCATACACTAACTATCTAACCTCAGGTCCCACCCTCCACAGGTGAAATCTCTTCCCGCTCTACCTACTTCATTTCCACCCTGATACTTTTCCTCTCTCCATTCTCCCTGCCAGGAATGCCCCCTCTTTCTCTAAGATCCACTCTTTTTTTTTTTTCCATCCACTCCCAGTGCAATCCTCCTCTCCCACAAAGCCACTCTTCACCCCTGAAGCCCCACTCCCTCTCTGAATCCTGGTTCCAAAGGTCATCACATTTCTTTTCACGGGCCTTGATACCATCTCCACCTCCCATGTTCCTCTTGGCATCACTGCCCTTAGCCTAGTGCTAGGCACATGGTAGACCTCTTCCAAAACCAGCTGACTGATGGACCGAAACTCACGTACACATGTGGCCCTGAGAAAGCCAGCCATGGGGTGCACACATCTTTGCCTGCATTCTCTTCTTTCTTCTTTTTTATTTTATTTTTAAGTATGCTCCACACCCAGCATGGAGCCCAACATGGGACTTGAACTCACAAACCCTGAGATCAAGACCTGAGCCAAGATCAAGAGTCGGACACTTTAACCAACTAAGCCACCTAGGCACCCCTGCATTCTCTTCTTTTGATGGCAGTTTGATGATTTGTCCTGGGTTTCCCTAGCTTTCTCTTTACCTGGAGAAGGGCTATGGTAATGGTGGTAGTGATGAAGCCACCTAGGAGAGGAGGGGAAGCAAGAGGCGGCGGGGGGGGGGGGGGGGGGGGGAGTTGGCCATAAGGCAACACAGGGATCTTGGTGGCAGAATGGCTCCAATGACAGGAGTATTCATGCTGCTCAAGCAGGACTCAGGAGACTGGGGTGAGTGGGTACAATAGAGAGTCAAAGCCTATTTCTAAATGTATAGAGTTAACTGAGGCTGTTACTGAAACCCCTGGTGTTGGAGGCCCTGAGTATTCACCATTGCTCTAGAAACTCTCTATGAGGTCCCAGACCTTAAATCCAGCCAGCCCCTTTGCTGCAAAATTTGTGTGGCTGGACAGCTCCATAAGGCTTGTTTTTCGAGAGTCGTGGCCAGAAGGCTGGGGGCAGGAGAGGCAAAGTGGCATTGGCTCACAGTAGCCTAAGATTGTCCAAAAAACTTCTTGGGGCTGAGAGAATGCTCTGGTCCTGGTGCCTCCCAGGCCTCTCTGGACTTCTTCCCTGGGGACAGTCTGAACACAAGAATTCTATGGGCTGGAGATTCTTTGCTAATCACAGGCAAGGCAAGTTACTTATTAGCAAGCATCAACATGCAATTCTCGTCAACTCCAGGGGAGAGTTCAACCTGGATGAATAACTGGGATACATAGTGTAGACACTGTCATAGGAAGTTCTCCCATATGTCTAACCTAAGTCCTTCCTGCCTTAATGGAAGCCCATTTCCTCTCATTCTGACCATGGGAGGAGAAGGAGACAGCCAGTCACCATCCTTTGCTAAAGACCCATCACCTACTTGACCATGGCAGTCAGATTCCTCCTCAGCCTTCTCCAGGGAGCCATGCCCTGCCTGCTCAGGCAGCTGTTCAGAGTTGGCACCTGTCCCTGATGTCTTTCTCTCTCCATGAGAGTATTTGAAACACAGCACTTCCTGGTTCAGGCCTGACCCTTCCCTCCAGGGAGGCTGTCTGAGTAGCCCCCACTCCCGGGTTCCTAGGGCTGCCTGTACCCTATCTCTTGCTTGCTTCAAGTCCTGAGTAGCAGCTGGGATCAGAGATCAGAGGCTGTGTGGAGAAATGAGAGGTCAGAGTTCCTTCCAGGAGATGAATTGTTGCGTGGTGGAGGAAGGTGAAGGTCACACAAGGACCTGGGGACACCAAGGGGCCAGGGACAACACTGAGCCTGGATGGTAATGGAATGCCGAAGCCGGAAGAGGGGAGTGAGGGCCGAGTGGGAGAGTGGGGCTGGGGAGAGCTTCCCACCTATCAAAGTTTAGAGAGAAGAGAGGTTTCAGAGATAAGTGATCTGTATGCTGGGGAGGGGCAAGAGGAGAGCACAGTGGAGACAGGCCAGCCAGGGGAGAGAGGATGAGAGCGAGTGCATGAGGAGGCTTCTTCCGGGAAAGAAAAACCTCAGCTAGGGAAGCCAGTCCAAGATCTAGGGCCCAGATGAACCTTTGCTTTCAGGCGCTGCCCCCACTCCCTCCATCCTTCAGCACAAATTGGCAGAAGGTTCTCTCTCAGTCCCATCATGCTTAGCAGTGTCTTTACCCTGTACCCTCTGCTCTCTAGCCTGTAAACCACCTGTCAGGGTCCTCTGCACCCTGAGGGATCTGGGCAGGAGTCAAGGGTAGGCTGAGGCTTGGCCTGCAGCCTGAGGGTCCCCACGCAGAGGCCTCTCTGAGCCTTCCCTCTCTTGCCCTGAGCCTCCCTGTTCATTCACTAGGGTGGGGACAGGAAGGAGCAAGGGAAGGGGAAGCCAGGGGCTCTGGGAAAGTTGCCGTGGAGGCTACCATAAACCCCGGACTCCTCTGTGTCTGGAAATACCCGCTGCATGGCTCCTGACCCTAGCTTTCCAGGCATCCCCTGGGTTTGGCAAACGAAGCTGGGGCAGCTGCTGGATCACCACCAGTGAGGACCCTTGCTTTCAGCTAGGAGGTTTCCACCCTGCTCCTCCTTTCTCTCCTTTTCTCTTGATCAGCACACAGAAGGCCTGGGGAGAGCTTCCTTCTTATACAATTAAGAGGGGCTTCTCAGGTCAGGGGGCCTCAGCTTCTCCTCTCTTGAGCCCATTGTCTCTGCATGCTAAAATGTTCTCCTAGAAGGAGAGGGCCCTGACCACACCAATAACTCCAGCTCCAGGTGCCAGCGGCCCTGGTCTTCCAAGAAGGCAAAGGAGACAGAGTGTGGGGCTAGCCTCAGACCTTGGGCTCCTGGGAACCAAGGAGATTGAAGGTGAGAGGCCCTCCTGGTCTCACGAGGAGCCAGAGCAGGCACTCTGCCTCATGCTCAATGATCTTACCCATTCAGACATCCATTCTTTGAAACGTTGGGTCATCAGTCATGAGCCACTATCCAGTGGACAGTCCAGCCCAGTCTTTGGACCACCCAGCCCTCTCGGTGATGTGGGGAGGGCTGAGTCCCCTGAGTTGCCAGGAGCCTCAATGACCAGGGCAATTCAGAAGTTGACTTCTCCTTCCTCCTACACACCTCTGCTGTAAAACACCACTATGAAGGAGGAGGGCTGCCATCTTAAGACCCACACTTGGCCCTAGCAGGAGAAATATCTCTGGAAGGTCAAGGCCATGGGCAGTTGGTTCTTCCAACCTTCATCTCTTCTCCAAACCCATTCTTCAAGCTTCAGTCTTCTCCCTCCAGCCAAGAACCTTATCATATCCTGTTCCCACAAAAGACTCTTACAGTCAAGGTTTTCTACTAGGTCCACCTCCTTTCCATGCCTGGCTTTCCTTGCTTTTTTTTCTGCCCTTTGCTTTCTTGCCTCATCCCTTATGACTATTTGCCTCCAGCTATCCCTTTTTCTTCCCTTCCTCCTGGACCTCATTTGATGTCAGGGATCTCCCTTCTACTCCAAGTCTGCCCTTGGCTGTCAGGATGTCACCTGAGGGAAAGGCAACTAATGTTTATTGAGCCCTGCAAATGTGTAATCAGATATAGTCCCTCAGTCACTCTCCCTAGTCACTATTATTATTATCCCCATTGCACAGAAAACTGAGGGGCTTGAGTCAGAGTTAAATTACAAGCCCCAAGAGAGGCACCTGGCTGGCTCAGTCAGTAGAGCATGTGACTCCTGACCTTGGCATTGTGAGTTTGAGCACATGTTGGATGTAGAGATTACGTAAAAATAACATTTAAAAATACTTTTAAAAAAATAAAATAAAAATAGGTCCCCTGGGTGGCTTCATCAGTTAAGCATTGGACTCTCGATTTCAGCTCAGGTCATGATCTCATGTTTGTTGAGTTTGAGCCCCACATCAGGCTCTGCGCTGACTGTGGAGCCTGCTTAGGATGTTCTCTGTCTCTGACCTTTCCCTGTTCACACTCATTTTCTCTCTCTTTGTCTCTATCTCTCTCTCAAAAATAAATAAATAAACATTAAAAAAATAAGGGGTGCCTGGGTGTCTGAGTTGGTAAAGCAGCCAACTTCAGCTCAGGTCATGATCTAGCAGTTCATGGGTTCGAGCCCAATGTCTGGCTCTGTGCTGGCAGCTCAGAGCCTGGAGCCTGCTTTGGATTCTGTGTCTGCCTTTCTCTCTGTCCCTCCCCGGCTCTCTCTCTCTCTCTCTCTCCCTCTCTCTCTCTCTCTCCCCCTCCCTCCCTCTCAAAAATAAAATAAACATTAAAAAATTAAATTAAATTAAATTAAATTAAAATAAATTACAAGCCCCAAGATCACATGGTTGAGAAGTGCCAAAAACCAGGTCCATGTTATGCTTATTCACCAGACTCAGCCAGAGCGGGCGCTGGGGAGAGGCCCCCATTCCAGCTCAGCCCTCCCCGCATCGCTATCATGGAGAGGCTTCAGGACTCAGTGTCTCTTGACGTCCACGCCCCAGGTCCTACCCCTTTCTCCTTACAAGGGCTCTCACATCTTATCATCAGCCACTGCATCCTGTTCCCCCATGAAGCCCCCAAATGAGTCCTCAAGGCCACCGCTATGTCATCATCTTTTCTTCTCCATCAGGCTCAGGCCTGTCCTATGGGAAACCCACTCTGTTCCGCGGGAAAGACCCTGCGCAGTTCCTTGTAGGGACTTGAGAAAGGTGAAGGAGGCCCCGCGGGGCACCGCCTGCCGAGCGGGAATCCCTGCCCTAACCGCTGGCGCCCCTCGAGGGGAGGGGTGAGGGCGGAGGTGGTTCTGCGGCGGCATCTGTCCCAGGCGGGCGGGAAGCTGCTGCATTAAATTGTAAAATCGATTTATTGACCGGCAGGTGCGAGCAGCGGCAGATGGAGAGTAGCGCTGCCGGGGCGCATCTGCGGGGAGCGGCGGCATCGATCCTGGCCCCCCTCCGAAACCCGTCCGTCCCGGGCCTTTCTCGTCGGCTCGATCCCAATTGCAGGGCCAAGGTCCGCGAAAAACTGCGGCGCCTGAGCGGCTAAGATAACTCGGTTCCCTTCCCCTCCCCCCTCCTGGCCTCAGGGTTCGGGCTGCGCCCCCACGACTGGCAGGCCCTGCCAGCCCCACTGCCCCAGTTGGCACGCGGCGGGCCGGGCTGACGCGTGGCAGCGCCCTGCGGCAGATGAGGCACGCGCCGGCCTCATTTCAATGTGAATGGATCGAAAGGAGCAGCCATGTGGCAGCAACAGTTTGCAAATCTCCCCGCCTTCTGTGCAGCTCCCCGGCCGCGGCTCCCTGCACGTGGCCCCTTCTCTGCTGCGACCGCAGCGGCGCCCCTCAAGGCTTAAGCGCCCCGCCCAAACCAGGCCCGCTCCCCCGCCCCTGGCCTGCCCAGCGGGCTCTGTGGCCAGGCCTCAGCCGTGCTTCTACCTGGGCGCAGTTTGCCCGGCGGAAAACGGGAGTAGGGGGAAGGCGAAAAGACGCTGGAAGCCTCGGAACTGCGCTCTTGGCTCGGGGGCTGCGGGGCGAGCAAGGCTACCTAGTGGGGGAGGGGTCCAGAGGCTCTATACAGCCCCTGTTGTACCCCGAAAACCCGGGGCCAGCTTAGGGGCATGGCTGGAAGGCGACCTTGGCGCTTCAAAGTCCCAGGTGCGGGTGGTGCCTGCTGGGGGGCTGTGTGCAGCGGCCAAAGGAGAGGGTAACAGAAGCAGAAGTGCCCTGCAGGGGAGGCTGTGGGCCTTGCACCATGCCAGGACTGAACCCTGCTCCGGCTCCTGACGTTGTCAGCGCGAGTCCAGATGAGGGCGGGTGGACTTTTAGAAGGTCCACAGTCAGTCCAGGGGAGCCTATGTCAGTTGAGGCTTGCACCCATGCCAAGCATCAGCATAGGGGCAGGGGCAGTAGACACCCAGGTGGGTCCAACTCCATGTGATTTGCAGCCTCCGATGGCCTCATGGCCTCCTGCTCCTGGTGGCCCCCAGGACACATGCTGGGTTCTTCTGGTCTGGAGTGGGAGAAAAAGAGAGGAGTCCCAGCTGTGGATATTTGCATTTCAGTTCTGGGCCTGCAGCAGGACCCTTTCTTGCTCAGCAAATGTGGGCAAAGAGGGACTCCAGCAGACTGGAGCACTGGTGACTTTTCAGGGCCAAGGGTGGCATCTTAGCAGGATAATGAACTTTTGGGACAGTGCCCAAGTGGCAAATAGATGCTTCATAAATGCCTTTTGATGATGAGGAGAATGTAACCCTTTCCTCCTCAAAGAGGATTTCTAGGTCTCTGGGATCTCTTGCATTTTGCATCCCTGAGGATAATAATACCTCTGTTTGGTCCTTGACTATCTGCAAAGTGCTTTGGGGCACATTAATCAGGATGTGTAACAGGGGTAGAGAGTGTTCCAGATCTACCAGTATTGAGCAAGATGCATCCCATAGGGCTGGATGTGTCTCTTGAGGGTCAGACAAGCGCCAGAGTCAGAAAAGGAGTGAGTTCTTCTGAACTCCTAGGCTAGGATTTGGAGGTGGAAGCAGACAGAACTAGGCAGGGATGGATGCCAGCTCAGAGGAGAGCGAGGAACACTCTTTGGCATCCTCGGCAGGTCT
Organism: Leopardus geoffroyi; assembly: GCF_018350155.1. Lineage (NCBI taxonomy): Eukaryota > Metazoa > Chordata > Mammalia > Carnivora > Felidae > Leopardus > Leopardus geoffroyi. The sequence continues at coordinate 62,304,037 of NC_059337.1, read as the reverse complement.
AGGGATCATAGAGTATGGGTGGAGAGAGGGTGGGGAACCCACTTGTCAGGATCGCTGGGAGGCAAGCCCTGGGCTCCCCCTCCCTCGGGCCTGGGGACTCCGCCTGCCCATAACCTACATTAACTCTGGAGCGCAGCCTGGGCCCATCTGCCGGCCCCCCGCCCCACCTCGGTTCCCCACGCCAACCCGCTCGCGCCAGATGGTGGCTGGGAGGGGTGGCCGTGCGTGGGGGACCCCGGAGCCCATCTCCTCATCTCGCCCCTCCCCCAACCCACGCTCCCAACCTCTTGTTTCTCATCCTTCCCCCCAATCCTCCAACACCACCCACAACTCAAAAAAATCAGACCGTGCGAGGCATAGGCAGCTGTTGTGCTCCACTGCCGTACCTCCACCCCCCCCTACGACCTTCCCCCCCGGGCCCGCGCCGCGTCCCTGCCCACCGCCTCTCCCCTCCCCCACCCCCCCACCCCCGCGCCGATCTTATCGCTAGACGACAGCCATCGCTGTGCGGGCGGGCTGACAGCTGAAGCCACCGGGCCCCCGCTGCCCTCAGCGTCGCAGAGAGAGAGAGATCCCCAGCACCCCCGAGACTGGGAGAAGGCGGCTCTCCCCGGTCTAAGGCCTCCGGGGATCATGCCGGGTTCCGGGAAAGCAGCTGCACTGCCGCCGCTCGGAGAAGTGGGGCCACCCAAGGGAGCCGCGAAGGCGAGACGGGTGAAGCCGCCTGAAACTCAAATTAGTCCGCGCGCTTTCAGTTCCACTCTGCATCTTGCCCCTAGGAGGAGAGGACCAGGGTCTGCCCGACCTCAGCCCCTCACCAGGACTCTCCAGTGGCTTGAGCCAACGCTGGAGCCGGGGGAGTTCCACCCTGCCCCAACGGAGCGACAGGACGCGGGAAGGGGCTTGGGGCTGCTGGGGTGGGGGGAGACGGTGGGCAGTGGAATTGAAGCAGAACCCAGGTGAGGCGAGGCGCTGGAGGCGGGGTCAGACTCTCATTACCATACAGCTGAGGACGCGCCCCCCCCTTCTCAGACCTCGGGGACCACGCCCCCTTCCCTCATCTCCCAGACCACGCGTCTAGGAGCTGGCACCAGTGGAACCCAGGCTGGGGGCAGAAGGGAGAAGGCACGCGCTGGACACGCCCCCCGCAAGTAGGGAGGGAGACGCCTACCAGGTGGAGGGTGGGAGCCCCTGAGAGCCCCACAGTCTTAGACTCAAGTCCCTCGCCTTGGCCAGTGTGGTCACTGAGAGGTTAAAGCGTCCGCTGGCTTCCCTGCTGCGCTGGGGACGCGAGGTGGGTGGGCGCTCACAGGATGCGGGACGAGGAGACTACAGCTTCCGAAGCTCCGGGAAGAAGAAGATCCCAGTCCTTCCGTGCTATTTTCGCTTTGCGAGCTTAAGTTTCTTTTACCTGCTCAAAGGCTGAAGGTAACTAGCGCAGGCTGCGGACAGACCGCCTACCGGGACTCCCCAGTGTCTCCGCCTCCAAGACCATCCGGGAACCACTCGCTCACCTCCCGCCCCATTCCCCCAGGCCCTCCCCCTCCTCCCATTGCCGGGGTCTCGACCCGTAACCCCTTGGTCGCGGAGAACTGGTCACTTTGGCACGCGCAGACTTAGGGGACCTAGGGGCTGAGAGCGCCACTGAGGGGCGGGGACCTGTGTTTGACTGGCTGACGGAGACGGGGGATGGCGGGGGCGGAGGCCCCCTCCAGGCCGTGCTGGGGCTGTAGCGCTGGAGGCCCGGAGGGGAGGGGAGAGTGACCATGGGTTCTGAGTGACAGGCGGCGAAGAGAGGAGCCAATATATATAAGGAAGGCTCCCGAGCGCGCAGGTTTCAGTAGCGGCTCAGAGCGCAAGCTGGAAACACGAGGCCAAGAGCCGCAGCTCGAACCGCCTCAGTGCGCTGTACCCGGGCACTAGCCCGCTTGCAGCCCCAGGATTAGCCCGAGGACACGTCCTCAGTCCGGCCACCGCCCAGCCGCCCTCACCTGGATTACCTACCGCCGCAGCTGGAGCAGAGCTAGCGAGAAGGCGAAGCGGGAGGAAAGCCCCAGAACAGCCTGGCTTCTCAGGGACCCCTCTGGCGGATAGACGCGCGGGAAAGCGGCGTCCCAAACGAAGCCAGCTACAGGGCGGGCGCGGGGAGAGAGCGACGCTCCAGGGGATGGCAGCCGCGTCCCGTAGCGCCTTTAGCTGGGCGCTACTGCTGCTGGTGACACTTTGGCAGCAGGTAACGTCCCGCGCCCCCTCCACCCCCTCCCGCCGCTCCCTGAGCCTGAGCCCTGGGCGTCTGCCGAGCTGACCGCTCCCCTTCTTCCTTCCCTCGGTCTCTGTGCAATAGCGCGCAGCCGGCTCCGGAGTCTTCCAGCTGCAGCTGCAGGAGTTTGCCAACGAGCGCGGCGTACTGGCTAGCGGGCGGCCGTGCGAACCCGGCTGCAGGACCTTCTTCCGCGTCTGCCTTAAGCACTTCCAGGCGGTCGTCTCGCCCGGGCCCTGCACCTTTGGCAGCGTCTCGACGCCTGTGTTGGGCACCAACTCCTTCGCCGTCGGGGACGATAGTAGCGGCGGGGGACGCAACCCTCTTCAACTCCCTTTCAATTTCACCTGGCCGGTGAGCACAGCCTGGGAGCATTGGGAGGTCACGAAAGACGTGAAGGGGGCTCCCTGGGCCCAAAGCCCTCTCCCCAGATTTCCTCGCTTCCAACTAAACAAAACAAAAAACAAATGACGCTCTCTTTTGATACTTTCTTCCGACTCTCTCCTGGGACCTCATCCTCAGGAAAGCTCTCACCAGGCTCCCTCTTCCCAGTTCTAAGGCCTCTCTTCTCCCAACTCTTGGGATGATTTTTATTACCTACTACCCCGGCGCGTTTCCCACCTTCGAATGACTTGCTAACATACCCCTATCTCCTAACCCTTGTCCCACTCGGGGTTCTCCTCTCATATTCCCTGGTCGCGCGATGCGGCGCGCAGACACGTTATGTTGACCCGGGAGCCGTAACTGTATCCTGCAATTAGATTAATTAAACCCGCTGCCGCAAGGCACCCCCATCTCCCCCCTTGCTCATCTCACGCTCTGTCTTCCCCCGCCCCCTCCTTTGGCCTCCAGGGTACCTTCTCACTCATCATCGAAGCTTGGCACGCGCCAGGAGACGACCTGAGGCCAGGTGAGTAGCTCGCTCTGCCGCCACAGGGGGGCGACACAGCGCAGCGCCGAAAGAGTTAACCTGTAAAAGGCGGGGGAAGTGCGGGTGGAGGTGGGGTGGGGGGGGCAGGACGCTAAGCTCAGCCTGGAACTGCGCCCCGCGCTGGATGCTCGGATTCCGCCCGCTGCCTGGACTCCGAGCACAATTGCGTTTCCTGCGGGTTATTTTTGGCGTGGGAACGCGGGGAGCACGGCGGTGAGAAAGGCCGAAGCTGCCAGCGCCGCTGACGGGCCCCTTCCTGTATTTTACACCTTTTGCGAATTCCGCTCCTTTGGAAAGGGAATAATGGCTTTGGGATGTTGTTCTGACACAGAGGAAAAGGATATTTCAGCAGCACAACAATTCTCACTTTGAAAAGGAAAAAGAAAAGCATTACCCATCTCTGAGGACAGAACCCTTGAATGGACACCAGAGGACCCCTTGCTCACAGTGTCCTTCCAGCCTGGCTTTCTTTTCTTTTTCCTTTTTCTTTCTTTTTTTTTTTTTTTTTCCTTCCTCATTTTGACCTCTTTTCCTCTTTCTTGGTCTGTCTGCCTCCAGAACACTGGGATATCTTAACACCCTTCTATTGTCCCTTTTTTGAATGGTATCAGGCATTCAGCGCCCACCCGCGCGCGCGTGTGTGTGTGTGTGTGTGTGCGCGCGCGCACACACACACACACACACACACACACACACCTAGAAGCTAAGCAGTGGGTCGCTTGGGTTCCTCTGGCCTGTGCTTGCTGGCAGGTGGGGATCATCTGGACTGTTGGTTTGATCCAGCAGTTGCTGGCACTCTCAGGGACTGGCTGCCCTTCCTTGACCTAGCCCTCTGCCCCTTCAGAGGCCTTGCCACCAGACGCGCTTATCAGCAAGATCGCCATCCAGGGCTCCCTAGCTGTGGGCAAGAACTGGTTATTGGACGAGCAGACCAGCCCTCCCACGAGGCTGCGCTACTCTTACCGGGTCATCTGCAGTGACAACTACTATGGGGACAGCTGCTCACGCCTGTGCAAGAAGCGTAATGACCACTTCGGCCACTACGTGTGCCAGCCAGATGGCAGCCTGTCCTGCCTACCCGGCTGGACTGGGGAGTACTGCGAACAGCGTAAGCAGCCAAGCTCCTGTCTACCTGATGTGTGTGTGGGGGGGGGGTGGGGGGGGGTCCCTGGAGCAAACACAGTGGCCTCTCTCCGGCCACAGCCTACCTCCCTCACTGAGCAGGTCTGGGCTGCCCACTAGCTGGGCCTCAGGAACAGGTGGGGATGCTTAGGACAGGTGTGGACTCTGACCTCTCTCTTCTTAGTGCTCCTCCCCATCTTGCCAGAGTCCAAATGACCCTGTTACTGCATTCCATCCAGCTTGGATTCTCCTTCCCTGTGCCACTGTTTCCCTTTATGCCCCCATGGCTCCTCTGGGAGGCCAGGAGTGGGAAGTGAGCCCAGTAGAGCTGGGGGGCAGCCCCAGGGCCAGGAGAGGGAGAGTCGGGCTTCAGAGTCCTTGGAATTCCACCCTCACCCAGCTCTGTTTTCTTTCCTCAGCTGTCTGTCTTTCTGGCTGTCATGAACAGAATGGTTACTGCAGCAAGCCAGCAGAATGCATGTGAGTAGGAGACAGGAAGTAGTGAGGAGGGAACTGTCTCCTGGCCAAGCCCTCACCTCATGGTCAGCTTTTCTTTTTGCTCAACAGCTGCCGCCCAGGCTGGCAGGGACGCCTGTGCAACGAGTGCATCCCCCACAATGGCTGTCGCCATGGCACCTGCAGCATCCCCTGGCAATGCACCTGTGATGAGGGCTGGGGGGGCCTATTCTGTGACCAAGGTGAGTCAGGGCAAAGAGAGATGCAGAGGGCATGAGAGAGATGGGCACGGGGTGGGAACCAGAAGTGTCACAATTCTTACATGGCCACCACTGACTTGGCTTTCCCAGTATTCTTTAAGGAGTTTGGGACTTTTAAGGATCCTGACAATTGGCCTAGAATGAGATTGTGGGTCCTTCTTGCTCAGGTGCTGGGGAGGCAGGGTGGCTGGTGAAGCCCAGAGGATGACAAATTGGCAGCCTGGAAGTTGCACTCAAATTCCAGCAAGGCCAAGGAGGAGGGATGCTGGGCTTAGTTCCTCTTTCTACCTTGTAGTTACCTATTAACCCCCTAAGTGTTTGCTTACCTGCCAGCCCTGTTTGAGCAGCTCTCCCTCAAACAGCTGTCTGGTGGGGTGTGCCCACCAGCTGCCCCGAGGCTGTGGGTGAGCTGCGCCTCTGGGCGGAGTGACATCTAACCGACTTCTTGCTGTGGGCAGAAACAGCCTCCCTTGTTCTTCCCCATTTGCACTTGCCAGGCAGCTGCCTGAGCCCACAGTCAAGTTCTGGGTTGGGGAGGGCGGCTGGTCACTCTTCTGGCTGTACAGGAGTCTGCCAGCCCCAACCGTGGGGGGGTGGGGAGGGAGCCTCTTCTCCTTCATCCTGGTAGCCAGCTGCAGCATGTGTCTCCCATTTTCAGGGTCAAATAGGGTGGCTGCTGCCATGGAGACACCAGCACCAGGCTTGGGAGGGATGGGCGGGGGCTTGCCAGGATAGAAAGAACTTGTCTAGGCTCTGACTTGCTGGCAATGAGGGGCTTGGAATTCAGCCCCTGTATTCTGTGTGTGTGTGTGTGTGTGTGTGTGTGTGTTGCTTTCTCCCTCCTCTCCCCTACCCCAAACACACATACACACCTGGTTCCTGCCCATTCTCTTTCCTCTTCCCACATTTGCTCCCAGGTGACACGGTCATATACTCATCATATGTAAACATAGCCCTTACAGTCTCTATATTTGCTCTACATTTGCTTCCTCCCTGTCCTTCTCAAATAAGAAAACAAACACTTATATTTCAAAATACTCTCGTAACACATTTCCCTTTTTAAAATACCTGGCTGCTACTTACAGTGGCGTTGGCCCCTCTCTACCATTTCTACCTGTTAAAATTTTATCCCTCCTTCCGGGTGAATCTCAGCTGCCCCTCCTCCCTGAAACCTTTTCTGACTTCCCCCTCAACATGTGGCCTTGCCGTCCACTCCTCCTCCTTCTCTTCATTCTTCCCTGGTGGCCAGTGGTTGTAAGCTTCCTAGCAGGCAATTGTCCCATCTGTGGTTTTTTTCAACTTTGGCTGCTTGGACCAGTCAGATGTGGTTCAAGGTGCCTTGATGTACATGACTGGAGGAGGAGGGAGGGTAGTTGGGTCAGGACAACTTTGAGTTGAAGCCTCTGGGCCAAACACCGACAGTGAACCTGCACTACATGGAGCCTGGAGGTAGGGAGCATTCTACAGCCCTCCTCAGCTGGCTGGTTCCTGCCTCCACAGATCTCAATTACTGCACCCACCACTCTCCATGCAAGAACGGGGCAACGTGCTCCAACAGTGGGCAGCGGAGCTACACCTGCACCTGTCGCCCAGGCTACACTGGCGTGGACTGTGAACTGGAGCTCAGCGAGTGTGATAGCAACCCTTGTCGCAATGGAGGCAGCTGTAAGGTGAGCCTCAGGCTGGCGGTGATCTGGCCAGGCAGTGGCCAGGCATGCCTACCCCAGGCGGCCAGTGGACGTGCAGCCATGGGCAGACGTTGTGGGCAGGTGGGGTCTAGCGCCTAGCATCCTTACCCCCCCAGGGTCTGACTTTTGCCCCTTTTTGGTCTCTCTCCAGGACCAGGAGGATGGCTACCGCTGCCTGTGTCCCCCGGGCTACTATGGCTTGCACTGTGAACACAGCACTTTGAGCTGTGCAGACTCACCCTGCTTCAATGGGGGCTCTTGCCGGGAGCGCAACCAGGGGGCCAGCTATGCCTGTGAATGCCCCCCCAACTTCATGGGCTCCAACTGTGAGAAGAAGGTGGACAGGTGTACCAGCAACCCATGTGCCAATGGTGAGTCTTATTGCCTTGCTAACCTAGTGGGCCAGTCTTAGGACTAAGAGCGCCTTCTGGTGAGGGAGGGTCAAGAGAGGAGCGATGCCGGGTCTGTCCCTCTAGGCAGGCTGAGATGGTCCCAACCTGCTCTGGACAGTGAAGAGCCTATGTAATCATCTGGGTGGCTTTGGAAGAGGAGCAGGTGGGCAGTGGGTGCAAACTTTAGGAGGAAGAGTGATGGGTACCCTGCTTCACTTCTTATCCTCACATCAGAGCCCTCTCCTGGCTCTGGGTGGCCTCTGGCCCTCCCCAGGAAGTCCTGGGCTCGGGAGAGGGACATGTGAGATCTTGTGTCCCTTCTAGAGGGAGGCTGGCACAGTCAGGGCCCTACTATTGAAGGTGTCACCTTGCCCCGTGGCCATTTGGAACCTGGCATGGCACAAGACATCTGAAATGCTCAGCATCTTGGGGCACCTGGCTGGCTCAGTCAGTAGAGCACGCAACTCTTGGCGGTGATCTGGCCAAGTTTGATCTGAGTTTGAGCCCCGTGTTGGGTGTCGAGATTACTTAAAAATCAAATCTTAAAAAATTTTAAAAATAAAATCTTCAGCATCTTTTAGGGGCGCAAGTCATGCTGGTTATCTTTGTCTCCTTGGCCTCCTGGTGACCTTCCGTGAGGCAGGCAGATAGCTCCACGCAGGAGAGAAGCCTCAGGAGTTGGAGACGAGTCGGAAGGGCTGAGATGAAGTCTGTTCTCTAGCTAATCACTGTGTTAATTCTATTAACTGATAATACGTTTATTTGAGCATTGACTATATAGTAGGCATGTGCGCCTCCCTTCATGCGTCATTCTACCTAGCCCTCAGAGATCTCCTATGGAGGGGATAGCATTACACTTTAATTTAACAAGTGAGGAAACTGAGGCTTAGAATAAGGCAAAGCAACAGGTGCCAGGTTCCCTTCAGCTTGAGGGAGACAGCTGAGATTCAACCCCAAGCATACCTGTTCGATTCTACTGTGAAGCTCTGTAAGATGCCAGTAGTTTTTATACATGAGCTCACTGAGGCATACAGAGCCAGAGGCACCCTCAAGCCCAGGTCTCCTGACCCTTGGTACAGTGCTCTCTGTAGTGGGATCTGGGGTAGGGCACTTACCCACTGTACCAGGGGGGGTTCCAAGGTGATTGCTGACTTGTGCCCCATATATACCCACAGGGGGCCAGTGCGTGAACCGTGGTCCGAACCGCATGTGCCGCTGCCGTCCTGGATTCACAGGCCTCCACTGTGAACTCCCCATCAGCGACTGTGCCCGCAGCCCTTGTGCCCACGGCGGCACTTGCCATGATCTAGAGAATGGGCTCATGTGCACCTGCCCTGCTGGTTTCTCTGGCCGGCGCTGCGAGGTGCCTATTCCTGGTGACGCCTGTGTCTCAGGACCCTGCTTCAATGGGGCCACCTGCTACCCTGGCCTCTCCCAGGACAGCTTCATCTGCAACTGTCCCTATGGCTTTGTGGGCAGCCGCTGCGAGTTCCCTATGAGCATGCCACCCAGCTTCCCCTGGGTGGCTGTCTCTCTGGGCGTGGGACTGGTGGTGGTGCTGGTGTTGCTGGGCATGGTGGCAGTGGCAGTGCGGCAGCTGCGACTTCGGCGGCCTGATGATGGTGGCAGGGAGGCCATGAACAACTTGTCAGACTTCCAGAAGGACAACCTGATCCCTGCAGCCCAGCTCAAGAACACAAACCAGAAGAAGGAGCTGGAAGTGGACTGTGGCCTGGACAAGTCCAACTGTGGCAAACAACAGAACCACACACTGGACTATAATCTGGCCCCGGGGCCTCTGGGGCGAGGGACCATGGCGGGGAAGTATCCCCACAGTGATAAGAGCTTAGGGGAGAAGGCGCCACTGAGGTTACACAGGTGAGCAGCGCCTGGAGGCCCAGGGCCTGGCCACAGAGCCCTGCATGGTA